>NC_058060.1:6471647-7081022 GCF_020085105.1 Siniperca chuatsi | reverse complement strand
GTCGCACTAGTGCGCCTGAAATTTAGCAGGTCTGATAAAAAATTAAAAAAACGACGGCATCCACGATCGAGAATGGACAATCTCCCCGCTTTCTACCTCCCCTCCCATGCGGTCTACTGACAATTGCACATGCTCTGCAGAGAAACACAGAGAGAAAGTCTCCTGTTTAATGTAGGCCTACTTATGCCGTTGTTTTGATAAAGCTTGTAAGTGCATCTGTTGGTGCCAATGTCATTCGGTACCATGATGGTTTAGATCGTTTCCGGTGTATGTGCAGGAGACCAGAGGTGTGGGTGTGTGCGTGTGTAGAGAAAATCAAAAGAGAACTGAAGGGAAAAGCAAGGTGAGCAGATTAAAGTAGTTTGTGAGGTAAACACTAAAATGAGGTAGAGAATTGAGTAGAATTAAAATGGTGAAATAAGAAATAACTCAATAGAAATAGGGTAATGTATTGATGTATTCTTTCAAATATTAGCCTATATATATTATCCCCCCCAAAAAAAGGTAACGCTTAAAATGTATTATTGGGTGCACCTAAATTACGTGCTGGTGAACCTAAATGAAAAAGTTAGGCGCACCAGTGCCACCAATGTAAAAAGTTAGTCTGGAGCCCTGTTAGTAATGTATGAATGAGACTGCAAGGAAGGTTTAATAAAGCAGTGTTGAGGTACAAATGTGTGTTTTTATGTGAAGTGGAGAGGTCGGCTCAGGGGTTGGGGTCGCAAGAGAGTTTCAGATTCTGCCCTGTCCCATGAGAGGAAAGATGTGACTGTAAAGGTGGGTAACATAGACTTAGATGTAGATTTTAGGGATATTCCAAATCTAATGTTAAAATATATATTGTCTGTCTGGACTGAGGCTGTGATAACTCTACCTACTATTTCACATTTTTAAGATTTATTATTGAGAATTACGAATGATATCCACTTATCTGAAGCCACCTAAATTTTCCTTTTCTTTGCTTCCAGGTTGGAACGTCATCTCTGAATATATGAAGGGGACTTTTTTCAGTTGTGTAAAAATAAGCAGATATTGTGGTGGGATTGCTAGCTACATTTAATTATTCATGATTATAGAACTGTCACTCCTTAAATTACATAACGTGAGTATAACTACATGCTGGTTAAAGAACACATGATTTGCAAGAACATGATTTTCTATAGTGCTGGAAATTAAAATTGCTAGTTTGATATGTATGCATCTATAAAAAAGTGTCTCAACCGTGATGGATATGAATTTGCTCTTTGAAAACTGCAGTGTCCGGGCAATAGCAACATGGGTATTCAAATCTGAAAAATATCTTAACTACTAAGCAAAACTTGAACACATAAAGAGGTGCTTTTTCTGTAAATACCTTGACTAGCGAGTGGAGGCTTCTCTCCCCAAACATGTCCTGGAGGAAGGTGTTGTCCTCAGGGCAGCTGACATGGGGCTGCAGCTGGGAGGGCAGAGCCGCCAGCAGCTCATACAGACCTGCAGACGGGGAAGAGGAAACAGAGGGTCGGCATGGCAGAGGGAGGTATTAGTGCATGCATGCACAGTCAAATACAAAAAGACATGGAAACAGATGTGCAGTTTAATTATCTTTATTTATCTGTAGTTTAATAATACATAAAAGAACAGAAGAGCTGTACGTGTGCAGGAATACATATACAGTATACCCAAACACACACACAGTCAAGAGACAGACAAGACAACACATGCATTTGTAAACATACACATAAATGATTATACTAGGGATTTTATAAGCTCATCATTTTCATCTATGGATGCTCTCTCTGTTTCTTTGTCTCTTCCTGAGATGCAAATAAACACGCTCCTGAAAGTGGTACAAGCTACAGAAGAAACAACGCCTCTATTCTGCTTGTCACTGGAAGAAAAAGGAAACATAGCGGGAAGTAGAAGCTCAGGGGGAAATGCTTTATTGCCTCTATTGTCCCAGTCTTTCCTGTTGTTTGAGGAACACTGCTGTACCCAATCAGAAACAACTCCAAAACCTCCATGTCAGGCAACTAGAAATTTCACTTTTTGAGGCTTTCCATCCACACATCTTTCTTGCCTGCAAATAATCAATTTCTGGAGTAAAGTGCATGTCTGTTTGCTAGACAGAAGTTTTGGAAGAAGTAGTCAGGGTAAATTATATGTGGCTGTTGTGCTGGTTATGTCAATACTTTTTTATATTGAAAGGCTAAAATGGAATCGAACTGTTCTTAAATAACCTTTTGCACTTAAGAGAACTGGATTTGAGCAAAGTGAAGTGAACAAACTTGGCTGTATACCAACTGATGTCATGAGCTCACAAGGACAGTGGACTTTTGCATTTATCCAGGTCTATGTGGTCCAGCAAACTTTGTTGGAGACAGTGACAGAAACAAGGTGTATGGATCAGCAGTCCCATAACTGAATCTGAATCCCTTCAGAACAACACATGCCGAAATCTGTAAAGCCTTTCGGGGGGTAAATAACCCGGTTTATAAAAGGAATGAATATTTCAAATTCAATTTACAGGGAGTCCGACAGGGGATCTGATGGTTTCAAGCTTAAGCAGAGGGGAGGTGAAGCACTCAGAGGGAGAGAGCACAAAACCAGAAAGTGAGCGGGGTTCCTTCCAAACACAACAGAGTCCTGGAGCACAACTGATGGAGTAGTTACAGATACTTGTTTGTTGTTCTGTTCTGGTCTTCAGCGTGGCCATGATCCCCTAAATCAGGGGATACATTAAAGGTCAGGCCCATACAGAGTGCAGTCAAGCCGGGTTATATATGCGTCAAAGACCCCTTTAAAAAATGCACCAGAAAAGGTCCCCTAGATTCAGACTCCTCAAATACAACCACACTGTGTTTGAAACCATTTGAATTAACAGTGATCATGTGAAGAAACACATTCATGGCAGAGCCATCGAAACGTCAAAACAAAGTTGAGTGGCTTGGCTACCTCTCTGAGTGTCTTTCATCAGAGGACAGAGCGAAAGAGAGGAAGGAGAGAGGGAAAAATGCACCACCGACACAACTGGAGTAATTCGTAGCTGAAAATGATTGATTGAAAACAATGGTTGACGTCGTTGGCTGGATAAATGACTGACTGACTGAACTGGCGGGCTCTCTGACTGGGTTAGAGCAAGTGTGTGCTGGCAGCTAAGACCATTCGGCGAGAGAGCCATGGCTGACTAACTTAGCTCATGTCATGCGCTGCTGCTGCTGCTGGGCAATCAGATAGATGGAGTGTCTTCTGCCACTCTCAACCCTCTGCTTTCCATTTGGAGGCGATTTGGGGTTTGAGTCTCTCAGATCTTTGAGCAGACGCTCAGGAAATATCAAGATGATGTCCTGCCCTGTTTTTCAGCTCACAACACAAATTCTGTGTAGTGTTAGCGCCTCATACCTCACTGCTACAAAAGTGCTGTGGTAAAGAAAGAAGTATAACAAAGGAGAGAAAAAGCCACTGAACAAGAGAGAGGTTCTGCACACAACACATGTGCACCAGTCATTACAGCGACCCCCGTGGTTTCACTCAAGCTTGGTGTGTGATATTGTCCTTGGTATGTGATCATCCAATGCCTGGTTCTGTGGTCCTCATCATCAGAAACTTTCTAGCTTTTTAGCTAACACAATCCTGCCTGAGGGCAGCTGGCTCACTCAATCATTTACAACTTGGAACTCCCAACAGAACATCTCACATAATATATTAAAAAAAAGATTTAAAGAGACATGGGGATGAGGTGAGGGGTGTTGGAAGGGCGGTGAGAGTGGGGGGAAGAGATATGGTAATGTCATTACTATTGGCAGTGCTGAGATACTGGTAGGAGGGGATGAAGGGAACAAGGGAGGGAAGCAGAGAGTCAGTGTCCCAAAGCATTATTCTCCCCAGGTGCAAAGTCTCCCTCCTATCTACACTCAGTGATTCAATTCTTTATTCCTTCTGACAAAAATTTCTCCCTATCCATGCTGGGAAAACCTAAACAGGCTGTGTGATGAGTGCCAATGGCACATTATGGGAAACACATCAACTCCATTAGCTGATCAGAAATAATAACATAACGGGGGAAAAAGATAAAAGACAAGCTGTCACTGTGCTCGCCTTCTGGGGTCACTATGTCAGGCTGAACCCCGTGAACCAGAGACAACCCAGTTTCAGACAACAACAGAAAGAGCTGTGGATGAGCCAAGAGCTAAACAAGGACTCTGCAAAGCTGAAATTAAATATAAGAATGTATGGGTGGACAAGCGCATAGGAGAAATGGAGGCAGAAATGAGCCAAAAAACAACCACAGTGGTGGTAAAATCACTGTGTGTGGACGCTATAAAAAGTGGAGGGAGAAATAAATCCAGGGCCAGATACATAGACACATGTATAGATCTGTAACATCAGAAACCGTGTCCAGCACAGACAGTGAGAGACAAAATGTGAGAGGGGGAAAGAAGAAGAAGAAAGGAAACAAGATTGGGCCAAACCTTCACCACTAAAGGGTGGACTGACTTGTTTCTTGCAGGGCTGGTCTGGCTTCATTTGATTTGTTTTGGCCAGACTATTCTGGACCCTCTCGTGCGGCAGCTGTGTGTAGTGGACCTGGCAGTGTCTTGTAGTAGACCACTAGGTTCTGTTGTGGCTAGTGCTGGGCCAGCCCAGAGGTCCCGAAGACCAACATGATGTTACGCAGGATGGCCGAATCAGTCTTCAGAGAAATCGGAGAGGCCAGGGCCTCCGAAGCTTCCCGTACAGAGGAAGTGACCACTTTAACTGCCAAACAGCACTTCCCCTCTCACGCCCACACCTCCACAGTGGTTAAAGAAAATAACAGTGTTTTTCACAGATCCCTTTCATGTAAAACACACAAAAAATCCCAGATAATGAAATACATTAAACATGATACGCATCAAATTGCTAGTCACATAGATCAACGACCTTAGGGGTTTTTCTAGAGCGAGACAAGGAAATTACAGGGGCTAATCTAACAACAGAGTTTGCATGGTTGTAAAATATGACCCCCGCCATGACATTGTAACTTCGGCACTGTTTACTTACACCCCACACTAGGCCACATGGGCTGCTGGGAGACAAATCTATCAGTCCAACTCTTTACGTGTTGGACTACACAGCACGGATGCCGAGGGACCCCATTTCCATCTTGTAACTGAACTAGGCTACTTACAGAAAGACAAACTGTCTGTCTGTCTGGTGAAAATGAACTTGTTCGAATACAGGAAATAAATGCTGGGTTTCGACTTAATTTCCTCCCCCCTGAACTTTGTGCCAGGTGCTGAATGAATTATTGACCTCCCTCATATATCTTTCAGGAACATATAGAGAGCACAATGTTCATGAGGCTCACCAGACTGCTGGGGGAAGAGAATTGTGACAACACGTGGGAGCTTTCTTAGCAGGTAAGTATTTCAAACTCTGCCTTGTGAACACGCTAGAGGGCCATCTGTATAGAAAAATCACCTCAGGTCTCGATTTACCTCTTTATTCTCCATCTGAGAGAGGAGGAAAGTCTGCCTCAAGCATAGCAAAGGAAGAAGCAAAGAGGGAAATTAAGTGAAGCAGGAATTAGTGAAGAAACAACATTTGAGATACACAGTGACATAAATAACATCTGATTAAAGGATGTGTGCAGACACAAGAAGAATGATGACACTAAAGACAAAGATGAGAAGGAAAGGCCATGAAAAGACCGGGGCGTGGTGGCTTTCCGCAACAGCAAGAAATAACAATTGCAGCAGTGATGATTCCTGCACTAATGTAAACACGTTTTCATCTGAAGGGAGAAACTCTAGACAGACAGTGGGTGGGAAGACGGATTTGACCTGAGTCAGGTGCCAAACAAAAGGAGAAGTGTTTAGGGCCACTTGTTCACAGCCAACACAGGACAGTACAGAATATGTCATCAGCCCATCGCCTCCATGCAGCTTCTGCTCTGCCCTAAAGACTACCAGCGCCTGACCTCTTTTAAGACTTTCTTTCTACTAGCATGCAGGAGTATGGAAGAGCAGAGGGAGCATTGGTTGTCTGGATTAAGTGCCCATCTGACTGGTGTGGCATCACCTACCAGACATAAAATTATATAGTATTACAAGATGTATTAGCTGAGCAGACGCTGGGATCTTTAAACATAACTTACAATGAGTCCAGCAGCGTTCTACTTGGGATATAACAGTGGTAGACCGTGGAAGAGCGTGGAGAGAGGTAATATATGAGGCTGGCCCATGAACGTAACAGCAGGAGTCCGTGCTCCATTCAAGCCCACAAGCCTCCCATTACCAGTTCCAAAGACCAAACCACTTCTCCACATTAAAAAAGGTCAGGGGACTGAGCCCTCCAATATCATCTTCAAAGATATTTCAGTATCACGGTCTCTGAATAACTCCATCGTTTGGGAGAAAAAAAAAGAGAGAGCGGCTTTTGCAAGATGTTAGTTAGGGCTCCACGGCATGGAAAAATGACTTCAGCAAGTACAGTGGGCCGGTCCAGGTGCAATCAACCGTCACTCTGATCATATATCGACTGTTTCACTACCGCAGGCTGAACTCTGGATGTATGTCATTTCAAGGCCTACAAAGAATCCATGGCCCTTGCTGAGATCATGCCTCATTCAGGGAGAGCAAAAAGAATCCAGGGTGCAGGACCTTATCAAAGTTGCATTTCAGAGCCAGGATAGGCCAAGCTTTTCAAAAGGGATTTACTTTATTTCATCTTATTTTCAACATGCCACCCAATATCACGTAGTAAGTACTTCATCTGTCCTCTGCTCCATGCTTCGTCACACCTTTACACTTCAAAGGGCTGTCAGCACATTGAAAACAGAGCTCAGGACAAAAGTACAAGTCTAATCAACATAATTGAATGCATATAGTGTGCAGGATCTGTCAGCAACCTGAAGAGCCAGTAGTGTTTTCAGCTACAACAGCTTTAACAATCACACTGCAGACAAGGGAGGCTTGAGTGGAAGCACCTGCAACAGGGCCAGAGTGAAGTAACTTATAGGGAACTTGGTATCTTGTCCAGGTCTGAGTAGTTAAACTTCCCTCCAACCTTACTTTCTGAAAACTTACAAATGATATATAATGTAAGGAAAGATAGAGAGGGAGAGAAATTCAACATGGAGAAAAGACAAAAGGTTAGGAATATCTGGGCAGACAAAAAGATGATGACAGAGACAGTATTATGGATAAAGACAGATATATGAGATTTGGAGGATTGAGAGTATAGCGGAGTGCCAGTCTAGTGTTGGGATGGAAGGTCCTGAAGTCTGTGGAAAGGCAGTGTTTGGCAGTAGCCATCCAGGACATCTCTTTCCGCAGATGGAGATGAAAGGCCGCTGTTTGGCCCAGTCCAAGCCGGCTAGCTTAGATTCACTCTAACATGGTAGACAGAAGCCACAACAAGCCGGCCAGATCCAAATGACCTGCCACCTCTGCTTATTGTGGCAATAGAACAGCAGCCGACTTTCTGGCACAGGCCTGCATGTTCTGTCCAAAGCT
Organism: Siniperca chuatsi; assembly: GCF_020085105.1. Taxonomy (NCBI): domain Eukaryota; kingdom Metazoa; phylum Chordata; class Actinopteri; order Centrarchiformes; family Sinipercidae; genus Siniperca; species Siniperca chuatsi. The sequence continues at coordinate 7,073,544 of NC_058060.1, read as the reverse complement.
GTGGCCAGCTACTTATTTCTAGCAAGTTGTCGAGGGATATCAGAGGCAGACAAGCCAATACCACCTGAAAAGCCTCATTTTGATCATACATTAATAGCAGCACTTATGAAAATTTGTGCTTTAAATTTACACTCTAAATCCTCCGCTGTCTCAGTCTCAAAGTTGCAGGCTATTACTCAACATCCCATTGCCTGGTTGTCAAACACAGCACATGGTCTGTAAAGCTGTTTTCAGGTTCTTTCTAAAGCAAGTGAGCATGCCCTGCCCGCCAATGACCGATTAAGTACCCTGTGTGCTTTGGAAGGAAACAGTGGAGGATGTCATCCTACCTCAACAAAAAGCAAAAGAATTCTTCGTATTCAAACAAATAAAAGTCATCATTCCTCACTCTCAGTTGCACTCACTTGATTTCTTTCTTTTACATCTGCTTCTTTTGACTTTTTATTTTTTTGCTAAAATGATGTGGAAATTCTACTTCTGATGTAACTGGAAACAGGGAGCTCTTCCAGTGGCAACAAATCCTTGTGTTTCGGTACTGTATTACTGCGGCACAGAGCTGGCTACTGGCCAGGGACCACGACAAATGGCTGGAAGCTCCCAGAGGAACACCACCCCCCCACCCCCACCCCCACCCCGACATAAGCCCTCCCCAATGTCTCCCACGAGTTGAAGCCGGCCAAGGCCAGATGCTCTGGATTCTTGACATCAGAATGGAAACATTTACTGTTAACCTTGACAGAGAAAAAAAACAATACAGCCATATTCTTATCATATCGCTCATATTATTCAGAGATTTGCATTTGTATGTATACATTTGTCCTATACAGGAGTATATGTATGTGGAAGCAATAATGCAGTGAAGTCACAAAGTGCTTCAACATAGGGTTATCTGCGTGTAATTACTGTGTATCATTATAGAGCCATCACCTTCTCCAAAAGGGGGTGTTCAAGATTGGAGAGAATATGTTGGCTGGAATCGCTCATCTATCGCTCCCGCACAAACATGCATACATGCAGCCAGTAAGTTATTAGCGTATCTGGTAAAAGCGTTCTCCCATCGAAAGATTTCCATGTGTAGTCTTTCATGCGAGTGTCGCCCACCTTCTCTGCAGCTGTGCATGGCTGAACCACCCTTATCTTTAAATGCTGTGCGGGGGCCGTAAACCTTGATAGAACACGCAGGTATGGCTTGGAATAACACAGTTAACTTTAATAAGGTTAATAAAAGGGCATCGGGGTCTTTAGAAGTGCCTGTTCAAGAGTGTGTGAGCAAGGATTTGGGCTGGTCTCGGGTGTATGGTTTAAGGGGCACCATGCAGTGACGGTAATGGCACATGGGGGGCTTGTCAGCAAGCAGTTGACTCAGCAGCAGTATCAAGCAGTTAAAGCCATAGACTGTATATAAAGATGGACGACATGACAGCTCCCCAAAAGTGAAGCCAAAACATCTCGATCGCCCCCTTGTGGCTGGCTGCAGTATCGGTCATAAACCTCGCCCCCTCCATGTTAGCGGATGGGACATAAGCCAAACAAAAAATCAAAGTACACGTCAAATAAATTTTTCCCAAAGATGGTTTATGTCACTTTAGGTAGTTATCACGTTTTTATTTTTCCATTTTTCTGATAAGTATGGTTCTAATTAGTTATTTGATGCTATAAAAAGGGGGTTTCATGTCATGACTGACAGCTGAGGATCTCTTGAGAGTTTAGTTCATTAAAATTAATGTAGGCTTTCTTAGAAAAAAAGCCAGTTATGACTAGAAGTTACAGTCTGACAGTCTGTAATTTTGAGGCTGGCACAAATATAGATATTTGAGAATTTAAAAAAAAAATCGAATAACTTCGAATAACTGTATTATTATTATTATTATTATTATTATTATCATTTATTTATTGGATTTAATTTTTTTTACATAAACACAACATAAACAAACATTGTTGATAAGGATCTGTTAAACTTGTTTTTCAATTAACTGTGACCAAAATATGCACTGAGAAAGACATTTTACAGTTGGAAAATTAACTTGTAAGTGCTCTCTGAGGGACAAACTATGCATGGCATCACTGTTTGTAAATTACCTCAAACATATCGCATTTCTATACTGCAAATTCTTGTTATCAGCGATAAATCTGCAATAAGCTAACATCGGCCAATATATCTGCACGGCTGATTTGTCAGTCATGCTCTACTGGAAATACCATTATGTTGGTATGCAGACTAGAAGTGTCACTTTTTATTCGAAAGTCTGACTTTTGTTCGAACCCTGAGAAAAAATTAAATATTCAAACTGTAATGATTTACTTTGACTTTTTGAATTAAAAATGTACAGTCTAAGCGCAGTAGACCATTTGAAGTAGTTTGCCTTGTGATCTAGTAGAAGGCGCTCATAACATTCACTATCAGCTTGACCTATTGCATGCCCTATTGACCTATCAGTAAACTAAGCTAATAAATGAACATGCAAGGAGGCTTGCTCATACAACAAAGATAAGGCTGTTTCCCGACTTTGTGAAAAGCAGCTCCCTTACTCTACTACAACGACAAATCTGAGAACTCACCTGCTAGCTCGCCAGGCAGCAGAGGCACCAGAAACAAGTGGAACAACTGTACAACCTCGTCTGACTGACTACTTTTCGCCACACTCATCCTCAGGAGCCATGCTAGAAGCTAGTAAGCTAGGTGGGTGGTGTATTACACTATATGGGTAGCATTCTAATTCAAACGAATGACGTGGTAGTTTGAATTCATTCGAATTTGACTTTTTGAAAAAGTACACCTAATGCAGACCGGAGTAATGTAAGCAAATCTTTTTGCATTTGACTCATCTGAAACATTTGCATTAGCAATTTATCAGCCACTACTATCCAAGAGAGATTTAAGTCTAGCTGTTTGTTTTGATGTCTCCAGCTCTAAATTGCCAATATCACCCCATTCTACCTCTCCCCTACAAATGAACCATTCTACCACTAAACTGCAATCACATAACTGCAGAAGCAGGGAGGAAATGGGGCTACAAGGAGCAAACACCCACTCTCACTCCAGGAGGCTCACTGACCTCTGAATGGCATAAACCAGATGTTGTATGTCTGAAGGTTTCTAATGGGAGAGCAGAGATGTTAGGAGCGACTGAGAAAGCTCCTCATCTGCAGACATCAAGCTGCCATAACTGTACAACCCTCATCAAGTGATGGGGAACTACGGAACTGACTACAAGTACCACATTACCACACATCACTGCATACAGAGAAATGTTTAGACACATATGTGGTACTGTATGTAAAGGTATTTAAATTTCATTATTTTCAATAGGTCAGCAATTGATAAACATTGCCAGTGTTGTCCTATCCTATTCTACATTTTCATTTGGAAATTAATTGAAATTCAACATTCATTCCTATTTTCTAGATCAGTGTTATTGTGTCTCTGTACATGTTTATGAGTCTCTTTAGCATGGAGGTGGCAGTTTGTCACTGAGGTTTTTTAGACATCCTATTGATGCTATAGGGCTAAGTAGAGATTTGTGATAGGCCACAATATAAATGCAGCAAAACACATACAGCCACAGAGTGTACAAAAAAAATCTAAATTTCTCGAAACTTGACCTTGCAGCTAATGGAGTTCAGCAGGGAGATAAATGGTGGTGTGTAGCAGACAGAGGAGTGGGCTGGGTTTGTCTGTCTGAAGATTCCTGAGTGGGAGCTGAAATCAACTGAGATGAGCCAAACTGAGCGGAGGCGGAACAGTTATCGGTCCCCGACTGAGTCCACAACAAAACTCTATCATGGCTGAACAGGAGGAGAAATGACTAAAGAGCAGCTATCTGGAGGAGAAAAAATACCTGAAGAGCAGCTGCATAGCTTTTTTTTTTTTTTTTTGGGGGGTCGTCGTCTAAATGTGTCATTGGAACAGGCTCCCCATTATCAGCCCTGTGAAGTGTTTGCAAAATTAAAAGCTAATCTTCTGTCTCTTCTTGGCCGCCTTGTTTGAATGTGAATTAATGTGTGTTTGTGTATTAGATCCCAAAAATAGCAGCCAACAAAATGTCACATAACAACGTCCTAAAGCATGGGGCAGGGTTTTCTGGATGCTGAATGGATGGAGATTACGGGTTGGATACACTCAGACAAAATGCTTCAAACACCAAGAGCAGGGCCAGCATCATTAACTAAAGCCCTGTCATTAATCTGCTTCCAAAGCATTTATGAAAAACCTAAAAGTCACACAGTGAAATGAGTCCACAGTAACCCAATCACCAGGACAGCCTCTCCAGCACTCCCCACGGTCATATTTTAAGGCCGGTTTTCCAACATTTTATTGTTTTTAAAGTTTATTTTCTCACTTTTTGGTTTCATTTATTAGATTCTAATTCACATGGAGGCCTGTTGTTTATTTGGGCTGAGACAGAGAGAGAGAAAGATGGTATGATCTTACATGTGCCCTCCATTTGTCTGCCCACGTGTTTGCTCTCCAAACACTCCATAATGAACATTTTAATAAGATCTACACATGCACAGTTACACAGTCTCCTGCCCAAATCTGGTGATGAAATAGGAGAGCTGCTACTAAAGAATAGTTATATTAATGATAATATTTTTCCCATTATGTTAAAAGCCCAAGCATAGTACTTTATCTTCTGTGTGTGGCAAGGCTGGTGTTGAGGGGTCTGCAGATGGCAGGACTGCTTAAGAAAAGAAGCTAAGGTACTGGCAGGATACTGTTATGTCTCTGTAATTATTTCCAGCCACCACATGAGGAGGAGGTATTGTTTGTCTCTGTGGATTTATGTTAAGTGTTGCAGGCTACATGCCAAATCTCCAGAACTACGTAGAGGGTCCTGCTGTAGCTGATGTGGAGGTCCTTTGAATTAAAACTACACGTAAGTAAGTAAGTAACTTTATTTATATAGCACCTTTCAAGAGCAGAATGTCACAAAGTGATTCACAAAAGAAAATAAAAAAAAAACGTCAGCCACTTCAAGCACAAATCCTCTGCCGTAAATAAAATATTACACTGTTATAAATCAACAGACGCACCGATGGCTTGACACCATTTCAATAAACCTAACACGGCAGCGGCGGATGGCCGCCCACCATTGAGTCTGGTTCTGTCTAAGGTTTCTGCCTGTTAAAAGGATGTTTTTTCTTGCCACTGTCGCCAAATGCTTGTTCATGGTGGGATCTGTTGGGTCTCTGTAATTAATATTATAAAGAGTACGGTCTAGACCTGCTCTATAGGAAAAGAGCAATGAGATAACTTGTGTTATGAATTAGCGCTATATAAATAAAATTGAATTGAAATAAAAAATTGAATTGAATACATTCATATGTTTAATATTTTTCTAATATTCTTCTCATTCTGCCTCTGATGTTTGTTGCTAAATACTAATCCAGTGATGGGACTCCACAGATTAATTAATTCATTTGTGTGTTTTTAACTGAACTTTTGTTAGGAGAGCATTCCAAAATCCTGAGAGCCATTGAACGCAGCCTTCCAGCTGCCATTGGTCAGTCTGACTCGTGACAAGTGATGTCACCAGGTCAATAAAAGGGGTCAGAGGGCACTGTTCTGTCTCTTGTCTCCGCTCTTCTCTCTACGCCCGGACCTGATGGTTCGCTGAACCACGGCGTGGTCTGCTCGGCGCAGATCCACCAACGAAAGGATAAAGGATTAGGCCGCAACACAAGCGTCTGTCTTAGTCTTAAGATTTCTGGTTAGCTCACCACTAACCGAGAGTAAGCAAGCTCTCTTTCCTCCTGGCTTCGTCTCCAGCACTGCTGCTCAGCAACAGCTGTTACCGCCATGTAATCTGCTCGGAGCAGAAACACAGAACTGAACTCTCTCTCTTACCACAGCGCTGCGAGAGCCTGTATAAGATTTCTGCAACAAAATTTAGCTAACTTTAAGAACTGACTTTGAGGAGAACCATAGAACCACCTTCATCTGCACAACGGACTGCACAGCATGGTTTTCTTCAATCAGAACAAACATTCTTCCATGCCTGGCTCATCCAACCGAACCGCCAGATAACAGCAGCACGTTCAAAGTAACCGTTCTTCCTTTACAGACTGGTAACGTAACCACTGAACCTATAAATGGCCATTACATAGCTTCACAGAACTTAACAGTTCCAAATTGATAGTTTAGAATATGAGACTCAATCAATTGATTGGCTATCATTTCTCTTCTTTAAGAAGAGTGGTGCCCCCAAGGAATTTATTAATTAAAGTTATTAGTTATGTTTATTTATATTTGATAATTTTGATAGCCAAATGTAATTGATTGCAACTACACAATTTGGTGCCCCTTTAACCATTGTAAATCCCAACATAGATAAAACATACAATAAAAAAATATTCATGAGGAACAAAGTGACTATTGGCTGAATCACTGTTGAGTGACACAAAGAGTCAAACATTTCGTAAGTAATATTTCTGGGATTTCTAGTTTACAAAAATGACTGCATCTTTTAAGAGGTTACTATTTTTACTACTGGGGGCAAGAGGCCATAATTTTGTTGAAGTGGAAGATTCATAAGCTTGGGTTTTTCCAATAGATAACTGGTTACTTGAACTTTCTAGGTATGTAGAGAATATCAGAGAGAATAGATGAGCGTTATCAATTATGGTCTCGGAGGGATTTGGGATCAAGTCAAGAATTGCCTTTAGACATCACAAATTTGCATTTAAATCAGAGATAACCAACATTTTGACACTCTCCCCTCAGCCACATTTTCTAGTCTTCTTTTTTTTTTTTTTTTGTTTCTCATTGAGTCTGTACCTGAGAAAATTTTGAACCTGGTTCCCCTTACTGGTTAGGTAAACCCTATTATCCTCAATACAGATAATCAAGTAACCACAATGTTTAGCACCCTACATAATTATGTGTTGTTGTTTATTTATATATTGTTTGTGTTGAATGGTGTTTTTTTCCTTTTATGGATAATCGTAATGGTTTTTTAAAGTAAACCGCTCAAGATGGCTAATAATCAAGGCTCGTTGACTCAGTGTAATCAAACGTGCCATTTTCTCCACCACTTCTTTCATTTTTTTAGAGTTCTCTTAATAACTGCAACTGACCCTCTGTTTTATGTCTGAAACTGTTTTGCTGACATTCCTTTATACTCTAAATTGAAAAAAAAATGCTTATCATAATATTTATGATCAAATATGTTATCTTAAATGTGATAGATGACTATTGGTGCTTTCAGAGGAGGACAAAAGAACATTCTGAGAAATGGTCGCTTATAATATGTACATTGGCATCAAATACTGTATACATGTTTATTTCACTCAGCTAGTACACTCAAAAAAGTTCAGAAAATGGTATCGCTTAACTGTAATTCAGCCCTTAAAACCAGGATAAGACAACATTTAAACTACATCACAATATTATAGTAAACAAAATCCAATATATTGATTCATCATCCAGCAGTAACTACAGATTTTTTTGGCACGTTGCTTTCTTTATTACACTGTTTAAAGCTGTAGTCTCAAGCACTAACTGATCTGACCAAGAACAGATGTAGCTGAACGGTTTGTCTCTTGTAGCACACCATAAATACGACAGATTTTCCATCATTCTAACAGAGCTTCATCTCATCAACAGCATTATTATGATACCACCAGTATTCTGTGTAAACTTTGGTACAATGCAGGGTAGCCCCTATGCCTGGCCAGCCACAAGTATTTGTGACTTCACCAGGCCTGGAGATCAGTGACCTAACGTTCATCTATAATGTTCATCATGTTTCACCTGCACACACAACTTCACAGGACCATCAAGGGGGAAGCAGAGGAGATGGGCCGGAGGAGTCTTTACGTGTTTTATTTGGAAATCTGAGCCCATGCCGGTAATTGTCCAAAATGACTCTAATCGTAATTGACGGTCTGGCTTTCTACTTTGTCTGCACAAATTTCCAGGATGACGGGGGCTACGGTAACTCTGTTAAAAGTCTGGACGGAGAAAAGCACACACTCTTTATCCATCAGAGTGGGACTTAATGTCTGTCCTCCTTTTGTCCTTTTGCTATACTGAGCTTGTTGGGTCGAGTCCTCTGCGTGTATATGGTATATGCATGTGTGTGTGTGTGAGATGATGCAGTCGGCCATTAAGCCAGACTGAGAGGTGGATTGTGTTCCTGAAGGAAGAGGTGGTGATTTCTGGCAGCTGTCTCTGCGTTGACAAGCTTGACGTGTTCCTCACGCTGACATCACACACTCATCCACACACACACACACACACACTCTCAGAACAGAGCAGAGAAAATGAGAGAGATGGAGTATGATAGACATCATTTTACATTATTTTTGCTCTCTGTTGTTAAACTGTAAATTTGCATACTGTGAATAATTGCACTGATGTGTTTTTCATTTGATTGGGCACAAAATTAAGTTACCACAGTTTTAGAAGGTCCACTCCAGTCGAGAAAAAGCAGACTTAGACAAGAGTCATTTATTTTGAAATCTGAAATTAAATTTAGGTACCACTTAAAGTGGTGGGCACATACCACCACATACCAATGTCAGCGCTATACTGACATTTATTGACATTATAGATACATTTTAAGGCTGGAATCACACTTGGTGCTTGTATTAATTTTCTTCTGTTTGTGCACTGACTGTGAATCAACAGAATCAGAGCAAAATACGTGCATTTTACTTTTGTTGTGTTTTGTGTTTCAGATTGCGTTCCTGAACGATGGGGCTGTACCTGGCTCGTGGCCGGCTCCGGTGGCCAGGGCAGGCATGGCTCCTGCCGGCTGCTTCCTGGTTCCCCTCAGGCTGTGGAAAATGGCAGCGGGGCGTCAGAGTAGTGAGCTCCTCAGCAGCTCTCCCCAGGGACCAGCTGAATCTGAGGACAGGCTTTATGCCATGGAGCCCTGCAGGAGAACAAGATTTTAGAGCCTACTTGTCAAATGGCAGAATGGCCGCATGCACGTGTGTGTCAGTCAGCTACTGTGTTGCGTGTGTGTATGTTTGCGTGTGCGTTAAGGGTTCTTGTAGCTGCCCGTAGCCATGGATATGAATATCTACTACACTAGCAAATATATGCATTTGTGTGTAGGCGAGCCAACGAATGACAGTGAATGACTCACTGAGTGTGTGTGTGTGTGTGTGTGTGTGTGTGTGCGCTTATGTGTGTGTGCTTATGTGTGCGTCAACAGTACATTCACAGTTGACTCTGGGTGTTTACAACCCAACACTTTTTTCCTAAGCTGCTGAACATCCTGCTTTGTACATGAGCCAACATCACCTCATCTGGCGCCCACACACACACACACACACACACACACACAGCTATCCTACACTTTATTCAACATCCAGCGGAAACTAGGGAAACTTTATCCGCTAATGGTAAGCAAGCAAGCAAATGCAACAGACCTGTGAAAAATCAAACAGGCGTGGAAAAGCATCGCTTCGTAAATAATGGCACTCAACTGGAAACCCAGATAGAGCAGGAACAGGAAGAAAGGGGACGCAGAACACAAATAAAATGCCTGTGGCTCATTGAAATCTGCCCCTGCAGTGGATGAACATGTGCGGACACACACAGTAGCGTACAATAAACCACTATCAACCACAACATGAGAAAAAAGGCTAACATGTATTAATTTGGACAAGACAGCCTGATTGGTGTAAGTGCAGAGCAGAGCTGTAGACACGAGACTTGGAGTTAGACCGAAAGATGAGGACTTGATACTTAATTTAAACTTGACCGGACTGAGATGTTACTTGCTATAGATTTGACTCCCTATAGACCTGACTTTACCTGAAACTTTCATTCAAGTCTTAAGTTTGGTAAATCCCCAAACAAGCAAAAATAATCAGGCAGACCTTGCATAGCCACATGGCTTTAATATTTAAAAATGAAACTTATTAAAAACGGCTTTGAAATCCAAATGCAGTGTTGATTTAATCTCACCTTTCAGACACCTGAAAGACTTGCATTCCGACTTGCAGTTTGCTTAGTAAGACTTGACTTGGACTTTTCCCCAAGCGACTTAAAAACAATTTAGAAACAAACCCAAAAACTGGATCATGACTGCTGTAATGTGGTTTGCAAAGTAGGTGAGAACTTGTCAGAGCTTCAGCCATGAACGTGTCTGTTTCATCCTCCGAGGGGACAGTCTACTGGTCTTGTCGACGGCCCTTGTATGTGCCGTCACTGCAGGGTGGACAGTAAGCTGAAATCTGTGTATGGGTAGTTGAGGGGTCTCAGTGGACGCCCTCGGCCCCAGACGCATCCACCCTTCCCGGGCCTTGACTCAGTCACAGCCCATCTTAATAAACCTTTAACATCTCTTCCCAATGCATACTACATTCATCACAGTCTCTTTCAAAAGGCCACTAGAAACAGGTCCAGCTAAGTCCTGCCACCAGCACAAGGGAGAATGGAAAACAATTAGGTTTGAGCCTTCATTCTTTACAGCGTGTAGCTTAATGACCTATTATATGTCAGATCCCATGTGCTGTGGCCCAGTCAAACTCAGTTACCTAAACTGTAGAGCCTTGGGGTCCAGTTAGTAGCTCAAAGAAAATACTCAAATTGAACGCCTGCAGTGAGATAAGCTACATTACGTCTCTCCCATGTTGATAAGTGTTGTAAAATCTGGCTCTGGGTGGACACTGAGTCGCAGTGTGCTATTGCTGACTCATAACCACTTGGCCAGAGCCAAGACACCTGCGCCCTTCCACCTCATTGAGACCCCCATCAATGGTTAGGTGGTGTCGGCCACACACACTTGGAGTTTGAAATGTTGTGACTTCACATCCATCTCAGCGTGCCAAAAAGTGGGCCGGAAATTCATTACAAATGTGTTTTCCGTAAAGAATCTCTCACTCAGCCCCCGGAGTGACAGCTGCACAGGAGTGACTATTTCCTGGCGTTTTGCCCTGCATGTGTGTACAAACATACGCAGAGGTCGAGGCTCAAACCTGCCAAGACAGCAACCCACGTAGCAAAATGCTACCACGCCTGTCTGACATACTGTGATGTGAACTCACCTCGGGGCATAGCAGACCCCAGGTGGAGCCTTGTGGAAAAAGCATCTAGATAATACAGTCCAGAAGATGCCTGAGTGAGCATGTAAGCAAGCCATTGAGAGCATATCAGAAAAGGAATATTTTTCTTCTGGATTGAGATGTACAAAATATGGTGCATTCATCAAACAGCACTTAAGAAAGGATCGATTTTCCAACGAGAGGAGATCTGGGAGACAAATTCAAAACGCTGCTACTATGTCACGCCAGCACCAATTTGTAGCCCAGATTTGTCAGTCGTTTGCATGAGCTTTGCATGAGCATAAAGTACAAACGAAAAACCTGGTGAAATCAGACTTCAGTGCTGTTCAACCCTTTGCATGCTTCAATAAAAGAGGTTAAGAAGACCAGCAGAGAAGGGCAGCGGCGCCTCGAGTAGTGACCACAAAATCTCTCCAGCAGGCTGGTTTGAACAGGGGACCGAACCTAACAGCCACTGAGCTCATGCCAAGAGAACTGACCCATGCTAAATCAGTTCAGTGTTTCACAGAGAGGGCTACAGCACGGTTTTGTCATAAGACTTTGTGATTGGAATGACAGACTTAAGGAACGACAAGGGACATGAATACTCTTAAGGTATCCCGTGCTGTAATATCTGTCGTTCGCCTTTTGTTGCATTCAAAGGGGAATGACCATATATTCCCCAATCTGAGGAAGGATCCATCTTTCCATTTGAGGAGCTTTCTGAGGCCCAGGAAGCATGTCGCAGAGCCGGGAACACCTGGGACTTTTTAGCAGGCCCAAAAGGATCATAATAGACAGACTTAAAGAAACATTCCCCACTGTCAGAATGCTTCAGATCACACAATATCAGATGGTCATGGGGGGAGTGAAGGGACACTTCACCATGTGGACAAGAGATGGGATACGCTTAATTACAATGAGATGTCCCTCCCTCTACCCCTGTGAAGTCTGACATCTTCAAATGGTTCTGCCACCATCTAGTGGGAACTTTCACTATTGCAGGGAGTATTCAGCCTGAAATCCAAGCTGAGACACAACCTGAAGCACCTCTCCCCTAACAAAAGACCTGTATGCATGGATGTCAGGAGACGCTGACTGTGTCGGCTTAGTTTCGTTCTGAGCGTGAAACCTGAGGTCGAATCAGTATTTAAAGAGAAAATATCTCAGGGTGATGGATGGATAGGTGGAAGGACGGAAACAAGGAGGTGGAGAAGACTGTTATTTTTCTCTTCTCAAAAACAACCCCGCCTGGCCAGCTGGGGGTGAGCACGGGTGGAGCCGTCTGACTCTCAGCGGGATGTTGATGAAGTTAGTGAGAGGAATAACAGAGTCAGGAGGAGAATGACAGTGAAAAACACTGCAAGACCTGTCATTTCTAAGGGCCTATTAACAAATTGAAAGAATTCTTTTGAGTTTACAACTTTATATCAGTTAGACTGTTCAATCTTTTGCTTCTTCCCCTCCTCCTATGAGTAGAGTGGACTGAAAGATCACAGTTCAAAGCAGCTGGCCAAAAGATCCTCATCAGGAAAAGAAACGAGGAGAATAACATGTCATGCTCCGAAGCGTTCACAGGGTTCACTCGGTACAATGGTTCTGCATTCATGCTGCCTGCCTCTGGACCTGGACAGGAAGTACTACAACAGGACACGGCAGAGGTCAACGCTGTCATTCAGCACCACTGAAACTTCCCAGGGGAGCTAATGGGGTGTTGGGATTTTCTGTCCTGGATTGTCCCACATCAAGTGACAGGAAGGCTAGCCAGAGTTTTTACTGGGCCACATGATTGACACTCTCCTCTTCACTGCATGACAGACGCCCATCCAAAGCCACCCCTGTCACACCTGCTCTGGTTATAGCTCAAAGGACCAGTTTGCGCCAAAGCTATCCACCAGCTTCCAAGTCAGCTTATTCGCTCCAATCTGATGAGTTTATCTACACTGGTCCTTGGTAAGATGATAGAAGATCTATTTGACAGCCCGTGTGACACCTGCTCAAGTTACCAATTTTGTACTGTCCGTTGCAACATTGTGAGGATTTGGTTCTGCACGTATCTTAGTCTTTTGTAAAATGAAGGAGATCAGGTTTTATTGTCCAATGTGCTGCTGCTTTTGTCTTCATGAATCTCTCTAAACTTGACCTGTTGCAAGAAGCTACTTTGTCCTCCCCAATCTGTCACAAGTCACACTTTGTACGGTCAGGGTATCGTTTTAAAATTTCAAAAACTACAGTTGAGTTTTGATAGTGATACCAAACCAATACTGTTTTGGGTTTTTTTTGTGTAAAAAATTAAACCAAAGTTTTTCAAGTGTAAAATTGTATCCAAACACAAGCAGCCATATAAGAACTTTGCCTAAATAATATAGTTCCAAACTGGCAACATTTATGATTTAAATAAGAGAGTATCTGATCAAAGACTAAGCAAAGAAGATGCCAGCTTTTGATACTTGATATAATGCAATACGATGGACACATTATGGTTGGTGCCAATTCAAATATGAGGTTTGACACCCCACCTGCTGCAACTTGAAAAACACATTACCAAAAACAGGTTCAGAGAAAAAGGGAAAATGCAAAAAGCTAAAAAAATAAATAAAAAAAAAATAAAAAAATCAGCATCCTGCCACTGTCTACCTCCAACTATCACCTAAATCCACCCTTAAAGACTAGTCCTTTTACCTGAGCCCATCGTCTACTGCTTTATAATCCGGCACCATGGCTGCATCCAAGGCTACAGACTCACCGAGTTATTAAATGCATGCAGTGTAATTAATCACACCATTTGTGCTGTGATGCTGTTTAAAAAGAGAGAGGAGGAGTTTAACATGGCTGAAGAGACAGAAGAAGAGAGGTGCACTACCATGTGGATTTAAAAGATATAATATAGTTGTTCCTTTTATGGAAAACTATGCTCTTTTACTTCAAGCCCCACTGGTGAGCTTCAGCTTCGGGTTATTGGTATGGGGTAGCTGTGAAGACAGATTGGATGTAAAATCAATTTGTATTTCAACTACTCTACATCATATTGGCTTGTAGGAACCACAAAGTGCAAAGTCAGACAGACAGAAGTAGATAAAGTTACAGCCACATGCACACAACCATACATGACACAATCATAAGAGTATAATTGCAGTGTATCCAACTGTGGTAAAGGCGAACATTCATTTACACACAGGCACACAGTGGAACTACATTTCAATGGGCTGTGCATAATTGCAGTGTATTATACCATGGCTGAGGGGAATGTTCATCCACATGACATTTTGAAATTGAAATACCGTTTCAAGAAAAAAGAAAAATAAATTCGAAAATCCTCCTGATGCCAGCGCCGCAAAAGGCAGCCCCTCGCCTTTTCTGTTTCTTCTGTGGAAAAACACATTGTTGAATAATGTCTTTCTCCTGCCTCTGTGCAGCGCTGCCAAAATGTCACCACGTCGATTCCTATTAAGCATAAGGCGCGTGACGCTGGCGGGAGAGGGTTGTGTTTTCAGGCGTGTGCCATACGACTGCTCGTTAATAGCCGTTAGCTTTACGAGGGATTGGGGCTGCTTAAATTAAGACTCAGCGGTACCTGGCACAGCTGATGTTCCTGGAATGACTGACTGCTGTGGAGGAGCAGTAATAGCGATGAGCAATAGGAAGAAGTATATGCATACAACTAGAAAGCATATGGAAACAGATTAAGGGAGCAAATGTGGAATATCAATGAACACTATTAACCCATGGCAAAGAAAAGTCAACAAGAATGGCTTCATCCAACGTGAGAGGTTAACAGAGAAATGGGAAAAGTGAGCTCTCGTCTCTTGGTCTCAGGTGGGATTTTTTTGACAGCTCAGAATCAGCACTCTGCCACATGTTGCTCATAAGCGTCCAGTCTTTCCACATAAAATACATCTGCTTATGCGTATGTACATGTGTGTTGTTAGAGCACATACACACACACACACAGATATAAATCTGTGTTTAGGTCAAACTGTCTTTCCAGAGGAATGAAGTCATTCTCCCCTTTCAGCCACCTCAACACACAACTGGCTGGAGCATTTCATTGCACTTAACCCCCCCCGCCCGCCCGCCCCGCCCCGCCCGCCCCACACACACACACATTTAAGAGAGATCCATCTAATTTACAAGAGAAATGGAAAGATGTTTCAAGGCTCACTGATATGGAAGAATATGAGTCAGGGCACGCCAAGAAAATCAAAGGTGACACATTATGAGTCTCTAGTGTAATAGATATTTATTGCAGAATACTACAATGAATGTCTGGTGGATGTGTAAAACTAGCTTTAAGGCTTTACAACTGCGCTATCTCCTGATTCTCACAACTTCAGATTAGCTGTGCAGTTTCACTTGAGCTAAGCCCATAATAACAGGCTTATCCTAGCTTTATTTACATTGTACGTGTGATATTTTAAGTTGTTAAGGTTAACTGGACGAGTACATAACTAGAAATGTCGAATATTACCAAAATTTAAAGCAACAAACAATAACAAATTGAGGGTCAAAGTCACTTCGTCCTTACACTATTCCTGTGACCACAGAAAGACCTATGCACCAATAATAAAGAAATTCATCTGTTACAGCACAATTAAGATTGAGTAGAGCACATAAGACATTAACATAAAATCTGATCTACCAAATGTCAAAGATATACTGATGCAGATCATGACAACAAGGAAAAAAGGCACAAAAGCTGTGCAGGGACTTACCAGGACACTTTCTTCCTGCAACAGAAACACAGCTTCACATGCAGCAGCGGGCACTCCCACTACATTATTACAGTGCACGCAAACTAAATCCTCCCATACAGGAAGACACCCGCCCACCAGGTGTATCAGCTCACCTGAACAGACCTGAAACTCCAGTTTCTTTTCCTGCCTAAGGCTCACAATGCTTCACCTTTTTTTCTTTATTGTTTTACTTCACTCTACAATTCAATTGTAAAGAGTTAATTGCTGTGACCTTTGAAAAAAAAAAAAAAAAAAAACTTTTACAGGATCTAAAAGTATTTTTCCTTTCCAGTTAATGTTCTAAAGATAAAATATAAACTTTTTAAGGGTCCAGAACATGGTTTTTACTACAATGGGTCTTGAAACCATTTCAGATCATACTGTACTACAATGAACTGATCAAACATGTTGCAAAATACATTTTTCAATTATTTATTGCAAAATCCCTTAATATTCCACAACTTCCCTGACTTTTCCTCTGGTAGACTCCTATGACAATGTCATTCCAGAAATGTGGTGGGTAAACTGAAATTAGAATTGACAAAATTATCAATTATTAATTATTTTAATTCATTACTTATTTGATTTGATTTATGGAATAGCAGTCAAAACAGATATGATGTTGCTCACTGTACTTACAGTGCAGTAGCCTTTCAAAATGTAGTGACAACAAATGACCACTAGATGGACCAATCAGCTCACTAAATATCTCCAGTCTCCACACTGTGTAGAAAAAAACTACTGTGGAAACCATGCAGACAGTGTAAGTCTGCATGGTTGCTTGTGTGTGTGTGTGTGTGTGTGTGTGTGTGTGTGTGTGTGTGTGTGTGTCCTCATCATGACCTAACATGTGCCTCAGGGTGCCAGTAAAGATGGGCACCAGTAATCTCATCCACTGCCTGCCAGGGCCCCATTATTAATAAAGCCAAGGAGGGGCCACTCAGGCTGGCAGCAGGCTGCCACACACACACACACACACACACACACACAGCAGTCTGTTTTGTTTTTGGTGGCTTTGTAATTTCGGGCTGCCCGCAGACACAAAAAATTACAATATCTATTATAAAACCATGTCACAATACAGTTTGAGAAATAAAACAATTTTGCAGCACCTTACTATCATATAAACACCTCGACTGTTCTCAATTACAGCTGCCTTCTCACTGATGTGAAATGTTTTAATAAGCATGATTCCACATTGTGCCAATTCCACCATTCCACCGTTTAAGAGATTATTTAAAAACTGTATTGGCCTACTAGAACATGTTCTACTGTCACATGTGACAAACAGTCAGGGGTGAAAGTATGTTGGTACGGTCCGGTACTCCGTAACACTGAAAGATTCAGTGCCAGGATGCAGTACGAGGGGACAGCAGCTGCCTGCCAAAACCCGTCAACAACATACAACAACCCGTCACGATCGCATTTTCCACAAGAAAACACAACTGCTAACGTTTGGTCAACATAAACAACAGTTCATTTTCATATAAATTGCTTCTAAATTGTTCCAGTGTGTTTGTGCCATAAACTGTATATACAGTACAGTCAATGGACTGGTTTTTCCTCTGTGCTGGAGAGAACTCCGCTGCCTTTCCAAAAAACTAGTTACTGCTGGCTAACAACAACTTCCGCTGCAGCTGTCTGACATCGAGTGCCGTGGGTTTTTGGCAGGCAGTCGTTTCTTGCAAAAATCTCCCAAGTAAAATGACAGACAAAATCAGTCTTGATGTTTCATGTTCAGTTTTATTCCAGTAACATGGACACGAGGCCAAACAAGTTATGTGACTTCCATGGGTTGTTCTGTTACTCTGGCATAATAACGGTCTTATTATCTTTACTTTCTAAACACAACAGTGCTTGGATGCGGTTGAGGGTGCGTTTGATTTATTGTTCCCATACTTTAGATTTTTTTCATGGCCAAAAGGCACACTTTATTGATGTCATTTATACCGGACGAGGACGAATGATAAATGATTCCACCAAAATTCCAAACATTTTTGTGGTTGGCTGACACATTACCAGCATAAATTTGTGATCGGTTTTCATACCATGCATTATGATTTTGAAAGTTTTGTCAACATTCACAAATCTGTGGCACTTACACCATTTAAATAAATAATTTGCTATACATGATGTCAAGTGTTTCTAATTTCTTTCAACACCATACAGGCGTTAAAAAATGTAATGCGTGTGTTCAGGGATGCATGAAGCTGGGGGCGGGAGGAGAACAATATGAAGCGATGAAGGTTGGGGTAGTAGTACTGGAAAGAACTTCAATCTACTTTCACCCCTGCATACAGTGCAGTAAATAGTCAAGCCTCTCAGGCCCTATCTTAACTACCTAACAAGAGATAGCCTAATGTATCTCAAGAGATTTCCTGTTTAAATTTAAAGGTAATATGAATAAATCAGTAAGTCCTGCACAGTATCATTTGTAAAATAACATTTGACAAGGACAGTGCAAAATATTAAACTGTAGGCCTTTTTCACAGATGACATTTTAACATGTCACAGTAGGAAAAGCACAGGTGTAAAATGAATGATAGCTGAATCTGAATTCCATTTAGCTGGTACTGTTCATGCTGGCTCACTGTCACACTGTCATGACATTTGAATAGAACATCGTTAATATTATTAAGTAACAACTGTGGTTTTCCTACTACGACAAGTCAAAATGTCTGCTGTGAAAAAGGCTTATGGAAACTGCAATAACGGTAGTAATACATTGTAAACTGTCAGCTTCCAACTCAAAAACAAATCAAAACTATTTAATAAACACCTACATAATAAGTCCCAGATTAGACACACACAATACAGACGTCACATATACTATGGATACTATATATCTACATAAGAACACAGGTTAAGTCAAAACACATAATTTAGAGGCATTGTCTTGGGCTCTGAAAAACTGTTCATGCATAACGAAAATAAATAATCGTTAGTTGCAGACCTACATTTTACTCTCAACTACTTCCCTGTCTTAACACCACTTTGTCCCCCTCCCATCTCTGCTCTCTGGTTCCCATGCAGACACAACAGCTCTTTGTCTCTCCCTGACCCATTAACAGGGAGAGGAGACCACAGACACTATCAGTTCTCTCTCTCTCTTCCTCTCTCTCACACAACGTGTAGTGTCGCCAGCACTGCATGATGGGAAATGGAATTGTTAATGACCAATTCAATTAATCCTAGACATGAAATAGCAGAATTAATTATCCTATTAACTCGACAGACAGATAGAAAGACAGAGGATGGCTAGAGGGGCAGGCAACAAAGGAGCGAAACACACTTTGCTTAACATTGATGTGAGTGCTTCACTACTTTACTTAAGCCCTGCAGGAGACAATGTGCCTGGATGAAATTGTATTTATTTATAGTGAGGGAGAGGCCAATGTTTTAATCTTCTATACAAACATTACATATATGTACACTGTAGCTCCACCTTCCACTGACATTAATTATATGATGACGGATTTTCAGATGAGTGATTTGAGCTACAAATAGCAATGCACGTGCAATGAGAGGCACAGAGAGAGAACAGCAGGTAGCCATAAGCCTCACTAATCTGGAAGTCCTTCTAAATGCCAGTGTTGCTGGGTAACCTACATCCTCACCAGATATTACTGGAGTGAATTACTCTACCTGGAGCGCTCGAGTGCGGGGCGGGGGGCAGGAGCAGGAGAGAAACAAATAGAAACAGAACGAGACAGCTGGTTTGACAAACGGACAGATGGGATAAAACAGATAAGAAAGCTGTGATGCAACATGCATAGAGGCCAACAGGGGAAAATCGAGTCTACGTGCTTCTCTTACACGTTTGCGCCAAGCGGCAACCTCCGGGGCTGGAAAATGAAGCCAACGTGGAAGTGCAGTTCAAGTGGCCACTTGAGGCTAGTTCCAAAAGTGAGTCAATCCCCATAGACCCCCTTGTTAAAATGTCCACCTTTACAGCAAAAATAAACATGTTCACAACCTGGGACAAAAAATGGTTTTGGTCTCTTATAGCTAATTTCCCCCTTCATGACAACTGTGCGGGGGGTGAATTTATATATAACTTGGCCGTTTAAATTATATTAAGACGTCATGGAGACTACATCCATTTTTTATTCACAGTCTATGGTTTGCACACATGTACACCTGCTGTGTGTGTTTACAGGACAAGTTAGCAGAGCTGCAGCGGGAAGTGGAAGTGAGCCCATTAACAGACGCATAATTGATAGAGGCAGTCAAAGGATACAGAGTGAGAGAGGACAGAAAGAATACAATAAGAGGAAAGAAACAAAAGCACAGTAAAAGGTAAATATAAGAAAATGCTAGGTGGGTAAATATAGATAAAAAAGAGGGTGAGACAGAGAGAGAGGGAAAAAAGTAGTGTAGAAATCTACCATCAGTCCTTCTGTAAGCTGTGTATCTAAACACCACACTCTAATGCTTTTTGGCCCACTTTGGGACAAAAATTATTCTATTTTAGTATTCACTCATCACTGCCGCTAAAGATAATCCCTACTACTATCAACAAGCATTTGTGTTAAAATTGTAGACTTGAGGCACAAAACTGGTCACATCAGGCCAACTTCCGAGCCGAGGGCAGCAGTCCTGAGTAGAATTGGGTATTATATCAGCCGATATTAGTTTGCTGCAGAAATAGCTGCATGTTGGCAGATAAGTGACACTAAAGTGCAGTACAGAAATGCCAAAAATATGTTTGTGGTAATTTACAAACCGTGTCGCCACTGCATAGTTTGTCCAAAAGGCAGCACTGAAAAATTTGTAAAATATTCCATACACATGTTGGTAACAATCTTTAAAAAAAATAATAATAATAATTCTAGAGATCATTATCAACAAGACAAAGAGACTACAGCCATGCTAGCAGCTCTGTGAGGCTGTACTTAGCACTAAATACAAATTATAGCTGATGCTAATGGAAATCCGTTGTGCAGGTATTTGTCGTCTATGACATCATCGACCTGAGGGTGTTAAATGCAGCAACAAATTGGTAAGGAATAACAATTCCAGTATAAAACTAAAGAAATGCACCAAATGAGAACAAAATATAAGCATGCCAGGGAGCCTTGTGTGCTGGCATCCTTCAACTATTTTGAGGTGTTGCAGGGTTGTGACGTTTAGGTTTCTGTTTGAATAATTATTGTTAATAAAGTTTTTTAGAGTCCGAGCGGGGGTATGGTCAGCGCATCAACCCATGGATGTATAATAAGAACTGGATACGGCGCCGCTGCTCAGCCTTGCATCCAATTTTTTCCAGTGGCCACTCGTGGTATTGCAACGAAAAATTCCCCTGTGGCCCAAAAAGCATTTTCCCCATAGGCCACCGTTATAAAAGAGACATTTGTAAAACTGTTGACAGGACACCTTGAACTGCAAACAAGATCAATTATGACTCTTCCTATTATGAATTTTTGATCCATGGAGGTTTTATATTTGTAAAACTTAAAAGTAAACCCAGAAGCAAGAACACTTTTTTGACTTTTCTGACGTGACAGAATCATAATCGCTGCTGACATGCAACGTGTTGTGCGCACTTAGATGTAAACATAGAATTGTATACAATAAATTGGCACTACTGTCACCGATGTCCGAGCCGGTTGTTTGTGCCAGTATTGGACTAAAATCAATATCGGATTTGTGCATCCCTAGACTTTACAACTATTTACAACAAAAAACATACGTAAGAAGTGGAATATACAGGGTGTCTGCAGGTCCTAAAAAGTATTAAATTCAATGTCATAAACATTAGGCCTTAGAAAATGTGTTTATGTATATTTTTCTTCAGCTGAGCAGGGAGTCACTGGTGATGCTGCTGGACCTGGATGGGATGCCACAATAAAGACTCTTGTGTCTTCTGTCAGTGGGACATCATCTGGGGGGGTCTCCAGAGTGTGTTTGGGGTGTTTTGTGGCAAATGGCCACCACATCATTAACGTTATGCTTCACACAGACAGAGTCTTTGCATGCTAAGTAACTCTCTTTTAACTTGGCATTATTATCCTACACTGATCACATACATCGTTACTAAACTGAGAACAAGTGATCAAGGGTGCATGGGATTTTAAGGTTTTTTTACAAAACATTTTTGATACTTGGTGCTACAGACATAGTGTGCCTGTTTCCAATAAAGTTTAGAAGTTTCGATATGCAGGCCTTGTCCTGAGTTCTCCTGTGTCACTAGCAGGGCTTTGGTCTGTGCTAAAGAAGGAAAGGGGGGCTGATGGGAGCTCAGATGGCTAGTACCTCAGGACAGCCAGAGAGTAGATGAAGAGGGTCAAAGTCGGACACCCGGTTAGGTTACACCAATGAAGACCCAAATACACATGCTATCACTCTCAGGAGATGGAAAGAAACATTTAAGTGATAGTTTGAGACATGAGCAACTAACACAGTGCTTTGGTCTACTCGTTCAGTGGTTTAAATTACATTCAGGAACAGAGTAAAAGCCCAGGGTTTGCTACACACCCAAAACTCGCGCAAGTGGTGTCATGACTTTCTCTCTCCACAAGCAATTCAGAGCTGCTGAAGCTACGATGCCTGTGTGTTTCGTACATGATGTAGTAAGTACTGGCTTTAGTCACACAAGCAACGGGTCTTAGTTGTTCTTTTGCTTCCCGGCTGATAAAAGGACCAGGAGTCGCTGGATAAAACACATCAGGTAAGCTAACGTTACAAGGGACGGCCATGTTGTGTTGGTGACGTATATTGTGCAAGCTAGAGATGTAGTTCACTGAGCGGTTTCATACAAAAGTAAATGGTACTACGACAAACAGCGACTTTCTTGACTTGGAAATCTTTTAAATTGACAAACATCATATGTGTAATTCATGGCACAATTAAAACTGGATCAAAAAATTATTTGTCTCTCGCCATTGACTACCATACATATTTTATCTGAAATAAGGTCCCATGGGGGACACCAGAAGGGGAGGGACTTAGCCTCTCAGTGAGCAGACATTCATCTGCATCAGCTACTGAATTGCAAAACTACCATCTAACTGAAAGAACAACCTAAAAAGAGGGCTTTAATTAAGTTCATCCACAGAGAGGTGGCTTTTGGAAATGCTGCATTTTCACTTGACAGTCCTACCTACCTATAAAAAAATGCTGAACTATTAAGGCTCAAAAAGTGTCATGGGATCATTTTGCATTTTGGGCTGTTTCAATAACTACTGTAAATTGAATCAGGCATCATTTTCCTGATGCTACAGTGACCTGCCATATTCTGTCTTGTTGCAAAAAGCTTGTGTGAGGAAAAGTGTAAGTAAACATTTCCATTTTTTAAAGAAAATTAAGATACCTAGACTAAATAGACTATATTTTAAAAACAGATCTCAATCTGGATGGTGTAGTCCCTCATTCGTCCAGGAGTGTTCCATCGTAGAAAAGGTTTCAGTCGTAGTCATCTGGACACTGTTTTCAGAATCAAGACGTTTCGGCTGCCATTCTCAATTGTGAAAATGGTCTGAGAACTGAGAAATTTAAGCTACTCTGTGTTGTTTAAGCCCTGCCCTCAGGCAGGAGTCTACCTGAGTGTCTGCCGTTTACCCTGCCTAGTTTCACCTGAAACTGACCTTCCAAGGTCAGTTTCAGGTTCTCAGACCATTTTCACAATTGAGAATGACTTCCGGATGGGAGCCGAAACGTCTTGATTCTGAAAACAGTGTCCAGATGACTACGACTGAAACCTTTTCTACGAGAGATCTCAATCTGCTCTTCCACACTGTTTGCAATCCACAACTATTATGGCAATCTGTCTCTGTTCTTCAGTCTTGTGGCTTACCTGCAACACACAAATGTTTGAACAGCATTGAGGCTTTCTTTTGTCCTTTCACTATTTTTAACCTTGACAATAAAGTCAACAGAGCCACACCCAGTTCTCACAGCAGCAAATGTGCTCCTGCCAGCTCTGTGAGAAGAGTAAGACCTGGGACAGAGGGAATGATCACCTAACCTTCATGTTTTGGCTTTGAATATAAGACACAAGCCATCCCTACTGCTGTGACACAAAAACATCACTTGTAGCGACTGATAATCCTGGTGCTAAGCTGCTTATGATAGAAAACAAACAATTACTAGATGCCACCCAGCTGGTGGTGTGGCATCATTTTTGACAGAGACTGGACTCCAGAGCGATAAATAGATGCCCTGCATTGAGATTGTGTCCATTCAAAACAGGACAGACACTGGATTCCACATACTTGATTTTTGGAATAATGCAGCTTAACCAGAGCATTGCTTTACTCCACTCTCAATATTTGTTTTATTTGTGCATGTAAGAAAAGCCACTTGTGAAAAATAAGAAAAATGTATCAGAGAGAAGGGTGTGCATATTTGTGGTTTTCCAGTGGAAAGTGGCTTTCCTCACAAAAAACAAAAAGGGAAAAAAAACAATTCACAGCCTCCTGTTTTTAGCCACACAATAACAGTCATTTTTATACCATATTTATCATCTAGTAATCAAATCCTGCAATTATCTCAGACTTTTGTCTCTCTAGGGGCCGCCATGCCACCCACTGGAGCCACTTCTTCCTATAAGCTACTACACATGGGGCACAGTCCTGCCCTCTACCTCCTTTGTCTTGCCCGGGACACAAACACAGGTGTAAATCAGCCGGGGTGACAGCTCTCCCATTCGCACTGTTACTCACTCTGGCAGGGGAATTTCAAACCACTGAGCTTCCTCAATGCTGCCTAGTCCTCCATCACACTCCTTCACCCTCCCACACAGTGCCCAAAGACAGTCGAGGCCTCTTAAGAAGCAGTTATGAAAGGGGCAGGTTTAAATGATGCCTGTGCTTGTGAATAAGGAAGTAGCTATAAGAAACAGTTTGAGAGTTTTGTTGAATACCAACATTGGCCAGGGAGATTCCACAAAGTGCAAAACAGGCCTAGTGCCGCCTGTGCTCTGAAGCACTCCTACCATTTGGTGAGAATGGTAGGAGGGTGGACAAAGATACACTGTTTGGAGCAGATACACTGTCCGGAGGCAACACAAACTGTGAACTGATATTAATGTTACTGTTGCCATTTTAATTAGGTGTAGAATGGCTTTTTAAAAAGTCAAGGTTGCCCATTTCACACATATGTTGCTTCTCTGTGAACAGAATTATAAACCTGAGGTGGGTATATCCATCAAGATTTCAATATAGAGCTTACAATGTCTGAGAATGAAAACAGTTGATTTTGCAGGAGGTAAGGCAAAAATAAAACTCAGTTGCTGGCTACAATTATTACCATTATTTCCCAAGGGTATTAAAAAGTAAATCTGTGGGAATCTTTTGCAGTGATTTCAACTTTAGTGAACTCTGATACGCAAATTTGCATAATTGAACAATAGCTAACCGTCTCCACAGTGCTGACCTTTGGGGGAACAGAGAGCCAGGGAGTCCAAAATGGAAGAAGCTATCATAGGTTATGCCGCATTCACATCATGTTGGATGGACGGTAGAGATGGGAAAGATTCCCAGGTTTACAACTTGTAACATTCATGTCAGTGGATAACTAAAAACTGTTGTATAATTACAGATTTTATTGTGTAAGTATTAAAACACTCAATCCATTACATTTGGGTTTAATTACCTTGAAAAATGGATTTTGGCTGACATGAAGCATCCATGTTTGTTTGGTTTTCAGGCAGTTCAGTTTCTATTTAGCGCTAAGTGGCATAGCCTATATCTTCATAAAATTTTCTCCGTAAAGTTTACCAGTCGTAATTACAACTTGAATGTTGAGATGAACACTATTTACAAGTTGGACACTTGTAATAACGATAACTCCAATAGTGCCATTATTAGCTGTGTTGCACCCACTTTTATTTAACCTCCTCCGTTAGAGTATACGGTGCTCCACAAAAGAGACATGGTTTATAGACAGTTTTGAGATTGGTACGGTTGTTCAGGGCCGGCTTTAGACATTTTGGTGCCCTAGGAGAGATTAGCATTATAATTAAATTGCTCAGAATCAGAAATCACTCAGCTTTTTCTTTGTTTAAATTCTGACGTGTCACCGTCTCTCCCTCTCTGACTCATCACCAGCTCTTCCTCTCCTTTCTTCCTCGCCTTGATGAGCCCGGTACTGAAAACTAAATATGCCAGAGAAGTGTAAATTTAATCCAGCATGGCTGGAAACTGAGCAATTGACTGCTGTGTTTTATACCGACTGTTGACTCCTGACTCAAGCTGGTAGCGGCCGCAAGTGATGAATTGCTAGGCTAAGAACAAGGCTTACCTAAACTGTTGTAGACCACTTTTTGGCCTTTGTCATGGCTCAAAAACTGACATCCATAGAAACGTTTCTCAACTTGAACCGGAGCATCTGCAGATTAATTCCATATCCAATATGTTATGATCCACTAAAGTTAGACACAATGCGAGATTCGCCGCCATATGGCTGGAAGGGAGCTGCTGGTTTTCGCAATCGGCGACTAGAAAGCATTAATGCCGATCTCTTGACTGCCTATTTTTACTGAATATCAGCTGATAAGATTCAGCGTCCGATTGATATGGGCATCCCTAGATGGAACGCTATCTTTGATTTGCCACTTGCCTTAGTTAAGACTTTATGTCCAAATTAATTAGGTTATGCCCCAAGTAATCATGGTGCAACCAATTTTAGTAGCTGATTTAGTTACAAACTAACTAGTAGGGTGAATTAAGGGTGATTGAGACGATACATTTCTGTAATAATGAAGATGTTACCTATCCATTTGAAGAGGAAACTTTTGTGTAAACTGACCCAAAACCTTTTTTATTTTGTGTAACATTTGTGTGATTGGGACAGGACCTTTGGGTGATTGCACAGCACATTTTATCATTGATTTAGGCTAGTGTAGGCATATTTATTGCACAATGTAATTCATACCTTGATATAATTTCACATGCACATTTTCAAGAATCTTAACTTGGATGTGTTCCCTGCCTCCATTAGCCTATCTCCCTGTACTCTTCAATGACTCCCTTCATCCTGTCCTCAGTCCACTTGTTGTTATTTTTTCCTTGTTCTTTCCCTGTGCGCCCCCTTTTGCTGTCTTCCTGCATCTCTGTTCCTGTCTCACTGGTGCCATTCTATTCTGCCATAGATTAAGCAGGATTATTTAGGGATGGGTTAAGTAAACCCAGAAGCTAGAAGCAATTCTCATTGGTATGAGAATTGGTATCCAGTTCTTATAATACATCCATGATGTAGCACACCCCCTCCCTATTCTTCACTTGTCCATTTCCTACTCTATGTGGACATATGATCCCTTAGACAATAATGAAGCAAGTCCCCAAGGTGACCCAGACCTGACCCTGATCCAGGACACACAAGACAGAAAGACAGATGTGCTGCAGCTACCAACAGCTGAGCCCCACACTGAGCCTAATGACACATAGGAAGCTCAAGTGTATGTGCATGCAACATACACAATCCTGCATAGTAAGCAAAATCACATGGCAGATACTTAATCATAAATTGAGGAAAGCAAGAAAAACCTGACATCTTCTCTAATAAGAAAACTGCTGGCAGGAATGTAGCGCAAATTTTGGGTTTCAGTGTAGTAATAAGTGATTTTAAGGCCTTTCAGTACCATGTTAGTAAATGATTTTTATAGCGAGGTAACAATAATTTTAACAAACTGTTATATAAACCTACTGTTAATCAGAAAGTACATCAGACGTGTTAGCAGACCACAATAACATCAAGCACGCACTACAGCAGAGTCAGCCCATTTAATTTTCTTAAAAGTCCTGTGATACACAATTATGTAACACCTAGCACAGCATGAGTTATGTCAAACACAGAGAAGCTCGTGGTTGGCATAGCAAAGGAAACATTGATGCAAATCCTTTTAGACATTTACATGCGTTTTCATATGATGACTGTTGGCATGGAGACTATTAGGTTAGCATGCATCGATAACCATTCAAGCTTTGCAGGCTAACCTCTGCTTTGTGTGTTATTGTTCTTAGAGCATTACATCATCAGATGAAACTCTGTACTGGTGCAATAGTCTACAGTGACGTCTGCAGAGTGTGTGTGCATCTGTGTCTAACAACATCCTTAGCAATTTATACTGACAGTGTATGAGAGTAGGCTTGTGAACATCAGTCTACTAAGAGAGATTAAGAGCATCACTGACAAGTAAGAACAGGGAAAGTATCTGTTAATACCATCAGAGTGCTCCACGTCATACATGTGTGAACATGCTTTACTTAGTGTGCAGGATGCATACTCTACAACTTAACTGTGTGGACTAGGATCATTCTCCCACTCGCACTCCATCACTCAACATGAAGCTATTGTAAATACCGGTGCCTTTCTAATTATTTCACTTAAAATTAGGACACTTTGCACATTGCATATTTGCCCTTGGTAGACTATGGCTTCTAGGACTGAATGATATGACGATATACAATGTGAGACAATATAAATTTGAGATTTTGGGGCAGTGGCAGTCTCTTATGAGATTAACTGGGTTGCATTAGACTCCGTGATATGATTTGTATGCTCAATATTTAATTATTTTCGTTATTTTAATGAGTTTTGTTTATATGTGGTCATTTCATTATGTGATAGAATAGTGTTAACTTCCAGTCTATACCATAATAAATCAATGGAGCCTTTTCTTATATTGATTACTAGGTGTAGCCTAATTAATGTGTTTGCAATACCTGTGCCATGATGAAGACCGCGTGAGGTTGAAACTGGTTGGTGTTTTAAACTAAGGAAGCACTGATCCAACTTTTTCTCTCCCGAAACCATTTCCAATACCTCTACTGAGGATCTGCCAATAGATATTACCAATCCAATAGCAGTGCTCTCATTTTCACTCATCCATCCTCACTGTGTGGAACTCATTCAAAACGAAGAAACTGTATTTAATGTGGAATAACGTCCAATATCAATGCGGCATATCATCCTGCATCTCTATTTTAAAGCACTAATATTCCAGACTATATAAAGACTTATATATAAAAATATATTACTTTTTCTCCTTGCTGTCTGAGAGTAGTTAAATAACATCTTTTTGGTGACCTGTTTGTTTTATTTCTCCTGCAAAATATTCAGTGCTAGAGCAACCAAACATTATATTTTTACATATGTAATATTGTCGTCAGGCTAAATTGTTGATTTTGCAGACTGCAGTATCTCAGATAATGCTAATGATCATGTGTGTCTTTTTTTAAATAGTGCCATTTAACTTGCACAACTTCAAAGTTGCTCATCATAGACAGCTCTATACAAATTAACAGAAACAACACAAAACAAACATGTCTAATGAGGCAGCAGTAACTCTGTTGATGGACAGACGGACAAAGTCTGATGGAGCAGACGGGAAAAGGTGGTGAGATAGTGTGTGGACAGCTTTGCTGGTAGCAGATGCTGCACTAAAGCTGCTCCTCTGGGTACAACAATACAACTGTCAGCCAGGCAGCTATGGTCAGCATAGCACCAGACAGGCACCAGAGCTGCCAGCAAACATGGGCTGTGACAGAGCAGAAGGAGAAAGATGGACAACCATAATGTAGATCAGCAATGCAAAAGCACTCACTTAAAAACTGGTATATAAACACCCTACAACTGATAATAAACCTTCCATTCATCCTTTGACTGGCAGATTTGTTACGTAAAGATCAAGATGTTTGTGACGTAAGTGGTGTGTGTGTTTTATTGACGACATTCCAATATATTTACCCGACATCAGACCGTGAGGGATAGAGCAATAAAGTCCTGGAAATATTTCCATCATTGTCAAGTGTGTGTTAGCCCAGACAGTGCTAACATGGTCCCATTGAGAAGGTCAGGGAAGCGGCTGCGAGCTGCTCTTTAACGGAGGTGGGGTGGTTAACCAGAGGTACATTTGCCAAAACAACCAGTTAGTCTTCATCCTTAAAGTCTTTTTTCTTGTAAAACCAAAAAAACACAGTTTAAAAACATTCTAAAAAGAGCAGTACACAGCCACTTTCCTGAGCTTTTCTATTGGACCTTCCGGCACTAGTGGAAGGGATGGTGCCAAATGGGGTTAAGTGTGTGTAAGAGAGTGTGTGAGTACTTCTGATAATCCTTTCAGCACATCACATTGTCAAGATTTTATTATCCCCGAAATGTTGGACACAGACACAAACACACACGCCTGTGAGCAGATGGGATGGATCTACAGAATCAATCAATTCAGTCATAATATATAAAAGACGGACAGCCTGACCTTGAAGACTGCAACACAGCATTTTCCACAGCAGAGCAGTGTCACACATACACAGGCAGTCAGAATGGAAGTATCATCATAGCCGTCCCCTGGCACAGTGACAGCAGCCATAATGGAGTGTCAGCGATCAGCACCTCCCAAATTACCAACACACACAGATCAGCCTGCAGCCTAATGCTGTGTGTGTGCATGGGGTACATGGGGGCGAGTGCATGGGGGTGCCAAGCCTTCAGTCTTACCAAATCTCCTTCACTCTGATCGCTCGCCCTGATAGAGGCCCTCACAGCAGCCATCGCAAAGACATTAAACTCTGTGATTTTCCCTGTGATTAGACATGCATTGTACTCACAAACTCATCTTTCTTATGAAGCGATGCCAACTGCAACAGGACCTCAGGCTAATCCTGTTTTGACCCTTGTGTTGGTCGTCTCCTATTCTGCTGCCTCAAGTTCAGGTTGAATTTTTTTTGTTTGGAAAGGAAAGGGAGAGGCAGATCTCAAATGTGTCCTGCAGTAAAGCATAATGAGTCCCAGGTTATCTCCCTCCAATTAAAAGGGATTGAGGAGGCGACGAGCGGGGCTCCATGGTAAGACTTTGGTCTGTTTTTAGATTCAGAGGAGCTTTAGAGTCGGGTTGCAGGGAAAAGGGGGTAAGCGAAAATGATGATGGGGTTGACAGTGGTGCTGTGACTCTGTATGTGTGTGTCCCTGTCTGACCACAGATTCCTGCCCTCCTGGTTCTTGATTAGATAAGTGTTAAGCAGTAACTCTAGATGCTCGGGGGGGTCGACAGAGCCTGTCAGAGCAAGAAAAAGGGATTACAACGTGATCTGAACATCTATTTGGCTCCACAGAATATTTGATCCATCCATTTGATTTCATACTTCGACTCAAGATCAGACAAGAGCGTCACATCAACACGTGTCTGTTTCTGCAGGTTTTGTGCGCTTGATGAAAATCAATTCATAATCTTTTTTGGAAGCACAGTAACATAGTTACAGGTAATGGCTTGTAAAAACAGGCCTGTGTGCAGCAGGTTATAATGGCCACAAAACGTTTTAGTTGTAGTGCCTGCTGTGGGATAAAGAGGGGATTTCTTCAGTAGATGTTGAAAATGAAGACATGAGATTCTAGATTCAATGGCTATTCTTGGAGAGTAGAGTATCGCGAGAGAGAGTCAGAAAGCAATGTCTGGAAAATTATTTAAATTATTTTTTTATTTATTTTTATTTTTTTGAGCACTGGCCCGATCAGGAAACTGGCTGATTGCATTTACTGGCTCGACGTAACTTTTTACTGGCCCTGGGCAATTGGGCAATCCTTATTGTTGGACCCTGATCCTTTACCTTCACTTTTTTTAAAATCACCTATCCTATGTGTGCTACTGACCTTCTCAAGAGAATAAACAATAATACTTCAGTTTCTGATGAAATTATGACACTTTCGTCCTCAATCACCCATCCCTTTTCCCACCACACCTAATGACTCAGGACAGCCGCCAGTCATTCATCATGAATTTGCATGAAACAGCAAAAACATAGTCAATGAAAACCAAAATTGCTTGAGGTGTCAGTATGCTTCAAACTAAGTGCTTGTTAGATCATTGAACAGTGTCTGAAGCCAACACTTTTCCCACATTGGACAGTTTTTGTACCAAAATTGACAATCCAACATGCCCGCACGCTTCAGCAGCAATTGGCCAGGTGAGCAGACGTGAGAAAGTATGCAGGGTGTGAGCTTCCATCTCAAGCTCTCTTTTTTCTTTCTTCACCCAACTATATGTGTCACTTTTCATGTGTTTAAACTAGAGCCCG
This sequence comes from Siniperca chuatsi, assembly GCF_020085105.1. Lineage (NCBI taxonomy): Eukaryota > Metazoa > Chordata > Actinopteri > Centrarchiformes > Sinipercidae > Siniperca > Siniperca chuatsi. The sequence continues at coordinate 7,041,797 of NC_058060.1, read as the reverse complement.
AGCAATATGGGATTTTTGAGACTGATACCAATTTTTGAGGGGGAAAATTCACCGATTACTGATATGGCAGCCGATATAGTGAATTTTTGAGCTGGAATGAAAATATGTGGATTGTGCACCGCAATTGGATAAACCTACAACCAATCAGAGCTATGAAACGTGTGACGTAGCTCTGAGCAACACGTGCTTGGGGCGGTGCTTGGTCCGTTTTCAAGCAAGAAAAAAAATGGCGGCCTGGTCACAAACTTTCTCAAATTACAGCTAAACAGTACACTAAAATGTGTTTCTGGAAACATTTGAGGCGGGAAATAGGCAAGGCAGTAACAGAATCTTGATATATGACATATTTCAGCACTGCCTAGTTTGACAGTTTGATCTGAGTTTCGTGAGTCTCCGTCCGCATCAGCTGTGATGTGCTGCAGACACTGCTACTTCATATCGGTGCATATACGCCAATATCGATATATCTGTGATAGGCCCATATCAGGCCCAGTGGGCTAAATTGGTTGGTCTCTAGTTTAAATGAGAGCAACACCATGAATTCTTTAGAAAAAAGAGGCTGCCCGAAAGTGTTTAAATGATTATCGCATCTTGCCACTCTCTATGATGTGAGTGTGGCCATTCGGAACAGATATAGGCACTTTTGCCTTCAGACAGACGACGCTTTGTACCGACTAGTTTATTTTAAGCATACCCCAGCATTTAGTGTGTGGGGCATTTAATTCTTGAATTCGTATTTGGTTAGTGCCCCTCATGCTTCAAGTTTGTGTTATTTTAGTCAAATTACTTAAAAAATATAAATCTACTAGGAGAACTGGGCACTTGAAGGAGTGAGATTGTTAACTCACAGTTAATACCACTCTGGACAACCAAGAGCTTTTATTAATGTCACACACTAAAACAAAACATGCGTGGTTCATCATAAGCCTTTCTTTCCTGTGTTTAAAATGAATCACTTGCTGCTGGTAATTCTGCACTCCTGAGAATGAGAACAAAACCAACAACAGGCAAGTTATTACTTGCAATTAGCAGTTAGACACTGAGACGCTGTGAAGTTTAGGGCGAAAGACAAACAGAGGTATTTACAGAGAGACTGGCTTAGGTTCCCAAACAGTAAAGTAGCTCAGCTGCTTTCTGCTGCTGGGAAAGTGTGTGTATTGAATTCATCTGAGGCAGGGAATAAGGAAAAGAGAACAGGATGATCAAGCATAAAAATGTCAGGAATACATTCTCTGTCTGCTGAATTATTTTATCAGAGGGCCTCCTCCTTTATCTCTAAGTTAGCTCCACCAATTAACACATTCCTCCACCCCACTATACAGTACGCAGACATATTAGAGTGATAAGTGAAAACAAGGGTGTGTGTAACCCCATTTCCCGGTACCCCTAATCATTTTGCATGGGCTTTGGTTGCTGGGAAGAATAGAGTAGGCATGAAGTAGGGCGCCCCAAACTCCAAATGTGACTCACCTAGGGCTGGGGCGATTCACCGAAGTACGGAAATACGTCAATTTGCATATTGTGCATCAGCGCGTCGTGATGGCATATGGCCGCACCCGGTCAAAGCATGGATTCCCCCAGAGTCGGCGAACAAGCTGCAGTTGAAAAACCTTGCCCACAATCTCCCCTCGCTCTACGCCTCCCCCTGCGGTCTACTGACAATCGCACATGCTCTGCAGAGAAACACCCAGAGTCTCCCGTTTAATGTAGGCTTTGTAGGAACTTACGCTGTTTTGTAAAAGCTTGTAAGGGTACCTGTTGGTGCCGATGTCATTCTGTGCCACGTTGGTTTCGATCGTTTCGATAGGCCTCCTCACGCGGCTCATCTGCTGTTGTGAAAACGGGGGGGGGGGGAATAATCCAAAACGCGAGCTGTGTTTTTTGGGCAACTTTATAAAACATACTGCTGACGAAGTCAACAGAGCAGAAACTAAACAGAAAGAGGCGGGGCGGGGCAAGCCTGTGTGTGTGTGCGCAGAGACCAGGGGTGTGCGTGCGTGAAAAAAAGAACTGAAGGGAAAAGCAAGGTGAGCAGATTAAAGTAGTTTGTGAGTAAACACTAAAATAAGGTGGAGAATTAAGTTTAATTAAAATGGTGACATAAGAAATAACCTACTAGAAAGAGGGTAAGGTTTTAATGTATTCTTTCAAATATAATATTTTCAATAGACAAATATATTTTTTGTTGTAGAATAACGCCCTGCAGTGCATACTTTGTTTCCTGTTACATTTGTTTGTTTTTTAAGAGAAATTATTTCAATGATATTGAAATATTAATGAGACAAGTTTTTGATATCTATTTTGGGTAAATTAATTATTATATTAATCGAGTAATAAAAAAAATCTTTAGAATAATGGATAAATTATTCGTTAAATAGAATAATCGAATAAATAATCGATTAAAAAAAATAATCATTAGGTGCAGCCCTAGACTCACCTCATTTAAATCTAAGTTTTTAAATGACAGTCTAACAATGTGCTGAAAAGGATCACCAAGGGACTTTACACCACAATGGATGAATGTGTCACTAATGTGTGTGATTCTGCTTGAATTAAAGTTTCAGACTTTCTATTCACTGTTCCTGTAATTGAGGTAATTGCCTACAGCTCCTCTCAGCTTTGTGTTCCCTCCTCTGTCACTTCTCTCAGATGTCGGTGTGTTGCCTGAGCCAAAAGACATTTTGTCCAGCCAATAATGATCCCTATTGTCTACGACAGCCTTCCTGAGTGGCTAGGCAGCACCAGTCAGCAGCCTCATAACACACACACACACACACACACACACACACACACACACACACACACACACACACAGGGAGAGGGAGAGAATCCAACAAACCAACAAACACCTCTCCACTAATTCTCCCTGCCTCCCCACCTTCTTCATCACTCACTCTGAAGCGTGCTCATCTCCACTCTACTCCACATTCCACACACACACAAGGACATACAGCCAGCACTTCCTCCTCCACTCGAGCAGAGAGGTATCACTTTCTACCACAGCCTGCCTCTCATCTCACCACTGCTTTGTCAGTGAAATCTGAGATGTGGGGAGGCAGTTTGTTAAGCCTGGAATAAAACATAAAACCCTCTAAAAAAAGGTTTGTTTTTTTAAACAATAAGAGGTGAGTGTTTCTACAATGTATGAATGTAAGGTTTAATATAAATGCACAATGAGGCAAAAAGAGAACTGTGTGATTAAGCGTGGGTAAGTTCTGTGGAAGTAAACCACAGAATTAAGAGGAACTACCATCATATACAATCCAACTACATTATTATTTTAACACCTATCCAGCTTGTTGTTGCAAACCAACATTTGACTTGTTTGGTTTTGTTTCCAATAAAACAGCAGGAGTCATTTTGCAACTGAAACTTGGTTGAACTTTGCTGCTGTGTCACAGTTTTTCTTGACCTTATCCAGTGCAGAAGCCTTATATTACTGAAACCACTTTTGGGCCTTACTGGGAAACTAGTGACTCTGCACAAATCAGGAGGCTAAATAAACAACTCTTTCAGACTGGAGCTAATCAGCTCACCAACACAGGAGAGAGAACAAGCCATTGATCAAGACTAAACTTTGCTACCCTATGAATACATCAGGTATTAAAAATATGAATTCAAGGCACTTCACAAACATATTTATTTCCAATCCACATTTCCCAGATCTCCAAGTGCAAATAGGGAATAGCCATCTTTGTAACACACTGGAACTTTCTTGGAAATAACCTCATCACTTGGCTGAGAAAACCCAGATAACTCTTAGTGATCAGTGGAGGAGTACCTGGCTGCTATCTTCAGTGAGAATGAGATAATCCCAGTGCTGAGAAGTGAGCAGTCTGCAAAACTCCACTGTGACCAATGAGCACACACACACAAATCTGGCTACAACTATTATTTTGACAATTAAAACTGTGATACCAATATGCACACATATGTTAGGGATGAAGAGTTTGTGTGTATCAATATAGAATGTCAAATGCTCAATAATGGAAAAAATGCAGCACAATACCTCCAGCTTGCAGTTAATGTGTTTTATTGATCCCTGAAGGAGAACTTCAATTATCTTTTCAGAACAAGGCCGTACAATAAACAGAGTAGATACTGTAACAATGCCACTGATGTGATTGACTGGACAGAGCAAACTGACCCTTACCACACACTCTTGTGCAAATATACCCAGGTGTGCACAATACATACATAGATTTACGTACACACTCACACATACTAAGCAGCAAGCATATCTGTCACAGTCGCTTATACACGTCTATTTGTTGAGAACCTTTGTTTGCCAACTTATTGAAGCCTTGAGATGGCATTGTTGGGAAAACATCTACTCACTTATCAGAAGGGGTATTATGTCCAACCCAGTCCTATCATTAAAGCTACAGTCTAAATTGTCTTATTTAAATATGCTTTTGAGAAATAAAAAAAAAAGAAAAAAAAGAAAATTACATCCAGTATATTGTAGTATTTAGAGTTTTCCAAATTAGATCTGGAATGAAAACTAGAATTGAGAGCGTTTCACATAACCCTTTAGTTTTCAATTTCCTGCCAAGAATTAGTGTAGCTATCAACGGGAGCTTCTTGCGCAAGGGATTACTTGGTATAACACGAAACTGCCCTTCAAGATGAAGATGCTTCACATTATGACAAAAACGTATTCATGCGCCTTTACAGGAATGCAAATGTTACTGCTGGAGAATTAAAATTATGTTAAAGCCATGAATGTCTCCCCAGTTCTAATCTGTCTTCCAAATAAACCAACACTGTGCCGCTGTGTGAAACTACTGCCTGAACCTTGGGAAGGATGAACATACCACATAAGATAACAAAGACACTAATTTAGTAGTATCAAGTAGTGTTACTTTGTTGTTGACTACAGTAGACTCCACACACCTGCATGAGGCAAAAATGCATGTGAATGAATGAAGTGATATAAGAAGACCACCCATCACACCACAGCCCTTTTCTGTCACCACCTTCACTAACCCTGACTTAATAAGAGACTGAGAGACTAATGAGATTAACATCAAGTGCTGAAGATGTTTTTTTTTTTTACATCTCTCTTCTGCCAACAAACTTTGTTTTCTCTTTTATACTCCGCAGTTATCTTTTAAATCCAGAACTGTCTGGTTTGCTTACACAAGCCTCCCGTTAGAGAAATTGAACACACCCTAAGCAGATACAAGTTAATCAAGTGAAGGAGAATGGAAGGAGAATGGAACCCAAAATGTTGCTACTATAATAGAGTTGACAATGTTTCCTATGAGCAAAATGTTTCATTAATGTATTCAGGATACCCAATGCATTTTAAGATATCAGTAACATCTACTAATCATATGGGAAAATTGTATCCAATGTTACAAATACCTAAAAACCAACCAACCAGAGGTGAAACTGGGACACTCCTCTCCACCATCTCTGTCTCATACTGGTTTCTCCTTTGGAAGCGATAGCATGTCTTACCTGGCTGCTGGCTGATAGGTTGTGTCAACTGGATTATGTTGTATGGATTAATCCAGGCAGATACACGTCTAGGCTGTTGGTGATGAGAGAATCCATGCTCAACATACCAGGGAGGGCGCCTCACTGTAGTACTACAGGAAGACTGTATCAATATGGACAGTGCAGTCCTTAGGCTACACCTATACAAATAGCCTAAAATTATACTGGCAAAGTAATTCTCCGACACGCCAAACCAGCAGAATTCTTACCTTTCCTCAGTAGAGTTGCAGCCTCCTTGTTTGTTTGTTGAACTTCCTGAGTAAGCGATCCTTCCAGTCTTTTTTCCAAAATCATTTTGTAAGATCCCCTTCAAACGCCAGTTGGATCAAGTGGGCTTTTCTCAGATGCAGCATGCTTCGTCTGTGCTGACTGCTTCGTCTCTGCTGACTGAAGACGTTGGTTAACATTGAAAAGGTGTTCTTGCATGTCGCTGAGGATGCCCCAAAAGTCACTCCATGTTTCAGTGCAGTAAGCACGGTTGGCATGGCGGTGAGAGGCCCAGAGTAGCGCTGCAGGATGGCAGAGGGGGTCCATTTATCCTCAGAAGAGTGGACCATTTCAGACTGTAAAAAGTGGCGAGCTACAGAAAACTCAGATTCCTCAGTGGTTTCACGTTCTGCACATCCAAAAAGTGAGGACTGTCTGGGTCAAGGGCACACAGCGCTTCAACCAGCTGGCTGTTCTGTTCACTAAATCTTCTGTTCATCTCCCCAATGACGCTGTCCAGTGTGCTGAAGAAGAGCCACTTGCACTCGGTCTCACTTCCCCTGTCCTGTCCTGCTCTCCACCACAGACTGTGAACGCCAGTCACTCCTGAGCTTCTTCACGTATTCCAATGCACTTTTCACAACCTTCGCTCCAGTGTAGAGGTCTGTTTTTTCATCCTATAACACTTTGTTAGGAGGGTTAAGGAGGGTCAAGGATTTTGTGGACCATAACTGCAGTAAATCTGAAGTGGGGGTCTTGGACTGCTTTTAATTCTATTCTTAGTTCTGTGTGAATAAGTGTACTGCTGTCAATCTCCACAAGGCACTGCACAGCAGCGTCATAACTGTTAACTGACTGTCACGATAGCCAGGTGACCGGTCCACCTTTGGTCCAGTAGCCTTTTTAGACCTTGTCCCGTGTACACTGCCGGTAAAGCATATCACACACATTGAAAAAGGCTTGGAGTGTATTCTCAGATGATATGGCGTAGATAACCACTAGATGTATTTGGTGGTCAAAACAATGCACATACGGGACTTCTCATTCAACTTTCTCCTGTAATATTTGCTGTATGCCCCCTCTTTTCCACGACGTCACACTCGCGGCATTGTAACATTGGCTGAGGATCTTTTCTGTGGTTAAGCCTGCTTTTCACAGCTCAGAAAGGATCAGGTTTGTTACACTTAACGCATCCCAATGCTTTGCACTGGCCATTACCAGCAGTCTCTCGTGTGTTTCATTATTGTTGTCTAAATAAAGGACCACAATTTACATATTCTCAAAACCAGTTGGATCCTTGGTCCCATCCACTTTCAATGTGTACCGGCTATCTGCTATTTCTACTATTTCACTGGTCACTATTTCACTCATGAGCTCTATTATTGAATGAGTGATGTGTATGTGGGATAGTGCTAAATACCTTGGCTAGGGCATAGTCTTTCCTCAGTGTGTACTCCATCATAGACATAAATAGTCCACTTCCCCCCTCCTCTCTTGACTCCAAAGTATCCAACTGCCCCTTCAGCAGTTGCTGGTGAGCCACAAGGAACTCAATGATATCCACGATCACACTCAGATATAAGCGATTCCTTGCCAGAGGTCCCTTGTTAACTAGTGTGGAGACCTGAGTTCCTGTGGCACTATGACCACGGAATTGCATTCAGAGAACACTGCATTTCAAATGTTCCTTGCTGGATGCATGTCTCACAAAACCTTTGTTGTTTTCCGTTGCGCATTTCCAATTAGGGAAGTCGGCTTGTGTGAAGGCTTTGTTGGCATTAGCACTAAACCCAATACTAAAGTTCCAACATGGAAAGCAAAAAGCAGCATCAGCAACAACTGAATATTCCACCCACTCCCCTCCAATAAACCAGTTTCTGTTAAATGAGTGTTTTTGGCCATTAACTATCCAAGTAGGGTAGGATTGTCGGTGAACCTGGGCTGCCGCCTTTGTCCCAAGATCGATAGGAGCAGTGACAGTCAGAGCTGTAGGAGGCTGTGGACCCATTCTTGCTTGTTCTGGAAGGGTCCGCCGCCAGAGTAACGTTTTCTGCTGGAGCTACTGGCCTTGGCTGGGGTCTCTACCGTGTTTTGTTTTTGCTTAAAAAATCATGTTCTGATATCCATCCATATTCCTGAACAGCGTTTTATGGCTAAGTAAACAAGCCGCGCAACACGCAAGCTATACGTTTACTTAATGTTAGTTCAACTACAACAAGCTAGCTTGAGTTTTTGCTGTTTTAAAAAAAAAAAAAAATCATATTCAGTGCGGCGCACGCACCCCCTATAAAACAACAAACAGCGCTGTTCATGGTTCTGAAACAACAGCTAAGCGATAGTCACATGTATGGCCAATAATTTTGTTGTTTTTGTTATACAGCTTAAACAGAGGGGATAAAAAATACAACTGAGGGGGCTAAGCCCCCCCTTAAGACCACTCGTGGCGCCGGGCCTGATAGGTTGACAAAATTACATTTATGACATTAAGTTACACTTGGATTTCAGTACAAGCTGGTACAGATGGCTTATGTTTATGCTTTCATGCAGTGTTTCACCTCCAGGTTGTTTTTGACATTTGTGAGATATATAGTGCACACATATCTGATACTGTGGTACTACTTCTCTCTGGTGACGTTAATATTGGCACCTAGGCTTAGACCTAGCTCGGGTGTAGGCTAACATATATACACTTTTCCAATAATATCAAATGTCCAACCAAGAATAATGTCTTACTAATCAGATAAGTATTTCTTTAAACTCTTAATACAGTCCAAGGAAAATCCAGGTAATTTGAAACCTAGGTTGATTAACAATGCAACTTGGTTCTATTTACTCTTCTTGAAAGCTTAACATGCACACTACTTCCTTCTCTTGTGGGGAATAGTACCCTAAGCCTTTCTAAGTCAGAAACACATTCAGAGTCAAAGAGCTTACTTCTAAAATGCACTGAGCTCATTTAGAGATTAAATTAGAACTTGATATTTGCTAGTCAAGGCCTAAGAAAATGCACATGATTGGAATACAGCGCATTGGCTACATTATGTTTTCATTCTCAGTAAGAATGTTTTCTTCCTTCTTCCTTGAAACTGCAACATTTGCTGACCTTGTGACTAGTGTTGCTATATTAAGTTAGCTCATAGCTTGACCCTGTGTCACAGACTAATGATGACATTTTATATGAGACGAAAATCCTCTGTTTCCTGTTGGACCAACAGCTGATGGTTTGTATTATCGGTGCTCACATGGAGTCCAATATCCCATTAATAGCTGTTATAATAGCTCAAACTGAATAAAAACTACAGGGTACTAAATTATCATAAGAACAAAATGGTCCACAGGAAAGAAACTTGGAACTGACCCTTTAAATATTGTATATACTGGTGAATGTATCCCTGGCAGATCTCCCCCACAAGATTTTGGAGCTTTAACACCAGTTCCATCCTGTAAAGAAGCCGCCTGTTCCACAGTGGCCCATTGGCACACAATACTCCTCTGTTCACCGGATGCCAAATGCTCCAGTCATCACCCTTCATGCCAACCCCCACCCCTCCTTTGCTATCTATCTCAGTCTTTTCTCTCTGTATCTGTCTTTCCCTGACCATGACAGATGCTGCTGATGGTCAGTCAGATTAGCATCCAGCCGCTGAACGGACAACTTCAAAACGGACAAAGAAAGAGCTGCTTTGTCTCTATCTGGTGCTGGTGCTGATGACCCCTGGAAGTAAGAGGAAACTGGGTGGACAGAAAAAGCATTACAAGAGCCATTATAATGTCCAACTGTGAGAGCCTGGGTTTGGAGGAGAACTAAGAATCTGGCAGCTTCTTGGTAGTTACTATGTCATGCAGCACATCTGACCCCTTCAAAAAACATCTGATCAATTTTATTATTTAATGGCCTATTACTTCAACAGTAATTTGTGTTTATATTATACTGTACGTCTTGTTAGTGTCCACTACTCAGTTGGACTAACTGAAAACTAATGTCAATCCATACAAGCTACAGTCCTTTAACATATTGTACCGTGCACCATAAACAAACTCTGTGCCCTAGTGAACCTACAAACCAAACCCCAACTCCACCTTGCGGAGTCCATCTATTCAGACTATTCAAATCTAAACTACAAACTGCACGATGATGCACCATGTCACCATCATTGCAGACAAAATAAACCACTCCTACACACACTGCTGCATGAACACCATATGCCCTCTGTTATCAAGGCTTGACAATCCAAAGCAAACTATAAATATCACACTTTAATTTCACGAGAGCCAAAACCTCCATTCACAGACATTTCCGTAAGGTTACTTAGCAATTAGTGGTGAGCTAAGGGACAAGTTAGCAGAGAAGCCTGTCCTTTGATATGAGGGCACCATATGATAGGCATCAGAGAATGATTACAGCTGTTTAAATCTTAGGATGCTTCTTAAATAAAGGGCAAAAACCAAATTACATCTTTGGCAATGTTAGGCTCAAATTATGGCAGTCATTCTTGTTGGTTTTGTATTATCTATGCCATCTGAAGGCAGCTTTTGGACATTTTACATCCAATGTGGAAAAACTGATTAGCATAAACTGGCAGCTGGCAAACTACATACTAGCATGTACTGGAGGAAATGTGTGTTACCTAAAATAAAATCCAAAAACGAAATATTAGACGGCAGTAGTCCAGGTGGCTGAGAGACCCCATCACACCACAACTTAAGATAGCACAGGTAGGCAAATAAATAAAAATCAAGCAAATGAGGAAAATCTCTGTCAAATTAACAATCACATTTAAAAGAGACACTTCAAATAAATAAAACACAAGCATAAACAAACAACAACACTAGAAACATGTTCGCATCTTAACGAAACGCGTTGCAAATACATAAAGTCATACACAACAAAACAGATGTTTCTGAGGACACTAAAAACTGATGCACACGCCCAGATGCGCAATTTGCTCAAGTCAACCATTCTTCAGTGATGTTGGCAAATGTTCTGACTTTAAGTTTTAACATTGTGATTGCATGGTTCTGATTTATGGACAGATTTTCCCCCAGAAAACTGGTCAGTAGAGGTGGAAAGTGCCGTTACTAGATGACGGTTTTAACAATAAGACATTTTGACATGTAGGTAAATGTAAATAATACAATTAATTATGGCTGAATTGCGTTTAGCTGCTTCAGTTTTAGGGTCCTGGTATTGTACATGCTGGCTCACTGTCACACTGCCATGGCTTACTGGAACATTTTAATAGAAAAGAGCAAATGTTCTTAGTAACACCTGTGCTTTTCCTACTATGACAAGTCAAAATGTCTGCTGTGAAGTCTTATCAGCTCACTCATTAATTACATGGTCTTTGCCGAGTGATGCAGTGCCACGGTTTGTTTTCCCCAAAATCTAATATATTTCTTAAAAATGTAATATTTTCACTGACGTTAACAGAGATGCTCTTTATTTCTGGCGAGGTGTGGTGCCTCCCCTGTAAAACACTGCAGGAAACCCTGCTGGAGATATCAACTGTAGACATAGCAATAACCTTTTAAAAACTGCGACAATCACAGGACAATAAAAAACTAAAATAGTTTGCTAACATTAGCTAATATTAGCCACCATAAGCTAATGGTCATTCCAGGCCAAGAAACTTTGTAGTGGCAATACCCCTGAGTGTATTGATCAAGTGTGATTTTTTACTGCTAATGAATTTAACTTCTCATTTGTAAGAGGAGGAATGTGTTATTTCTTCTTTCAAAAGTAACATAGTCTCGCCTTAAGTCAGCTGGAAATTTCTGGAAATGTCAGTCCATCTGCTTGTGTTTTCTTAAGATGCAGTGTGTTAATCTCCCTGCCACCTTAGCAGAAATGATTATGCTTATTCTGTCCACTAGATCTGACAGAACCTTATTGCTCAGTCACTTGTGTCTATGTGTGTCAATGTTTGACTAACAGGCCTAGAGTTACAACTGAATTAACTAGATACTAGACCCGTCTGTTAGTGGACATATAAGTAATGGAAGTAACTTACATGATATACAGGGCACAGAGTCCCATTGGTTTAGATAGCTCATAGTCCTATCTCCTCGTCTGCCATCATCCAGATTGAATAGTTTTAATCACATGGGCCAAGCCATCAAAGAGTGAAGATTGCATAGTTAATGGTTCTAATAGGCTGTTGTGAAGGGGTATTCACAGTTCAATTGCTGTAATTGCACTCAATGAGCAACGAGGGAATAAACAGAGAGTGGGCATAGTGGACTGAAGATGAATGAATTTGATACATGCACACAAACATACACACAGAAGTTTGAGAACACACACAAGTTCAGAGACAAAAGCATGCATTCACACGCACATGCACACAGACCTCCTTTTGCCGATCAAACATTTACGTGTTGTGGAGTGCTGTCGAGAGGCAATTAAGGGGAGCAGAGCTGTTAACGGGCAAATGAAAATTCAGCCTCGGGAGGGCCTGTAGCCACAGGGAGGTGGCAGGAGACACAGCAACAAGTGTAAAGAGCTACAGCTGACACTACTTGAGACGCCCCACACACAAAAGGGGGATTTAGACAGTGAAAACCAGTGTTGCTGTCTGGAAAGAATCCCTGCCAACTAAGAGAAAACAGGCAGCTAAAGAAAACTATCTTGGGCTAATCAGCACTATTTTGAAGGACTCAAGGCCTCTGTAAGACCCCACCCATCGTCACAAAGAAGCCAGCATACTAATTACTCAGTCTCCCAAATTTGTCATCAAATCAATGGTTATACTGCAGTAAGGTCAATTGTGGAATAGATATCTTGTGTGGCACCAGGAAATGAAATAATGTTTAACTGAATACAGTGAGAGTAAATGTGGGCAAATGGCATTAGATTTAGAAGGAGAATATGATAATAATATAATAAGGGGTAAGCAACACTGGGCCATCTATGCTTTCTCTCCTTATCAATCATTACTGCAGCTAGGAAGTCAAGAGGAGTCACGTGGTGAAAGTAGGATCCTTTACTAGGAGGCAATCCCTGAGTGCAAAGCAACAGAGGAAAGGAGCAGGCATTTTGAACCGCTTATATGGTTCAAAAAGCAAAACAACATCCAAGATTAGGTTAAATTCCTCTCCTGAATGTTACTTTTAATGTGATCTTACCCTCTAGAACCTGTGACCATTAGACCTTTAGAAAAAAAGTCATTTGATGTAAGCAAATTCTCTCACAACAACAAGCAAGGAGCAGATGGTGGTGACATCAGCGTGTAAATGTATGCATTACAACATAACTGAGTTCTCATTAGCCTTTGATGAATTACAGTCTATATCTTATGCAGCATGGTCAAGTTACTGTTGCTGTCATCTTTAGAGATCAAGGCAAGGAAGGCAAACATCAGTCACATGACCAGTGTATGGTAACCAAGCTCCCCAAGCACTCTAAATATCAACACAAGCGACATGATTTTTGCAACCTCATGTCTATTAATCCAGTACGGGATACTCATCACTGACAGGCGACATAGATCCTCTCATGCTGCTGGTGCATACTTGACATTAATTCCGAGAAGTCCTTAAGTCAATTTTCCATCAGCATGAGCATACAATACTAACTACTACTACTACTACTACTACTACTACTACTACTACTACTACTACACAAAGCCTCTGTAGTTGCAGTGATTTACTGAACAGAGCCACAAACAAGTACACATTGGCCTATTTTGGTTCTGCTCACTCCAAGTATGTTGAATTATTCACAGGGCTGCCATAAGGGGAATAGGCGTAGTAATGCTAGGCAGGGGCCATGCATGGAAAACCCTCATAAATAAAACAACATTTGACAAATAAGCTTGACGTCAGTCAAGTGAACCCACTGCCTCACTATGTAAGTCTATAGCCTTCACCGACTATTGACAAATTGGTTACAAGCTGTTACAGACTTACAGTATGTCTCCACTTGGTTGTGCAACAATTCCTTTTTGAACAATTCCTTTAAAAAAAAAATGTTTTAGCTTTAAACAATGGACTTTCAAAAAACCTATAATTTGCAAGATTATGATCAAGGCATTCTGTGTCTAGTTTTCCCACAGCAACAGCTCATAGTACAAGTTCCTGTTAGCACAAGGCTTTAAACGCAATCCACGGAGTTAGGCTACAGATGTAGCTGAATAAGAAGACCACTGTACTTTGCAACTGGAGCTTTGCATTTCTTAATAGTGTATGCATTAAAACGGAAATGAAACAGTGTCCCATAAGAAAACGCTGGACCACTCATGTCTAGACCTATATACAGTAACACATTATAGCTTAACCTTCTCCTTGAGGGTTCAGAGCCTGACTTGCTTTCTCACACCCAGTGCTATTATTAATGCTACCACCGTTCACTCAGCCTCTCTGCTTTCTCCATCAAAAGATGGTCTGCAATGAGTCAGGAGGGCAGAATGTCTGCACAGTGAGCACAGCATTGGAGCTGGAATATAACGAAGCCAACACAGGTGGCTGATGGCTGTCATCCGCTGGGTGGGTTCATTCCAGCTCAGCACTGCAGAGGCTTAGGGGGTGCTGAGAGAAACCCTACACCTCTGTAGGGCAGGCAGGGGCAAAACAACACAGCATCAGTACTGGTGATGCTCATCAACTGTGACCCTGCCAGAGATCCTGCCAAGTACATCACTGTAATCTCTGTCCGTAATGGAGATTGTGCATGCGCAACAGAGATTAGTGATACCATGGAGTAAGATGGTGATTATGCATGGCTAGTAGGATGGATGGATAAATAGATGGATGAATGGAATGAGGGAAAAATTGGTGGTTGGATGAGTAAAAGAATGAATGAAAGAACAGTTAGATGAATGGAAGGGCGAATGGGTGGAAAGACAGATGTGTCAGTGGGCATATGGATGGTTAGACGGAAAGATAGATGTCCTGTAATTGTTGTATTCAAGGCATTCACAATGACAAGAGCCATTGCTTCCTTGATCTTAGACCCCAAATTAGGATCAACTTAGTCCCTGTGTGACATTTAAGATAAAGGATCTGAGGAGGTGTTTTAGGAAACGGGTAAGACAAGATGAGTGAAATAGGTGAGGTTTGAGGTAATGAGGTTTAAAATGACAACACTTCTCCTCAGACAAGGCAATTTCCTGTGATTCTAAGTGAGCTGATAGTGAACCAAACGAATGCTTAGATTAAGAGTCTTAAACCACTGTATGCTACCCACCCTTAAACCCCAAGAAAATAGCCTTGCTGCTGACAAGCACTTATGGAAGCCAACTCTTGGCTTTGTCCCTGGCCATGAACAGCGCAATGGACTGCTGACAGGTTTCTCATCAACACAGGCTGGGCTGTTGCAATGACAGGAAGCGTTTGTCTCAATCAGCAGGATGCTCGGATGAATTCTGGGAGTTGAGCCTTGCTCGCATAGCATTCTTAGTCTCCCCCCACCCCACTCTGTGACCCTTCATGCCAGGAACAAAACCCTGGGAATGTGAGCTATGCAGAGCTGCAGCTCAGAGACACCTGTTCAGACAACCAATACAGGGCAAAGCCTCCTACGCTGGGCCTCGTCTGGGCCGCTGCATCCGACCCCACCCTGACCTCAGCTGCCTCCATATTCACACTCCAGCACTGTGCAAGGTTTCCACCAGTGTAATGCTGTGTATTTTTTATATGTATTTTTAAGATGTTTTTTAAACTACAGTTACAGTGGGGCGGCTTGGTTGGAAACAAAGATATAATGGTTGGATTGCTCACCAACAACATCTGTTGGTTAAAACGTGAACGCACTATAGGAAAACAGCAGGTTCTTTACACTCATTGTGCATAGTGACGTTCAATACTTGACACTTTCAACTATCACAAGCTTACGTTACCTAGCAACCTTAGCTAGCTAGCCTAACAGTCAGTAACAAAGATGATTCCTTTGTGACATTTAGAGATAATGTCAAGGAGGAAAGGTAAAAGCCAAAAACCAGAGACAGTTTTTTCAGACGGCCTAATATTGGAGGTGATGGAACAACGTTAGCACAGCCTCGGGTCGACGAAACACAGCCAGTGAGCACCTCATCCTCGGTACAGTCGAGCACCCCGTCCTCGGTAACTCCATTAGAACAAGAACAGCCGAGTATTTATAACGTTACTTCAAGCTAGGGTTGGGTACCGACCGAATTACATTGGTACTACTGAGTACCGATTCACGTTACATCAATCGATACCTGAAAGAGCATCAGGGTGAGAGAGTAAAGTATAGTGAGAAAGAGAGAACGAGAGTGCATGGTTGAACAAGAGAGAGAGAGCGGCAGAAAGTGACTGTGAATGCGAACGGTGCAGAGGAAAAGGAGAGCAGTAAAGCTGTCAATCTTCTCAAGTCCAAAGTAAAGCTCCCATGTGTTGTTTCCTCATGGCTGGAATAGCGTCGCTATGACGATCAGCTCCACCTATGTTGAGGGGGTGCTTTCCGCTATCTAAATCACACACTGGGGCAGCATTATGCCAGCATTGTTTGGTTCCGTGTAAAAAAAGCAAAGCAGGCATAATGATGGCTCTTCTTTACGGCAGTATTGCGGGATCTCTGTGTAAAAAGGGGCTACTGAGTCAGGGCAATGGTGAGCTGAAAGCAGTCCCAAGTGTGGTTACACCTTTCAAAACTAGAGGCAGAAAACAGTCACTGCGTAAGCTGACCAGGGCAACACGTCTAACCTGAGGAAACACCTGGTCAAACACAAAGTATATCTAAAAGCTGAAGAGGGTAGCCTACTGTGTTTGATGTTCTGAAAGCCAAGTCCCCCGCAGCAGCCACAGCTAACATTAGCACGCCTGCAGCCAGCGCCAAAGAACTTACCCTCCATGGATGACTAAACTTTAAGTGAGGCAGTGAGGTAAAATGTTCAAAATAAATAACAATGTTGAAATTGAGAAGTTTTGACTTGTTTCTTACAACCGAAAATACATTTTTGTTATTACAGAGAGTAAAGTACCGAAAAAAGGTACCATTGTGTACCGGTACTGAATTTCAGGTACTGGTATCGGTTCAAATGTGAAAGGTACCCAACCCTACTTCAAGCAGAAGTAAACACTGAGTGACCGGGTGGAATCCTGAATGGATGGTCGACCCAAAATATAGTGGGTGGCTATATAAAACAGAACATGGTAAGCTAAAACCTGTTTTGGTCTATTTTAATATATATCCCCGTGTTTTGTTTTTGGCCTACAGCTGTTTTAAATAGATTCCTTAAATGTTGTTCATGGTAGCAATACTACATCGCTTGCTTTCACCTACCTGTCTTTTTTTGACAGTGCTCATGAGGACACAATTATAAGCAAATGGAATGCACCAAGTGCCGATTATTCCCTAGGCCTTAAAGTGATCAGTTTGGATCTCTTGGTCAAGTTTGTTGAATTTTTTAAAAATGTGTGTTGAATAAATGACTTATTTATAACAACACATTCCCACATTCTTGCCATATTTTCATATCTCCAGTCATCTTTTAGTACTGACTTAATGTAGGGCCCTATGGAATCTGTGTTATATCTTTTTTAAATTCTCAATTCCGCAATTCCGTCCGAGATTCTGTTATCACAGAAATTATAGGGCCCTACCTTAATGCTGCCATCAGTCTGTCGCTGGCCCGCACCGGGCCCCTGTCAAAAAAAGACACTTGCCCCCGGGCCTAACAACTTTTCTAGGAGAAACCCTGTTGTGGGCACAAAAATCCAGAAACAAGCATCTAATTTCATGTCACGGGCACTCACTCACACAGGCCAAGCCAGCCAAGACAATTTCCAGGTGGCAAACCTTTGTAGCTCTTATGAACACTTATCCCTTGTATGATGCTTATAATCACTTCTAAGGAGTCTGTGAGCCCATTTACCACGTAAAGCAAGGGCAAAATGAAGCCATCACACACTTGTCATGATGCAAAGCTGTTGACCTCATCAACAATACAAGCTAGAGTAATGAATACTTATACTACTACTTATACTAATACTTAATAATCAATCAAAGCCTCCAGAGAGACTCTCCCTGCCCAGCTGGAATACAGACTAAATCAGAATCACATCAGAATCAGAAATACTTTATTGATCCCCGAGGGGAAACTCTTTTGTTACAGCTGAGTTTCCCCTCGGACCTCCCACCTTTTTGTAGGCAAGATTTAAAAGAAGAACTAGGCTATTCCCAGTGAGAGCACGGGGGGCTGGCCAAAACTGCAGACGAACCATTGAGGTTTCAGAGTTTACACAAAGAAATGTCAGCTTTCTAGAGGTTCCCCTCAGTGGCATTCAAATACAAGGGAGAGAAGGTCATCCTCTTACTGTCTCTCTTTTTTTCTCACAGCCAGAGCACCATAACAGTAACGAGGAGACCAACAAGAAACAACTTGATGGGACATGATGCAGACATGGCAAGCAAGCAGTGAGGTTTCTAACTAATGAAGGTATCTACTCTATTAGACACTGATCTAAAAAAGGTATGTTTTGAAAGCAATATGCTGTGTAACAATAAATGCAGCTCTGCAGTTTCTTGGTTAATTAATTTCACCTGTAAGGATGCTCCTCAAACCTTAAAATACACAAGCAGTTTAACATCCGAATGAACTTTTTTTCCAGCGCCTAAACATCAAGCACTGCTCTTCTGCTGAATGATGGCCATGTGTGCATTCAAGAAGTATGCAGACTCTGTCCAGGGGAAGAAATGACTCAATGGAATGCAAAATAATGGCATTTCCATTTTCAAGAAATTACTACTGCCGTCTTGGGTTTCTCCGAATCTTTACCATGTCAAGAAACAGATCATAGTATGGCTTTTGAGAGGGTTATTCGGCATTTTCATGTTAAAGTAAAGATACACAAGGGTCTCAACTATATCTTGTGACAAGGGCTCATTCATATCATAGCATACCCTCAAGCAATAATGGTTATGGAAGAATGGTGTAAGACAAAAACACGTGGTGTCCCGTTTCATTATAATATAAACAAATTTAAAGTATGCAACACAAATGGCTGAGTTGGGATATAATGGAAGCTGGCCAAGTGCTGAGTCTCCCAGCGGGTTGCCAACTCAAGAGGCTTGGCGCTGTCAGCCAGTGACAAGCTCCGTGTCACCACACTTGACTTTGCAGGACACAAGGGTTCTGTATTCCCTCTGGCCATGCTACATGACACACAGTACTTCCTGGAGAGTAAGAATTCCGTGCGTTTAGGGTGTGTGGGTGTTTGTGTTTTGTGGAAGTTGAAGGGTTCTCTGGTTTGTGTATTTGTTAGCATACCTAGAATATTATTTCCTTTTGTTTTCTAGGCTTAGTTGTGCGGTCATAAGAGGTTCTACCGTAGCAGTTGTACTTGTTACCATTACTATAACATCATTTTACCAAACATTATGTTAGCCCTTCACTAATGCTACACTCACTTTCCCACGGAAACAGTCTACAAGAGAACATGTCAGGTGAAATTTCATTGAAACAAATATCACTAAAAAGTCATAATAGTGAAGAATTGCAAATTTGGGTGTGCATAAATTCTTAGAGAGAGCGTAGGGTAAGTTTTTCTATTAATTCAAACTGTTTTAGCATGTATACTAACGGCTTCCAGAAGATTACTTAATTATAAAGCGCCTAGCTCTAGGTTAGCAACAACAGAAGTTCGCTGTTAGGTTACTTCATTAGCCCCTGAGTACCACGCAAACCAATTGTAATAATATTGCTCTGTATTAGGTGAGTAGTTGTATTATAGCTATATGCTCTGTATTCCCCATTAAGCCATAAGGATAGTTTCGACTATTTTTTTTCAAAACTGCCTTTTTGTTTTCATCGGCTTGACAATGGTGAAGATAAGTTTTTAGCTAGATACAATATCTTGTTACTCACTTTGCATCGGAGGTCGGAGTTGAATGGTTTCTTGCTGGTCACAATGTACTCCAATGGTTCCGTCGAACACAAAACTTTCAGTTGTTTGATTTTCCACTTTAGAAACCGTGACTCGTTCCTTTAAAACCTCCTTAACTCATCCCCGCTCTCTGTGGCTGTCTACTGGACACAAGCTTTCAAAATGTTACGCGTCGGTTGTGCCACTATCCAAGACAGATAAAGTGGTCTGTCAAGGCGCTGATTTGGAAACGGTTTGTTTATTTAGACACAACGTTAAAGGGTGGATATGTGACAACACAAAGCTGTTCAGAGATCTGCACCGTACAGGGCTTTCGCCTCCGAGGCCGCCCAATCTGTTCGTTCATTGGTCAGTATTCTATTAAGGCGTGCTCAATGGTTCAGTCCTGTATTATTATTGGCTTGTGGTATTGTCAATCGTCAGCTAATGCCTCCGCCGTAAATTCTCTTCTCCGCCGACAGGAGAAAACAAAACAATCGCACTTGGATATCATAATTCTTTGAGAAATAGTGTTTATAGACATATATAAATATTCATAAGAAACTGCAATTTACAAAACACAATGGGTGACGATTGTAAATCGCTAATTTAGTCTAAAAGCCTTCAGTTAAATCATTACAAGTGAGGCCAGTCAATTTCAACATCAATTAACAGTAGATCTGTGTCAAAATAATATGATTTATTAATACCTGTTGGGCCAGACAGCCCAGCCCCTCATTTCAAACAGAACTTAAATAATTGTATTTGCACATATGTTGGAGTATCTATCTTGTAAAATCACTGACTACAAATCATTTATGCCGAATATCCTTTTTTTTTTCTTTTTTTTTGCATTGAGGTTTTTTGATGCACCCATGCATTTAACATAATTTGATGTTTTGTTTTGATGTTTTTTAGGTTTTGTCAGCTGTTTTGTCAGTTTTTATGCCCTGGTCCTGAGAGAACCAATATTTTATTCAGCTGTATTTTTTATTTAATAGTTGGAATAAAGTGAACTTGAACTTTACTATATTTTTTATATTAATTTTATCTTATTTAGGAGTGGTCAGGTTGCAAGTGGGTATCACTAAAGTGAGTTTTGTTGCTTTAATACCAGAGATATAAAAGTGGTTTGATACCTCCCCCTACAGGTCATGTGAAGACAGAAAGCAACAAGTAGTCAAAGACCAGAAAAGGCACTTTGTAAAGGATGCGAGTTTATTCTGCTGAAAGATTCTTCTGAAAAAATAAAAATAAATAAAATGTGTTAAAACAGCTGAAATTAGACCAGTGTTTTTTCTTCAGTCAAGTATGTGTAATCCTACTGACCACCGATCCTGTGAAATCTTACACTCATGGACAGTTTTTATTAAATGCAGCAAACAAATAATTGGATACCTGAAGACAGACAGAATCTTACATTTATTGTAAGATTGAGCATACAAACGAAAACTATGTGTGCCGTGTCTGTCCGTCTGTATGTGTGCGAACAAGTTCCAGAAATGTGCTAACAATAGAAGCACCCCCTTTTGTGCCCCCCTTGTCCTCACATTAAAGTGTGCTGTGTGCCAAAACGCTGAACCGCAGCTTCTTTTGTCCTCAGCCTGGGATATGATGTGGGATATATTGTCTGAGAACAATGGGGCCCAGCAGCCCTCCTCTGACAGATACTCACTCTGAACCATCATTACAACCTGGTCAAAGGCACAAAATGTGAAGAGACTTCTCTGCATACACAAACTGTTTCATTTCAAAGGCCTACACGTAGACTTGTAAATGATCATTCTAGGCTACTCCCAGAATACGTCCAAGGGACTTGTAGCCTACGTATTTGTGGTACTCTGTAATGCTTCGTCTTATATTGGTATCTCTCTATCACAATATTACTGTTGTCTTTAACCATAGTGGTGTGTGCAGAACTTTTTTTTTCAGCTATAACAGTAAATACTAAAATTCAAATGTTTAAATACAACCTGGCCTCATTGTTACTTATAATGTGACAATGGGAATTGTGCCCTTACGAACATAACTACAGTAATCATGATATCATTATGGTGGATACTATCTAGTTACAAAGGTGACTTCCAGATAAACCTTGCCTGCGATGACGAAGTATAACCACTAGATGTCAGGAGAGAACAAGTCACAGTCTGCTATAGGCCTTGATTGGCCTATAAAACATTATGATATCTACAGCCCTTGATTGCAAATGGACTACTTGATAAGTTATTCTAATAGTTAAAATGTAGTTGTGGATATAAAATGTATCCAACGCAACAGCACAAATAAAAGGGTTTACAAGTTGTTGAGACTGCTCGACTCCAGCCACTTTGTGTCCCGGATGTTGCCATCGGAAGGGGGAGGTGGAGAATGGGGGTTGCAGTCAAGGTTGCCAGCTATGTACAATACCCACATTTGTCAATCGTATTTCATGGGTTTTTCTGAAATAGCACTCAATTTCGTGGACCCACCATTGGCAAAATCATAATCCTGATACCTGAGCATACTTGAGTTTGTGATATTTCATTCCTCCCAAATTTGTGTTACAAACACAGTGCGTATTTAGCAAATTTGCTACTATTTTAGTGTAACTAGTTGTTGACTGAAATAAGAAGAATATATATAAACCAACAAACAAAAACACCTCTTGTTGGTTACATGACATAATATGATTACATGACACTTTTCCTGGTACCGTTGACCTATAAAGGCCTTCCCATACTGGTGAATGTCTAATATCTGGCAACCCTGCGCGCAGCTCCATTGCTACGTTTCGTCGGCAGATAGAGACACGGCTGTATGTGTCTGAGTGGGAGATGGACTGAGTGAGGGCGCTCTTCCGACCAGTGCTGCCGATAGCATTGAAATACCCACAAGCTAGTTGAAATAATTGACGATTTCAGGTCGCTGAATCAACAGAAAAACATAGTACCGTTATCAGTCTTTCACATCCCACTCCAAACACACTAACACGGCATTGATGGTAATGTATGCAAGGAAACAACCGAGACTCGGCGATGGGTAAACATCTTTTTAACGTTACTTATTCTGATTTTCCTTTTCCTGTCGTAGCTACGCTTTGACAATCCGCCATTTTTATTGAAACCAAAATAAGTGTCTGGAAACTTGCACGTTCAGCTGTTGCAGCACTTTCAACTATTTCTCAACATTGACATTACAAACTTAATATTCACAACTGTTTTCTTTATATTTGCAGGTGCGACCGAAGAGATTCTCAGCCCTATCAGGTACTTGTTAGCTAACCCTAGCTTGCTAGCAGCAAATAAGATTAAAATGGACACTCTAGTTCAGGCTTCTGGAGAGCACAACAGGCCCCAGTCAGTGCGGAAAATAACGTGAAAAAGTAAACGATTATGTTTGAAATTGCAGTCTGAGCGCTGCAAATATATCCCAACGAATGTATTGTCAGGTAACGATTACATATACTGAATGTATTCGTCGAATTCAACTGTTTGGGAAAAGGTACAGGCGAGTTTTATTGCAGCTCAAAGCTAATGATAGTCTGTTACTGTTAGCTTGCTTGCTAGCCAGTCCGATTAGGGCCTGACCGCAATCTGTCATTTTAAGGATATAGCTAGCTAAGCGCTTGAAACATCAAAGTGATCGAAATATATACTGTAAACCAATGTATAAACAATTAAATTCAAAATATAGTCAATAGGCAAAAACGACGGATAACACTAGTTTGTCTGATAAAATGGTCTGTTTACATCGTCATTATCAGAAATTATGTCAGTATACATAAATACATTGTTACCAAGTGAGAAACTACTAAACAGTCATACTAGCATAGCTAATGTAGCTTCTTAGTAATGTTGCATTAGAAAGAGTTGACAGAGATAAATCTGCTGCTTTCAAATCATAAATTATTAGCTGCATGAATGGAGATTAGCTCTGCAAATTAATTCCTGAAATATTAAAACTTTGATGCATAAGTACTTTGACATTGTAGTATGTTGAACAACCAAACATGGTGTTGAACAAGAGGGTAACATTGCTTTGAGAGACCTCACGATGATGATGATGATAATCATTGTATGCACAAGATACTAGATTGTAGTGAGGTGTTTGATTTGTGTCTACAGACTCTCAAATACTCGGCCAAGAGCCATCCAGGAGGGGACCACCGACATGAAAAGATGCGAGACTCCTCAGATGTCACTCCTCCCTGCAAAGTGCTTAGGAGGTCTGACAGCCCTGATAACAAACACATCGACAGCACAGGGCACAGCAGAGCAAAGGCTGTCCACACACACCGGGCCAGAGACAGGGATGGAGGTGAGACACAGTGGTTATTGACTGAACACTGAAACTCTGCAGCTGTGTAATTTATTTATTTTATCTTCTGACATAATTATGGCCTGCTTTATGCTTATGTATGTTATGTAATAGGTATCCCAGCTGTTGTAGTTTGTATCAAACAAGCAGAAAATAGATGCACTGTTGAACTTTAGTAGCAACCAACCAAATTTCTAATAAATCAAGAAGCACTTTATTTTTACCATTTGAATAAACTTCAGCTGTCAGCAGTTCAACAGTCATTGTGGTTTCTAAAGTAGTAACCACAAACCTAGATGTGTTGTGAATGTATTTGAATTCTAGTGCAGTGGAGTGAAAAGTAACACCCAGCCCACATTGCCCAAGCCTTAAGGTGTAGAAGGAAATATCTTGTGAATGGGGATAAGTGTGTTTTTGTGTCATTTAGGGTTTATATCTGAATTTGTTCAGTAGCCGACCAATCACAGGCAGCATGTTTTCAGAAGGACATTTTCTCGAGGTTTGAAAAGTGGATTTTCAGTGGTGGAAAATGGAACTCATATATGCAGGGTTCCAGACTAACTTTTTCATTTAGGTGCACCAACACATAATTTAGGTGCACCCAAGAATACATTTTAAGCATTGCCTTTTTTTGTCAGTTCCCAAATACATTGGTAATTTCTTAACACATGTAAATGATTTGTCAACAGGAATAAAGGTGGAGATAAATGTTTAGTTTTTTAATGGACTTAAATTTAGTAAAAAAGCAGCTCTTCTTTGGCTATATTATGAGCAGTGTTACATTCTATTATCATTTCTGACTCCTCCCTGCTTTGGTTTTCTGCTGCCTGGCGCTGAAATGCTGTGGGAAGGGGGCTGCTCTGCCAGCCACGCGGCACAGGATGTGTTTCTTGGAGACATTGTGCTTTTTAAACGTTTCAATTCGGAACGTTGATGCCCTGACAGCAAAAGCACTGTTCTCAGTAGTGATGCGCAGGTTGCAGTTATATTCGCGGGGCCTGCAGATAATCCGCAGATCAGGCGGACCGGGTCATAAAAGTTATTCTCATCAGATCGGTTGCGGGTGGGAGAAATGGGGTGAAGTGTCTCCCCATTAAGAGACGCTGTGCGCATTTACGCATGAGGCACAGTAGCTTCATTGGTGCTTAAATATCCCACGATATTTGCTGTGACATTACTGCGCACATGGCTACGTTTTAAAATGACTGATTTAACTCTGATCATTAAAGTAAATCGGTAAAGAAAACACTCATACATCAATACAACACACAATAAAGAAATCACCAGGAAAGCTTGCGCTGCTCGACATAATTTCAAGGGCAATATACACCGGTAGAGGTGGCGAGAAATGTTGATGCCGGTGCGGGTCTCTAAATCGGGTGGGTGGCAGGTGGATGATTTATGTGTACATGCGGATTCGGATCACATAAGAGTCAATCCGCGCATCACCACTGCATACCCAGTTGGTGTTTTTTTTTAATCAGTCCTGCTAAATTTCAGGCACACCATCAGACCAATGAAAATCTTTAGTCCCACTTGACAGATTTTTGGTCGCATATGCGAGCCTTGATATGGGTGACAGGTTTAAATCTTGTTGTAGAGTTAGTGTCGCTGTATTTTTTTTCTTTCCACGATAACCTAAACATAAGGAAACAAAACATTCCTCTGTTTCTGGCAGTCAAGCAGTTTGATCCATGAATGCGGTAGAATTCCGGTGTATGAGAAAGCATTATTGCGGTGTAGGGCATAATCTTAGTTCAACATGAGAGTACTGTGTTGATTTGCGAGAGTCGAGTTTGCAAACATAATGCTTTGTGTAACCGCTTTTTCAAAGTGATACATTGATTAAACATTTTGGACTAATGTTGAACTGCAGCAGTCACCGCTCTGTGTGCGGCATCTCTTACTACAGACTTGACTACAAAACAACTGAAGATGTACAGTATTACAGGGATTCCCTCGCTAACAGAGAGGCCCGGTAGAGATGTTGCCAGTGGGGTGGGTTACTTATCAAGAGTTGAAAATATAACCCTGAGGACCACAAATACATTTACTGAAATTTGTGGACAGATTTTAAAAGACACCGTGTCACATTTTATTTTGAGATATTTGACATTGAAATGGTGTCTAAAGCTTCAGGCACTGACACTGGCTGTTTTTATTTAAAAAAAAAAAAAAAAAAAAAGAGCTTTCATTATTTCAGCATTCTTCTGCTATTAGTTTAAGGATAAATGGCTACAGTCTAACCCTTATTGGCTACAAATGGGTGCTTTTTGGTTTAGACAACATACGTTTCTAATATCTGCTTGACGTGTCATTACATTGCAGGTCAGGTTGTCATACAAGTAGTGTTAATTGGTGAAATAAAATTTAGATTTTAATGTGTCTTGGTCAAAACAGCAAAGTGGTCTTTTATAGAATTTAAACACGTGATGAACATAAATCATTGACGGCTTCTGAAGAAAAGAAGAATATAGGCGTAAACAGTGTTGATATAATTGTATGTAGCAAAACACACCCAGACCATATTGGATGAATTTGACTTATTTTTTTATTTTATTTTTTTTATGTAAGTTAACCTAAAGAGAGTTACCACCTGATTTCAAAGTTCAAAGTTCTGAGTCACAAATGTGAACAGATGACACTGATTAACTTAAAGCCACACTAATCAATACTTTTATATGTACAATAGGTCAAATGACTATCTGTAATGTGAAAGGTGTTGCTTGTAGTGATGAACCCACAGATAATTATCACCCGACTCCGCAGTCCCCCTCAGCTCTTTGGAGCGTTGATGCATCTTCAAGCTCATTGTTTTGGTTTTCTGGCCCACGGCTGTTACTGTTACTGTACACTACCTGACCAGCACCAAACAGCAGACAGACAGACAGTTAGTGACTAGCTAGTGAACAACAGTGGAACATTTAGCAGCTAAAGACCCAGCTAATAATTCTCAAGAGTTGGTGGACACCAAAACAGAGCTCAAAGGAGAACAGGTGGGGGGGTGGACTTAAATGTATCAGGTGGCCAGAAACATGACTCCAAATGAATGCTAATGTAGCTCTGCATCTGCTAGATGTGGTGTAAAAAAGCATAACACGTTCGTCATAAAAACTTAAAAAGCCATAGTGTCTCAAATGTGTATGATATTGAGCTTATTGAGGATTTCTGCCATATTGCAGCTTGAAACGATTTAGCTGATCACTTCATGTCAACCAATGCTGCTAACCTCATTTTCAGGCTGTGAACATTGTAGGCTGCTAGAGCTAGCACCTAGCAGCTACATACAGTCTGTGGTGGTGAAGTCGAGCGCGTTGTATTTGACGGAGTTGGCAGTTCAGCCTGCTGATTCTTTCGCAGTCACTCCGGACCCCGCTTTGCTGCCGGAGTGTCTTTGGCCTAGGCAGAGTGGACAGGCCGGGTGTAGTGCTCTATTGGTATCGGTATCACTTTAAGGATACTGGTATTGTAATTTTTTAAACAATACCCTGATCCAGAGAGCAATGTGGGGGGCTGCTTTTATTGATGCTGGGAAATAGGACGTGGTGTGTTGTGACACGTTGATGCGCATAAAGATGCTGCCAGTGGTTTTCAGTATAGCTTTTATCTTTGTTCTGTCTTTTTGATCTATTTCATTTCACTCTATTGTGGTCTACACTTCTGTCTTGTCAGTCATCTGTGAAGCACTTTAAACTGCACTAACCTGTATGAAAGGTGCTATACAAATAAAGTTTGACAGTATGCGGGTATACGTAGAAAACATTAGATGTGGGTCTTGTGATGCACATTGTGCGCCACCAGTGTGTGCTGCCAGTAAAAGCTTTGTTTCCCATTCTGTAGGGTGTTAAAAAGGATGAGTCAAAAACTTTTAGGAAAGTTAAACCATGTAAACTCATGAAATGGTCTGTAATTTCAGCCACAGATGAGGTCTATATAGGTTGTTGGCTTCCTTCATATAACTGCCGTTTAATTGCATGCTGGCGACTGTGTGGTTTATTATAAACCATCTCTTGTAATTTTGCCAAAATACCATCTGTGTAGTTGCTTAATGTAATCATGTATTCCTCATGATTCTGCAGCAGCTGTGGTGACGTTAAAATGGTGACGTTGTACCACAGAGGGCTGTGAAAGGGTGATTGCTAATTTATTTACAGCTAGTCCGGTCTGGTTGATAGCATGAGAATAGTTGAATTCCAGCATTTAACTACGTTTTGTTTGGGTTTATATTCATACATGTATGCCTAATTCTCGATTTACTCAAGTTCAAGCCAGTGTAACTAAGGATGTCCCAATGGTGGCCTGAACTTGGATCAGAATAATTCCTAAGTAAAGTTACTAAATAAAAATATGTTTTCAGGATTTCCCGTAGTGGTTTATTATGGAGGCGCCCCGCCACGGCTGAAATACAGAGCACCTCTGCTAACATCAGAAGGAATTACTACATTTTTAAATCCAAATATTTAAACTGCCATCTAGTAACTACATTGGTTCCATTTTGAATCCATTTACTGGTTGGTAAACTACCTGGATTCTCTAAGGTCAGATGCTAGTGACCAATAGAGGGTAACTCTGTTGGATCAAGGAAACACAGTTTGGCCTGTAACAGCTCCTGAATCCTCAAATGTTGTATTGTGCTGTTCCAAACATGGTTTTGAGAACAAGTAATTGAAGTTCAGTAATCGGTGACTGCCCATCAATGCACAGTTGTGAGAAGCATTATGTACCGGGGGGGGGTAAAAGAGGTTTTGTTGTTAATGTGATGACCTTTGGTCGTCAGTCTGACTGCTGCTACAACCCATATTTACAAACCAACAAATTGTGAGATAAAATTAACCAGAATACACTGGCAGATTAGCGTAATGCTACTAAAACATATTTACCTCAAACTCACTTTGCAGAAACGGTATTCTGTGTTGCACTCTTTTCACATGCCACGACTGCCTTCGCAATCTCCTCTTCGGAGGTTTTTCGATGCTTAAAAGTGGCAGTGCTATGACCAAAGCTTATTTATTGTTTTGCTTCATTAATAAAACACGAGAGCGGTGCAAATGGAGAAAATTAGTTGATGACATGTTTTTCTATTTACATCTTAGCACTGTGATTCACCAGGCATTCATCGTGCCATCTGACATGCCACGAAATTGGTATCGTACAGTCTTACATAGTTTGCAACCAAGACTTTATCTCGCACAGGTGGATGGTTGTTATTGCATAGTCCATATACACCATTAGAAAGTTTTTCATTACTGTAAAATTGTGACTACAGTATTTTCTGTCTTGGCACATTTAACCAACAGGAATAGTTATTGTAACTGAGCGTATGTCTAAAAGTTAAAGACATTCAATATTTGACCACCTATATTTTTTTTTGTCCTTTTTTTCTTTCCTCCTTTTCTCACTTTTCTTTCAGTGAGGATAGATGGCCTTGGCTGGTGTGTGCATTTTGTTAATAGTTCTCAGCCAGGCTTTTCACATTTATGTCTATAAACCTGGTCCAGTATTGTTATTTGCTGTTACTGAATGCGTCTTTCCCTGTTCTTGTGTTTTGTTACAGGGACCAGTTATTCTCCACAAGAAAATTCTCACAACCACAGTTCCCTTCACAGCTCCAACTCACATTCTAACCCCAGCAAGACCTCAGACACAGTAAGTGTTGCCTTTGCTTTAGCACGGGGGCAGATGATGGACTAAACATCATTTTTCCAGTATAATAGTTTCACAGCTTTATTAAGTTTTGTTGTGTATACTTGATTTAAAGATGAAAAACATTAAACACCCCACTATTTATTTATTTATTTATTTATTTTAATTAAAAAAATTGTTCTCCTCATATACTAACTTTTTTAATTGGCAAAGAAAGTAATTCCCAAGTAATCCCATTCAGTTCATAAATGTGATTTCATAAGTGACAAAGGAGGCAAAGTTACATTACAATGCTAATGTTTAAACAGACACAAACAGGGTCTATACAGTATAATCCTGTTGTTAAGCACTGCACCACCTTGGAGAAAATCCCGAGGCAGTTTGAGTGTATGGCACAGTCACTCCATTATCTGTGCTAATTTGCACTTGTTGAACAGTGTCGATTAATCTGTGTATTGCCATAGAGAACGATCAGGGAAACCTGATCTTTGTCTTTTGCTATGTGTTTGCCTTACAATATTGACCTATACAACAAGATGGATGTGAAACGTTATAATGTGATGGAAGCACTGGATAACAGTGTAAAATGGTAACAGAATGCAGGAAATGAGCGCAACCTGTGCGGCAGTCCCAATATAATGGGCCTTTTTTTAAATAGCAAACTGTTTTACTTTGGTTACCTTAACATTCTTGAGTTGTCTCTGAAATAAGCCTTCCCTCACACATAAAAAGCTTCTGTGAAAACAGGCCAGCTATAGCTATCTGCCATCCCCAATATCTCTTGTACATTTCAGATTACCTTACAAGCTCTTGCATCAGATCCCCTCAATACACACACACACACACACACACACCCCAATTAGTTTCTGGCTGGCTGGCCTCATGTTCCTAAATATTTGCTCTTTTTCTCAGCCTTATGAACCTGGTGACGACTGGTCGGAGCACATCAGCTCATCTGGAAAGAAATACTATTACAACTGCAGGACAGAGGTGTCCCAGTGGGAGAAGCCCAAAGAATGGCTGGAGAGGTAGCTTTAATCGCTTTACCCAAACTACTTGATTTTACACTCTTCTTTTTAGTCTGTGTCACATAAACGTTTGATACATGGCTAATATCCGTTTGCATGCATACTTGTCTCTGTGTTTCACAGAGAACAGAGGCAAAAAGAGGCAACAAAGACTGCGGTTGTCAACAGTTTCCCCAAAGACAGGGACTACAGAAGGGAGGCTATGCAAGCATCGACCGCCCCTGGCTTTACTAGTGCTAGTAAGTGTTAATACACTATTACAACACACATTATCCTCACCAGTCTGCTGCGACTGATCTTAAAGAATCGCACGTCTACGTTTTGTTGCTTGGCTGGCGCAAAATATCAAGTATGAGTGTTTTCCATCTCTACCTGAAAGCCTTCAGCTAAAGCATTGTTGTTATTGGTTAGTCAATGATGACTGTTGTTGAGCTGACCTTTTGGCTGATGAATGCTAAGGAACTGCTTACCAAAAGACTGAGACTACAAACAGATGAACCATGCATGCTGATGTGACTTTAAGCAATGTACTGTGGTTGTGCACTAAAACTAAGCTGGTGGTCCAACTGATGGAACCACGTTGGACCAAATGCTTTATAGTCTTGGCCAGTTAGTGTTGACAGATGAAAGATAAAATGATTGAATGTGAGATGGTGAATTATTCTTTCTATTTTATATAAATTTTCTGCTGATCAGATCGCTACCTGTTGTTCTCATTAATATAACTTTAAGCATAATTGTTATGGCTAGAATCAGGACCACGTGTCTAAGCAGGAGAAGCAATAATATAAACTGTCTGCAATCAGGAAGCCAACAGTAAAATATCGTTGTGTGATATAAGTGACTTTGTGTTTATAATCCAGTACATGAGATTTCAGTGCGCAAAGCCTCAGTTCAGCAGAGGTTTGCCTAACTATTAAGTTAACTCAACTCCAGCTCTCTCCGCAGAGTTCTTGTTGCCCATGGCTCTTTTCATCCAAATTTAGCATTTTTCCTCTGTTCCTTTGTATCAAAACAGAAATGGACATCTATCAGAAACAGTTTGCCTTTCTAAGTTATGATGCAGTTTGCATTAGGGTTGGGTACCGAACTTGGTACTTTTAAGGGTACTGACCGAATTACATCAGTACTACTGAGTACCTATCTAAATCACATTATGCATTACGCATTATGCAGACGTTTAGTGTAAAAAAGCAAAGCAGGCATAATGATTGCTCTTCTTTACGGCAGTATTGCGGGATCTCTGTGTAAAAAGGGGCTGTTGAGTCAGGGTGACGGCGAGCTGAACGCAGTCCCAAGTGTGGTTACACCTTTCAAAACTAGAGGCAGAAAACAGTCACTGCGTAAGCTGACCAGGGCAACACGTCTAACCTGAGGAAACACCTGGTCAAACACAAAGTATATCTAAAAGCTGAAGAGGGTAGCCGACTGTGTTTGATATTCTGAAAGCCAAGTCCCCCGCAGCAGCCACAGCTAACATTAGCACGCCTGCAGCCAGCGCCAAAGAACTTACCCTCCATGGATGACTAAACTTTAAGTGAGGTAAAATGTTCAAAATTAATAACAATGTTGAAATTGACAAGGTTTGACTTATTTTTTACAACTGAAAATACATTTTTGTTATTACAGAGTAAAGTACCGGGGGGGGAAAGGTACCGTTGGGTATCGTACTGGTTTCGTTTCAAATGTGAAAGGTACCTAACCGTAGTTTGCATGGAAAAGGCAGTCATACGAGAAATTCAGTTTTTACACAGTATTGCGTGGATGCCTAGCAATTCTAATTGTATTCTGCATGTCGTTGTACTCTGTATTTACTTGTTTAGTATGTGCTCCTATCTGGCTGTTAACACTATGAAAAAATCTGTATATCTGGGTGGAAGGAGCCATTATGTGTGAGATCTGGTCTTTGTATGTTTCAACAGTCTTAAGGTCTGTGGCGTATACACTAGACAGAAAGTACTGAGCATTGCATCGCAGTAGTAACCTAAAATTAAAGATTCCCTTAGGTACGGCTGTCTTCTGTTGTTGTTATAACAAATTCAACCAAGGCTGCTCCAATGCAATTCCAGTCAAAATGTTGCAGAATATTTTCTACACAATGGCACTCCTCTATTAAGCTTCTCCTAAGCTACTCGAACTATCACCGAATCGATGTCATTTGATGTCATCATGAATAACCTAAATAAAGTTTCTGAATACCTATTAACCACTCCCAAAAAATGCTTCCTCGTTAACAGACCCACTAATATTTGGATGATTACCTAACACAATTGTGTTCATGAATAAATGCTGTTGAAAGTTTGATACATACAAAGACACAAAAATGATCACAAAGTTTAGTGTTCTTGCTGTATTCATTAATTTGCGATATTTGTTACTATTTCCCAGTATCATTTTGTCACTCCAACAACAGTTTCACAGCACATTATCACAGCTGGAGCCCCTGTTCATTTGTTGTGGAAAGCTATTGTTGATGTGTAAAGCTACTGTTGATAGTAACACAAGACTTACTGTGCGTATTTCATAATAAATGCATAAAAATGTGAAGGTAGGGCAGGTTTTCTTTTTTTTTTTTTGTAGTCTTGGCAAATCTCAAACTTTAGTATGTAATGACGACAGTTCTTAAGGACACATGGAGGGCAGCTTGTCCGTAGCATCGGCTCTGATCACAGCTGCTCATAGCAGCTCAGCTTTGTTTGTAAGGAACTGTGTGTTGCATGTATTGGACGAGGTGGTCTTGGATGTGGTAAAACAATTTATTTTAATTTTTTTACTGAAACGGACGTGAAGCTCTACAGTGGTTGTTTACATGGAGCAATTGGTTTTTCAATTACATGTATTACACACAAGGTGCCAGTGACTGTTTCGCAATGATTATTACATACAAAACTCAATATCTTGTTGTTAAAAGGCGTTTTTGCTCAAGCAGAAACTCTGTACCAGTTGTTACGTGAGGTGCTTCTTAAAATGATTTACTCTGGTTCTTTAATGCTTTCATTTTTGCTTTTGGCTATTTTTCTGCAATAAATTTATTTCGATAATTAAAAAGTGATGCGTGGCATAAATAACAACATGGAAATGATTAAATTATAAATTAGCTCACATTTATCGTAGAAAAGGTTTCAGTCGTAGTCATCTGGACACTGTTTTCAGAATCAAGACAATCAAAACAGTGTCCAGATGACTACGACTGAAACCTTTTCAACGCTAGAACACTCCTGGACGAATGAGGGACTACACCGTCCTAGCTCACGTTTAATTAAAAACATTTCTTCATCCTTCTGCAGTACGTTATGCTGGTGTGGTCACCGGTGACACCAGAAAGTGTAAAAATCCCACCACTGCCGTTGTAACTGCCTGACAGCAACGACAGGTGCACTGCTTTCAGTTGTCACTGTCGGGGTTCATCTTCTCGCTGTGTGTGCGCGCGTGTTAGTGTGTGTGACAGAGTGCTTTCGCACTCGTGACTTGTGTACTCTCGCAATTCTACATAGACAACTTTTCCAGTTTTCGTCGAGATTCATGTTTATATCGCAGTTTTTGTTTTTTAATACTAGGTATGTCTTCCCTCCC
This sequence comes from Siniperca chuatsi, assembly GCF_020085105.1. NCBI lineage: Eukaryota > Metazoa > Chordata > Actinopteri > Centrarchiformes > Sinipercidae > Siniperca > Siniperca chuatsi. Next base: position 7,007,718 of record NC_058060.1, on the reverse strand, counting down.
GCAATCGTCCCAAAATACATTTTTTTTATTGGCCCTGATCAATTTGTTTTGTTTTCCGTCAGGAGGTCGCCATCATGTTTTCTAGTGCCCATGTGTGGAACATGACTCCACGTGCAAGTCAGTCAGCAGCTGTTGGTTTAGACAGAATTTCATGTGGGACCATAAATCTTTGAAGATGCTTGGCTACATTTTGGATTTTTTTTTTTGCATTGGGTATGCCAGGGTAAGTGGGGATTCAGACTGAAAACGCTGCTGGACTGGCTGTGTTTTTTCACACAGGTCTTCTGTCGGTCTGAACGCAGCCTAAGGGTGAGATTGCAGTCCATAATGGAGCTGATGTTTGCGTGAGACTGTTAGTCACTTTCCTAGGCCAGTATAAATTAATATACAATATTATCAACAAGGAACTGCATTATCAATTGAAGAAAATGGATTTGTGAGACTGCCCCTGTTGATGAAATGACCTGCTTTCTGCTGTCTTCAGAGTCAGCCCAGGTGGAGAAGCCTGCAGCGACCCTTGCCACCCAGCCCCAGTCATCATCCTCAGGCTCAGGGAGCTTGAACCCCTCATCGGGGCCCCCTGGTTCATCTGCCTCTACGGTGCCTGTATCCCCAGTCCTGCAGTCCCCTGCCCCTCCACTACTCCAGGACCCCACCTTGCTTCGCCAGCTTCTCCCAGCACTTCAGACTGCCCTGCAGCTCAACAATGCCAGTGTGGACATGGCAAAAATTAACGAAGGTAAGAAAAATGCAGATGATACATATCGTCCCTGTCCAATGAAAACCACATATCTCCAAAAATGTATTTATTTTATTTACAGTCATCAGTGAACCGTTTAATATTTTAGGATTTACGTGGATTGTTGTGAGCGAAAGTGGACATACATGTTTGTTTTTTTTTAATAATGGGTTCTAATAATGTCTGGGTGGTCCTGAGCCTCGAGTCTCTTTATGTCCCCCTCAGTCGGTAAACTATTGATAGCAAGTCTACCCCACGTGTTTCCACATAGCCGTCTGACACTGACGTGCGTGCATCAGTCTGACTCGATTCAGGGAAATCACAGAGCTTGTTGTCCTTGGTTCAAAACACAAAATGTTATTTTTCCACAACTGTCCTTCTGGACTCCTATCATAATTTATCTGTTTCCCCCAAACACTACACTATACAAGTTGCTACAAAAACTTTGGAGGCTATTAAGATACTTTGTTTAAAAAAACAGCTGCAGTGCTTTCCTCCAAAACGGATACATTTAGCTACATTTTACAAAAGTTACCGGGAGTCTCTATTCAAAGGTACATCTTCTGATGCTATCTAAGCTAAATAATAAGCTATTGTATGTTTTGAAAATCATGCTAATCATCATCAGTAGGCTATCTTTACATTGTGACTGTTAGCAGACAGTGATGACCAAATAAAGTAAAATTGGTTTAATCAATGCTCAATAAAGGCTGAAATCCATTGTTTGTTTCTTAAAAAAAACAAAAAACACACACATTCAAATGTTAGGACATTACAAAATACATTACAAAATATATATAAAATATTATAATATAACTATGAACAGTCTGGAAAGAGAATCAGTCAGGCTATTTGAGAAATAATTGATTACACTCTTTAATACTAAATTATTGATTTGATACTTAGAACAATTAAGAATTTAACTATCATTTAAAACCATCACAAAGTTATGTTGGAATCTCACATGGGCGCATACACATAATTAAAATATAAAATATAATTATTCTGAATATAATAAACAAAACTGTGTATGCACCTGTGTGAGATTCCAGCTGCTGATGGGCAGCACTCATGGTCCAGTCCATCATAAGGGTGGACGATGTGGCCTTAAAGTTTATATCGCGGTATGTTATTTGTTTTTTACAGTGACGGTATTATATTATGGTGTTACAAAAATAAAAGGAATACTCCACTCAAAACATGATTCTACCTCTTTTCACTCTATTGGTAATGTAAGGTAACATATCTTAAGAAATTATGATAATTAAAACGTTATGTGTTTCTGGCTCAAAATAGGAATAAAAATCAGGTATAGGCCTACATTTGTTCTGGGACAAATAGCCTGCCCCATAATGTAGGTTAATAAGTAAATGTAATGTGATTCATTCTCAGAGTTAGACAAGGGGTAGGATTAGGCATCTCAACAGCATTTATTTGGCAGAAAACCCAAAATGTATTATATGTCAGTAGTCAATGTACTACCACGGGACATGTCTATCAAGAACATTTATATACGGCAGCACTTGTGGTCTGCCTCTTTCACCAGATTCGTCACACATTCACAAGCATATTACTGGCGATTTTCAAGTCATACAATCATATTCGCTGCTGTAGATATGAGATGTAAGTGTGCACTACATCACAGCCACCTACCAAAAAGAAATTTAATCTGCTGTTAGGTGAACACAACACGTGGACGAGTATGGGAACCAGTTAGTTTTGAAAACCATTTGGGACATAACGCCAGCGAGAGCAGAGGGGGCTTTCGTGTAACAACAAAGCCAGCTGAGCTAACGTTAGCGGTGCGGTATGAAGTTCCACAAAAATCAATGTCAAAAAATTGTTGCCCACATCCGACCTACTACTCTGGTTATTTAATAAGCTTAAAATGAGTTGTAATGTTCACACAATTTCTATTGACTGTCCCTCAATATCATAACATTAGCTAGTCCAACATCGTCCCAGCCTGTGCGATAATAGACGCTAGCCACATTAGCCTCGCACCATGCTAACGCCAGGTTCAATAGACTAACCTGCAAAATAAACAGTGAAGCAACTTAAAAATGTCTAAACTTACAGCTTCTGAGTTTAAAGTCTGTATCAATCAAGTTGTAAATCCGATGTTATCTATTCATAATTGTCACTTTAAAGAGTTTGCATACTAGAAACTTGACATAATTAATTTTAGTCAAATAATGCATGATGCGGTATTATGGCCGGTAAAAATTACTTTTGGCTGGTAAATTTTCTCAGTTTGACTCATCTGCCAATGGGATGTAAAGTTAATTTTGGACCCTGTGTTCAAATTTTTACTGAAGTAAAAATACATAAGTATTAGCGTCAAAATATACTTTAAAAATATACTTTGTTGCAGCTGGTCAAGGTGGTGCTAATTTTAACTACTTTTATGTTCTGCTGGGTAGCTTAATCTGTGAAAAAACAATATAATTTTTTCATTATATTTTGTATTTATAATCTGAATCTGCAGAGTAACTAAGCTCTCAAAATAAATTTAGTGGAGTTAAAAAGTACAATATTTCCCTCTGAAATGTAGGGGAGTAGAGGTATAAAGTAGCATAAAATGGAAATACTCAAGTTAACTACAAGTACCTCAAAATTGTACTTATGTACATTACTTAAGTAAATGTATTTACGTACTTTACACCACTGATGTCTATTGACAAAGCAACATTTGTGCAAGAATGTATATGTATGGAACCTGGTCAAATTAAAGTGAATCTTGAAAAGACAGAGGAACTCACCTTTGCTCTGGCTGACTTAATCGTAGTTAAGTTTACTAGTACTGTACTTAAAGGTCTAGTGTGTAGGATTTAGTGGCATCTAAACCAGTAGCACCATTTGAATACCGCTCACATCACCCTCCCCTTCCAAGCATGTAGAAGAAACTATGGTGGCCGCAAATAAAAATGCCAACGGCCCTATCTAGAGCCAGTGATTGGTTTGTCCATTCTGGGCTACTGTAGAAACATGGCGACCTCCGTGGAAGGGGACCCGCTCCCTATGTAGATTAAAAACTGCTTATTCTGAGGTAATGAAAGCACAACGATTTCTTATTTTCAGGTGATTATACACTATTTAAAACATCCTTAAAAAATTTTATAATCCATTTCTGCCAATAGCTTCTCGTAAGTGTTATACACTGGACCTTTTTTAGTATCTTGTATTCTCTTCAATTCTGAGTTTTCAAAGACACCCACATTAAATCAGATGGGCTGATACTTTGTGAAATACAGCAGCAATAAAACATAGGTTAAAGGTTTAAATTTTTTTCATTGAGGAAATCTAGATCTGTGAAGCACTGAGCTGCATTTGTTGTATGAAATGTTCTACACAAAAAAGCCATTATTTAATTATAATAATGCCTACCTTCATTTCCAGATTCATCCGGTACAAAAGCAGGACAATCAACCTGGCCACAATCGGTGAATCTTGAAAAGATAAACAGGAACTCATTTAGTACACTAAATGGAATGTTGACATAATTCTGTGTTGCTGAGTTTGCATCCTTTGCTCTGGCTGACTTAATCCTAGTTTTCCACAAACCTTCCTCACTGCTGTGCCTTGCCTCTGCCCTATCGTACTTAACACTGACCAACGCACAAAGCTCCTCTAATGAGAAAGACATCTCTATCCTGAAAAAGAAGAGTGCACACAACAGTCAACATAATTTAAGGTACTCGATTGGAGAAATCAGACGTTGATGAATACATCTTGGTCAGTTATCTAACGTACAAGTAAAGAACACTGTCATGATTAAAAGAAAGCTTTGAGTTGGCATCATGCGAGAATGACAGCGTTAGCCTAGATGCTGCAATAAGTCTGCCAGGTATCCACGGTATGAAAAGTGCTATGTTTACAGACATGGCAAATAATCTGATATACCAGTAACGTTAGTTGAGGTTTGATCGAAGCAAATATATCAGTGTCAACAAGATACTAACTAATGTTATCTATCTAATCACAATACAAATCGAGACAGCTTTTATTAGCCAGCTAACGTTAGCTAGCTATCGAGAGCTACATGTTAGCTATCAATATCGATTTGTAAAGAACAAAAGTACGTTAGTTAATCCATACAAATGACAGTCATGAATGTTAACTAGTACAAACTTGAGTACAGTTGTCAAACAAAAATCTTGTGGTGATACTTCACCTTGAGACTGTCTTACACACAGAAACTGATGAGTGGCTATTTGCCTCTGACTTCCAGAAACACTATCCTAAACAGGGAGGGAGGAAGGGGCGAAGGGCTTAGGGCAGGAGATGTTTGATGTTCGGTTTGATGGACACTTCTGACATCCAATGGAGATACTTGTTAAATACATGATGTAATAAAACATCTTTTCATTGGTCAATTCGATTCCAGATGATGACAGTAGACAGAGGAGAATATGCACATTTCATATATAGAAAAAAGGTCTAAATCATCAAAAGTGGAGATACGTGCTTTTCATCAGACAGCGAGGATATGTACATTCAACTGGTGTCTACATTTAGCTAGCTGCAGTGACTGTTTGATGTGCACTGGTTATAGGGTGACACTTAAAAATGAAATGCTGTACTGTCATTGACTTCTGGTCTGACTGCTCAGTGTCATAGGCTTTGACATTATATTATAATATTTCCTGTTAGGACTCAGTACTGCGCTTAGACTATCTAACTTGACATCCCCATAGTACTATGGTGTTTGTATTGCTGTCTGGACGAAGAATGCGTCATGGTCGGGGAAGGCTTGAAAGAACTTGTTCGTGCAACCACGTCGGAAGGCGAAAGTGTTTTTTGTAGCTGTTCCAAATGGTCACACTGGAAGGCGGGGTGAGAAGCTGCCCGTCGAAGAGAGGGCGATACGCACTAATTGTAAATATGGGGATAACAACGCACATTTTCAAATAGTCTCTCTGCTGAGGGGGGGGGCTGCACTTGAATTTGCAGCCGTGAGAAATTGGCGGAAGCAGCCCCCTGCAATTCCAGTGGTGGGAGGGTCCAAATGCTGTTTGACCAGCCGACGAGCACTTCAGTTGGAGGACATTGGCGCCTTCAGCCTATGGTGTTTGCTGTGAGACCCTTGAATTCACCAGCTGAATGAATGACTTGCCTAACAGTCGGTGTTGTGCCAAAACTGAGTGGGGAAACTTAGCTGACATTGTAGGGGGCACGTCATGCATCCCGACTGAGTCTTAGTTATATGATCCAACCTAAGGAGCATACACATGTACACCTCAGCATCCTGGGTGGTTGGGAGAGAAGCTAGAGAATCTGGCTCAACTATGAAAATACACTCTGGCTAAATGGTCACTGTATTGTCAGGCAGTGTTTAATGAGTTGTCAGTTTTAGCATTTAGCAGTTCTTGCTCGTGACATGTTTGATAGGTGTTTTCTCACGTAAGCTAGCTTGCCTTTCACTGCTGAGGTTTAAGCTGTAGTTTAGAGTTTGACAGCAAACCTAGCTGCATGCAGTTGGTCTAGCAGGTGTGTGTAAACACTCTGCTGCTGTTGCCGTTATTTGTACACACATAATCATTAGCAAAGATGCCTTGATCATAACTGTGGGTTTGTTGATGTGGGGTCTGAAATTAACTTCATCAGCCACTGGACAGAAATAATCATTTTTATTTATTTTTTTAAATTAACAGACCAGGAAAGGGAAAACCTTAATGAATGCAGTGTACATTGTTGAATGATGAAATGTTTATTTTATTCCTCCAGTCCATGGTGTGGAAAATTCATTGTTGCATAGTAATCGAAAATGTGTGTAATCCTTCCCTCAGCTCATCCCATCCAAATATCAAAGTATTGTGACCTGTGGAAACATGCATTTTCAGACACATTTCTGAATTTGACTGCCAAATTCACTGTGATGTAGTGCGGAAACCATTCTAGTAGCAGGACTTAATATATCAGAGCACGAGCTAACAGTGTGTCTGTTTGCCTCTCTAGTTCTCACAGCTGCTGTCACACAAGCTTCATTACAGTCGATGCTCCATAAGATCCTCACTGCTGGACCATCGGCTTTCAATATCACTACTATCCTCTCTCAAGCTGCTCAACTCTCCAACCAAGGTAAATGAAGCCCATGCAGAAGCATGTCTATTCCACCACTGTGTGCTGATATAGTCGGTTATGTGTGATGTATAAAGAGACGGTCTCTTCTTGGTTTCCTGTGAGTCAAATAGTTCTGATGAAGGTGATAGCATCAGCTAACAGAAAAACAATTTCCTGACTTGTATTTATGACAGTTACGGTCTCTTAAGATTTCACTGATCATTGATTTACTCATAGTTTTCTTGCGGGATATTAAATGTAGTAGGTTGTATTGATCTCTTAGATTGTCTCTTTTTTTTTTTTTTTTTTTTTTTTTTTTTTGTTTGTTTACCTCCAGCAGCTCAGCAATCGAACCAGTCACCCATGTCGTTAACATCAGACGCCTCATCGCCCAGGTCTTATGTTTCTCCAAGGATCAGCACACCACAGACCAATGCTGGTCCTCTTAAACCCCTCCTCAGCACGCAGCCTGCCATCTCACAGCCAAAAGTAAGGCACACAAATTCTGTGTACAGAAAGCATATACAGTATCCAGTTGGGTGGGGAAAGTAGGCCGCTGGATGAATTTTGGGCCATTGTCCCCTGGGAAAACGACTCTCTCCAAGGGCTAATAAAATCAACAATTTAAATGTATGAACATGAAATACTTCCAGTGAAGACTTGCTTCTCTTTCCTCAGGCCCGAGGAGCCCTTTACATTTCTTAAATAAAATGGACAATATTCAGTTGCCATTATTGTACATGATAAAAGAAGTTCAACAAGTGTCAGATAATTCCACCTATACACTGAGTCCTGACTCGCATTGGTGACTGAAAGGTTGAACTCAATTTCTTTGCACTGAAGACTTATTGTATGGTAAGTTTATAGGCTCTGTCCAGTTGGATTAAATGTAGCAAATGTAAGAGGAAAGAATCGTGCAAATCATCCGGCATCTCAACCAGACATTTCAAATAAAACGAGAGATCTGGTATACTTCCTGTTAGTATGAATCTTTCATTTTATTTTAAGTGATGCATGTTGTAGAGGAATGAAAGAGGCCCTGATGGACGGCTGGACAAAATAAACTTTTAATATCCGTGAGCTTCTATCTTGATCCTGTGGAGAGGACTTGTTTTTGATTTTTAGTGTTTTCTAACGTTTAGGTGAGCACGCCATCAGTGAAGCAGGCATCTCATCCCCAGCCCACATCCCAGCAGCCCCTCGCTAGCGATAAACAGCACAGTCATGATGTCACCACAGCCTCCCCACGCACCCTCCAACGCCAAGGGTAGGTAGAACCACTCACCTCGCCGAAGTTCAAAATTAATAAGTAGCATGAGAAGTGAAATAATGGGCATCCTTGGACGATAAGTGAGGGCAGTTTGCTCAACGCGGGTCTTTATTATTTGTGGGTCCTGAGATGGCCAAATCCGATATCATGGAATATATTTATTGTCGACTGTATAAAGTTAATGTGTTAGTTTGTAATGTTTACGCATAGTCTGTTGCTCCCTGAGTGCTGCGTTATTCTTTGACAAGTACATGCAAGATTTTTTCCATCTGTTTAAAATATTTAAGACATGACTTGGAAAAGCCATATACATCGATGTGCATTGATGACCTTTTCTGTCAAATCATCAGCCAAATAGAGTGGAAATACTGTACCTGTTAAATGTGGGACAGCCCATTCACCTCAGCTCAAGAAGTGAATTCAACCTGACTGTGGACAACCTTCATTGTGTAGTGTTGTGGCACCATCTGCTGGTTATTGATGGAACAATGAGTGGCTGTTTTGATTCAGTTGTCTCATCTTAATTCATTTAAGTCATTCATTTCTTTTTACAAAAGGGAGCCAATTTGTGGTCCGTCTTGTCAGTGGCGTTCATCACAGCAGTGGAAAATAATTAAATTAAGTCTGTGCATACAAGCTAACAGACCTTTTTTGGGGGGGTTTTTTTGTTGTTTTTTTCTCCTCTGTGCATTGGTTTGGTAAATGCAGACACACATCCGTTTCACATAAATATGGAATCACAAAAGGCACAGTCCACCAGTGTTTCAAAGTCAGTAATTTGATCCGAAGTTTCACCGGCGAAGAAGTGGAAACTGAAGATGAGCATCCATGCTCACGTACTCACAAGTGGCAAAACGGGCTCCTGTCAGTTTAGTCGGTCAGACTCTCAGCTGCACTTGGATAAGGAGGTTGTACTACTTTATTGTGTTTTCCACTCCTTGATTCCAAACTTACCCTTACTCAAACCTACTGGGTTTGCAGCTACAGGCGTTTGGCTGTTAGGCCTATACCATTGTAGCCTAACACCATGTCTGCACCAGAATGCTTTTCAGTCGTCCATCTGTCACTGGCTGTGTAACAATCTGCACTTTATGCATCTGACTGTGACCCAAATTGTCTTTTGGTCTTCAAGTCATTTTTTCTCTACTTGGGGCCCTACGTTTCTGGTTTTGTATGGTTTAAATTTCCACTGAGGTGGACAGTGAAGTCACTCTAATGGTTGTGTATTGGGCGGTAACTGCTGTCAAACTGGCATCAGTGCACAACAGTGCTGTTACTAAACAGATCCAGTGTAGGCAAACACTGACTGAACTGCAGCTACTGCAGTTTTCCTGCTGATGTGCTGTGGCCGGTGTAGACAAGGTCCAAGTTAGCACATACTATGTTTGTTTGGGGGTTGTTTGTTTGTGTTTTGTTTGTTTTTCCACAACATAGCGCACTCCTTGTTTTCTACCATCATATTCCTTTCGAGACTTTCACAACTCAAGCTTCAGTTATTTTTCACATGAAACCTTAACCCTGAGCTGCTGATATCGAGAGCCTTGATCAAATGGTTATTTTCCTGCAGTTGCCTTTTAACACAGACCTGTATTTTGTGATGAGCTATATTGAAACTCAAGTGATCGCAGCCTTGGATGAAAGGAAGTTGGGTTCTTAACATTTGCTGCTGAGAACAAGTTGACTTAGCCTTGTTTATGGAAGGTCAGCAGTTTCTTCATAAACATGATGTCTGTGCGCTTATGTGCTTCCTCAACCTGTGTTGATTGCAGCAGTCAGAGGAGTCCCTCCCCGGGTCCCAACCATGTCGCCTCCAGCAGCAGCAGCAGCAGCAGCAACGCCCCCAACTCTGCCTCCGCTCCCCCCACCGCCTCAGCAGCCCGGCCCTCGTGCTCCTTCACCCCCACCCTCGCCGCCCACTTCAATGAGAATCTTATCAAACATGTGCAGGGTTGGCCCGCTGAACACGCAGAGAAACAGGTTTGTACCGCTAACATTTCACCACCATTTCTATTGTTTGGAAAACAAATGTCATTCTGGTTATTCATGGCAACAACCTTTATTTATTTTTTTTTTTTTTAACAAATTTTGTATCTGACAAACAAATTATCAAGGCATCAAGACTACGTGAAGAGGCTCACACCATGGGGAGCATCTGTATGTCTGAGAACTGCACCGAGCTGAAAAACCTGCGGTCCTTGGTCCGAGTCTGTGAAATACAAGCAACATTGCGTGAGCAGAGGTGAGAATACATGCCAACAGGTGCATGCTTCTAGACTAAAAATGTGGAGTAAAACCCTAATCTAAGAACAAATGCAAACAATTCTTGTTCTCTTTGTGTTTCCCACAGGATACTGTTTCTGAGACAGCAAATCAAAGAACTTGAAAAGTTGAAGAATCAGAATTCTTTCATGGTCTGACAACTTCTGGTTGCGAGTTGAAGCGGGCGTTGGGAAAAGAGTTGGGGGGGGGGAGCCCATTGCACAGAGTTGGAAGCCGGAAGGAGAGCAGTTGATCAGCTCCTCTTGAGCCCAGTCTAAACACACACAGGAGCTGCAGTTGGTTAGGCTTTGGACCGTTGGGCTGGGAGAACCAAGAGGGGAAACATGAAGAGCTGTTGTGGGAGGGGGAGGGTGGTTTACAAGACTCTGTTTTGTAAAAACTCACGGCGGGAAAAATGTAGATTTCTTGTAGATGTTATTATCTATGTTGTAAATATGTTTTGTAGATTGAAGCCATGGAAAGCCATGCCTATCAAAGCTTTTGACATCCAAACTAATCAACGCCTAGGCGGCTACATTCATTAGCTAGCCTTTCCTTCATGTTAACTCATCTGCAGACTTAAAGCTTCATTTTGTCAAATCATAGATCATTGAACCACTGAGCGTGTGTGACCTGCATGTAAACGGAGGATGTTTGAAGCCATTTATTTACACAGAAGCATAAAGCATAATGTACTGGTGTCAATGTAGGTTTTTTTCCCTCCAAATATTGGTAATCTGAGTACTCTGTCTAGATTCTCTTCCTGTGCCCTCTCTGGGCGAACTGTAACTTCTACTCAGGCGTGCTAAACATCCCCTCTCTGCAGGTCTACCATAACTGCTCACACCGGTTCAGTGATCTATTTGCAGCTTCTGGTGGCCCTGCATGTCCCAGTCTGAAAAAAACAAAAACAAAAAAACAGTGCCTGGTGGTGGAGTGAGTGATTAGAAAAAATGAAGAGATGTGATGGCGTGCTGCTTTGGACCATTCCCACTACCCTCCCCTGGCCTCAGCCCTGCCCTGCCACTCTCCCGAGACGTCACCTCACACCCTCCTCGTAGTTTTTGTTTTGTTTTATTTTCCTTTGAGTTGAACCAGTTTTTGTTCCTCTTTTTTTCCCTCCTGGTTTATTCCTTTGTACAGTAGCTAACATACCGGGAGTTTTTAAGAAGAGGATGCCGGGGGAGAAAAAAAAAGTTTTTATTTATACGAGTTGTAGTGATGAGCAGTAAATCACAATGACATCCACGCCTTTTTCATTTGCACCCAGTTTAGGAGTGGTATTACAGCGACAGCGGGTTAGAGGCGGATGTATGTGGATCACCTCTTGTGTCAGCGCAGGGCAACGAGAGGTCACAAGGTCAAATGTGAAATATATGTATTGTAATAAACATGTTCAACTAAAGCGAGCACTGGTTATTTTATTGGAGTATTAGGTTTGATTCGTACGCTAGTGCCTTGTTGAAAGTCTTAAGTCGCACAGCTTCATTTACCTGCAAACACCCCCCCGTTTTCTTTTCTCCTGTTTGACCAACAAAAAAAAAGATCTTCAACAGGCTTCATGTCATGCACAGGGTTGTTTTTCTAGCATGTCCCATCCCTCTCATTTGTTTGTTCCCCACTGTTGAAGAGCAGGGTCCTAAGCTGCAATGGCCTGTTTTTTCCACCATACTATCTATTGAGTCTATAACTGAACACCACACATTCAGTGAAGGTGACTACGTCATTGCTTTGTATATTGTTTCCTGAAGTATATTGACAAATTAAATAAAATATGCCTCTCCAGGGCCATGTTGTTCTTGGGTTTTTGGTGGTCCCTTTAGCTTAAATGTCTGTCTCGTTTGACTTCAAAAAGATGTTTTGGGATGGTCTTAAGCAGGGGTTAGCACCATGTTATTTAGCAGTTTTTGTTTGTTTGTTTTTACGCGAGGAAAAGCCTGACCGTTACCCAAAGGGGACTCCAAGCAGTGTATGTTCGATGTTCAAAACGAAGTACTTCCCAATGCATTAATGATGAATTACATATTTATATTTAAAGTAAGGTTCAGCAGCAAGATTTTCACAGGTCTTGGGGGGGGGAAATAATGTAGACGATACGCTTAGGTTCAGGGAAGAAACCCAATGACCGGGGGAAAAATATGGAGTCGAACTAAGTTGAATGAACATAATTTATGTAGGTAATTTTAAAAAAAAAAAACACAAGTTTGCTATTGATCTGACCTGAATCATGTTTTCTTTCAATTGAATTCAACTTGGCTCCTTTTTTTTTTATTTGTTGCTCCCCAATAATGTTAATAATTGATAAGAATTCAATACGTGTTGCTGGGGGGGCATGACAAAACCTTTGAGAACCAGTGGTTTAGAAGATTAAGGTCAAAGACAAGTGTGGCTCATCTTCCTGGTATGTCCCGCTGCAGTCTCAACTTGCAAAGCCACTTTTTCTTTTTCTTTTTTTTTTGCTTTCATAGCAAGACGTTTTGGACATAGTCTCAGAGGATTACATGGTTGGTTAGTATGTGAGAAGCTTTCTGTTCACATCTTAAGGTGGACTGTTTTTTTAACTTTTAGCAGCTATAAATAATGTGCTACCACGGCCCAAGGAGAGAGGGAAAGTAGGCCTTTAAATCTGTAACGGAATAAATTAGAATTTCCAATCTGATTCAGACAACAGGGACAGACAGCACTTTCAGTATGGCTAAATTTGAACAGGAAAAACACAAAATGCTGCCCCTTACAAAGTGCAAAACACTAAATCACGCTCAGTCCAGAATACAGACACCTCATATTGGCTTCATTGCTCATTACTTAGCATACAGATCATCAGAATCAACGCAACCTGTGTTTTCAAGCATTCTCTATATTTACACATTACCCAGGTAAATAGCAGAGCAACATAACTGATAATTACTTAACCGCTACTGCAAACGTATAGCAGTAGTGGAAAGAAAAAGAAAGGTCAGGAAATTCAGTTTCTTTTCTTTTGATTACGATTCGTTACAGTAGTGTAAATTGTGGTTTAATATGATGTGCTTTCCAGTAAATAGTCGCTTACTGTATTGTACATGATTATGTAAACTCACAAGGTTTGGTGTCTTGAACAATAACCAACTGTGGCAGAGACGGAATAGAAAAAGTAAACCGATGCAGTGAAGTACAATCACAATGATCATGTTGCCTTTTACTGTTCAATCTTACTGTAAAGTCAGACTCTAGCATACAATATATTTAAAGTAATACCGTATATTATATATGAAATAAAAATACATCAATTCAAAAACTGACTTCTGCATCAATTACACATTTTTTTCCCCTCATTGCTGTTTGTGTCAACTTGAGGAAATGACTGTTGCAAACTTGGATTCAGATGTTTTCATTCTGCGTGTGTTATTTGTGGTCAAAATGAGGTGTTGTAGCATTTTATAGCATTTCTGCAAACTGAGCCAAACTAGTTGTAAAATATTTGAATACCCCTCTCGGGTCCGGGTCACAGGTCATACCGTCACATACCTACAGAGGGTGGTAAAATAACTTTGTTTGTACAAGATGTAGAGACAAGCTGAGAAAACCAGCTGAAAGGGCTGATGTGGGGCTTTCACACACACTCATTTACGTCTGTAGACCATAACATCTTAACTTTGAATTATTAATATTTTCACAGTGGTATACATAGACTTTCAATGAACGAGGCACAAAATCGAGTTAAATGTAAATAGACTGTATTATAGTTTTATTTCTTATTTTTTCTGCTGTATTTGTGTGTATAAAAAGTGAAACAATATTGTTTTTTAACCATGAACTGTTCTATAATAATATTTTGAGCGGTTATCACTAAAGATTTGTACATTTTTTATAGGTGTTTGTGTCATTTTTCTTGAATTTCGGGGTTTCTGGGAGCTTTACACTTTGTTAAATTGACAAAATGATAAGTCAGAAAAAAAAAAGGATACCATGCACGTGGGGTGGCGACAGTTTAAATTGTGCTAAACAAAGACAAAAATGAATCAAAATGAGCCTGGACTCAAGCCTGCTAGCTTCAGGCGATGAGTTTTTTTCATGACAGGGTTTTATGTTGACTGTATTGTTTCCGAGTTAGAGCACGTCCTTAGGTGGAGCATTAGACAGGGCACGGAGATAGATAACGTTATATTTTTCTCCCACTTATTTAATTCTAATTTTTTTTTCTGCATTTGTACATCAGTACAGGCGCATCCTACCTCGCCTTATTTAACTATGTAGTATTTGTGTTACGCACATACATAGACGCAGCATGACAAACTGTACTTTTTTTAACCTTTTCTAATTGATTTTTTCTATGTCCTCTTTCTCTGTGTCCTCTTTATATAATTAAACATACCATTCTTTTAAATACTTGACTTTGTTTACTACATGCACACTTTAAAAAAAGATTATGTCAAACTACTATTTCTAAGGTCAAGAATGAACTCTCAAGTTCAAGACAAAGCTCATTTGTTTGTATATTTATTGACGAAGAACATGCATTTTTTACCAAAGCAGTTCCTTCCTCCAGAACTGTGTTATTTACAGGGTTGAAAAGCCCTAGAAACTGCTTAAAGACCTCAACTGGACTTGCAGAATAAGCAGAAGGATACACCATTTTCAGTTCTTACTCCACCATATTGTCAGGCACCAGTGGTACAGGGCAGCATCACAGAGGTTGATAGGTAACGGTGCATCGCTCCTGATGATCAAACAGATTATCTACAAAGTCATCTCCGTGTGTGGATAAGAGAACAGAGTGATACTGAGTTAATTCTCAACATGAAACGAGCAAAAACAACGGCGGATGCCATCAGCTTCCTGTCTCGGAGCAAAGTGTGCATGAACTGAATGCACAGCCTGTATCCCAATCTGTAACATCAAAGCGGCTGCGAACAGTTCCCCTGCACATCAGTATGTATCTACATAACTGACTACAGACTATTTGCTCCATTATCTTGAGGGGAGGGGGGGGGAATAGATCACGGAGGATGGAGACAGTCTGCCTGTCTCTGGTTCTTCAGAGACCTTGATATGGCTCACATCAAAGAGAGAAGAGGAAGCTGGGAGGTGTTGGAGGATGTCTGTCTGCCCTGGTGTGTGTATCACGGAGAGGGCCAGTTTGAGGTTTAGATCTTCAAAGTAGGAATATTTGTGTAAAATAAGGTCACGCTGGCCAGTTAGGACTCCTTCAAAGCGTTGGATTAGAGCTCTTACTTGGGTTCAGTTTAAAATCCAGACTTGCTTTGGGTCATCCACTCCCTCAGTTAGACTTGACCTCCGCTTAGCTCCCCCCCCCCCATCCCCCATCTCAGCAGTAACCTAGCCATCGTTGCCCCAGCAGTAGGGGGGGGCTTTTGTTAAGCAACCCCCCCTACTGTCTGTACCAGGTCACACCTATAAGTGTCCCCTAATGTGTGAAAGCGGACACAACCTGTGGGGTGTAACTGCTCCCTAAAAGGCCACTTACATGAAACCCCCACCCCCTGTGCTGAAAGCGTGTCGACGCTCATCCTCTCAGCATGAAAAGACACGCGGTTTTGTTTGCTTACTGGTGGCCTTTTTAAACAGCATGCTTCCCTGTCTGGCAGTTGGGAGCAGGTACACCACATCAACCTGCGTCAAGGTTCTTTCTGGAGATTGTCACATTTCTTCTTCTAACGTCAGAAAAAAAGGCTTTAAAGGGGCATTCTACTGTTTGTATACATCAAGTTCAGTTTACTTGTCACGAGGAGCACTGCTCAGCCTGTGAAAACAGTTGCATAATGTCTTCTGTGGTTTTCTAACGTCTGAGAAAATAATCCTGATGATGTCATAGTGATGTCATGCGGGTTCTTTTTCAGCCTAGGCTTGGAGAAATGTTTAACGTAAAAGACTGCGTTACAAAACTGAAGGTGCGGAGCATTTACCAGGCAGGGAGGGAACGAAGGATGCTGTTGAGCTGCATTATGGGAAATTGAGGATCCAGTGTTTTTGGAGTTAGACCCATAAGGACTAACAGTCAGGATAGCTTGGCTCCTGCTGCTGAGTTTGACAATCCTTTTTCAAATCTGTCTCTCGCAAGTCCCTCAACTTTTTTAGAAGAAGGAGTTTAACCACTGAGCCACCGTGCTGCAAGGGTAAAGGGCAGAAGGGCAATACTATAATGGCCGGAGTGTCCCTTTAATGTTCATTACCGGATCTGTCTGAATGTCACAAAAGAAATGCATCATCGGCCGACGTACCTATTTTCAGAATCCAAGTGCCAAAGAGCAGTCTGAGATGGAGCTCTTCTGTAAAATAAAAAGCTCATACCAGTTTTGACCACCAGATGGTGATGTTTAACTATCCACCACAAGCAAAGGCAGGCTTAAAGAGATGGAGGTGCTGCTCACATTCTAGTCAAGGGGCATTTCGGATCATATTTAACAGAACAAAAGCCAGACATCTTGTGTCAGATGTCTTAAATATCTTAATGCAAGGCCATAGCCATGGAATCAACACTGGGGGGGGGGCCAAATTTGCTGGGGGGTCCGGGGTCCCCCCCTCCCAGAAAAATTGATACATTTGAAAATCAATTTCCTTCCATTGTTGGCATCATCATGCTCTCTCTCTGACTGTAATAAAACGCCTTGCACTTTAATCAACCAAACACTAATGCTATTTATCATAAGCAAGTACAGCTATACAGTATACTATATAAATATGCAATAAATGAATGCTACTACTGCCTACGTAAATTACACATGCAACATAAATGATTGACACTTTACTCAGACTTCATGAAATAAAGACTTTGTTGTTAGTTGAATACACCCCTGAGCACTATTGTTGGTCGCTGGGTGAATGTGTGGCTAATTAACTTTCCAGGTAATTTAGCTATGATAGCTAACGTTAGCTATGGTTGATTGATTAGCACTCACAAATCTGCCCCCTTTTCACCCAAAACGTTTGTTTTCGCTGCAATTACGGACACTTTTTAGCAAAATATTATATATTTCCACAATTACAGTTCAAAATAAAATACGTATTGACATTAACATTAGCTTTTCACACATGTTGTTATTGGTACGGTGTTGCAATAATGTAGTGTTATTAACAGGTCCTAACTTTACGCAAAGCTAGCGAGTGGAATTTGCTCACAATGTTTGGGTTGTTTGCTAGCTAATACACGGAATGTAGGCCTATGTTAACTAGCTAACATTCTGACAGGAATTTAGCATAACATTGCAAGACGATAACCATTCATATAATTATTATTTTCACAACGCTTTACAAACGCTATCACAACCGACAGTGATATAGCCTATGTAACATTCATATTACATTCTAGTTTTCCACTTTTTAATACACTTGAAAGTAATGAAATAGAGAGACAGTAAGTTACAGTGTTTGAATTGTACGTACGGCAACACCACTTGGACAAACCAGAACCAGAACTGCAGTGCACTGTAATACTACAACCAGTAGTAATAATATTGTTATGGTTATGATTACATTTGCTAATGATTATTTGATTACATAGCAAAGGCATTTTTTTTATTAATTTATATTTTTTCTATCAATATATGGGGGGGGGGGGGCATTTAGAACATAGGGGATATGCCCCCCCATATATATAATTACGGCCTTGTCTTACTGCACTGATAATAGGCGCCATAGTCATACAAAACTGAACATTATGCCATGTGGGCTTCCCAGGCCTATACCTGTGCTTTATAGACAATTACACCCAGTATCACAGAAACTGATGGAGACCAAAGGAGGCCATTGCTCATAAGAATGCAAATGATCCAGCATAAAACTAGTATTTCTGTTGACTTCCACCCTTTTCATCTAGCTCTCACCATAGATAATGATGTAACGCCGGTCGTGGACTGGCGCCTCTGTGGAATTGCAGATAATTACGGTAATTGCAGTGAGTAGTTTTCTATGTTCCCTAAAGCAGTATCCTCATCCTGTTGTCTGTTGGGCACTGTTAAGGCCTGTGGATGCTTATTTACACGGAGCTCTGAACGTAGACAGACTCGGTCCTAATGACCCCCCGCCCCCCTCCAGGATATAATGTTACCATCATACTTAAGACTCTCTGCATGGTGAAATGTTCATTTTCCTCCCACTGATTTTTCTTCGTGTCGTTTACTGCAAAAATACACAAAACACAAATTCAAAAATAATTTAAAAAAAACTTTTTTTAAAACATGCAAAAATATATTTGTAGGGTCACTAACTTGCTTTTTTGTGTCCTTTAAAAAGATAAAAAAAAATTGGTTCTACAAAAAAAAAGGCAGTTGTCGCTGGTACAGATCATGCGCGCGCGCGTGTGTTTTGCATTGCCGTTTGTTAAAGGCAATTGTGCCTGTGCGCGCGCGCGCGCGCGCGATGTGTGTAGTCTCGGTGGCGCCATGTGCTTTTTTGGATTGCTAATTTCTCTAAACGGCTGTCCGCTCCTCCCTGCAGCAGCAGCAGTCTGGTAGCCTAAAGGGAAGCGGCTCAGCGCGGCGTCAACCTGGCTGCCAGCAAGATGACACTAAAGGAAGCTGCTACTGGCCAGTCTGGCTTGAGTTACACAACAGTTACTTCAAATATGAAATGTGATTAATGGACCCTGGGATGACTCCGTAGCCCACATAGAGCTGTATTTTACAATGCCATTAAATCCTTGCATTCATTATCTTTCTTATCTATCCGGGGAATCATCTGCATTTTGGGAAACAGTTTTGGTATTCTTTAGCTCTGGGGAATAGCTATGTAGACTGTTTCGTCACTTGCTATGTAAATGCACTAAAGTTACACATACAGGATGGTGAGGACGAACGCTTCTTTAATATTTGGTACATGAACAGGGTTATATATTTAAAACGTAAGGATGTAAATTACATATGTGTTAGTGCACATGTTAAAATGACTACATATTAAAATATTTCATTATGAAAATAGTGAACAAATGCCCAAACTACACGAATAATGTAATCAGGCGACAGTTTGTATCCACACTGGGCAGTGCGTGGGACAGTTTGTTAACCTGGTGGAGTGACGGCTGCCAGGACCAATGGTATCCAATAATGACATATGGAATATGGTATTATGGAAATGAAGGACGATGAATGAAAGGATTGGCCTGACCTTAGCCATCAAGCAAGAGTGTGACAGACAGAATAAGACCGGAATATGGATGATTTGGCCTATAAAATAAAAGCGTCAAAGTTGGAAAAATGAACAATAAATTATTGGAATGTGCAGAACAATGAAATAATGTTGAGAGAGAGGAATCATTGCATGAATATTAAGTGAAAATACAGCAGGGACTTAAAAGAGTATATTTGTATTTCCTGATGAAAGAGTAAATTTAGCATGGGTATAAATTCAACACAGTGTGTGGTGTTGTAGGTCTCCTATTGTAATGTTATCAACCACATAATGTAATCCTGTCATTTATCAGTCATTGCGCCACCTGTGCCCGAATAAAACTGATGTCACATAAAGCAACAGAGTTGTGCAAGACCAAAAATGTACTGATGCATGAGAAGCTCTGACTGAGGTATTTATTGCACCTCTGCATTAAGAAATAGGGCAACCCAAAAAACAATAAATTTTGCAAGTGTACATGTGTTTGTTTAATTTTTTTTAACAAAACATACTTAAGTGTTTAAAGGCCACTTTGCTTGATTGGTTTACTTACAGTGTTTATTATTTTATCATAATTGTTGTCTGTTATATTTTACTTAATTTGTCTCATTTATTCTATTTTAATTGCTGTTATTTTCCCTTTTATAATGTTTTTTTAAAAGATTTTCTTATGAATTTCTTTGCCTCATGTAAAGCACTTTAATTTCCTCTGTGTTTGAATCATAGCCTGTATAAAACGTTGACTGGTGCTAGGCTATACAAATACACTTGCCTTGACTTATTTTGAAAAGACGTACCGGACACAATGTTGTTACTATTCTAACCATAGACTGTATAGTCAATGATTCTAACTAACTTCTCTCTCGGTGGTCTGACCAATAAGATTAGAGGGGGCGGGGCTCTGACAGACCACAGCCAGGCAAAGATACTCTCTGCCACAGCTATTTCTTCGGCTAAATCTAGTCTGGCCGGAGTCTGCGTGCAGTCTTTGACCCAGCGGGGTTGTCTGCTTTTTTGTAACATTTCTCCGTCCAGGAATACAAAAGTGATGCTTCACAGTGACTCGCCGCATATAGAGGCAGAAGAGGACCAGCAGTGACAACTTTATATCGCATTACACTTTCTTCCAAGGAGTATAT
The DNA here is from genome assembly GCF_020085105.1 of Siniperca chuatsi. Classification (NCBI taxonomy): domain Eukaryota; kingdom Metazoa; phylum Chordata; class Actinopteri; order Centrarchiformes; family Sinipercidae; genus Siniperca; species Siniperca chuatsi. The sequence continues at coordinate 6,987,143 of NC_058060.1, read as the reverse complement.
TTCTCTTTTTTTTTTCTTTCTTTCGGCTTGAAGAAGAAGACGTTGTGTTTAGCGTCCTCCAGTAATGTCGGACCGCTTTTCAAAACACATTCGCTAACTTTTCTGTCTCCATGCGGGAGAGGAAACATTTCGGAGTGTTTTTTTTCTACTTTTGTTCCAGTAAGGATTGTGAGCTGTCGTGTTTCAGCACAGGAATGCCCCGTTTTTCGCCGTAGCTCCATGTAAATCTTTTTGTCGTCCAGCTCTTCGCCCAGCGGACTCCGCTGCTGCCACTGGATACGAGGACTTTTGCGCAGTAATTTGGTGTAAATGGATCGCCAGTCCAGTTTCATTTCCATTTGGCTTCAACTGGAACTCTGTGCCATGGCTGTTCTTCTTACTAAAGGTAACTTTATAGACTTTAGTAAGCGAACAGGGCATGTTTGTTAGAGTCTTTAAATCAGGCTAAACAATATTTGGCAGTGATAAAACAAGACTGAACTCACTCAGCGGCCCTGACGTGAGTTTTGAAGCTAACCAAATATCAGTTTTAGCATACCATTTAGCCCATAAAATCATATTTTGGGAAACAAGGGGAATAAACTACCGAGGAGGGTTGCGATAACGCCACTTTTCACAAGTTTTTTTTTTTTTTTTTGAGATTTAGTGGGGGTTTTTTCTATTCCCATTTACTTTCAACGTATTCTTAGATTAAATCCTTAAATAACTGGAGTGGAAACAACTAAAATGATCCCAAACACAATTATTGGCTTCTTTTGAATACAATGTTTTCCTTTTTTACAGTAGTTATGTAGTAATTTTTGAAGTTCTTGAAACATTGTTATTAATCCTCCAATACACATGATACCAAAAATCATGGCTCATTTTGGCTGGCATGTATCACTTGGATAACTCAGTTTTGAAGCTGCCATTCATAGAAGACTGAGCTAAAGGGCTAAAAAGCCTCAGTGCTCGGCCTGTGCCCCCCCCCCCAAAAGCCCACAAAGGGGGCCTCTCCTTTCTAATGAAATATTCTCCAAATGACCTGCCTGGGCCCTGCCGCTCCAATCATTCACAGGGAAAACACTGATCTGATGATTGTGCTCCTGCACTGCAAGGCATTGCCACAGAGAGGAACAGTTTGTTTCTGAAAGTTTCAGCCTTTAGCTGCTGTATTATTTTTTTAGCTCGTTTTTTTTTTTTGTGACTGTAGCAGATGGAAACATAAGGGAAGGTTCACTTTTTATTGCCTTGTTTATGGAACTATTTCTAATAATGACATTTTTATTTTATTTTATTTAGTTTTCATCCAAAAAGTCACCAGCCCAATGAGGAGAATCCTACATTATATGTTAAATGGATACACAGCACTCACATTTATTGTCCTGTGAAAGTATTATAGTGGCACTAGAGGACATGAAGACAAATACATAGATTTATGTTTTGAAAAGTTACAAATAAAAGAAGCCACGGATGAAGTAATGAGTGGGTCCATGTACTAGTCCTAATGATAAGGGTGCTGGAAGCACTTTAGATGGACCTCAGTGCACCCAGCACCCCAGGCACTCTTGACCACAAGTAAAGCTTTGCGTGCAAACGAGGGAAAGGAGACTCCTGCGTCGTGCACCGGCACCCCCTTTACGAGTTTCCTATTGGGTTGAAAGAAATTGACTTTGGCAAACAAACCACTAATTATAAGCTACACTGTTCCTGTCTTATAATACAGACAAAAAAAAGGCCAATTTTGCATGAGAAGCTATTAAATTAAGGCATATTTGCTGAATTGATGCAGAAGTGGAATATTCCAGTGAAGTTACCTGGCTGCTTATTGCAGGGCAAACCCTTTCAAAGTAAAAGTGTAATAGACCGCAGCCCTCATTTGATAGGATTATGTCCCAAAAACATCTGCAAAGTAGTTTTGTTGGTTAATTGGCTTTCATACAAACTGACACGATTGTACTAAAAGTACGGAGAAAACAAACCTTGAATAAAAACTATTACAATTAGGGAGCTGAATTATATAAACATTTTGATATTGGTGACCCACTGAACCCCTACAAAATACGGCAAACTGCTAAGCTTAAGTTCAAGCCATGTTGCAGTCAAAATGATGGACGTCAAGTATTGCTTTAAAGCATCTAATCTTGGGCAAAAGATCTTAACCCTGCTGTGTTTTTCTTTTTTTTTTGCCTCCATGCATTCCCAGGAGAAATAAGGTGTTACTGTGACGCACCGCACTGCGTGGCCACCGGATACATGTGCAAATCAGAACTGAACGCCTGCTTCACCAAGGTCCTGGACCAGCTGAATGCAAACTCTCCCCTCACTCACGGGTGTTTAAACCCCATTTCCAACGCGGCGGACATATGCAGCAGCAGCAGTTCGAGAGGCGCGGACGTCCTCAGTGGGACCTCGGCCACGATGCTAGGGTGCTGCCATGACGACATGTGCAACTACAGAGGCCTGCACGACCTAGCACACACCAGGGACTCAACAGGTAAAGAAGACACCTCGCGGAGCTGAATCATTGGCTGTCAGGGTGTTTGTTTTTCACCGAAACTGACGTGAAATTCTCTTTAACTGGTTTTAAAATAATTGGATTCTCTGGGGGGATTTTACAATTTCTCCTCAGCAAATATCCAATATTTTACTCTTTCCTGTTCCAGAAACAGTACGATGAGCTGTAGGGTTCTTCAAACACTGCTGTTTATGGATATGCAGGCCACCCTCGCCCCCTCCTGCTATTTTTTTTCCCTACTTCCCAGCTTTACAGAACTTCAATTTGACTTTTAATGGGCTCCAGCTCTGTGCCTGGGAAGCCAGGGAGCAGCCAGTTTACCTTAAGCACTTGGAAAGAGATCAGTTATTCTTTTTTTTTTTTATTATGTGTGCACCATGTAATTTTCCCACTGAGTTGGAATGTGCCTTGTAGAATGAATATTCCCTGACAAGTCTGCATGTTGGGCAGAAATACTAGCTCACAGAGTTATAAAAAGGTGCATAGAGAAACAGAGAGGAAGGGGAGCTGACCTCAGGGGATTTTCTGTTGTGACCCTCACCAGAGCAGACTGTAGTTTATTAGCTCAAATTAATTTCTGGCTCTCAGTCGGGACAAGGTGACTCATTTGTTTTTGCCGCTGCTGCCCTTTCTCACTTCCTCGCTCTCGTCTGTCTTTTCTCTCTCTGTGGTTACTGGCATGACTGAAGAGCAGAAGCAGCTCTGTGAAAGCTTCTCATTAAGCTACAAACTGTAGCTGTACATATATTCAAAGATAATAATTTCCTTTTAAAATATGACACTATGCTACATAGATCTGTATATAATAGTGTAGAGCAGTGGAAACGTGAGCGTGTAGTTAAACAGATGATTATCTCTGTGTGTGCAGATCATAGCCGGTACCAGCCGGACAGCAACAACAGGAACCTGGTGACCCGGGTTCAGGAGTTGGCCTCAACCAAGGAGGTGTGGTTCCGGGCGGCGGTGATCGCAGTCCCCATCGCTGGCGGCCTCATCCTGGTACTGCTCATCATGCTGGCGTTGCGAATGCTACGCAGCGAGAACAAGCGGTTGCAAGACCAGCGGCAACAGATGCTGTCGCGGCTCCACTACAGCTTCCACGGCCACCACACCAAGAAGGGCCACGTGGCCAAGCTGGACTTGGAGTGCATGGTGCCCGTCACGGGTCACGAGAACTGCTGTCTGACCTGTGACAAGATGAGGCAGGCTGACCTGGGCAATGACAAGATCCTGTCTCTGGTGCACTGGGGGATGTACAGCGGCCACGGAAAGCTGGAGTTTGTATGATTCCTGTTGGAAACTATGTGACTGTCACCTCCCCACAAACAGCCAGGACTGCCTCTCAATCGTTGGCTTTTGCTTATTTACTTTAAAGAAATTCCCATTATTTTTCGTCCATTGGACTGTTGGGTTTGTATTTTCTGTTTTTTATTATTATTATTTTTTTTTTTTCCAGTGGCGAAAAGATACGAGACTGATCTCATGCCGTGTGGTTTTTGCTAGAGGAGCACTTTACTTGAAAATGAAAGGCAAAGCAACGAGGAGCTATATTTAAACTTGAGAGGGCAGGACTGAGGTGGAGTGAGAGCTCTGTCACTGCTCCTGAGGATCCTGGACTTTAACACTGAGCGCTGAAGGATTCCAAATCTGTCTTATTTGCACATTTGTAAAAAAAACAAAAAACAAACGTTGTTGCTTAAAACAAGAATTTTACACTGACACCAGGGTACAAAAAAGGACTTGTTTGAGGAGTAAAAAAATTCATTGTTTGACTGTAGGTGTGCACACTCCTCTGTGTACGTTTCAATGATTCGAGCTTATTGTAAAGATATATATATTAGTTGTTTTTTTTGTTGGTTTTTTTTTTTGTCTGATAAAACTGACCTGTGTGTCTTGTTCTGGGTGTATGTCCAACATCTCTCTGTGATCAGACTATAAGCTTGATTGTGAGTGTGAAAGAAAAACTTCCATTAAAATGACTTTTTATTTATTTGACGATTCATTCTTGTGTGTTTACTGTATATTTTGCCTTTTAAAACAGTGAACAACTACAAGCGGGGGAAAAAGTACAATCCATTTACACTTTGCTACTGTGGTCATGGATTTTGTGTGTGACAGGAGCATCCTGTTTTGGCAGTGTGATGTGTCAAAGCTCGGTTGTATGGCCTTGGCGTGCTCCGTAGGTGTGTATAGTGGACCTGACAGTGAGGCCTTGTTTTACAGTAGAGCTGCTACATCTGTCAGTCGTTCTTGAACCCTCTCCAGAGGTCAGGTTTTCAGCTTCAAATAACTTTTTTTCTCTCTCTCTCTCTCTCTCTCTCTCTCTCTCTCTCTCTCTCTCCCTCCTTTACTGGCTGGATTTATTCTGGAAGTAGTAGTGGTATTTATTTTATACTCACTCTAATGCCAGTAAGCACTCCTCTGCCTTTCTGTATGTCCATGAAAACACTGTTCCTCCTGTGTTCAGCAGGGTGTCAGTGAGGAGGGATTTCAATATTATTTTGTTATGTCAGTGGTTTGGGAATAAATTCCTCTGTGTCTATTTACACTAATTTGGAGAAGCCATATTTGATGTTTTAAAAAGATATGGCTGTTGGTGTTCTATATCTTTTTGTATTGTCAATTAATCCCATGAAAAGGCCAAAACCAACAATGAATTGATCCTACTAACAAGTATTGGCTCTGTTGCCAAAGCCTGATATTATTGTGACACTGTTGTCTAAAAGCTATTAAAAACACATCACTGAGCCACACTGCTGCACTGGGTGACATGTTCCTCCTTTATTTTGACTCAATCCCACATTCACCGTCCTGCTGTCAGAAATACACAAGCTCTAAATTTGTTTAATCAAAATAGTCCCTGAGATATGCACTATTCCTGTCACTGAATGTTTAATAAAAACTACAGTGCCCAGCTGTTATGAGAAAGGCAGGCGTTTTTAAAAAAAATGAAACTGTGTGTTTGTGACCTGTTTCTAAGTTCTTGCCAATGGGCTTGGGGCTGAGTGCAGTGGTAGGGAAGCCAGATGGACTGACACGTTGGTTTTGGCCTTTTAATGGGATTTGTTGACAATTAGGAAAAATGACACCAGCCTTATCATTTATCAGTCACTCTTGTTAAAAGGCTGGTTTACCCAAAATTACAAAGTGGTACTAGCAATGCAGATAGTTTTGCTTTTATTTGTCCAGGTTTTGAGACATCAGTGTGAAAGGGGGCTATTTCTTTGGTAGAAAGTAGTTCAAATGAAACCGGTTAGCAGTGTGTTCTGTGGATTACACAGAGTAACTGGTTATATAGTAGAGAGAGAGAGTAAGAAAGATTTGAGTGAACTGACCCTTTACGGATAAAAGGTATTTTTTTGCACAATAATGCTATTTTTTTATGCTATATTGCCACAGGTCGTGCAGCACCTCCAGTTACTGGAACAGAGTATTTCAACCATTATGAAATACTGTTACTTTTTTGGCTGAGTTCTTGCAAAATGTGTATGCAAACAACAACAAGTCGAACGGTAAAAGCTCGATTTTGACAAGCGCGTTTGGAGACTGCGGTTAGGTTTCTGTCGTGCTCATTCGTCAGGAGTTTCTAACCTCCAGCTGAATGGCACAGTTATCATGACGGGGCTGCGACAGTTGGTGTATTATGTGCCGTGTGCGTCACACAAAGCAACATGGGGACGCTTGGGTTGAAAAGTTCACACCCTACGGTCTCCCCAGTCACCGTGGTAACCGCAAGAAGACATCCTATAAGTAGTTTAAAGTTGAGGTCCGCTTCACTGAAGAGTGTGTCTCTGTTCTGAGCAGTGACCCTTGTTTCTTTCCATTAGGAGGACAGGGAAATACTATTAGCAGCTAACCACTTAGCGGCAGCTTGCATTAGCAAAGCTCAGGGCCTCCCCCAGGACTATTACCCTTGTAATAATAACAATGTCCTCTGCCTGGCCTGCCTAATGTGACTGCTGTTTTCTTTAGCCTGATTCCACTTTGCTGGCTCACCCATGGGTGTCAGGTGGCCACGGGAAGGTGAGGAAGTCACCACACATAAACCTAAAAGGTGAGCCCATTTTTTAATTTTTCTATGAGGAGATATCAGTTGTAAGCAAGGAGACACAAGGACGATGACACACACATTTCCTTTGTCTGGCTGCTTTGTGCATTAATGACATGCACGCACCACCTAGACCGCCGCGCACACACCAATGCCAGAGTCTGCTGCTGTAGCCAGGCGTCCTCCCGTCTCATCGACATCCAGCAGTCACAGCTCGGCCTCGACAATAGCCGGAGCCGGCGGCGGCGGCGGCGGCACGGTCATTAGCATCGGCCATTTTGTGCAGCACTAGGCGGTCAAGCTGTTTGCATTCACATGCAAATTTAATGAAGTGGCTGACCAGCCTCCATCAAAAGAGCCCCAATTTGTTCTGAAGCAACTTCAAGCTGACCCCCACCACAGTTTGCCAGCGTATTTTTTTACTGATGCTGATTTCCAGCAGAAATCTCACAATCTCATCCTTTTTTCTTTTTTTTCTCTCTTTTTTTTAAAATCGCCTTTACGGCTTCACCACCACCTCCACTGCCTCCAAGCTGCATGTTCTCCTTCCTCAGGTGGGTGACATTCCTGAAGCAGGGTTAACAACCTCCGTGAGGTGCTGCCTCTCTGTTTCTCCCCTGCTGCCCTCACAATAATGCAGTAATAGTCCAGAAAGGCCTTGTTCCCACTGTGGCAGCAGCAGCATGTGGAACAATATATGAAGTGTAAACACACATGGAACCTGTTAACACCTGAGCTCAGTAATGGATGCACACCTCCCAGGGTAGTAACAGGCCTTTCTTCAATCCTTGTATGTTTTTCTTGGTTTTCTTCCCTCCATGTTCTCACATTCTCCATGTTCCACCAGCTCTCCTAGTCCCCCCCTCCCCTCCCGGTGGAACACACACACAGTTTGCATTGCTTTGTATTTGATACAGTGCTGAAACGATTAGCTGATTAATGGATTCGTCGATCAAGTGCAAATTAATAGACAATAATTTTGACAGTTGATTAATCGTCAAAGTCATTTTTCAAGCAAAAACGCCAAACATTAGCTGGTTCCAGCTTCTCAAGTGTGAGGATTGGCGACTTTTCTCTGTTTTCTATCATTGTAAAGGCCGTATGCTTCTAACAAAATAGTTTGTACAACATCTAAAGGCAAAAGTGTTAATGCCTGTACCGAATGGCCACATTTGCAGATAGCCTCCTCCTGGCTGCATGCCACTGCCTCACCGATTTCCCTCCAAGAACTCGGTGTCTTGCGTGTCTTTGTAGTCTTGTCACAATGAATCATGCAAGCGGGAATAAGTCAGTCAATAAGACAGTCTCTCCTCAAAAAGACTCATGATGTTGCACTCCGTTGTACACACAAAGCGTGACAGAAATAGTTGTGATGAACGAGACAAGAGAACTTGCGAGAGAAGTTCAAACTCTGCCTACTCTCTTACTTCTGAACAGTCGCTCTGAAACTCTATTACCAGACGAAGAAGAACGTCGACATTGGATGACAACACACTCAAGTGGATGACTTAATTTGAACATTTTTTTAATTGTTGCTCTCTACAGTATCTGTGGATGGCAACTAAAGTATGGTTAAGATTGTGGTTATGGTTATTAAAAAAGGCAAACGTTTATTGCAGGTCTGTGATGGGATGCATTTCAGAAAGCTCCAAAAAGTCTGCATTTGTAGAGGGGTGTTCAGATGCTGTTGGACGATCTGAGAAGAAATGAAACGAAGCCTGCGAGCTAGTTCAAGCAGTCAACATGAGCGCACCGCTACTCTCTCATGGCCAATGCACCGTTTTAACCCTTTTGAACATTAATATAGCAGCAAAAAAAAAACAACGATTTGCTATGTAAAGATATAGTGGAATAATGGCGTCCTGACACCACACCTCCTGTAAATGTGTTGCAAGCTTCTCTGTTCTTTGTTTTGGTAGCCGGTCCGGCCGCGTGTACATGTTAGTGCATGTGAGTCCCTCCCTGTGAAACTGTTGGCTTTGAGGAGAGCGATACAACGGCTGTTTCTTTTCTCATCTAACGCGGTGAATAAAAGTTTTATTTCAACCAAACCAGAGTTGGTGATTGTTGGACTAACAAAGACGACGATTTGGTGAGTTTTAGTGTGTTTCTGTCCAGTTTGAATGAAGTGTGTTTTAAGATGATCAGCGAGGTAAAATGATTGTTTTTCTCAATGGAGTCTGGTGGGCTGTAGTGCCCATTTGTTTTGGTCTGAGATGCTGGTGCTCTGGTGCCACATTTAGTGGCAGTGAATGACGCATACAGCTCCTTTAAGCCCTCGGTGCCATGCTCACTCTTTAGCCCGATTTGTGACCTTACTCTGTGAATAGCATTTCCTTCATAAACCTTAGGACGAAAGTCAAAACATTATTTTTCGTTTTTATTTTTAGACATAGAAATCACGAAAATGCTTTGAGTATGTTAACTCTGTTTAAAGACTAAATATTGAATCGAAAAAAAAATTTGGCAGATTAATTGATAATGATAATAATCAATTGCTGCAGCCCCAATTTGATATAGTGGCAGCATGCCAGAGCTGCTTCACACTGGGGCCTTGACAGAAGCTGCTGTAGCGGCCCCAGTGCGAAGCGTTCTTGGTCTAAATCATATCACTGATACTTGAAGGCTGTTTACCAGTTCCCAACCACAAACAAATACAGACATTCCAGAAAATAAACACAACTTGTCATTCCAGAAGACAAAAAAAAAAAGAGGATTTTTAATTGACAAATCTGCATGACTGCAGAGACAAATCATCCTCTGTGGTAACAGATATCTGCTGGAATAAGACGTGATCTAAATATTTAGCCAATTCATTTCCTTCCAGTGGATAAAGCTACGGCTTCAGTGCATGTCCTCATATACCTCCTCCCCCCATCTAAACATTTACCCCAGTGTGTTGTTAACATTTAGATATAAATCTGCCCCAAAAGAAAAATAATAACGTTGGGAATGTTTACAGGATTGACCGGGCTTCTTGAAGCTAAATGTCACCATGTGTAAATAGCAAAAAAGTTTTGTTATGTTCCTAAAAGAGGGGTTTCCAGCAAAGTCCAGCGAGAAAGTGCAAACAAAATGGCTCATATACACATGCTTGTGTGCACGTCTACGGGTCTGTAGGCGTCACACACACACACACACACACACACACACACACACACACACACACACACACAGAGTTTTAGGCCTTGGTGATGAGCTGTCACTGAACTGTCAGATGCAGGTCCACTTTCTCTGGGGCTTCATGGATGACGTGGTGTCGCATGTCGTTCCACTTTGTGTAACCAAGGGCACTAACTGGCCCCTATCTGTCACCTGAGGGGCGCAGGGCCCCTGACGACAGATGACAGAACAATGTCACCCCCTCCTCACTGCCCCAAGAGGCAGACAGTCCCTCCAACCACTCATCCACTCACAGATGACATGAATAGGCTCGCATACTGTACACGAGTGGTAGAATTTCTTGTGTGTATGTGTGGCTCCATATAAGTACCATTGCCGTAATGAAGACTGTTCTTCCGTTTATTTTCAATTTCAGTGTTTTTAAAAATGTCTTTAGCCTTTCCTTCCACGTTGTGATTGCCACCATGTTAAGCAACTGATCGTTCTCTAAGCCCTGCCCCCTTCGTTAGCTAGTTAAATAAGTATGACATGGAAAAATGTAAGATTGTATGGTTATTTCACTGTAACATAACCCTGTTTATTTTTTATTTTTTGGACATGCAAGAGGTTAGATATATGCTTTATACAGTATTTTTCCGTTTTAACGCTACAAGAGAAAAGATTTTTAGCATGACGACTAATAGGCTAACCAATGTTATCTCGGATAGCGAGTTTGGTGGACAGGACAGGGTCGCTAACATTAGCCAACACCCCCGATATAGTAGCATCCACCACCAGCTTTCACACAATGGGGAAATACTACACAGTAAATGTGCTATCTTGAACGGGGCTTTTTTAACGTAAACCCCACAAAATAATGTAGTATGAAATGTTGCTGGCCACGGAAGTACCGCTAGGTTTCCACTGTAGGTAGTAAGCTCATTAGCAAGACACGTTAGCCTTTGACTTTACGTTAAAGCAGACAAACACAGCTTAATCTATTACTTGCACTTTTGCTTTTGAATATTTGGTTTTGGAAAGGGTCAAAAATGTAACGTTTATATATACTGAATATCGCTCCAAAAGCACCTAGTTACGGTTGCTAGGATATGAGTGGACAATTGCTGGTTTAGCTAATGTTAAAAATTAGAATCAGCTACATTTGAACAAATTTTAATACATTTTTAGGTTTGATTATTAGAGCAGTGATGTCTGCAAACTAAGAGCTACCATGGTAATATGAATGAACACTCACATGAATCTGTAGCGGGGCGAAGGGCAGGTGTGGCGACCTCCTAAAGCTTGCATGCATGCTGAGGACTGATGATAATGGCTCCCACAAAGCCATTTGGCTTGGCAGCAGGCCAGCCTTCTCTACCTAACAGAGATGTGCACCTTGAGCTGGTAGCACAGCCTCGGGACTTGATGCTAGCTGGCCGGCTCTGATGTGTACTCATTGTAAGTGTAGATCCCGGGGATTACCGGGCTGAAAGCAGAGAAGCTTGTGTCTTTCTGACAACATCTCTGTGTGACCGAGGCTAAAACCACTATAAGAGTTTAGGAAGTGTCTAAAATAACATGTGGTTGGTGAGACAGATTCTTCCAGAATTTGTACATTGAAGCTGGTGTTACAGCTGAAAGTTTTAAGTGGAATCCCATACTGATACAGCATGTTATAGTCCAGGATTTTAACTGTGTCCCAATTCCATACTACAAACCAATTCTAAACAGGTATGTGGTGTGTTTACGGTGGAATTCTCCCACGATGCAATTCACAAATAAAATGGAAGAAATTGAAACTAATTTTAAATAGTGTTAAAACAGCTTTGCTGCAATATCAGGACTATCTTAAGATATCAGGGATATTGACAACCGATCCAAAAATTCTCTCTTGAGCTGTGTTCACATTAGAGTGGAAAAACAAGGCTCTTGCGCTGTGCATACAATCCTATGCTGCATAGTATTATTTATTTATTATTCACCACTATTTGAGAATTTAATGAGAGTTTTATGTATATATTTTTTTAAAGATTATTTTTTCGGGCCTTTTGCCTTTATTAGATGGGGACAGCTGAAGAGAGACAGGGAAGGGGGAGAGAGAGAGGGGACGACATGCAGCAAAGGGCCCGGGCTGGAATCAAACCTAGGCCTCTGCGGTAAGGACTCAGCCTTAGCACATGGTGCACGTGCTCCACCGGGTGAGCTACTGGGGCACCCTTAGGAGAGTTTTATGTGAAAGTTTTATGACCTATTGTGATCTATTCTGTTTGCCAGGCAAAATTATTTCCTGAAGGCTGATATTTCACCCAGTAAATTGATCTGTTTGGTCTAAATACGATGAAGATTTGTTATTGTATAGAAACATTCCGAAACACACCATAGTCATTTATCCTTCATCTTCAATCACAGCGCAAGCAGTACCCTGTAGCTATTGGCTGCACCCTCAAAAAATTCAGTGCAGCTCGGGTCAAATTAGAATTACATTCCATACATATTTAGATTATGGTTCTAGTTTTTAGTTTTCTATTTAGCCAGGTGGATGCTTGCTGTCACACAGGGTTGATGCCCAGTTTTCTGGTTTCTCCTAATCACAACTTAATCTCCTGTTACTCACTCTGATAAATGTGATTACAAGAATCTTACAGACTAAATACTGTGGGCTGACTGTGTATCTATACATATTTTACTACTCCCTCTTCATCTAGTGTTTATTCTGGCCTTTTCAAGTGGAGCCGTCCAACATGTTGAGGAAAAATGCTCTGGCGTGTATTTTGACAGAGAAGACCCACCACTTCACACCCGCCAAAGGAATCTGTGAGTGATAAAAGCAAGTGGAGCGCTAAAATCCTCTCCGTCTGACAAAATTAATTGATCTATTTGTTTATGTTTGAGCACTCGCTAACTGACGCAGCTACCACATGTTGAATGTAGCGCTCCGGGGCGTGTAAAATATGACATTTAGGAGCTGCTGTATGTTGGAGGAGGCTGGGTAATTATTCTCTTGCCGGAACGCTTCATGACATTTCCTTGGGAATGTTAAACGCCAGAATTTGTTTTTGGGGAAATGTCTATATTAACCATGAAAAATCTGGAAAGACCAGTTAATAGTATGGTGCTGGGTGAGACATCAGTGTAACAGAATGTATGAAAAATACATCACCAACACCTCTCTATCCAGACCAGCGTTGTTCCCTTGGGGAATGACCGGATACTTATTAGCCAGTGATCCAGCACATGAGGCCCTTAACCTGCCCCCCTGTGGCACAGACACTTAGGGGTCAACTCCTCCCCCATCATGTCCTCATCTGCTTCCCCCAAAACATACTCACATACAGGCATGTGCACACACACTTGATAAGACCAGAGAAACACTGTCAGTGTGAACTCCATTCCACTCGGTTTTTAAGTTTTTGGCAAGAATGTAAACTCATCTGCTTTCAATGATAAAATGTGTTTTTACCTTCACTGTAAAAGTAAGGTTAAACGCATATGTTGGGCATTGGAAATCACTGTCTCATGGGCCAATTTTCTTTCACTGCTATTGATACACTGTAAAAGTGCCAACTTATATTTTTTTGACATTAAAAAGAAATTAAATTGTGCCAAAAAAACCACGCTAGTGTCTAGCTTGAACAGAAGTGAGTGACTTCTGACAATTTAGAATCTTAAACTGTAAACTTAGCTTTTATTATTAATCTCATTGAATAGGTTTGTCAGTTTCGAGTCAGGTCTAATTAAAGTATTTTGTTTATTTTTTATTTATATTTACTTTAGTACCATCATAATTTATATTCAGGAGCTCAGTCTTATAACTTAAAGTTATATTCCTTAAAGGGAAATGTTGCAGATTTGTATCATTACAATGTGAGTATATGCAAATGAACAATGGTTCCCTCCATGTTGCCTGCATTCATTTGCAGGCTGTTGGCAAACAATTTTAGAACAATTTCAGAACTTTTGTGGCATTCAACAATCCTTGCGTACTTCCTGCTTGTTCTTAGGTACGATCAAAATTTAAGAGTGCCCTAGACCACACGTAAGCCATGCGCACAAAAGCTTGCGTTTTGTGCTGTGAAATTTTAATAATGATGATGAAAAAGCTATTTACTGAAAACACAGCAGAAGAATGTTGTACAATTATTTATATATTTAATAATTTTCAATGAAAGAGGATTAGGTCACCGAGGCAGATTCTTTAAAACCTGTGTGCCGTTCTAGAGCCTCGGTTTAGATCAGAAACAAAACGATCTAATCCCACTCCACCTCGTCTGCAAGTACTCACCACTATCGGTTTCCTGGCTAGTGGGACCTTCCAGAGACAGACTGGTGATAGGTCTGGCAGATCCCAGTCCACTGTTAGTCGTGCACTCCCCAAAGTTCTCCAGGGTATCATCTAGTTAACACCACAGTACATTCAGTTTCCATATACCGCTGCTCAGCAGACTCAGATAAAAAGGCCATTGTTGGACTAGCCTAACCAATAATATATTTTTGGGGTTTTATTTGATAGGAACTGTACTTGTATAGCGCCTTTCTAGTCTTCTGATCGCTCAAAGCGCTTCACACACTACATATCGCATTCACCCCTATTCACACACCGAAGGCACAGCCAAGGACACTTCGACATGTGGATCGAACCGCCGACCTTCCGATTGGTGGACGACCCGCTCTACTACTAAGCCAGCCGCCCGCATGACATGCAGCAAAGGGCCATGGGCTGGATTCGAACCCGAGCCGCTGCGGTAAGGACTCAGCCTTGTACATGGGGCTCTACCAGGTGAGCTACCAGGGTGCCCCCTACCTGATACTATTTGAGCAATCGACTGTACATATACTGTACACATATGTGCGCATCAAGGCACCATCTCCAAATCCGTCCCCCTTCCTCAATAGAAAACAATTCCATTCAATCAACGTCCAAGTAATATGTGATGCACAGAATCACATCTTGAACGTGGTGTCCTGCTGTCCAGTGGAATATCTGACTGCACCCCCGACAGAGAGAAACCTCTCCAATGATGGCTCCAATGCGCTCATCCATGTCTGTTGTTTTGACAGTTTCCTGGCCCCCTCCCATGGCTGTAATAGTGCGCCTGGCAGCAGACAGTCGTTTTTTGGTGTCCATTTTCAGATCAAACCTTTTTTTTTTTAATTTCACTGAGAGTTCTTTCTTCTGCACGTACAACATTAATTGCACTGTGCCATGCTTTGCGTCATAATCACTCATTTTAATTTTCTTGTATTTGTTGTCTCTTCCATAAACTGCTGAAAGTCAAACAGCTGATCTCCGGCGGCGTAATACAGTGCGTGGCCAAGTTGCGCTTATGCGTAGGAATATGGAAGTTCTACGGTTGAGAAAATGTAGTTCCAAAGGAAATGGCTGTCTGACGGCAAGATAGAGCGCTGGAAATATTCATGATATAGCATATACACTTAAACTGTTTTGATTTTGTGTGATTTTTTTTCGGTGGGCCTTCTTTTAGGTGGCTAAAATACATTTTTCTACTGACCCTGTCCACAGCAGTACATTGCTTAACGTCCATGCCGGTACAACTCTCTGCTTCTCCAAACCGGAGGTGTGCCGACTGCTATCTACTGTAGGTAATATACTGACTACGGATAAGTACCTCATACAGTCCCACTTCAAAAAACCCGAACTATCCAATTGTTAAGATCAAACACAATTCATCAACATGCTCAGGTAGGTAAGAACAGACTTGGCTGTCAGCGCACGTTTCATGAACCCCACGTAGGATTTTCTTATTTTCCTCTTATTGCTTTGTGCAAGAACAAATAGAAGAGAAAAATAAGAAAACATACATGCATGAGGCCCAGTGTTACTCTTATTAGAATACTTACCAGCAAGCATTGTATTTATGTTCAAATTCCCTTTTCTCTTCTTTTTGGATGGAGCCTTTTTATACTACTCTCAAAATAATTGCACTTGCTTGGATTGCATTTACTGTGAATGTCTAAAGGCTGCTTCATAACCTTGTCTACTATGGCAAAAGGTAGCATAATGAATATGCTGCCACAAGTGGTCAATTCTCTGTATGCAAAAATATTTGCATCACGCTTTGAATTTTCAGCAGTGTTCCCTTGCTTGACCACCACACAGAATATCTATCAATCAGATGTCTTACTCAGCCAAGAGCCTTGTCCACCCATAAAGTTTACTTAGTCCATCAGTCGATCCCAGACCTGCCCCAAGCTTCTCTGTGTCCTGTTTGGAAACTGGAGCACGCAGAGATAAACAGCAGTGTCTCTGCTTATCTGGCCTTTCAGTCTCAGTATCTGAGGCAGCTACCTTAAGCCCTCCAGGGTCAAACTGGCATCCAGAGGGAAATCGGTGAGGCAGGACACATTGTTTCTTTACTTTGTGGTGCTTTCAGTGTTTTTCTAGGCAGGTTTGGTGTGGCCAGTGGTTTTAGTGTTATGTGACCTCATCCTAACCTCAGTGTTTGAGGCTCTCATCAGAACGTCGCTCTGAGTGCTGTAGCCGAAGACGATTTTCAGTTTTCATACACAATCTGAACGTGAGGATCAGTAAAGTTATGATAACTATGGCAACTGCTCACTATGCACCCTTCACACCTCCCATACTGAAAACCAGGACAGTTGAGTGGTCATCTCCGACGACTCTCCCACTCATCTGCACCTATTTTAGCATTCTTGAGCTAAACATAGACCTAACATGGGCATCACACTCGCTGGTTGACTTTGCAATAAAAGAAAATGTCCTGGTAAATCACTAAATAAGAGTGCCTCTTCTTCTTCCCTGACAGGAGAAAAGGGGGAAGTTGACTTCAAGACATAAATATGTCGAGATGTGGGCTTTTCTCTGGGGATTGCCTCTGAACAGGTCAAGAAAAACAAACAGGGAGCCTCCTCTGTCCACTCCTCACTGAACGAGGAATCAGGAGGTTCCCTGTAGCTAACAGAGCCTCACAAACACCCAACGCCATTAGGGTATGTATGAGTGTGTTTTCTCGAGTTAGGGTTAGGGTGATTATATCGGGCAACACGATATTTTTGTCTTTCAAGATGGTCACCGTGTGCGATTAGGTGATTACAGAGTCATACATTTCTGCTATGAATTGCCTGAGAGACATTTTCTTTTAACCTTTATTTAACCAGAAAAGGCTCAATTTCAGTGAGATTAAAGATCTCTTTTTCAAGCAGCAATAAAAATAAGTTACAGACAAACAACATAACATAAATAACACAAAATATGCCACAAAAATCAAAAGTAGATTAGCCCAATCGTAGCTTGATGTCTTTCACGACCTGCGTGAGATACATACCATAGGTGATCGGAAAGGGGGTGCCAGGGACCAACTTCACCTGGCATCACCAATCACATCTCGTGCTCTTTTGCTTTGCCATGTTCACAGTTACAAGTGGAAGAACGTTTTGTACACTGTGCACGTCGTAGAGGGAAAAAACATTCTGTCACGCTAGTCTTTTTGTCAGGATGTTGTGAGCTCTCCCAGATGCTACGTTGGTTGTCTTCCAGAATGACAAACTACACAGGATAAAAAGAGCAACTGTCGTACATGGCCCTTTCCGACTTTAGCCCATTGGTTCCTACTGCCCACATGGCAAAAATGGGTCACAGATATATAGTTTCATTAATTAAAGGGGCTCCATAATGTCCTAAAAAAGCTGGGCATTGTAGTTTTTAACAAACTTAAACGGACCTACTTTCAGCCGCGGATTAATACACATTTGGTGCTTTAGTGATGTTTCTAACAGCAGGACGGTGTACATGGGATTGATTGAAAATCAACCACAGTGTGTGTTCGTGAAGGAACATGTCACCCAGTGCAACCGTGTGTCTCATTGGTGTGTTTTTAATAGTTTTTGGACAATAATGGAACTCTATGGCACATAGGAATAAGATGTATCAGGCTTTGGATACACAGATACTTGTTAGTAGGATCAAATTATTATCGGTATTAGTGTTTTTGTGGGATTTGTTCACAATGAAAAAAATACAATATTAGATACAATATCCTTTAATACAAAGGAAAAAGATAAAGTTAATGCTTTTAAAATTTGCCAGTTCTTGTTGTGTTGGAGTATGCAAGGAGAAGCAGAGAGAGAGAGAGGGAGAGCAACAAGCCTCTCCTCTGTGGCCTGCCTAGTTCTGCTATTCATCATCAGGTGGAAAGACTGTTTACTGCTGAGGTCAAGGTCCCAGGCACATGTTTACAGGCTCTCTCAGATGAGCCATTGTTGTTAAAGCGCACCCCGTGCATGCAATGGCCACACTAAAGATCATATCTAACAGGGCCCCTCTGCCCTGGGGCCAAAAGAAGCCCATTTTAACCAGATTCATAAGATCAAGCCACACAAGGACATTTAAAACCCATTTGGAGTTTGAGGATAAGACATCCGCCACGCTTGGTTATCTATCTCCTGTGGCTATTTCTCTTCTCGACACTTATTTATTTCTCCACATTAATGTAAATCTCATTTTATTTGTTCTTTGATTTGCCCTGAGACATGCTGAATTAAACATAACATTATATTTCTGTGGCCACTCTTTATAATTCCATAACCTGAGAGCTGGAGGCAGGAGCTCTGGCTTTCATTTGCTCTCTTTTTTCAGTGTGGGAGGTTATGTGACCGCTCTAACCTTTTATAACATTAAAGTTTTTTCCCCCTCTCAAAAGATCGTGATAAGCCTCTCCTTCCCCCCTTTACTCTTTTGATTCCCCTGTGGGGTGTACAGGAAAATGTTTTTTACAGCGGCCCTACTTCTCTGCTCTCCTCTTCGTTACCCTGTCACTCCTCTCTTATCCTTTCAAGCCCGGCAACACCACACTGTTCCTAACCCAACCCAGCACAGTGCAGGAGTCAGGAACGTCCTGTGTGGTTGAGGCGATGGTGGCATCCCTCATCTGTGGAGCATTAAGAGTGAGAAGTAGATTAAGGCTGTCTCCCCAACACTGGGCAGACCTCTGCAGTCTGCAGCCAGAGTCAAGGGGGGGGGCATGGTGGAAGTAACAAACTAAACCTCTTTTGACTGAGGAGATTTTTTGTAGTCTACTCATAAGGAGTTTCAAATGTTAAAGTTAATAATTTTACTTTTGTAGACTCTCTGTAGGTTTAGCACCAGATACTTTACACGTCTTTTTGTCAAATTCAGCGAAAATCTCCTCACGGTACACTAGCTGTCCGTTCAGTATGCGCGCTGAAAAAAACCCTCTGGTGTTTGTACACAGCCCTGCATGGCTCTGTAAATGGGAAATAAACAAAGTGTCTCGGACTGGGCCACACAACACTGTTCCAGCCATGATTTGTGTGTCAGGTAACGTTAAAGGACTTGTCAGCTTACTTTGTAGTTTGCCAAGATATGCTGTTGTTGTGATGTATTCTTTAGTAGCAGGAGAGTTGTGAGTATCGCTGTCTGGAGCTTAGCTTAGTTGTTTGCTCTATATCATGGTATTTGTCATGGTATTGGATTTCTCCAGAATCACATACCCCACCTTTAAATCTTAGTTAAATAAACAATATCAAAATGTTGGGGTGGTGAAGAGCTGCGCCAGCGAACAGCATTAACATGAGAGTATCGTTAGAAGTGTCAGGTAATAATAGCTGCAATGTACACCTACATGTATATGTAGCTAGTTACCAGTCATTACTAGTACGCTGATAGACAAACAGCTGATGAGTGAACCAGCTACGCTCTATTTTATTACAATTTGGGTCTTATTTTTGTAGTTTTCACTATTATTTTACTGTAACTTAACTGAGCAATTAACAAGACTACAGCCATGCTAGCAGCTTTGTGAGACTGTACTTAGGCACAACTGTTCTTTAAGCTAAATGCTAATGTTAGCATGTTAACATGCTCACAATGACAATGTTAACATGTTGATTTTAACCAGGTAATGTTTACCATGTTAAACGTCTTAGTTTAGTTTGTTAGCAACTAACATTTGCTTACTAGCTCTAAACTACAACTGAGGCTGATGGGAATGTCATTAGTATTTTGGTCATAATACCAAAGTATTGGATAAAGTGAAATTTTGATCTAATGATGGCTCAAGATGAAAAGTCAGGGGACCACCTGGAGACCTTGGATATCTGTACAAAAATGTCATGGCAAGTGATCCAATAGTTGTTGGGATGTATCAGTAAGAAGAAGAAGTTACTTTCCAGCCCTTGCTGAGCTTCACTTCCACTCCTGTTATACTTGGGAGTGAAAACCCGCTGCAGCTCACTGATGCCAATCACATCGTCTACTCTTGAAGGGGTAATAACATCCCAAATTTGATTATACACCAGCAGATTGTGTCGCAGAGGAGTTCTCCGCAGGTCGTGAGAACCGTCCTGTCCTGGTCGTGTCAGTGTCTGCCTCTCAAATCTAATTAATTAGAGACTAGCTGTAAGAGAGCTCTGGCTGTCGGTACAGCCCGGGGCCCTGCGTCTTGGACCACACTACAGCTCTCCTCATTGTGCAACTGCTGCACCGTTCAGTAGGAGTAGTTCAGAAACCTCACCGCAGCGAGGCCATGGGAACTGAGAGAAAATGTGGAAATTGGTCCAGAATGTTGTCATGAATTCATATTTCATGTTAGGCCATTTGGTGATGCTCTATTTCAAAATTCAAATGAATGCAGCAGGAGGAAAAGCTCTTGGACTAGTGGTGATGCTGCAGATGCTTACAAATGAGTGACAAATTGTTTCTACAACCCATAATCCAGCTGGGATCCAACGGTTATACACGGGCAACCTTTCTCGCTCTGACACATCCTGACCTCCACAGAATCCAATAACAAGATCATTATTTTTATAAAGTTGATCTGGTGTAATTTAACCTCATAATCAACCCATTTTACTGAATATGATCCTCACTAGGGAGATCCTACGTAAAGTTACCATGTTGCTGGGACAGTTTTGGGTCTGTGAACAGACCAAACAGCGCTTTTCTCCTCAGCAGCACAGAGAGGGGAAGCCTGCCTGTCTGCCTGTCAGCACTAATCGCACCTCATCTGGTTCCTGTTTGCAGTTTTATGGGGCTGCTGCCATGTCCCACTCCGCTCGCTCATGGCTTCCCACCGCCACCACCCCCTCCACTCAAATATTAATTTGCCTGCATAAACACGCACATTTGTTAACTTTTGCTCACTGACACTACAACAGGACAAAGCGCTATCGTGGAGTTTCCTCCATCCTGCTGCCAAAACAAACACACATACAAGACTCCTGTGACAATGTGGTCGTCATTGAGTTTAGATGAGATTAAATGACCTTGTGGTGATGGTGGATTGTTGCAGCTGCACATAATTGTACACAGCTAGGATAAATAAGACAAACAGAAGGCCAGAGCTCATCTAGCCTTAGCAGCTACAACTTCAACATAATCCTTTAAAAGCGATGAATATAGAGATTAAGTCCAGCCAGTTTATTTCGATGTTTACAATTTTTACACGTTATATGCAAAAAGCACCAGAGGGGAAATCAGAGGAATAACCGTCATAGTGTTTGAAATTCATAGAGATGATATCACACACCCTTGGTCACGAAAACAGGGAAATGGATAATGAAAAATTCCTGGACGCTGCTGTGAGAACGGAAAGGTCCTGCCAACAGCGGATATGTCTCTCACACACTAAGCCACTCGTAGGGGCACACTGTCTTTCTCTCATCCATACACAGCCGACCTACTCTGTGAATGACTAAGTGTCCAAAATGCTAAAACAAACACACAGTTCTCACTATTCTGACGTTATGTAAGTATATAAAAGAGACTGGAAGTTGTGCTGACAAGAGGTGATGTTTGTACGTTTTTGTATGTACACATGTGCTTTTAGACATACTTTTGTATGTTTTTAACCTTTAATTTTCCTCGTGTTTATCTGATGAAACATAAAATCAAACACCATACTTCGGCACTTTCATCATCACCTGTTAAAACTCAAGTAAATGTCACATTATGGTAAAGTCTCTTTCATACACACATTGGAGACATATATGAACTTCTAACATTTACAAAGCTCTAGCTGTATTCAAAAACCTCATTTCACATTTATTCTGTGTCTTAGAAGCTGCCAGACTAGACTGTACATTCTTTCGACTCAACACAACTCGACCTTAAATGCAGCATTTTATTTTAATAGGAGTCGATTCTCCCTGCAACGCCATATTAAAAGTAGAGACAGTTAAATGGGCTTCATGTTCTTTTCCACTGTGCCAGACAGAGGCTCTAACACGGCACCAGTCTGTTAGTCAGCCAGCTCACAGTGTTTATGGACTTATTAACAAGAACATCAGTGATGGTGTCAATCACTCAGTGTTTCATAGAGAAGCAGTGACTGGTTCCAAACAAGATGTGGGTTTGATTCTTTGTTTTTTTGTTTTTTGGTCAGATGGGGTACATGCTAGAAATACTGCTACCTAACCCGGGCCAGGTAAAGCCTCGGCTTGAATCAGTTTCGGGTATTTTCAGGTGTAATTTAGCCAAAGAATGCATCCGTGATAGACATTTCCCTAGTGGGCAAAGCGAAAGAGAACGTAACCAATGCGTAACAGTCGGTATTGGTTGAAATAAAGCAAAAATATAGCTTTGGTTCTCGTGTCAAGTTCAGGTCTTAAATTTGGCAGAACCAGTCAAATTCAGTCAGGCTGGGCCTTATAAATCAAGGAACAGGTGGGTTCGGATCTCAGTTTTAGGACCGTGCAAAACTCAAGTTCATGTTGTCACTTTGACTTATTAAGAAAAAACACTGTTAGTATAGTAGTAAAGTATCTTTTTATTTTCAATAATGTTTCATTTTCATTACCTGCTGTGATGATGCTCATTGTCTTGGGATAATATTAAAACTATTCTAGATGTTTATTCTGATGCGAAGAAATAGTGCAACATTTTGGAAAATACACTTATTTGCTTTCTTGCCAAGTGTTAGATGAGAATATTAGTGCCGCTCTCATGTCTGTACGCTAAATATGAAGCTAGAGCCAGCAAACGATTCGCTTAGCAAGCATAAAGACAAAGAAATCAGAAGCTACAGAACATAACTCTCCCTGGAACCACAACTTAACGTTTTTACATTTCTGTTAATGTACAGATTAAACAAACAAGAGACAATGCGTTAATTACTAAGCTCGAGGTGCTGGTAGGTGTATTTCTTTAACTTTGGAAAGCCAGGCTAGCTGTTTCACCCTGCTTAAAGTTGTGATTCTAAGCTAAGCTAATCACTTCCTGGCTATAGCTCCATATTTAGCGCACAGACATAAGAGTGGTATCGATCTAAGCATCAAACTCTCTACAAGAAAGCAAATAAGCGTTATTTCTCAAAATGAACAAACTATACCTTTAAGCCCCAGTAACCATGGGTTTATCCTTTTAAAATATAACATTTCCAAAAATATTTATTGTCATTTTCTTTACAAATGGTAAGATAGTTGTCACTTGATAACAGTCACAAAAACCTTTTTTTCAATCTTGAATCAATTTTGTATATATGTAACACTTTATATTAAGGTACACATATTCACCATTAACTAGTTGCTTATTAGCATGCATATTAGTAGCATGTTGGCTCTTTATTAGTCATTATAAAGCACTTATTAATGCCTTATTCTGCATGACCATATTCTACAACTAATTGGCCATTAACTAAGAGTTTTCCCTCAATAACCTCCTAATTACTGCTAATTATATAATAGTAAGTAAGGAAGTTGTTGTACATGAATTACCATCTTAGTATGCTTTGCCTCAGTATCGGCCTTATAAGGTGGTAGTACCACAAGAATAGTCATTCTCCCTTAATAACACTTGTAAATATGGTCTATTCTTATGTTATAAAACACAAAACTATAAGTGTTAATAAGTGTTAAGATTTTCACAGTTTAGCAAACGTTAGGTTGCTATGGCTCTTTTTTTTTTTACATTTGGTGCAATATGTGTACCTTAATATAAAGTGTTACCAAATTTATATATATATAGTTGAGTCTTTTTTGGTCCGAGCTAAGGCTAGCCCAGGTCCCATCAAAGCCAACCTGTACCAGGCCCGGCTGGGCCTCCTATCATCTAAATGGGACAGGAGTTAAGCCAGTGCTTCCTGTCAGACTGCAGGGCTCTCAGGTTCCACCTCTGGTCTAAATTATGTCTGTCTGTCCCAGACTGCCACATTAACCCTCACCCTTCCACCCTCCTCCCCATACCATCATCATCCCCATGCCCACATCCCTCTCCCCCTGTCACTACTCCCCCAATGCATGGCTGGAAAGAACACCAGATACCCTGCTCAAGTAGAGATGTACTGGAACACTACTGATAATTCATCTCAGTGAAGGTGAAATTACAGGGTTAAAAAATAGGCTTGAAGGATAATTTTGGGCTTTTCCAAGTCTATCTTAATACAATACTCACATGCCATATGAACACTGAACGAGTCATGGGTTGCAGTAATCATTCATCCTCTCTGTGGCTGTGAAAAGAACGGGAAGCAAATTTTCGCCATTCATGCGAATTTGACCACTGGACTGTTGGTAGAGTCTGTGTTTTTTCACCCCAAACAGCTAATATACCAACTGTACAAACATTAACTGTAAGCTAGCTATAGTCCCATATCAGACTGCTAAAGCATCCAAAATCCGAAGTGTAATGTTAAAAACGTTGCCTTGCAGTGGTACTTTGTAATGTGCCAGACCAGGAGAATCTTCTCAACTAACTCTCAGCAAGAATGTGAATAAGCTTTAAACTTTTCCTTTAAAGGTGGGGTATGCGATTCTGGAGAAATCCCATACCATGACAAATACCATGATATAGAGCGAACAACGACACAGCAAGTAATATAACTAGCGTTAGCTAAGTTGTGGGTTAGCTTAGCTAGGTTGTGGGTTAGCAAACTGTTGCTACAGTTGCTGCTGCGACGCTAACAGCCAGAGAGGACGAGACGAAACAGTTTCCCAGAGCCAGCAAACCAGCTCCAGACAGCGATACTCACAACTCTCCTGCTACTATAGCTAACATCACAACAACAACATATCTTGGCAAACTACAAAGTAAGCTGAATGTCCATGGGCAAGTCCTAGTCCTAGTGTACCGTGAGGAGATATTCGCTGAATTTGACAAAAAGACGTGTAAAGTATCTGGTGCTAAACCTACAGAGAGTCTACAAAAGTAAAATTATTAACTTTAACATTTGAAACTCCTTATGAGTAGACTACAAAAAATCTCCTCAGTCAAAAGAGGTTTAGTTTGTTACTTCCACCGTGCCCCCCCCTTGACTCTGGCTGCAGACTGCAGAGGTCTGCCCAGTGTTGGGGAGACAGCCTTAATCTACTTCTCACTCTTAATGCTCCACAGATGAGGGATGCCACCATCGCCTCAACCACACAGGACGTTCCTGACTCCTGCACTGTGCTGGGTTGGGTTAGGAACAGTGTGGTGTTGCCGGGCTTGAAAGGAGAAGAGAGGAGTGACGGGTAACGAAGAGGAGAGCAGAGAAGTAGTGCCGCTGTAAAAAACATTTTCCTGTACACAACAACGACACAGCAAGTAATAAAACTAACGTTAGCTAGGTTGTGGGTTAGCAAACTGTCCCTACAGTTGCTGCAGTGAAGCAAACAGTCAGAGCCAGCAAACCAGCTCCAGACAGCGATACTCCCAACTCTCCTGCTACTATAGCTAACATCACAACAGCATATCTTGGCAAAGTAAGCTGAATGTCCGTGGGCAAGTCATTTAACATTACCTGACACCCAAATCATGGCTGGAATAGTGTTGTGTGGCTGGGTCCGAGCCACTTTGTTTATTTCCCATTTACAGAGCCAGGGCTGTGTACAAACACAGCGCACACACTGAACGGACAGCTAGCGGACTGTGAGAAAATATTCGTTGAATTTGACAAAAAGACGTGTATTGGATTAGAATCGTATCCCCCACCTTTATGTTCATACGTTTGTTATGGGAGGATTAGTTCATTTTCTGCCAAATCTATCTGTATAACCATTTCTTATAAACGGCCAATTCCTTAATGTAAGTGTACTTGAATAGTTTTTGTCCAAATGTTTCAGAGGCCTTTCAACCTTCAAGACAACATCGCCCAAACGGCAGCTCCAAACATATCATTATGAATACTTTTCCTCATAACCTCATAGAAAACCCTGGAGGGAGGAGTTCTTTTATTGCCGTGTGTTGCATGCTGTTGATTAGACTGCATCATATATAGCAGTTCAGTGTTGTTCTGCTCTAGTAGCAGAACAGAGTGACAGGTGCCCGCTGAGTGCTCTGCTAATGAAATTCATTCCCCTGCATGTCTGTCTCCATGGTAGCTTTACCCCCCAAAACCAGCTCCCCATGTCTGCTACCTACAACACACATCACAGCTCCAATCAGCTCCTACCTGCTTCTCATAAAGCAGAGTAGCACTTATAGCCCCGTTCTTCTCTCTACAGTGTACATTCTCCTGTTTCCTCGTTCTCTCCAACTGCAGGAGGAAGAAGAAGAGGAAAAGCTCCAGTAGGGGAGGAGGGTGTCGTCCATGTTGACAAGTAGTAAAGTCTGCTGGGTGGGTGGGCCCCATTTGGAGGGTCATGGAAAAGACAACATTACACAGTCACAGAAAAAATACAGCTCCTGACAAGTTGTTTGATCCAGTATTTAAAAACAACTCTTATGTTACTCTTAAAACCTAGCTGTTGCTTGGAGCTGGGATTGTGACCAGCGGGCTACTCTCTACAGCACATAACATAAAGCCAGACACTCCTGCCAGGATTTGAACCTGGTTCTTCTATCAGTTATGACAGATGTGTTACCACTATACCCCGGATGTTCAGGAATAGCTTCACCACAACGCTCAGCCATGTCAATGCAAAACCTGTGATGTATTTAGTATTACACACATTAAAAACGTATCATAAGAGCCACAATCACAACAGCAGTTCCCACAGCTACAGTATAGCCATGTTCATAGTCTAATCACAGCTACAGCCACAGCAGCAGCTAGTCATAATAATTAACTTCAGTTAGTTTTCTTAACATAAGCTGCAAAGATACAGAGTTGCGCCCAAGTTACCTATCATGATATCTTTTCAGCAGCACTCTCAACCTACAGTGGCAAACAGACTAACCTAGCTTAGAACATTACGTTAACTAATAAAATGAATGCTACCACAATACTATTACTAATACATTTACCATTAAGGTTGACATGACAGCTAAACTGTTGCAAAACATTTACCTGATACGTGCCAACTGCTATGAATCCAGCTACGTTTTGTTTCAGTGCTCAACCTTTGTGGCATGACCTCCGCTCAAGACTGATGAGACAGGTTTATTTTCACACAAAAATCACCAATTGTCTACTGGGAATTCAAGAGCATGTATGGATTCACTTGTTACTGTTAGTGGAAAAGAAAAAGGCAAAGATTGCAAAAAAATAAAAAGAGTGAAATGAATGAAAAACAATGAAAAAGAAAACAAGCGCATGTAAAGAAAATGAGAGGAAGGCCAGCAGTGTGCTTGCTTCAGGTAGACTGTCTCAGGCAGGGCAGAGACAGGAAGAAATTCCCAGCGGGAGGGCCAGCTCATTATGATATCCTGTTACAGCCCGGAGCAGCCTACCAGCTACAGTTTAGTAGACGTTACAGACTCCCTCCCTCTCTCTCTGCTTGTCTCTGTCCTACACAGGACAGTTGCAGTTCTCTTTGCTCATTTAAACGTGTTAGCCTCTTTTTCAGGACAGTTATTTCTTTTGTCAATTCAGTTCAATTCAATGGGGCTTCATTGGCATTGGAAACAGACATTAACATTTCCAAAGCAAGTGTGAAATAAAAACGTATCCATAAACAGAAGAAATGTGCTAAAAATAAATAATGATAATAATAATAATAATAATAATAATAATAATAATAATAATAAAATAAATGAAAACTATATAAACACTGCAACATTTTTTTAATGAATGTGTATGTGTGTCCAGGTCATTCACTGTCCCTCAGGTTGTGGCATGCTGATACATATTGGGCAGCAAGATATGGCCTCTCTCCTTCTCCTAGGAGTATTTTTTTAATTTTGAGAGGTCATTTAGCTCTTTGAAATCTGAGATTACAGAGTTGATCTTGTTAAAGTAAATATTCCTTATTTCATTGAATGTTGTACATTGTAGGAGGAAGAGCATCTCTGTCTTAACCTCACCTGTCGAACAGTGACCACATATTCTGTTTTCTTTTGGTTGCCAGGATTTTTTGTGTCTTCCTTTTTTGATTGCCAGTTTGTGGTCCACTGGCTTTGGAATGGAGAGTATCTAGGGGGCTGGATTTAAGGTGATTAAAACATTTGAGCAATCTCTTTTGAATGTAAATTATCAGTGGGTATCTGCCTAACTCTGCTCTACATGCATTTGTTGGATGTCTGTGGACGGGTATAGCTATGATGACTGAGTGGACCCCATACTTCACGAGCATACAGCGCACTGGGCTGATCAAATATTTTTAGAAATTTTGAAATGAAAAAGTTTTCTCTTTATTGCATTTAGAGCTCTTCGAGCTTTTTCTTTTAGTGCATTCACTGCCATGTTGAAACTCCCTGATGCTGGTTATACAAAGGTAGGTATAACACATCCTATGTTCAGTGATATGATTATTTATGGTAAACTGGTATTTGTTCTGGGATCTGGGGTGTTTTTGAAAAAAATCACACCATGACATTAGTTTTCTTCATAATTGCTGCCTTTTCTACTTTATCCTTCTCCACCTATTGCTAACTGTTCTTCTTTAAACCTACGTTTAAACCTACTGACTGGGGTAACTGCAGACCCCCGAGGTATACCTTTTGTCATATCTCACAGGTGCTTTTTTCATTCATTTCAATTTTTCACGACTTTGTTAATCAGTTTGTTCCTAATGACTTCATATCATTGTTTTCTGTTTCTGTTTTAATTAGTGCTTTTTAAAAATACCAATGTACTGGGGTCCTGGGGAACCCCAGTCAATAGCACCCAATTCTGCATATGCAGTTTTAATAGATAGAACTAGGAGTTCATATTTGCCATGGGTCCTAATTTAACTTGAAATTACTGAAAACTGGTAAATAAGCTTTTAAGTACTAATGTGGATTGTACTTGGAAAAAAGCTGCAATTTGTATTAAAGAAAAGTATAAGTTTTAATTTTACACAATATGCAAATCGACTGTAACTTTCCTAAAATAATAAGAATCTGTTTTTTTCAGATAACATTAATTACATAGCTAATAATGTTTTGAGAAGAAATTAGTTAACATTTTGCTATGATGGCTGTTTCTTTCAGTAGTTTATTTTTGGCGTTAAATATGTTGGTAGGATGAGGGTTAAGGCCCCTCTCCCCTTCCTGACTAGTGTTACTTCTCAGTTTTTATTGCACACGGTGATTATACGTCATTGAGGCTGTCTTACCTTTTCATTTCCATGGAACCAAGTCCCAATTACACTCATCAAAGATGGAGAGGGGTGGGGGCAGGTTTGGTTACAGTTTCAAACGCCACTAGACTTCCTGTTGCTGAGAAAGAGCGCCTTAGGAAAGATGAAGGGATATTTTCTTTTTCTTCCTTCGAATGATAAAAGCCAAAGTTTTCCAGACATTACACGCATCTTCAAAATGGCTGTTCAAAGAATGCAGTAGAAGTCTGAAACAGATACATCGCAGTATGATGAATGCTGGGTTGTTTAGACAGAAACACATCAAGGCCTGTTAAAAACAGGCATGACAACATCGCTGCACAGACAACATCTGCTTTAGGAAAAAAAATCAGCCTTGGATTACAGTCGGAAAAAAACACCAGAACCTAATCATCTTCTCAGCATGATTTGAATTCAGATCCAGAGACAATTTTGATACACCAATAGCTTTTAATTATGAAGGTTCAAGTTTCTGTCCTTCTGCGATGACTCACCAGCACTGTAGCATCACTCCTTTTTTCATCATCTCTCATTGGCAGCTACTTCTGCCCCACCAGTTGCAATTTTATGTTTGCCATTAGCAGAGGTGCTGAGAGCCCTGAAAATGTAACGAGTTTTTCAACGAAGCCGCATCTTTATGAGTTTTCAGGAGAACACATACCACACAGTGATGCAGAGATGGTAGTTGGAAGTTTTTTTTCACGTGTTTGTGTGTAGTTCTGTGCATTTAGTGAATTCGTTTAAATTCCATGCCCTGATTTGCTACCACAGACGCCAAACCAAAGTGTAATTGCATGCAAGTTTATAAGATCTATTTGACATAGTGGGTGATTTGGCTAAATAAATGTGTGTGTGTCTGGGGGTGGGTATGGTATAGAGATCATCCTTTTCACAAACATACACTAACTCTCTCACACATACACACACCCACAGACATATAGACAATAAATAAAACACTTACATTGTCTGTAGTTCACCATGATAATTCAGTCAAGGTTATGTGAGAGGCGTCAGCGCATAGTTCAGGGCTTCATTGTTTGGGTTTCGGTAAATGCCATCCAACAGTCAGGAGGAAAGAGTCTACCAGCTAACCAACAATATATGGATTCAGGTTGTGGAATCCTAAAATCTGTTCATGTAAGTAAATATTGGAACCTTGTATGAACTCAGCTAGCAGAGGTTGGACAGTACTGGAAGTGATCTACTGCTCGGTGGAGTTCTGATCGCATTATGCAGTTACATCATGTGAATCGGGGGGGGGGGTCATCAATCCCATCTAAAGGAGTCATACAGTACTTCTTTCACTATTTAAGGGGATGCCATGTCCTATGGAACTATAGACAGGAGTTGTCCATTTGGATCTGATAAAGACTTACACCTACAAATAATGAGTCAATTCGCCTAAGATACAAAAAAAAAAACTACCTCTAGTGGTATCTAGCCATACAGCTCTTTTTGGTTTTATTTGTCCATGTTTTGAGATATCTGTGATTTGTACCTCCATCCCAAAACACTGTAAGTGAATGGAATTTAATTTGTGTTGCTTAAAGCAGTGGAAAAAAAAGCAACATGTCTTTCCAGAAACAATGTCCCAATCACTTGGATAGGTTACTAGTATGTAACAGATGTTCCTGTGGACAATTTTCATAGGGGCTATTCTTAAGGAGAAGGAATAAAAGGAGAGTACAGATCAAAATCAGAATAGAATGAAAGAGGTACAAGGTAAGTTGGACAGCCAGTGGTTTCCATGCCATTATATCATGTTGTGAAAATTCTGTGCTTGTCTGGTTGGGTGTAGATTTTTGCCACCTCCTGCTCATCACTGTTTGTCAAATGCGTATCTACAGTAATGCTCCTTTTTGATCAAATAGCTCCAAGTGCCAAAAGGAGCCAAACTTAGGAACGACAAGTCCCGTTTGCACATTCCCGTTTATGTTTCCACCACATCCGAAGAACCTCGAAGATCAGGCAAAGTAGTCCATCTCTCATTTATCTGGAGTAGGCATTACTATGGTGTGTCACTGTGTACACGATTTCTGCTCCTCTATTGAGAAGGTAGTCATGGCTGAAGTTATTAAGTTACCAAATAGTGAAAAGTTAAAGGAAATAGCGATATATTTTGAGCAAAGATGGGGGTTACCACAGTATATAGGTGCAAATGATGGATCACACACCCCAATATAAACAGCTGCATAACTATTATTAACATATTAAACACATCACCTGCAATTCAGCATAAGGACCCTGTTTATTTTAACATATGCACTCTTTAAATACTGAGTTTACTGGTGTATAATGGCGAAATTTACTGCCACTACTGCCTCAAGAGTGTTGTAAATATTATAGAATATGGTGTATATTAGACTATGTAAGATAAGCATTAGTGCTCTTTTGCATAGATACTAGTATAGTATATGTATAGTAAATGTTGATAAATGTTTTATAACATCTGACCATACTGATCACATTTTAGGCAGTTAATGTTAAGCTTTTAGATTCTCGAGAACAGTACAGAACGAGATATAACGAACAAATGTTAATTAGTGAGCTATAGAGGTAGTTGGATTTTGTTTCCTTTAGACAGAGACAAGCTAGCTGCTATAGCATCATATTTACTATACAGACATATCTCTCCACCAGAAAGCGAAAAAGCAAATTCCCTCAAATGTCGAACTATTCCTTTAAGAACAGCTGGTGCAGCTGATTGAATGGTAGAGCAGAGAACCCTGGTTTCTCCAGTCGAAATCAAAGGTAAAGTTCCTGAAATGGTCCCTGGGCTTCTAGAAATATGAAAACCCTAGAAACAGGCCTTAAGTGTCCATTTGTTTATTTTAATAGCAACGAATTGGGATCAATTCATGCAGGATCATTTATAGATTAAAGCTGCAAGCAGTGATGATCGGGCCCTCGCACCTGCATGCATGCTGGGATCTGATGCAGCCGCGGCTCTGAATTGTGATGTGTGTTGGTCACTGTTGGCGCTAGAGAACACACACTAATAACGCTTGCTGGATATCATGTGTAGACCACACCAGAGACCACACCAGAGAACACACACTAATAACGCTTGCTGGATATCATGTGTAGACCACACCAGAGACCACACCAGAGAACACACACTAATAACGCTTGCTGGATATCATGTGTAGACCACACCATGAAAATTCGATGTAAATCGGATGATGTTTGTCACAGAAGGCTGACTTCCTGTTAACAGTAGGTGGCACTATGACAATAACAAAATATTGTCATATAGATGTGTTCAGGGCGGGACTCTTATCATACATGTGAAGTTTGGTTCAGATGGGACCATGTACAGTAAAGTTACAACCACCTCCCTGTTTTATGGCTAAACATCGAAATACGCTACCCCTTAACAGCCACATCGTTCGACAAAAACTCAAGCATTTGATTATTTCCATCTGCAACCTCTTTTAGGAATGCTGACTAAGTTTGACGTTTATCAGAATAATACAAATTTCGTACATGTGGGTGAAACTGCAAGGAGGGGCTGAATTTCTCACTTCCTGTCAATAGGTGGCACTATGACTCAGTTTGGGGATGTATATGTGTTCAGGCCTGGACTCTTATCCAGCATGTGAAATCTGGGGCAGCTGGGACGATGTAAAGTGAAGTTACAACAGAGGTCTGTGTCTTGGCGAAGCATCGAAATTAGCCATGCCCCCACGCCAAGGCCGTTTGCCGAAAACTCACTATCTTTACAGAGAAGCATCACCAAGGTCTTAAGTTCATTTGTGATGACATTTGAAGTGGATGAACTCAACCTGTTGGCTGGAGTAAATCAATGCGTAAAACATGGCATTTCCTGTTGCCAGTAGGTGGCTCTGTGACAATAACTGAATATTGTCATATAGATGTGTTCAGGGCGGGACCCTTATCATACATATGAAGTTTGGTTGAGATCGGACCATGTACAGTCGTGTTACAAACCACTTCCTGTTTTATGGCGAAACATTGAAATTCGCCTCGCTTTGAGCAACTTTTCATCGTGAAGGTCTTTTATATACATTGTCCAAGTTTGAAGTGGATCAGATTAATGGTCTAGGACGAGTTTGTTAAAGTACGACCCCTTTAAATCTTCAACGATATGAAATTTAAATCAAAATGGCTGACTTCCTGTTGGGTTTAGGTCATGTCACTAAGAGACCTTTTTGTTCGTCTTGGCATCTAACATGTGCCTCCCAAATTTCGTACATGGGGGTGAAACCACAACGAGGGGCTGAATTTTTGAAAATTTCATGTGGGCGCTATAGAACCATTTTGCCCCGCCCATTTCCGAAACCCATAAAATATACGATTTTTCACCAGTCCTGATGAGTGTGCAAAGTTTCACAACTTTTCGAGCACCTTTAGGCCCTCAAAAATGTGTTCATTTGTAAAAAGTTGGAATCATAAAGAACAATAATAATTCCTTGCATTTCAATAGGGCCTTCGTGCCAGTTGGCGCTCGGACCCTAATAATTCCTTGTATGCCAATAGGGCCTTCGCCTCCTGTTGGCACTTGGGCCCTAATTAGTGTCCTTGGTGCTTGTAGGCTTTCAGTGTCTTGCTCAAAAACTTCCGCAGGTTGGATGTTTGAGACCTGTTCTTCAGCTTGCTCACTGACTATCTGGAAACATTACAAGGTGCTCTGCTACAGTATAACATGAGCTTGTAAAAGGCCCAATCAAACATCTTGTACTTTCTGACACCTCTGTTGGACACATTTCTCTCCCTGGTGTTGTTTTCCGTGGTACACTGCCAGAGGCACTTGTTGTTATGATAATGTGTACCTCGCTCTGGCCTGGGAATGATTTACCACGGTAATTAGTGTTTGTAAGCAGCACTGAAGAAATAAGACGGAGCACCTGGTGACAAGCCTGCATTCACACACTCACGCGCGCACACACACACACACACACACCTGGGAAGCCGAGGGAGGAACAACTGTTTTTCAGTGCTGAATTCATTCGGATAGTAAACCGGGGATGAGAAAGACCTGAGGAAGTACTTGCTCTGCACACCCGCCACGCCTTCCAAAACATGAAGGTGTTTGAACAATGACAGTTCATTTCTGCCATAATTTTCCAGGAACAGAAGCTTTCTACCAAACAGTGTAATTCCAGCAGCTCCAGACCTGTCATTTAACTCCCGAAACTGGTTTCAACCAGCTCAACGGGACTTTCTGACTACTCAGAGAGACAACAAAGAAATGCTGATTTAAAGCAGAAGCTCTGCCTTTTCAGCTCCATTGTGGGTTCGGGGTTAAATTTGTCAAACTGAAATTTGAATTCTTCTAACTTCTTGTGTTAGGAAATATAAACTTTAATGATAATGCAGCTATTAACCATATATTTGTGGTTTTCAAAAGAGGATGAACCACTTTTGGGAAAAAT
Source organism: Siniperca chuatsi (assembly GCF_020085105.1). Classification (NCBI taxonomy): domain Eukaryota; kingdom Metazoa; phylum Chordata; class Actinopteri; order Centrarchiformes; family Sinipercidae; genus Siniperca; species Siniperca chuatsi. The sequence goes on along the minus strand of NC_058060.1, from coordinate 6,952,705 downwards.
TTGTGGAAACAGCGTCTAAGCTTCAGTGGTGCTCACAGACGCTGAAAGAAGTATGTTCCCCTTTTTCAAAAGGCCGATTTAAAGAAGCAATCTGTAAGATTTGGCCAGAATTTTTGTTTAACATTCAACAAATGAACTAACCTTATCAACAGAATGTGAAGAAGTAACAGTTCTGACGTCATGTCAAAGATGTCTATTGTGTTGCAGACATATCTACTGAAATTAGCATACTAACCTGCTAGCCCCGGCCTGTCCTGTGTTGTAATACCACAGGTGCCTCGAGGGGTGATAGTCCGATAGTAAAGCGAGTGGCGAGTTCGCTATGTTACACAAGCTCTCTTAGCTTTTTTAGTCTAATAAATAAACAAAATACACTCACAAAATGTCAGGAAAGGAAATATTCTTACACCTATTTTCCTTATCAAACAGAAAAATGCAACCATACACAATCTGAAATCACGTTTCTTTCTTTCACCAAACTAAGCCCAGCTTAATTGCCTTGTTAACATCATAAAATACAAAACCATCTTGGTTAGTCTTTAAACTGTTCCAACAATCACCAACTCTGGTTTGCTCGAAATAAATCCACAGAGTTAGATGTGAAAAATATTCTGGCTCTACACGCTGTCGCTGCCTCTCTGATGCCCGACCTCCCTCACGCTCCTCTCCCACTTGACGTCTCTCCTGTCTCTGCCTGAACGCGGCGTGTCTTCGTCGTCCCTGGAGTCAGAGTCCTGGTTGGAGCCACCTCAGTACTGTATTCTCTGTCGTCAAACTGGCCTCCGTCGGTCTCGGGGGCTGTGTTTGGTCCCATTCTGGCTGTGTTCACTGGGAGGCTGCTGATCCCGGTTCCGTTGCCTGCTCACCTGGCTCCAGTTTTGGTGCTCAGTCAGCTAATAGGACTGCTAAATTAGCTGCATTGGTAACTGAGCTAACTAGCTAACAGCAGTTATGACCTGATATGTGATATGCTGCCCCCTATTTTTTTAAAGTATGAATTTGACAGGTGGAGAGTAGTATTCTACTAGTATTCTTACATATTGCCCTTTAAGCTATCTGTCACTTTCCAACATTCCACATTTGAAAGGACCTATTGTGTTTTAATTTGTATTTCATGCGGAAAGTAGAAGCTAGTTAGCCTAGCTTGCTAATGGTAGCTCCAATTCCCACTAGACATTACTTTCCTTCATGTTATTTAAACACCTGCTGAGTCATTGGCAGCTTCCACATGTTCAGTGCTGTTTGTCTCACATTATATAAGGGAGTCTAGCTAGCATTAGCTCTTTCTCGTGTTAGCTGTCAAGTTGTTGTGACCAGGGCTGCCAACTCTCACGCAGTGATTGTGAGACTAAGGTTGCAAACTTTCTGAAATGGAAATACGGAATGGGGTTGGGGTAACAACCCATAGACAGAAGGGAAACGACAGGGAAGTGAAGGGACAGTCAATGAGAGAGAGAGCTCCAAGCCACAAACAGCTGTTTCTACGTGTCTCCCCGTGCTGATTTTGAGAGAATCGTTCATAACTTCAAAAAATATTTAGCACTCGGCTAGTGCTACATTCTTATGTGAGTGCTCTGATTAATAAATGTATTCTTTGATTTTGAAACAGTAGCCTTATGTTTTTGTTATTTAGCCTATCTGGGGGTATTGCATGGTTAATTCAATGAATTTTATTTTATGAAAAAAACTGCCCCCTCGCAACTTTTAACAGCCCTGCTTCCTGTATCAGTTCAATACGGAACACATCTTTTAGTTTTAGTTTAGAAGATATCTTATTTAGAATTTTCCTTTCCTTTGGGAATGTACTCATGAGTGCTTGACACTGGACTTGAACATAAACAAAAGCTAACACATTCATTTACAGTGATCTTGATAAAACTATTGACAGTGTGTAACTTCTTAAAATATATATTTATTTCATATATTGATACATTTCTTATATGTTGTGCTCAGTGTTGCGAGTAACACTTTACAGAGTAACACGTTATTATAATTCCACTACTTTTGGCGGTAACTAGACATTTTCAAATTAAATAATGCAATTACAATTACTGAAATTTAAATGGGCTCGTTACTCGTTACTTTTGTCTTACCTGAAAATAGCAGACAAATGCAGCCTATTCCCCGGTTTTGGATCTAATGTCACCTGACCGCTACATTCAGACCAAATCCGGCGTTGCAGTGATTAGCCGCAGGTTTGTGCGGCAGGGTGTGGGGGTGTTTATTTGTGCTTTAGAACTTAGAACTTGGATTTCTTCAATTAGGGATATAGCTTATATGCTGAATACCACAGCATGTGATGTTCACTAGGTTTATGGATTAAACATGCAGAGAGTAAGACAGCTTTGTCTGATGTATGTTTACCACTTTTCTGACTGAATGATTAAACTAAGCATGATAGCCATCTTAATCATAATGTGTTGCTTTTAAGTAGCTGGGAATTTGATAAAAGCATGTAGAAGTGCAGAAAATGGTATTCAAATCCTTTTTTTCCTAGGGGAGGACCCATGTTTTATTTTTCCCCGCACACTTTTCTTTTTTTTATGCCTTTATTTGACAGTGGCAACCTTTTGAGTGTCTGGGACAGCTTTTGTAGGTCCCATCACCCTGTCATTTGAGCTGTTCCAACCTTGAGAAACCTCTCATCTTCCCTCGGTTTCTCCATTCATTTTATCCTTAGGACTCTGTTCCAGCGCCAACTCATAATGGCCGTGCCACTAAACATAGGTCCCTGACGTTTGCGTAGACAGAGACCGAAGTGAACATTTGCATATGGTGCAGAGTGAATGGTATAAGGAGGTAAAGCCTGAGAGTAGCCTGCAGGCTCGTCCTGGACCATTACATTTGTTGAGGCTTTATTTTGGGTTTAAGAAGTGTCATTACTTGACATTATAAATCATTATGGGATTTAGGACTCCTTGTAGGCCAATATTCACAGAAAGGGCTTTGTTCATCTCATGCTGTAATGCACAGATAGAGTTGGCACTGTCCACTGTCTGATTTCTACAGACTTCAGTTTTTGCTATTAAACAAGCCACAGTTTGATCCCATGTAAGCATTAATAGTATTTTAGAGAGTGAAATACTGTACATGCCAGTTATTCAGCCCATAGGAAGCTTTAGCATGTAGCAGGCAGTGACGTCTGTGCTCATAAGCTCACTGTTTCCATTCCAGCAGAGCAGGATGATGTCAGTCTGAGGTGCCCAACATGAACATTATAGGGTTTAAATCTATTATGCTCTAAAACAGTTATTGGCTCACACACTTTAACATACAGTCACATTAACACAAAGTCAGGTTCCTGATGACTGAACTAAACCAACAACTGTGACCAACAGCTTTTATGGCATTCATAATGAGTGATTAAAGGTCATTGTGAAAGAGTATAGAGGCAGAATGGTAGCTACAGTATGTTTCTCTGTGTGACCAGGCACATGATTTTACCCGACAGAAGTATTCAGACCTTTTACGTAAAGCGGTAATAATTGATTTTTTTGGCCATTTTGGGCAGCGGAACAGGCTGCAAACACAACATTGACATATGATCACCTTTTAAAGTTATGTTCATTTAGAGTCATGTTGGCCATCTGATAAATATAAGTCCAACATTCACTCTTCTTTTAACTCTGTTTTGGTGTCCACCAATTCTTGAGGGAAGTATCCGGCTCTTTAGCTCCGCTACGTTCACCAGCTATTTGTTTAACTTTGTCTTTCTGCCGTTAAGTGCTAGTGAGGTAGTGTACAGTGGATTTATCACAGATTTTTGACTGAAAACATCTGCCTGCTACTGGAAACAAGTTGGATGAGAGCCATGAGACTAAACCAACCAACAGTAAAAAAAAAAAAAAAAAAAAAAAAAAAAAAAAAAAAAAAAGGCCACAAAACCACAACGCTAAAGACGCAAGATGCTAAAACGCTCCATAGAGCTGAGGGTAACTGTAGAATTGGGTGATAGTTCTGTGTTGATGCATCACTTGATGCATCACATGAAGTAATTTGATCCATCTGTTAATATAAAATATTGACAAGTGCAGCTTTAATTTAAAGCGGCAATTGCACAATTTAAAAATACTAATAAGAGAGTTAATGAGGCTTGGAGAAGGTGTCTTTGTTTCAGTACACACGTACATGAACACACATACTAAAAATCCCAGGTTCCTCCAAGAGTGAAAACAGCATTTTATTACAAGGACCATTTGCATTATGAAAGAAACCTTTAAAGTCTCAAAAAATAAATCAGTGTTTTCATGATGTAAATAAGTGTAGTGTGCATTTTAGTGCAGCTGCTCCGTTCACAATGCCCTATATGGAAGCGTATATGGGACTATATTCAAATGATAACGTAAACTTGAATAAAATAATAAAAAAATAATAAAATGACAAAATGTTTTAAATTTTTCCACATATGTATGTGTTATTTGAGGTTATCAGGTTACATTGTTTATATTTCATTTTCATTTTCACATGCTTGCATGTGCGTTCTATGACTATATTAAAATGAAAATGGAAAAGCTGTTTGACATTACATTTTTCAGGACCGACATGGAATATATTTCATTTTCAAATTTGAATTAACATTTCAACATTGTCCACTGTACAGCGGGTTACAAATTTGAAAATTAAATGTTAAACAGCTTTTCCATTTTCATTTCAATATAGTCATAGAATGCACATACAATTATGTGAAAATGAAAATTGGATTATTGCATTTTAATTTAATTTAAATAACATACATATGTGGAAAATGATAATGCTATTGTGGAATTACATTTTCATTTTCAAGTTTACATTATCATTTGAATATAGTCCTGTACACGCTTCCATAGCCGTGTGTGTGTGTGCGTCACTGATGCTTCATCAGTGTGCGTGACACGTGTTTAAGCTTAACAAGCAGCTCTTTGAATGTTTACCCTCAGCGTTTTGTTTGTCCTGCCGGCTCCTTGCTTTCATTCTATGTTTGTAGAAGAAGAGAAGGGAAGAAGAAGACGAAAGGGATGGTACTGGTAAGTGATTGAGGGGTGGGCAATAAATGCCCTTGTCAGCAGAGAATTAGAGCGAGATAGAAGCCAAATATTTATCGCACTGTCCGATGGACTCCCGAGGAGGCCTGCTTAATGAAAGACGAAGGGTGTTTGGAGAAGGGTGCAGCCGTTCAATTAGTATCTCCCACCAGAAGACAAACTAAACTCATACTCAGCTACTAAATTACTGGGAGGTTGTGTATGTGTGCTTAGGATGTGAGCGTAGGTGTGTATTTATGAGTGTTAATTAGAGCATCTTGCACATTCTTTCATTCTGAATCTGTGAGTGGTGTTGGGGGATGGGAGAGGTATGTGCTGAAGTGTGTGTGTGTGTCTGGGGTGGGGGGGTCTTTCCAGGTCTTCATTATGTAAACAGTGTTTATGTTGTCCACTGAGAACCCCCAAAGGGATGTTTAGACAGAGGCCTTCATCAACTAACTCTGAAGCCATTAGCAGCAGACAGACAGACACACACACACACACACACACACACACACACAAGTGCACCAATACATACAGTACACACACAGGCACAGGCACACAAACATAGAACAAACACACTTTCATTCTTTCCTTCATTTTTTCTAGGGAGTTTTTGTTCAGCTGTTTGAGGGAGTAGCATGGAGATAAAGGAAGGAACCACACTCACTTGACCTCAAACACACACCACTGCACAACTCAAGATAACCCTCATATCTGCATGTGTGTGTGTGTGTGTTAGGGAAGGAGGGAGGTGTTAGAGCTACAAATGCTTTACCTCACATTTCTGAAAAACAACTCTGCAGTGTCCTGAAAATGAACCATACGGCCGTGAGGTTTCCATCCAAGAAACACAATACCATTCTCTTTATAGTCGCGTTTCCAACCAAAGAACCTTCCTTCAGCCCTTTGTTGTCTGTTTCCACCGCTGTCTAAAGACCGCGAAGATTAAGCAAATTAGACCCATTAAGTTACACCCATCACACAGCTGCATAACTCTATTGTTTTAACTTATTAAACACATCACCTGTAATTCAGCATGAAGACCTTTGCTTGTTTTAACCTATGCACTCTCACCTGTTTTAAATACTGAACTCACCGGTGTATAATAATTGACAGGCATTACTTAAGAGCGTTTTATTAAATATTTGAATATGGTAACACAAGCCATATAGCAGTATATAGTTGTTTTCAGATACAAGAACAGCCACTATGCACACATTTGGTTCCACAACTATTTATTTATCTGCAGCGTATATAATACAGCGTTTGTGCGCTTTAGCAGGAGACATGGGACGAGGGCTGCTGTTGGTCGCAGGGGTAAACACTAGTCTCTGCAGCCTGCAGTTCAGTGTGCCCCGTTTCTTCTGAAAAACACGTTTAAAAAAGTAAATAAAAAATTCTCACTGCGACGACATTAACGCAATATCATTTTGTACGATCGATTTAGCCAACCCTTGCGTTAACGAACACCATGATTCTACAACATTAGTGGTTAGCATTAGCGGTTGGCGTTAGCGTGTAGCTAACGCTTTGGGCTAGGGTAACAATAGCATGACAAAAGTTAGCGTTATAGCATTTAACAAGCATCATGTATGTGATTTACCTTCAACCCACTTGTCATCCGTTTCCGTCTCTAACACCATTGCTTCCAACAGCGCAGGAGCTGAGTCTTTCGTTGTTGCTGCTGCGCCACAGAAGGCCGGGCTGTAACCCAGCAACGCAATGATCCAGACGGTCAAACCTGGTCCGCCGGTCGGAGCTCGACCAATCAGAAATGTTCCCCACCACCAAAGTTTTTGGAAAGTACTACCCCCCTGAGCAGGGACCTTTTGCGGGGTAAAATAATGTTAATTTAGACCCTCCCTGCTGTGGAAACGCGGCTCCAAAGGTTCCTAGTCCCTGGGGAAAGTTCCTGTGGTAGAAACGCGGCCTATGTCACTATGTCACTATGTCACTGAGTACCCTGTGTCAGCCAGCATGCACAGCAGGCAGTGTATCCAGCTCTCATTTTCCTAAATTTAATCAAAATCATACTCGCACAAAGTTCTACAAACAGGCATCGCAACTTGCAAAAACATATAGCATGTAATGGTCTCTGTAATCAAATGCATGCTGCGGGTGCACAGATGGCTAATTGGAACTGGCAGTTTCCCTCAGCTCTATTGAGCTTTTTTAGCGCTTTTCAGCTGATTGTTTTGGTTTTATGGCCACAACTTTACAGCTTCATTTTGAGCTGCAGCAACTAAATAGCCAGATATTTTTGTTGGTGGAGAGACCAAAACAGAGCTAAAAAGAAAGTGAATATTGGACTTAAATTTGCCAGGCAGCCAGAAACACAACTCCAAATGCATGCTAAAGTTGCTCCATATCTGCTGGATATGTAAATAAGTGCCTGTTTGCTAACAATTTCATCATATCAACTTCATGAGGTGACAATATGTTAATGTTTAATTAATGCAGCTTATTTATTTTTAAATTGTTAAAAGAAACTATGGAAATTTGATTTACAAAATAAAAATAAAAATATTTTTAAAACAGCACCAACTGTGTGTTTATTGTAGAGGGACTCGTATACAATTACAGCTTATTTGTATTCCCTTCCCATTCTTCTCGTGACTTTCTATTACTGGAAGCATTTTCTGACCTTATTTACTGTAAACTGTGGTGATCTTCCGGAAACGACTACTTTTGAATGTCTGGTTTATGTAAATTTGGGGTGAAAATTGATTTAAAACGTTCTGCTCCTCTTAATGACATCCAGATATTTTCAGTTAAAAAACAGAGCCTTCAATATAAATACGGTTCAAGTCAATATAAATGATTTTTAGAGAACGCCCTTCTTTTATAGTTCCATGTACAATATGATGTATTCTTACTTATTACACTACAGTACGAAGTGGAGGGAACTTGTGGTTTCATGCAACCTGGTTCTCAATCATTGTTACTGGTAATAATAACACATTGTACTCACCAAGTTAAAGGAATAGTTCGATAATTTTGAGAACTACGCTTATTGATGTTCAGCCACACCCAGGCTTCTTTCCTCAGCAGTATGGATGGGCTTTACAGATGCATGAGGCTGGATGTTTCGAATGGGGCAGCAGGTTGCGTGCCGTGGCTACGATGATGCATTAGATCACAACAGCAACCACACTACTTGCGTGACGCTGCCTCGGCAGTGCTGTCTGATTCAGCTGCAGCACCTGCAGAAGAGAAGAAAACTGGACGTTATGGGAGTGGAAAGTGTTTCAGGTGATGAGACGTGATAGGAGGAACGAACCTAATCAAGCGCTTGGTAACGGCCCCTCTTTTGCTCTTGTTGTGGTTTCTGTTGTTGCTTGGATTGTGTAAAGCCTTAAGGACTTCTGGAGTCTGTGTCACTGGCTCAGCCTGGAAGTGTTTATCTCATTCTTATCAGGAACTCTTCTTCTTTCCTTCCTCTAGTCCGCCACTTGACATAGGATGCCGACCACACTATGTTTAGAAAGGGGGTCTTAGAATGAGGCGACTGACTCATCAGACCACAGACTGATTTACTCACACAGCACACACACACACACACACACACACACATACACACACAATGTCCAAGTGTGCAATCTGCAGCCCTCAGGTACTCTAAACATACACACACACACGCCATGTTGCGTGCTCTCCCTGTGTTTAGTCTTAAAAAGTCCAGGAAACACCCCTCCTTTGAAGCTCCTAAGAAGCCTGAGCATGCCTTCCAGCGTCTTCCCTGCTCTGGGTTTAGAGCTGCTGTGGCCTATATGGATCCAGTTAGAGCCTCACTATAGGAGCGTTCATATTTTGTCTTTATGGGCATGTAAAACATTCTGTTTATATTATAATGCACCACAGAACGGTCTATTAGCTGTAATAGGCTCCCTGGCAAACCTCCAAATAATGAATAAAATAAACAATGTGTGTATTCATGCCCGTCACAGCCAGCCCTGCTAAATGGAGTAACAGAGAAACACTGAGACAAGGGCGATAAAAGCGGTTTAAGAATAATTCAGTGTCTTGAATTGAATTAACCGTGTAGCCCCGAGCAGTGCAGAGAGAACACATAAAACATGGATTTGTCAAACGCATTTACTTTGCTGCTGGGACAGCTTGGGTTACTTCAGACACTTCTCCCTTGGATTTTAGGAGAATACAAAAGTAGCATTCTCTCTTTAACAAGACATTTTAAATGTGTTAACTGTGCTTTTTTATTGGTGTGCTCTGTGATTCTGACGAAGAGAGATTTATTCTGCTTTGACAACTACAGGAATGCTCTTTTGTTGGCTACTAAACATCCTAGACATCTAAATGACACATTTGTGTACATTTGTGTGCTGGTGAAAGAAATATCTTTACATGTTGATTTTACGCAGGATGCAACACAGTGTGTCCTCTGGCATTTGAGTTTTGGCTCTTTGACTTTGACTCAATTAGCTTTTTGTTAATGTTAACATTCAGAATTATCATCCATGCTTTCTAATTGTGAAAATAAATTATAGAGGATTAAAGTCCTTAATTTTATTTCAACATTCTATGAAGCCAGAAGGTTCCCAATCAAAACCAGTGCTTATAGCCCTTTTCCACTGCAGGAACTATTTTAAGAACCCAGGAACCTTTTTGGCAACTTTGGATCTTTTTTTGTTTTGTTGGCATTCTTGTTAGGAGACAATCTTAAATTGGGATACAGAATTATAGAATATTAAACTCTTCAACCATTCATTGAACGTTGAAGGTTGCCAAACCCAACTTTATAAACCAATTCTTAGTTGGATGCTTATTTGGGCTTGCTGTCAAGAAACAAATCTCAACACCAATAAACTGTGACTGGGACCAGCTCCATACCTATCCGTATTGGACCCCACATTACAGAAACTCTGTAGTGGACCAAAACAGGTGTTTTGTGACCCCTGGCTCTTTGCAAAAGATTGTAAAACACATTTCAGCAAAGCAGATGCTTGCCAACATGCAGGCATGAGGTGAAGGACGAATAGTCAAACACCATGTCACCCAGCTGCTCTATTTTCAAAACAGACTCACAGAGGCAAACGTTGCACACTATTATCCCATAATTAGAGCTGGTATAAAGAGTAGCTACACCCATTGATTCAGTGTTTTTACCACACCCATCAAACCTTCAGGTGTGTTGTGTTGGGTCTTTATTGAGTACAGTATAATTAAGTCTTTGTCTCTATGTGTGGCTCATCTTCTGAAACTGAAACAAAACGCAGAAAACATCACTCGGTGCAGCAGTCTTTTTAACGGGGTCTTTATCCCATCAGCAAACAAAAACGACCTCAGTGGTATGCTACTTCTGTGCAACCAAGCACTGATATGCTGAGGGCATACAGAGCCACCAGTGTGACCTCTCTGATGGCAGATAAGGCTTCCTGCAGTAAGACAGACAGATAGAAGTTGAGGACAAACCCTAGAGGAAGACGCACAGAAATAACCTGGAGGAGCTAGAGAACACTTTGCACCATCAGATAAGCACAAAACACATAAACAACAAAAGCAAAAATCCCCCTTTTTTCTCTCTCTCTCTTCAAAGTATACATGTGAATCTATTTATGTAGGCAATCATGTGAGCGCGCACACACACACACACACACACACACACTCAATCCCAGACACACACACACACACATCAGTGCTGGGATAGCTTAGTAAGTGTGTATGTGGTGGGCGGATAGGAGTGGTTGAGGATCGTCCCTGGGGGGAGCCAGTCGTTCTTCTGGCCTGTCTGGAGATAAGACCTTGAACACTCCCCTGAAAAATCCCCCGTTTCTCCTCCTCAGTCTCGGCCCTGCACTCGTCTTTTCCTATCTTACACTCTTCTTGCTCTCTCCTCTCCTCCCTCAATATCTCCTTTACCTCTACTCCTCAGTATTGCCAGCAGTCCAGACCCCATATTTATCAAGCGTCTCAGAATCACTCAGTGAAATTTGCCCTGAGAGTTAACCTCAGACCTCCTGCACTCAGAGTAGGACTTCAAAGGTATTTCTGAAGACTTCTACACTGACCCTCAGCAAAGAGAATGACTGTTCCTGGGAGAAAGTATGCTGTGGCTGGTTTTTGACACTCTCAGCCTCAAGTAGAAATTATGATGATGTTTTAAAGTGTTTCTCACAGTTGCAGTTTAGAGCATTAAACTATGGTAAAATCTGACATCAAGAAAATAGCAAAATGTTTCTATATAGGCAAATAATATAAGGCAACTAAGCTATCTAAGTTATATATGCAAAAATATGGTTCCAAAATAAATTGCATAATGACATTTACCAATAAGCCATTTGCAATAGGCTTAGTAAACACTGACAAAGTATATACAATCTCAAATGACCCAGTTACGTGGCATATACTTGTCAGCCCTATCCAATCAATCACATTGTTTTACAGCCTATAATACTGCTGCATCTGCATGTAATTTACAATATTGCACACGCAAAAGTAATCTTGCGTGTGCAATCATACAAACAAACTTACTTGATTACTTAATTAGTTTTTGTATTGTCACTATAATACTTCATAACAACATGAACTTAATGAATGAATGATTCAATAAATAAACCCACGCTTAGTGGTGGAGGAAATGGATAAATCTGCATTTTATCTGCGGAGCTGTACAAGTAATCAAAGTTTGATTTATTACTGCCAAAACTGTTGGCTGTTAGAGACCCAAATTATCGCTGATGCAATAAAGCTACATTTTCCCTGTCACCATAGTGTTTTGAAGACCTCGGTTTATGTAGAGAGTCCTAAAAGTAATACCAAAAATGCGTCACTCAGAATTTTTGGCCGGTTATGAGTGGTTTCCGACTTTCAGACGATTGAGAAATACAGGCCCAGATGCCTGGGAGGACGAAGGAAGGAATTTCATGAGAGCATCAGTTTTCTTTCATCTTTTATTTTAACACATTGCTGAAAATTATATGTCCTGGCAATGTGTAAAAAAAATCCACATGCTGCATTTAGGCGCCTTATTTTCTCTGTGTTATTTTGTCTATATCGTAGTTTGCATCAAACTTTTCAGCAGTTTAAGGATCTTTTTTACTCTTCTTACTGGCATGAAATGCCAACATGAAGTAAGTAAGAGTCCAAGTAAAAACACCAGTGTAAAAGCTCACTGTGACGAATGTAACCCCAAACTGTTTGTTTAACCAATATAAAAAGATAATTTCCTTATACTCTGAATGAAGTGGTCCAGTCTGACAGTGTCTGAGTTGATGCACCATGACAAATTCCTCCATGTTTTGTAAGTTAGCGTGGGGCCTTCAGAACAATGACCCCAGACTCACCTCTGTGCACAGCGGCCCAGGGAACCCACTCGGCCCCAATAATGAGATCATTACCAACAGTTAATTAAAAGCGATGCGTCTTCTAAAGCTTTGCCCCATATCGCAGTGTCCAAACAATTGCGTCCCTTGTGGACGCCCGAGGATGAAAGGGTGAGCCAAATGGAGGAGAACGCCCATTGTCCTTCTCCTGAGAAACTGTCTTCCCTCGCTTTTTGCCTTTCAATGAATTCTTTGTGCTCGCGTCCGGGTCTGGGGCAGTCCTCTTGGGTTCAGAGGGACAGAGCTGTGCCGAGCCGAGCCGTACCTGGCCCCAGTGTCAGCGGGCCGGAGTTTGGGGATGGACAGAGGCCTGGTGAGGAATAGCAGAGGGGCTGCCACAAACTGTCCTTAGACAGTGAAAGATTAATCGAGAGCAGAGATCCTCTGGAAAGATACAATGTTTACTGGACAATCAAAGCACTGTATCACTTTTATTAGGACTACAGCATATAGATTAGATTTTGTTTTCTGCATTCTGCAGATTGAGGACAATGAGTAGAACAAGTAATCAGCGTTTGCACCAGAGTTGTATTACTGTCAGGATGGAAAATCTACCAAAACGGCTATGACTAGTGACACTAAAATGATCCTTTGAAATGGGCTAATTTTAGAATTGTAAGAAAATCTCTTTAAAAATGTACATGAAGAATTGATGACCAAAAACCTAACTGAACATTTTAAGGAATAAATAAAAGGACAATTAAAAAGGAAATGAAAAACGAAAAAAAGAAAATAGCTTTTTGATTTGGATACCATTTTCCTGTAACTGGTAGTCACATTCTTGGAAGTTGTGCAGGTGTGGCATAATTGACACATACTGACATAAATATTGAACATTAGTCCTTTTGTACAGCAGACATTTTGACTTCTCATAGTAGGAAAAGCACAGGGGTTACTAATAACATTAATGATATCTCTTATTTTTTCCATTTCCATCATTGAATGATTTCTGATTGGATTTGATTTAAATTGTTCAAATCGACTGGATCAGAAGATTGTGACTATGGTAACAGCTGCAGATGCTGCGGCCTGTAGCTCCTTCAAACTCCGCAAGCTACGTTCTTGTTTTTCCTCTTGTTTTTTTTCTTCATTTTTTGGCTTTGTTGCTGAAACACGTATCACCTATGACAGTCCTATGACAGTAATACATCATCGTTGTCATCGGAAAAGGAAGGACTTAAAGGTCCATACGGTGCTTGAGCCACGCTACAATGTGTCTTTATGCATGCGTTTATGTGTGTGTAAACCAACGCAAGCTGCAGTTGTTCAGGAATTATCAACAGTCTTACGATGGAGCATTACTGACATTTGCATGAACTGTTACAGTAAGAATCATGGCCAATGAGCCGCTGCTGAATGTTTACATTTTTCAAAATAAATGACAAAATAAATGTTTTTGTTACCAAACCGTGAATTTTGTGTACCGTCACCCCCCCGAGCATTGATGAAAACAAAACGCAACAAAGTGCAATGGAAACAGACAGAGAGTAAATCATGACATACGTGAAGCATGTGACTTAAACATCCACTGAAGCTTCCACTCCACTGCAGAGACGAAAAATAGCGGCAGACAAAAACATCAGATGTGTGTGGAGCAATGAGGAGACTAATGTTCATGGAACACATGGAACAAACATAAATGTCACATTTCCATCATGTTTTCTACATTGTTTTCAACAATTTGAGGTTTGACTGGCGCTCTTTTAATTTTAACTTCTGCTTTAATGGCAGCTTTTTATCTTGATGCACCCAACTCCTAATATTTGCACAACAGTAGTGGATGTAAACACACATTCATTTGCATTTTCTTTTGACGATTTTCCGGAAATTCAGTTAAAATTTACACCAGGTTTGGATGGAAACATGACAAGTGTGACAATGAGTCAGCATGCACAATACCAGGCCCCTGAAACTGAAGCAGCTAAATGGAATTCAGCCATCATTAATTGTATTAGTTGCAAAACAGCCTATTGTGCAATTGCAAACAAATTTAATATGAAATGTGTGTGTATTAAACTGCAGGTGATCCTACAAAATTCAATTGCATTTTACCTTTGACGTAGATGGCAAAATTCAGGGGTTATGACTCTTACACAAGTCACTCTTTTCTCAACATTAACACATTATTAAAATGTCATAATCAGAATTATGAAGCTTAATTATTTCTCCTTTAGCTGAACTGAATGAACGCTGTATAGTCTCTGCAGTTGATATTACCCAGCTAAATACATACTTGCTGTGTGATAATGTTTCGTCTCCAGACTCCCTTATAGAAAAAATAACCAACCAATCATTTTCCCTTCTCTCTCTATCTGTCTGCATGATAACACTGGGGGACACTTGTTCCACAGTCGGCGGCCCTCATTCGTTATCCGCTGTGTGCTCGTGTGCTTGTTCACCAAGAGAACCTTGGAAGAGGAACGAAGCTTCCAGACAAGTATGTCGAGGATATTTCCTGGTCCGATGCCACTTCCCCTATCGCTTAGACCCTGTCTGTGTGACCCTGAGAGAACCCTGAAAGGACACCATCTGTCCTGAGAGAAGGAGAGAGAGAGAGGCCTTCAGAGATAAGCCCCAGAAACTGGAAGGAAAAACATAAAGTTGCTGTGATGAAATAGTACTTTATTATTGGACAAATAGTGAAGTGACTTTTGATCAAAGGCCATACTGTACTAGTCTGTTTGAAGTGGTCCAGGCTTTGAGACTTTATTTACACGAGCCTTAGATAAGGGGTTGAGATATGTTACAACTCATTTCACACAAACATAACCCCTTTCTGTCTTTCATTGAACATAAGGTCAGTGTCAAGATATTGGTGCTGTGGAGGGGGAAGATATATGATGAAGGTACCAAACTCTGCAGAAACAAGTTCGATTTTAGCTAAAGACAGAAAAACCAGACGGTTTACAAAATGACATGCTAGGTAGGGGAATGCGTAACAGTGGACCTGGAGGAGGATCCACACGTTCAGGCTGTTCTCATTCCCTGTTTGTACTTATACCCACAAAAAGTAATGCACTATAATTTGTATATAACCCACGTAATCGTGAGCCAGGAGGCTATTCTGTTTATTAGTGGCCTCAGTAATTACGACGGGAGCAAAGGAGGAAGTATAAAGAGTGACAGGCGTTGATGGATAGGTCAAACACCGGATTTTCACCCGGGAGACCGGAGTTCTTGTGAAACCAAAAGCCAACGCTGACTTATTTTAAGTTACGTACGTAAGTTACATAGCTTACATAGCCTATGTAAGTTAAGTTACTTACTGTCACGTGACTTATTAACGTAACTTACTTATTTTAATCCAAACCATGATCTCTTCCTAAATCTAACCAAGTAGTTTTGTTGCATAAACCTAACCATACTGCAACCGTTTTGCAACATTAACCATGTGTCTATTGTTACCATGGCGACGAAAGTTCGCTTGTCCCTGGTTGCTGAACATTTGTGGGATCCCGCATGAAGAATTATGCATAACTTTTTCGTAAAATCACACGAAGCGCCGTATGAGAACATGTCGCACTGTTTGATCAGTAGCTCGGTGACAGGCACAAGCAACGCTACAGGAGTGTTTTAGTGTCTGACGAACTTTGTGTCTGTCATTTCACACAACCTGTTCCTGTGGAGAGCAATGTGTGGAATGGCAAGGATTCCTCCTACCTGCCTCTTAACCTCTGTGAAAAGCTTCTGTCTGCCCATTCCTGCTGCAGAGCTTTTGTCATTCCTCACATTCTCCTCCGCTACATACACAGGCTTGAAGCTCATCTCGAGCCGCCCCGCAGGCATGTAATTAGGCCTAACCTCTCCTGTTCAAACTGTGTAATGACATGATTTACACGCATCGCAGAGGCCCTGCAAGTGCTGCGCCATCACAATAATGTGGATAGGTGTATTTCAGGGAAGGATGTGAGATTGAAGGTTCTGAGGATGCCATGGAACCCAAATGTGTTGAGCTTACTTGCTGACAGGGAACGGGGCATACAGGCTGAAAGGAAATCAAACGTGATATGAAAAAAGTGTCATGGAAAATACCATAATGAAATAAGAATAGACTTTTTAAAAAGGGCTTTTTGAAATATGAAATTCTACGACGACACAAAACGAACTCTTATAAAAATCAGTTAATATGAAAATACAAATGATTCAAACTAATGAGTTTGAGTTTTAATAATTTCTTCAATAATTGTTTTTTTTTTGGTTGATTTATGTTTTACACAATTGCATATGATTATTTATTCATTATATATTTATTTTAAATGAATCTAACATTGATCACTTTGGGGCTCCATAGCCACGTACAAGTACGCAATTTTTTCTCCATTGTGTTTCCATGGGATGAGGCTACAGCAAGCCCACTCCCAAATCCTTTACCTGCGAGCCTTGATCACATAAGCTGCGGTGCATGTTATTTGGAGGTGTATTTCCAGGTGGGGAGTGGCAGCAAGAAATGGCCTTTCAATGTGCCTCAAGCTAGTTGCTGAAAGCTGAGAAACTCCCAAATGCTATTTGTGGTGGTTAGAACACAGTCACCATAGTGTGGAGTTTTTAAGGGATTTAAATCAAAAGTTTGGTGTTTTAGCACAGTCACAGTACCAAAATATCAAATGGACATTCAGCATCTTATTGCAAATCCATTGTCTGCAAGAGGAGTCAGACTAAAAGGGAAAATGGAAGATAAATAACCAAGATGTTTTTCTTGCCTTCATAACTGCTCCATGTTGGTTGGTATTTCAAAGGCATATTATTTCCTTCTCCCCCAGTGAAAATGTCTTCTTGAGACAGAGGCTTTGAAAAGTTCCCAGTGAATCCTATTAAAAGAAATATATAATTCAATACATATTTTTTTTTTCATTACCAGAGGGGCCCATGTGAACAAAAGTGCTCCAAACATCTTTGTGCAACATCTGTTTGTAATGCCTTCAAATTCTGGGCACTGGACAACCAAGAGGAGGAAAAGGAACACAGTGCTTTTCGTCATCGGATACAGTTTGATTTGCACACAACAAAGCAAGAAGAACATAAACCCTAATTCCTTGACATTGTGGGATTTAAAAAAAATAAAAAAATATTGTATTTCCATCAAGATGACATCAGTGATGTGCTTAAGGTATAGCTTTCTGGCCTGTCGTACCAACAACTTTGTCCGAAGCCGGAAAGTTTTGGCTTTTTGTATGGTCTTGTTTCATTCAATAGCATTCCTGGTCTCGATTGAAACCTCCATTTTCAAAGAGGCTACAGAGACTTACTGAATTATTTTGTTTAACTTTCCAATTAAGCCATTCCTTCTTGTTTTTTTTTTTTTCTTTTTTAGAGGACACATCCGTTTTCCATTACCTTACTCCACAACATCCCTAATTGGACAAAGGACAGTGTGCCCGCGAGTCAGGAATATGATGTCACATGGCTATATAATGTCCAAAGCATGACAAGATGGAGTTGTTTACTGGCAAACACATGTCTACGAAGACCTCCATCATTTGTTATGTCGTCGGCCTGTTTTCACAGCTCTAATCATTTTAAGACATTAGGGCTCAGCCATGTAAACAGACAATGAGATGTGTAAATGTTATGCTCTCAGTGACTCACTTCACACCATGTGTTGTGTTATTAGCTCTGAATTAATTACAGTAAGAGCCTATGAAGCATAAACACCCTTTGTTGTAATGACAGAGCAGTTTGTTTTCATTTGGACAGTGAATTGCCCCCCCAGTAAGAAATAGCCAGTATTAGTTACAGTGCAGGCCACTTTGAAGTTAAACTATAACCTTGTTCTCAGTATCTGGGAGTCCGCCTGTCTGTCTGCCAGCGGGAAAAATGATAAATACAGACAGACGGTAGGACTGCTGACTGCAGTAGGAGAAAACAGGTATGAGTAGAAGAGGACATGGTGGGCTGTGTGCAGCAGGAGTGGGGTTAATAAGTGAACACGCAACCCACTTTTACCTCTAGCCCAGAAAACCTTTATGTTGAACCTTTAATGTGCAGTTTGGGCTACAAGATGGCTGGCTACAGTACAGAATGACAATACTGATGGCTAAGCTAATCTTGTGTTGGCGTGATTGATCTGGAGAGGCACGGCAGACAGCTCCAGCTGGAGATCAAAGGAAAGCCTCTCCTGTGCAGAAGAACAGGAGGGAGGGAGGCTGGAGGTGCGTCCCGCCCCCATCCACCAGTGCCAGATGTTCGCCTCTCTCCGTGTCCCATCATGCTTGATAATTGCATGGCGCGCCGTAGGCTCCACCCATGCCCCCTTGACATTAAAGTGCAGCGCCTGGCGGGGCGCTGGTCTCAGCAGAGCTTTGAATTAGTCCTGGATACAGCAGTTACACAGGCTTCAGGCGCACGGAACGTCATACTACACACATGTACACACATCCCCACCTACCTCCTTAATCCCAGAGAGGCCCCGAGTGGCCTGCTGGTCCCCAGGCTAAGGGGCATGATCCTCAGCCAATTATGGATCTGCAGTGTGGTAGCTGGTGGGATTGGAGGTGGAGGCAGTGGTTTGCGTGTTTACATGCGTGTTTACACCACATGCAACCTCTCATTTCCCGATGTGTCTTGCATCTGAAAGTCCAGCTAGGTTGTATGCTAATCCCTCCTTGTTATAGTATGAGTCACCACCGCCGCTGGCCCTGGGGCCTGTTCCACTGGCACCAACCCTCCTCTCTACGTTGCCATCATTATACGTGTCCCAGGAAGCCATGGGGGCCGAAATTAGGGCATGCAGGGACAGATAATGACAAGGTAGAGATGCTGCAGACATGACACCAGCTTTTAGCAAGGCAAACTGGCTCCATGTGTCCAGAGTCAGTCCCACTGTCTCCTCCCTCCAGGCTCCATGCCCCTAACCCCCCACCTCCCTGGTCACTGTGCCCCAGTGAGAGGCTCCCCTCGCTGAGCTGTCTGGGTGAGTCAGGTGCCTCCTCCGTCTGTCCTCCGGGGGCCAGATGGGAGATGATAAGTGGCTGCCGGCTGCAGGTGGTGCAACGGCTGCACACACACTCAGCTGTTACACACACACACACACACACACACACACACTCACTAGCTGTTCTATCATCACTAGCCTTGGCCATCCAGACGGTATCTCCTGCCCCTCAGCCTTAACCCTGGTGCACCTGTACTGCTGAGGATACACCCAGAGATAGACACAGACTTGCTTTTATTTGTTCATTCATTAAAGCCCTGGTTTGTCTCACACAGGCAAGGTGCAGTGTGCTGTGTGAACAGTAAGACCATTGAAAATGTTTTGGTGAAGTGATCCAGATGTGACTGGACAGGGAGGCAGCCGCTCCATGTGCACTGGGTTTAATATGTTTTTTTTTTTTTGTCGTTGTGTTTGGATTTAAAATATAGTGTTTTTAACAGTTTTATCTTACATTGCACTAAAAAAAAGTACTTTATTTTTAACATCATTCTTAGCCCACTAATGCAAAAATTTAATGCAATAGTAAATTTACAACTTCTTGAATGAGACTAACACTACACAGTGTACCTCCTGCAGTTCTACCATGTGCATACCTAAAACACATAACCATTACCCGACTGTCGATAAATTACACCAACAGTGTGAGCAGGATGTGTTTACATAACCTACGGTGTTGCTCTACCAGAGTTATGTTTTGATTTTTCCCATATTGCCCCACATTGCTTCCAAACTCCAGTTTCCCCAAGGCCATAGCCTGTCTCACATTGACAGAGAAAGAGAGGGGAGTGAATGGAAGCTAGGTAGTCCCAGCCAACTCATGAATGAACACTAATATAATATAAAGACTATGTAACACCCCTCCCATCACTCCCACCCAGCTCCTTTTTTCCTTGGTGTTGTGCTGCAGCGTCCGCCCTCGAGCCTGTTTGACACTCAGAGGTGTGAGAGGGCTAAGTGGGGAGGCGGCTGGAGCCGGACCGTAAAGCTCCGGTCTCCTAAGAGATCCCTCGGAAGCTTTGATGGCGTTTCGATGTTAATGCTCCTCTGCTCAAAGCACAGTGAGCAGGCAGGCGCTGTAAATGGGGGTCATTGTGCAGGAATACTGTGGGCGTGTGTGTGGTGTAATGCAGGAAGGAGGTATATGATCAGCAGCGTGTCTGTGGTTAACATGCAAGATTTAATAATATGCTATCATAAAACATTGGTGAGGAAATTCTAAACATATTACGTCTACTGTATGGATGGCAAATATGAAAAACATGAAGAAAGAGTATGGATGGATATGCAGCATGGACAGGAGGAATAATTACAGTGACCAATAAGTCTTTCAGCATTGTATGGCATGAGTACTGCATTAATATAAGAGCATCAGTCTCCCTCCCTAAACTTTCAAACTTTAATAAATGCCAACTGCTTTAGTTTTGTATCAATTGTAAATTGTGAACTGAAAATTATATTTGTTAACTACACATATTTTACTGTAACAACTGCAGCTGTGGAATGTTAAACAGTTTGTTGGCCTCAAATTAACTTGTCCTTTTCCTCTCTCTGCCTCAAATACAACAGTGAAATACAGACAGTTGATAAGGTTTTCTTGGTGTATGTGACGCATACAGAGTTGAAGCCTACTAATATTTGTATAACTATGCAAGTTTTCCTTTGGTTTCTTGGGTGGGTGCACTTGAGAAAGCTGTAGTTCAAAAGCATGCACTGTTTATAAAGATGGACGAGATAACAGCTCCCCAAAAGTGAAGCCAAAAAAATCTTGATCGCACCCTGGTGGCTGGCTGCAGTACAGGTCATAAACCCCGCCCCCTCCATGTTAGCGGATGGGACATGGGCCAAACTAAAAAATCAAAGTACACGCCATTCTGTCATTTTAGGTAGTTGTTATCTCGCTGATGTATTTTCAAGTGTTAATTTTTCTGATAAGTTTGGTTTTAATTAGTTATTTGATGCTATAAAAAGGGGATTTCACATCATGATTGACAGCTGAGCGCTGCTCGCGATTGAGTCGGCCAGGTGTAAAGGTGGGACCTCGATGCTGCGGCTCTAACCCCGATCACTACTGCGCAGACTCTGGCTCCAAGTTATGTCACCAGCGCAAGAAGCCAGCTCCCGTTTCTGGGATATTTTGGCTTAATTTTTGCACAGTCGATGGTCAAAAGTAAGAGCTCAACGGGCTAAAACATACATTTTATGGTTGTGAGTCTTCTGTTATCTTTATGTGCCATGTTTGGGTATTGCCATTCCAACAAGCCACATTGGTTTGTTGTTGTCTGCATTATTTTTTTTTGTTCTTCTGGACTTTATTTGCATCTATTAGGAATGCCCATACTATCCTGGCGTCTGTACTTCCGCAGTATCAGACTGCAGAACTGCAGAAATACTTTTTAAAATCCATCGCTAATGTAGTCTGTGACAGAACTGAGAACGCTCTTCAAGTTTGAACAGGGCATTACGGAACATATACATAGTAGAGACCTTTGTTTGAAGGTCCAAAAGCCATTAGTTTGACAAAGCCAGCAATGTTACAGATTCCATGTCTGAAAAGGGCATAAGAATAGAAGGTAAGAAATATTCTGGTAAGAAATCCATATTCCTCTTTTGTACATCACATGTAATGATACATCACATCCAAGCGGACTCCTTTTTGATCCAGTGAGCACACACTGGCTCCCTTGTGCTTTGCTTTTAGGATTCCATACACCGCAGCGCTTACCACTCTGCTGTCATATGTGAAGGGTGGCTTGTGGAGCTAGGGGTGCGACTCAGTGTTTTTGAACCAAGGGGAGTGATAGGATCTGCGCTCTGATCTCACCATAATCATATTAGTGCTGTTTGAACTTTGTTTTCCTTCTCCTCGCAGGGATTCGCTCTGGACAAATAAACTTATATGAAATGTATTTACAGAAGATCACGAACCGATGGACAACAGATAGAAAACATGGACGATTTGTTTCATGTCACCCACCCACCACCACCTTTGTCTTTCCTTCCTCTCTTTCATGTTAGTTTTTATTCTTCTCGTCCCTCCAACACCAACACCACCACCACACTCCTATCTGTCTGCCTCTATGTTTCTCCTCCCTCTTCTCTGTCTGTCCTCTCTGCAGGTTATCAGGTCAAAGTGTAGTGCATGCCACTGAGTACACTGGCCTTTCCCTGGGAGACAGGACAGACAGTTCCTCTAATTGGAAATGGAAGGAAGAAGACACAGGCATTACTTCTTTACTTCTTTTTTTACTTACTTTAACTTTAATGCTCAATACTTAAAAAAAAAGAAGATATTATTTTGTTAACTTGTACACAATCATTACTGTAATTTCTCAGCTCTGCACTCCCCAACAGCTTTTTGAAAACGCCCTGCAAAATGCATTATATTTCATTTGAATATATTTCATTACACTTTTTGTTTACCCAAAGCATGATGGGAACCCTAAAAAAATCTCAAAATATATTAATTGCAAATGGAAATAAGAGAAAGAAAAACAGCAGGTATGAATGGTATACATTTCTTTTACTGCACACTATTACAACATGGTTCTGAAACACTGACAATCTCCTATATAATTCATATACAGATATCTGCTGTGTTAACAGGCACAGAGGCAAAAAACACCCCAATTTAAAACATTTAACTTTTTAAACTTCATTAAGAAACTACTGTTAAATTAACAATATATGGCATGTATACCCAAAGACATAGTGACTATGCCTTAAGCCTGTGAAGGGAATGAACATGAAGCAAACACAGCTTTGCAGTGAAAGGGTTAAGGATTTCATGAGCTGGGCACTATAGCTGGAACAATTTTGTGGCACGGAGTCATTCATTTGTCAAGGAACATTTGAGGATTCATTGTCAGAAAGCAAAGTCTTAAAAGTCATTGCTAAAAAGTTAAGCTTTTTTTTAACATGTCTAGAAGTTCAAACTGAATGACAGATTGACTCGGGGCTTGGAAAAGTCAGCTTGAGTGCTGGAACCCACATTTCCCCCCCTATAATGTCAACCTATCTTTTTTTATAAGGCGCTCGAAATAGTGCAAGATAAAATATCAAAAGGCAACTTAGCGAAAGAGGAACGTCTGCACAGTTATAATTTGGCCTTCAGAACAAGCCCAAATGGAGCTTCTCTCCCACTTTATTTAAGGAGAGGAGGGAAAAAAATAAAGGAGTCAGGAAGCCAAACCATCTCTGAATGATTTAGAAGCCTCTCTGCTTGGTGTGGCCATAATTATGGCTGTGCGAGATTGAAGGGTAGGAGGAGATGCTGGAGCCCAAGCCAAGATTATAGCCTGTTCTGTAAAGAGAGACTGAATATGGGTGAGCAAGAGTGGGGTTGAGAGAAAGATATAGAGCGGAAAGAAAGGATTCAAATAAGAAAAGGTAGAGAGAAAGAGTAAGAGAAATAATGAGAGAATTAGAGAAAGTAAAAGTAGAGGAAAAATGAATGAAAAGAGAGCGCAATATGTGTTAGCAAGAAACGAGCTAACACTCTCTCTGTTAGCAAGCGAGTGTTAGCCAAAAACAAGCTAACACTCTGTTAGCAAGAAAGTATTAGCAAGAAACGAGCTCTGACACTGTCACTGTTAGCAAAAGAGTGTTAAGAAATGAGCAGAAACAAGCTAAATAAGCACCAGGATAATTGAAAAGAGGATTTAAATAATACTTGTCTACGTGTGGGGTGATGGCATGCTGCGGCATATTGTACGAATTCGAACCTCTGCCCTCCTGTACCCAATCAGGGGACATCCATCAAGATTCCACCACACAGCCAGATCCACCAGAGCGGGAGGCACAGAGGCAAGGAGGGACATTTTTTTCCCATCCATGAATCCGGTCAGAAATAACTTGAAACAGGCAGCACATCAGGCTGCGCCCGCAAATGATTTCTCCATATTGAATTGAAATGAACTAGTATATTGTGCCAAGCCAAAGCTGTCAGGGAATGTTGGAGGGATGTTAGCTTTTTGAGGGCACTTTGTCTCTCTATCTGCACATTCCTGTTCTAAAATTATGTTCAGTTACTTAGAGCTATGTCACATCAATTATAAAGAATTATGTTGAATGAATGAATGTAAGGGAAAGAGAGCATAACACCCACACAAGGAAATACTATAAATACTCCAAAAGTAGAACCTACACACATACCCATGCTGATTAAAACCAGTTCTCTCCAGGGTCATGTTGTGATTGGTCGGCTGGCGGGCAGGATTTTTTTGTCAAGGAAACTACACTCTGATATGGCCTCCTAATGAGTCCAAGTGCACACAAGGAATGGATACAGGCACACACACATCCCACCCTCCCTTTTAAGGAGGGCAAACATAATTTATGAAACCCTAGAAGTTTACCTGACTTACCAGAGTTTCCTGCGACAGGGAGGAAAAAGTGAGATTCTCAGTGACTTTGATGAAAACCAGGGAGGCCACTTGACTCTGAAGGGTCCGGCGTTGTTTAGGCTTGGTTTTGCCGGAAGACAGTGACTAATTGAACTTATCGAGCGGTCAAACGCTGGGGAAAGGATCCAGGGAGGGCATGCACCAGCAAGCTGAGGGGGAGACTTTGACAAATGTGAGAGAAGCTTCGAGAAGATCATCCTCAGATAACACACTTCCTTCCTGTAAAATGCATGTATGAATTCATGTATAACTTGGTCACATTTATTTAATTTCCATGTACATGTGATATAACTTATGGTGGCTAATGTTAGCAGATATTGCTGTATGGAGACAGAATCAGTTCACTGACTTAGCGACTTATTCTCGACTTGTGTTACATTAAACTACTTTACTATTGTCCCATAATTGGAACCTGTGGCGACAGTGGCCAATGTTTAGCAAAAATTACATACGCTAGCTTTAACTGTTGACGTGGCAGAGGGGTTAGAAAAATGTGAGTGATTAGACTGGGAGGAAAATCTTCTTCAACAGTAATTGACATAATTTATGATGACAAACATTTATGGCAAGCATGTCCGGTATTGTGCTACACTTGTACCGTTACTTGGAATAAACAAGGCTAAAAGAGCGATTTTTTGCCTCACTCTCCTGATATGGGAAGTGCCGCTGGTACCCCTTGGTTACTTGTGACAGAACCTTGTGACCAGAGACTTTTGTTGATGTTATTATTTATGACCACACCCACAGTGACACAGCTATCTTCACCTTAGAAAACCTGTTCACCTTTTATTTTCCATTACTAGTTAGTAGTGGCTCCCTTGTTACTTAAATTCTGGCCAAGGTGAAACATTACTCTTTGCAATAATGTTTTGATTATAGTCGACTTAAGTTAGTTAAGTTAGTTAAGTTGCAGCGTAACTATGGATGGTGCTGAACAAAGTGAGTTAAAGGTCAAATAAAGTAGCTGAAACGTAGCAGTTAGTGTTGACTTTACCCTCGAACTGGTGCACCAAGGTGGCCGAGGTTTCCATTTTCCCATATGCCTGATATACTGAAAAATGTGCACCAACCCACTTGTGTTTTGTGTTGCTTTTCTGCAAATAAAAGCATTTTGGCCCATTTCAGCATGATCTTTGACCTTTTGACCGCTGTTGTCAAATAACCATTACAATTGGAAAAAGGTGAGGTAAGCACAATGTAAACACAAATGTCAAACACAGACAACTGCACACATACACATTGCATCACCCAGCAACAGAGGCCGGTAGGCGTCTGGATGACACCACGTCTGAGTGACAGCTTGACGCCTGTTTGTCTATGGAAGCAGCGTTCACATTGTTTTCTCCAAATCGGCGTCTCCATGAACACAATGGTGGCTAATGTTTCACCCCAGCCTGCCGCTCTAACTCCCAGGATCCTATCATTTGGTGGGTGGCGGTTTCTGGTGGCTTTTGTGGTTAGATGACTAAGTCAGTACCTTTAGAGGGAGTGAATTACCTAGAAATGACACAGGATGTGTCATCCTGTTACTGTGTCAATGATAATCAGATACTCAAGTAGTGAACAAAACAGTTAACTATAACTTAGCTGGTGATTATCAAGAGGCAATCAAATTGGTGTTTGCAGGTATATTTTACTTTACAGCTCACTAAGGTTAGGTCATTTTTCTTTTATTGTTATTAACTTTACATTATTGTTGAATGGTCACTTCCTGAAAAAGTCTGACACATAACCCCCCCGGTGCTGGTAGCTGGATTTAATTACTTTGGACAGAGCCAGACTAGCTGTCTCCTTTATGCTAATCTAAGATAACTGGCTGCTGGCTGTAGCTTCATATTTAGTGCACAGACATGAGTGGTATCTTCTCATCTAACTTTCGGCAAGAAGGACAATAAGCGTATTTCTCAAAATGTCTCACTATTTCCTTAAGTCTAAAATCATTCTGGTGGATTCTGGAGACAGTTTGCTTAAGTTTGACTAAAATGCTCATACTTAAAGTAGCCCTCCACTCCAAAATGGGTTTTTCTTATGTTAAAGTCCCCTAAAATGTCAGACCTTGACTATACTGACTTGTACCTGACAAGGTTTGTCACTAGAGAGGTGTTTTCACATTCCTCTACTAAAAGTAGAGGACAGTACATGCACTATTACTAATTACTTATATTTACATTGTGTTATTATACCGTACATACTTATCATCAACCAGTAAATCCACTTTGTACTTTACACTTATTTTAATTTTATACTTATATCCACTTTGTACTTAATTTATCTTACGTGTATTATAGTGTATTATATTTTGATTTGCTTAGAACTTCGCTTAGAACTATTCCTGTGTGCACTGACGTGATTGAGCAGCTGTAACAAAAGAATTTCCCCTCAGGGATCAATAAAGTATTTCTGATTCTGATTCTGATTCTGAAAGGGGAGATGTCTGTAGACTTCTCTAAAACCTGAGATGCAAACATACTCCGGGCAAGCTAGATTTGATACATCACAAATTCATAAGCTAATCGCAAAGCCACTGGCAAAGAAATCGGAAACCTACAGCACAGAGCGGACTTGTCAGTACAGAGAGCGAGAGTTTGCACTAAGTTAGCCTAGTGAAAGTTTTGACAGCAAACATGGTAGAGTGTGCAGTTTTTGGATGTAAACCAGACCCTGGAGCTTCCTTCCACTATCTACTAACGTTACGTAATAACAATGTGAACACACTAACATTGTAGCAGATATCATTGTATGTTTCACAACCACTAACGCTGTGTCAGCCACTGCCAGTTGCAAGCTAACAAACAACATAAACAAATAAAAGATGCTAACTACACTTACCATAACAACTTGTTGTCAACAACAAGCTGAGCACACGCTCAAGAAGCCACGACTCCTCTTACCTCACCGCCTGGCTGTGAGAGCTGCGGATCCAGGAGGCTGAGAGGCACTTAGACACTATCGTCCTCGGCCCTACACTGCTCCCTATCCTGCTGGCGCTGCTACTTCTCCGACCGCAGCTTCTACTCTGCCCGCTGCTACTGCTGCTTCTGTTCCCGTTTCAGTCAATGTCTTCCCATTCTACTTTTGGGGACTAGGAACCACAAGTAACCTTGCATTCTGAGAGCACAGTGTTCTAGTGGGGTGATAGGGTACTATGAGTTCTTTAAGATACAATGTTGCCTGACCATTAAGGGCTTTGTAGGTGAGGAGAAGGATTTTAAAATCTATTCTGGATTTTCCTCTCAGTTTTCCCTCCATCCCTTTTCTCCTAGTGTGGTTACTGAAGCTCTTCTGGCCATTGACTCAAAGAAAGCAAGTGGTGAGGACAACTTGGCCCCTTTTCTTCTCAAACTCTCTGCCTCCATAATCTCAGAGCATATAACACATATTTTTAACTTAACTATCTTAACTTGAACCCCCACCAATCCGGCTTCAGAACAGATCATAGCACCATCACTGCTACTTCCTAATTTTAAAAGATATTGTCTCAGCTGTGGACAATAGGAAGCACTGTGCTGCTCTGTTTGTTGATTTATCAAAAGCTTTTGATACAGTTGATCATTCCCTTCTCCTGCAAAGACTATCAAATATTGGAATTGATCCTAATGCCTGCAGATGGTTCAAGAATTACCTGGTTGACAGACAATAGTGTGTAAAAGTGGGTAATATTAAATCTGAGTTTTTACCAATAACCAATAATAAAAGGCGTCCCACAAGGTTCAATCTTGGGACCAGTCATGTTCACTATTTATATAAATGATATAGTCTTGTCTTTGCAAACCTGTAATAGGAATGGAAATTAGCACCTGCCAAATGGGGGTAATTTTGTGTAGTGGCAGGTGAATTTGCTCAACCTACTAGCCACGGTGGCGGGAGAATGAAAGTAGGGTAAGAAAGAGATTTGTGACATTCCACAACACAGATCATCTACTTGTTTCACTCAGACACTTTAATGAGGAGACACAGAAAAACAAGGTACATTTTATTGCAGTTTCACATTTAAGGTGTGTTGATTGATTAACGCCGTCAACTCATGCATTGAGTAACATGCAAGAAAACATTCCACCTTAAAAGTTGCCGGTAGCCTTTGAGCGGCACTCTGTAGCTAGCTAACGTTAATTAATAGAGATGAAATATGATATAATGCCTTTGCAAAGAATCAACTTGGTCAGCTTGTGCTGCATCCACAATGCCTGCAGGAAATTAAAGCCTGCTTATTAGTAGCTCCGTTTTCCTAGCCTAGCCTATTAGATGAGCTTACCTAGATGAGCTTGCACTGCAACTTTTCCTCAGAATGGATGTTTCCAATGCAGCTTAATTTGCTCTGCACAAGTAAATTAAATCATTCAAAACACAAACTACTTGTGTTTATTCGCCTGTAAGTTATTGCTTAATGCCACTAATTACAACCAACTACATACATGGTATTGTCTAATACTACTAGATGTTTGGCTGTGTAATATTCATGAAATTGTTCATAAAGTCATTCGTGTGGTCAGTTATAGTTTACTAATGTATGTAAACTTGCCACTGTAGGAACAGTGGTCACACATTGGCGTAAAACGCATCATTACCAGTGCGCCAGCATGGGAATGTCGCCACAGACACCAGATTTAAAACTCTGTATCCTGCGAAATACAGAGAGATTTACCTTGCGGTGATAGGCTTAATCAGCATTGTGTGAACTCAAGGGCTTGAATGTAACAGACGTTCATTTATATGTAAAAGTCTCGCACTCTGGCTTTAACCATGCGCATGCATGCATGCATGTGCGTGCGTCATAGGTGCGCTCCGGTACTTGAACTAATAGCATTGCTCCTACTATGTGTGAGAGTACCAGTATTTTCCTTAAGAGTTTAAATATTTACCTTATGAAATCAAATAGCATATTGCTTGAATGTTGTAGGTCTTGTTTTATTATATTTCACCTGCAGTTACACACTGCTAGTGTTCTGGCAATTTATGCTGCCTTTTATTTATATTTTGATACTCTATTATAATATCTATATTTAAGATTTTAGGAGTAGGTTATTTTGATAGACCAATATCCCCTATCAAATGCTCCCACTGCAGAATCATTTTATATCACACCACTACTCACTTCATGTATACTCGAAGATAATGGGGAGCATGATGAAATACTTAAATAAGATTTCAGGGAGTTGTGGGCCATGCGCAGAAGGTAGCACAGAACACTGGTTAAGAAAGTGGCTGATAGATTTTGTAATGCACCAGCCACAGTGGCAGGTGGACAAAAAAGTTAATTGTCAACACTGCTGCAATGTCCACCTTTACGCATATGACATATATCTTATACTGTTGAGCTGACTCTATAAAATCGGCAACTGAAAACCTGCAGCTTTATTTCAATGCTTTGCAATATGCACTTATAGACCTCAAACGTGTATTAAATGCTGATACAACTAAGTGTATGCTGTTCTCCAGAGCCAAAGACATTGATTACAGTGGAGTCCGACATTATAAATATTTAGGCATCTGGATTGATGAAAGGTTGTGGAATCATTCTTTCTCTCAGTGCTTGATTGTGGTGATGTGATTTACAGACATGCAGCAACATCCACTCTTACACTCCTAAATGCTGTCTACCATTCAGCTATGGCACTCATCACTGGATTCTATTTCAAAAAGTGGGTTGGACTTCTCTTTAGATTAGAAGGGACTAGCATTTGTTTTTATCTATTTATTTATTTTTTTAATTTATTATGTATATTTTGTTTTTAATATATTTTACGTTTGACTGATCATTGTATTATTATATCTGTATTTATTATCTCGTTCTCATTTTAAATTGTTTGTTTTATGTTTTATTGATACACGTATGTACTCGGGTCTCTCTTGAAAATGAGATCTTGATCTCAATGGGACTTACCTGATTAAATAAAGGTGAAATGAAAAACCTACAAGCAGCAGTTGTGCTTGTTAGGTGCTTAGATTAATGTAAAGGGGTGCATGTCTGACAGGGGCTTTGGATTAAGACAAGAATAAAAATAAGGATGAAGTTGACTAAAACTCACATGGACTTTTGATCTCTAGACTAAGACTAATACAAAATCAGTAAAAATGGGTGACAAATTTAACACTGTGTGTGTGAATCTATCTATCTAATCTTTATGGGGATTTAACCTCCACTACCTGCCTGGTGATAATGCAGTTTCCATTTTATAATTGATGTGGGCACTATATCACAGTAGTGATATTAGAACACACACACACGCACATACACACTCAAATCCTGCTGCCAATTAAAAACAAACATTATTCTGATTGACTTGAGCACTGTAATTCAAGGGAGGTCAAGCTGTTTTAACATCAGCAACAAACAAACACACCTTGCAAAGCCTCATTCGCCTCTCTTGCTACTTGTGCAGCCCTCGCCACTCCCACATTGTGTCACTGAATGGCTGCTGTGGATAATAAACTTTTCAAGTTACTGAAGGAGAAAAGCTCTTAAGTCAAGAGAAAGACCAACAAAGGGAGTTGTTGTCAAAAGGCCCTTGGCTGTGAAGCTGCTCCTGCTCTGCTCTGTGTTTTAGAATGACAGTGACAGATTCACTGTGGGCACACACACACACACACACACACACACAGACACACACATTTGCCTATGTAATTTTTGGGGACATTACATAGACTTACATTAATTTCCTGGAGACTCACGTTAACCCTAACCACTACTTGCCTACCCCTTACCCCTAACCTTAACCACTGACCACACACACACACACACACACACTCCTACATAGTTGGATACCTCTATGATAAAACCGTATATGGACACATTAACAGCCACCTTATGTGCAACACACTCACAAAGATGCTCTGACACACACACACACACACACATACACACACACACACACACACACACACAAGAATCTGTTAAGTGGGGGAGTCTGCAGGTCCCAAAACAAAGCTTCAGTCAGACACAAGTATGCAGCTGACCCTGGAATCAACTACTGCTGACAGACCTGCCCAATGCCAGAAGAGACAGAGAGAGAATACAATCAGACGAATGAGACAGAGAATATTACGGACCAGAAGCAAAGGGAAAAAAGGGAGTAAGGAGGACAGAGAGAGATAAAGAGAGACAGAGGGTGAATGGGTCCGGGGTGAGCCAGGCTGAGACAGTGGAATCAGCAGATTGTGAAAAGCCAGAGAGCCCCTGCAGGTTGTTCCGTGTGTTTTTGTCAGCCATTATGGCCCATTAGTGCTGTGTGTGGCTCTAGTTTCTGGCTGAGATTAAAGTCTTAGCTGAGGGATACCTGAGAGACAGCTCTAAGCTCTCCCAAGACAGAGAGCCATCACAGCACAGAGGGGAACGGGACGGGGGTGGGGGGGCCTGTATAAAGGGGTGTGTCCTGTCAAGATAACTCTCTTCTTTACATTTTGTGTCATTATTTTAAAGTCCTTTTTCCTTTAAACAACTGCCGTTTGAGTTTTTAGTATCCAGGAAAAAGTCTGATCACTTGAAAAACACATGATTCAATATGCTTCTTAAAACTTATGTCCTATGGCAATAGAAATCAAATAATAATAATAATACATGCCATATCTGATCCCATCATGTAATCACTTAGCATCAGGACCACTGCAGTTAATTAATTAAAATGTTTAAAGCTATATTAATAAATATTTTTATTGTAACAATGGACCAAATGACTACTTGTATGTGAAACCCCACAGAAATTATCACCCGATCCTCTTGGCTCTTTGGAGTGTTTAAGTTTCTTTCAGGTCATAGTTTTGGTTGTATGCCCTAATTTATTAGACGTTGCAGGCTTTTTACTGTTTTCAGTAAAAAGTTCTGATAAACCCACTGTATACTACCTGCTCAGCACCAAACAGCAGAAAGACAAAGTTAGTGGCTAGCTGGTGAACATAGGGAAACATTTAACAGATTTTTTCAGGAGTTGGTGGAGAGCAAAGCTAAAAGGAGAGTGAATCTTGAACTTACATTCAACATGTGGTCAGAAACACGGCTCCAAATGAATGTTGCTCCGCATCTGATAATATGTTAATGCAAACCTGCATTAATTAATTTTTATTTTATGTATATATTTTTTTTTTACTCAGTCACCATGGTCAGATAGTCTGCCACCGTGTACCGTCTGTTTAGAGCCAAATAGCATTGAAGTTTGTTTGAGTTTTTGTGGTAGATGTCCAATTGTCAAAATTTTTTCTTTTTCTTTAGCTATAATTTGGTTGGGCCAGATTGTGCGAGGGCTGTCCTGAGGCCCTGGTGCAATTAGAGGAGGTGAGCGTCAGGATCAGTTGGTTGAGGAGACTATTCTCTATGTTCTTCTCATGGAATTGGAGACCTTTGTAATGGTAGGAGTTGGGGTGACTTGTTTTTAGAATTTGATTGGTCTTTTTTGTATCCTAATTATAAGGGGAAATTGGCCTAGTTCAGCACGGCATCCATTGCTGGTGGTGTTCCTGTGGACTCTTGCAAACCTCAGTGTGCAGGGTTTCGATTGGGTGTTAGTCCCATTTGATTTACAAGAGGACCCCACACTTCACTACCATACAGTAAAATTGGTTCGATTATAGATTTGAATATTTTTTTGCCAGATTTCAACAGGTATATCTATGTTTGTAGACTTTTTTATAGCATAGAAAGCTCTTCTTCCCTTGACTCTGAGATCACTAATGGCCAGATTGAAATTTCCTGTAGAGGTCATTTTTAGTCCCAAACGTGTTGATGTGTGTGTGTTCTATGTCTGTTGAGCCCAGTGAGAACCTGTTTGGGTTTCCCTGACACCTGGGTTGTTTCTGGAAGACCATAATTCTAGTCTTTTCCAGATTAACTGTCAGGGCCCAGGTCTGACAGAATGATCCAGATGCTGTTGCAATGCATCCTTAGAGGCATTACAACTTAGGGCTATCAATATTAGGTCATCTGCAAAAAGTAGGCACTTAATTTCTGTGTCAGAGAGGGTGAGACCAGGGATATCTGATTATTCTAGTGATTTTGCCAATTCATCAATATAAATGTTAAATAGGGTGGGGCTGAGACTGCAGCCCTGTTTCACCCCTCTACTTTGGGGGAAGAAATGTGTTTCCATATTGCCAATTTTCACAGCACATTTATTATTTGTATACATTGTTTTAATTATATCACAGATTTTCCCCCTTGCACATTTTTCAATTAATTTCAGGAGGCCCCACCCATACACCTGGCCGACTCAATCGCGAGCTGGCCTCAGCTGTCAATCGTGACGTGAAAACCCCTTTTTAGCATCAAATAAATAATAAATAATTAAATCCAAACTTATCAGAAAAACTTGAACATACATCAGCGTGATAAGAACTACCTAAAATGACAGAAACCATCTTTGGGAAAAAAATGTATTTGACGTGTACTTGTTACGGACAGAGAGGCAGGAGACACTGATAGGGAGACAGATGTAGGTTTATTTGGATTATTGTCAGAACAGACAGGTGAGCAGGTATGGAGAGGGGGAAGTCCGTTGGAGGGAAGACTCGCTGGCACTCGCTGGAGAGGGAGGTCGTTGGAGAGGGAGGTCGCCGGAGAGGGAGATCGCTGGAGAGGGAGATCTCTGGAGAGGTATGTAGGGGGGAATAAAGAATATCATGCGGAGTCCTTCAATTAACGAGGTCGGAAAACTGGCTGAGGTGAGTGCTGGGCCTTTTATGCTGGCTGTGATTAGGTGCTGATGGGAAGCAGGAATGTGATAGGGAGCAGGTGTGGGTGATTAACAGACGGTGGAGCCTGGCGTATCCGTGTCCCATCTGCTAACATGGAGGGGGCGGGGTTTATGACCTATACTGCAGCCAGCCACCAGGGTGATCAATATGTTTTGGCTATCTTTTTGGGGAGCTGTTATGTCGTCCATCTTTATATACAGTCTATGGGTTGAAGCCATAGGGCTCTGCTGCTGCTGTACTGCTGCTGTTGCTACTCCTTGGCAACTGTTGCTAGGGCTGTTGTTAGCTAGCTGTTAGCTTTAACTCTAAGCTATAATTAGTTTATTTAGTATTTGAAAGTTAATGTAGTTAAACTTTTTATAAATTCTTAGGTTATATTGTCTCTCTGATGTTCTCACTCACTGGAGTCTTTGGCTGTATTCCTCTTCTTAGCTTGGTGTCAAGCAGGACAGTTAAGCTAGCTTTAAAGCTAATAGGACCGCTAGCTGCATGGCTAACTGAGCTAACTAGCTAACAGCAGCTACAGTTAGCAGCAGTTAGCGGTTACTTTAGCAACAAATAAAGCTATCTGTCCATCAGGAAACTCTGTAAATCACAGAGAGTTGAGGCAGAACAGCCGGAGGATGTCAGAGGAAAAAACTGAAAATATTTTCTCCATAAAATATGATCCAGTTTCACCAAAATCAGTGAATAAAGTTATATGTTGCTTTATAAAGTTGTGTCATTGTACAGTAATCAGTGAGGCCCTGCCCCCAGAAACACTCTGCTCTGGCGACATCTATTGTTTTTCCAACCTAATTCTTGTCTCATTTGTGGTCTGATAAACAGTAAATTAATCAAATTCAGGTTAAAAACAACAATGCATTTGGCCTTTGCAAACAGAAATGATGTATGTGTCTATTTGCATATAGAGCAGGGAAGTGAGATCCGATCACAAGTGGTTACTTGAGACACATGGACAAGCATTCTAATGCCAGGTGTGAACTGATTTACTTGGAGCTGTCCACTTGTGATCGGATCACCCAAGATGCATGTTAATGCCAGGTATAAACAGGGGCCACTGTCACTTTTTCTGGTAACCCCCATGAGCACCCCACCCCACCATCTCACCGCCACACACACTGCCATTCCCTAACACCCCATCCACCATCCAGCATGGCTGTAAGGGGACCTGGGCTCGTCACTGGCAGCTCCTTTGTCTTGTCCGACCAGATGAAAGCTAACTCTCTCTGGCTCCCCCACACCATGCTCCTGCTCCTGCACGATAATCTTCCATAATCCCTCCTGCAATTTTCACCCTCCAGCTCTCCAGCCCCTCTTTCCCAGTTGTCTCTTTGTGGTTTTTTCTATTTTTAAATTTTTTTTTATATATGACAAGGGGCCCTTACTGTTGTTTAAAGAAAAAATGATCAGAAAATAACATAAAAACTAAACAAAAACATGGCTCTGAAATAATGTTACATCTCAATTATCTAGAAGCAGAAGTCTGTAAGTGCACCTTCAAGACCTGGTTCTTTCTCTTGCTATTAAGCAGATTCAAAGATATTTAGGAGGAAAATTGATTGTGTGAGCTGTGTAATTTGGAAGAACTGATACCAGTTTTAATCTGTACTTTAAAGACTTTGATGACTTAAGAGTGTCACCTTTTTATAAAATGACTCACCAAATCCCTAAATATTCTGATGAACAAAAATTGGAATGGTTGTTGAATTTCGATGTCTTTGAGTTAGCTAACTTCTCCTAAAACTGTGGAAAATAAGGCAAGATGGAGTATTTAATTAGTCTTTATTGTAATTACTCTAGTTTGGAGGGTCGTATCTTTTTTTTAGCCTTTCCAAAACCAAAAACACAAGAGCAAAAGTTTAAGGAATAAAAGGTGTGTGTTTATCTGCTCATAAGCGCAAAAAATACAAGCATCGTTAGCATGCCCAGGTAACTAGCTTACTACCTACAGTAAAATAGCGGGTAACGTTTTTAACGTTTGCCAAACACATCGGTTAGTTCTCTAACTAAAAGCCTTTTCTCTTATAAATGTTAAAAGTTAAAACATACGGTTCGAAAAAAAGTATGTAAGTCAGCCTGAGAAGGCATTTTCAACCAACTTGGATCTTATGTTAGCTTAATTAGTTTGCTAGCCACAACAGGAAAAATCTGCCACCAACAGTTTTCATCTCAGCTGACAAAATCGATGGTCGGCAGGTACAAATGAGAAGCCTTCTTTGTCTACCTCTAGGTGAAATCAAAGACCCATTGTTTCAAAAATGACAAAACATTTCCAGTGGTAAATCTGTCATTGTGAAAACGGAAAGCTTGTTATAGCAACAGTAACTAAGGGGGGTGGGGCTTGATAAACGGTCAGTTACATATGCTTTATGTTGACATGTAGTTCTCAAAATCAAAAATGAACATGTAATTTATGTGAACTATTATTTATTTCTTTTTGGGCTGTTTGTAGTATTGTATTTATGCTGCATTCTGGACATGTTTATATTAATTTGTGGTGTCTTGTAAGGCCATATGCCTGTTAATAAAAACTTCATCATCATCATACTCATCATCATCCCAACACACATACATTCAGACAGTATCATAATTCATAACAACTGTATGTTTGAGTGCTTTTGTACATGAATAAGAAGATAGGTGCTCGACTCTCTTCACACAAGGAGTCTACAGTAGAACTTCAAAACCAATTCAAAAGTAGGACAAACTAAAAAGTCTGCACACCGTGACTTATACAGAAAATATAATGCACGACAATTTCCACATCCATGCTAAGTGGTCCATTGGCAGAATTAAAACATCTGTGCATTAAATAATATTTTCTGCATAAGTCCTGGTGTGCAGACTTTTCAATTGGTCCTGAGTGCTTTTGTAGCCACAAAAAATGTCTATTTTTGTGTACATTCCTGTTTATTTTCTGTACTTCAGAAAATGAATGCTCACAAAATCTCTCTCTCAATTCAATTCAATTCAATTTGATAAAATTTTATTTATATAGCGAGAGAGAGGGAGGCACAATGCATATACCACCTAGAATTTTTAAAAATACTAGAAATGTAATTGTAGTGTTAATATTAATAAATTAATAATAATAGGAATGACAGCTATGGGTAAACTAATGTCAGTATTAGTAACACAGCCAATAACAACAACTGTAGTAGCAGTTGTCGAGCAGGAACACGGGGGCAGCAAGTGGCCCACAACCACAGATCCAGACTCTGCAGCCCCGTAGGCAGAGACTCTCTCTGTCTCTCTCTTTCTCTCTCTCTCTCTCTCTCTCTCTCTCTCTCTCTCTCTCTCTCTCTCTCTCTCTCTCTCTCTCTCTCTCTCTCTCTCTCTCTCTGTCTCTCTCTCTCTCTCTCCACAGTAGAGCTGGTTCATCCCCTCAGTCTTGTTTGGGGCCCCATGAAATCCATGCACCATTACCAATGGGACAGGTATGAAAATTACCCCCACTACCCCATGATGCCGCCCTTCTTCTATCCTGGGCTTGCAAATGGAGCTCATCCCCTTTCTTTTAGACACACACACACAGGCTGGGGCATGGTTGTTGAGAGCTAATGCATATTTGGCAGCGAGAAATTAAGTTGTATTTTCAGCTGTTGACATTTAGTAAATTATTGTAGTTGTAAACACACACAATACTGTACAAAAGCACACCTGTAACTTTACACTGACAAATTGGTACACATTGGTACAGAAACACAAAACACGTTGTGTCCCACTGTCGCTCACACATTCATGCACAAACAGAGGCCTATTGGTTTATTTAATGTCTACTATTGGTTCATTTAACGTCTGCCAGTGAGCACTCCCTCCTACTCCTCCCATTAATGGAAAACATCCCTCTGTTAACCAGAAGGCCAGAATTTGTTTTTCCACCAAATGATCTTTAGCGATGGATGCAGTTACGGCTTTAATTGGACTCCCACTTTGACTTGCTGTTTGATGGCTTATATAAGAGCCATGGAGAACTCATGTTGACATTTTCAAGGAACACTTGAGGTGGTGAAACATCTCCTTCGGAAAATTGTGGTAAAAACAGGATGGGAAATTATACCTTCATCTTCCAGTATTGAATAAGAGATTTAGATTTTTTATAAGGAAGGGAGGATAAATTTATCTGTCTGTACTTTAAATGAACACTGATGAGTTTTGTGGTTCAGACCAGATAAAGGTGTCACTAATAAAAATGTGTAAAAGTAAAAAAACACAAGATGGTGCCATATGGGCTAAAATGGAAAGATGTTCTATGGCCTGGATACAAGCCTGTCCTGCTGAAGCGTCATTAAGTATTCCAGCTATTTAGTACGGAACTTCCATAAAGTTGGGAGACTTGCGAGAGACAGATGAAAAATAGAATAAAATTGGTCCAGCAGAGGTCAAGATATCCTTATGTTTTGTCTCTAGTATGGGTCAATATCCAAAACCATTATATCCTACATACCCCATGATGCAACTCAATAGTGTATTTTTATTTAGACCCTCCTTGCCTGGTAATTGGCCATGTTTTTCAAACTACGGGCTTTCTGTTAAAAATGTGTAGTTCCCAAGCCCAAGCTGAGATAACCCTGATGACATCACTATGGTATCATTAGGGTTATTTTCTCAGACTTGTCAAAGGTCCTCTAGAGCCACAGAAGACATTATACAACTATATTCACAGGCTGAGTAGTACTCCTGATGACTAGTAAATTTAATTTGACAAGCAAAAGTAGTGGAATGCCCCTTTTCTGTGGGGCTGTACTTAGCCACAGTGGCATTAAATGAGCTAGTGAGCTAAATCCTAATGCCAGTGTGGGAACACACAGTGCTCACAATGATAATGTAAACATGCATATGATTAGCAGGTAATGTTCACCGTCTTCACCATCTTAGCTCGGCATGCTAACATTTGCTAATTAGCACTAAACACAAAGTACAGCTGAGGCTGATGGGAATATCATTAATTTTGCAGGTATTTATATATAACACTGTGCATAATAGTGCTGTGGTTAAAACATTAACTAAACAATAGAACAAATGTAACCAAACCGAACAAACCAACACATTTAGGTGTCTGGTAAAAAGTTTATAATTTCATTTACGGTGAAAGAATGTCACTGTGTGATTTCAAATGAGTGGTAGTTTTCTGTTGGAGTCCATGTAGCCACATTTTTTTGAGATAGACGTTTTTTGTCTGACAACATTGTGTGTGATGTATTTGCCCCAGTGACCGTGGTGAGGCCCTGTGTGTGTATTGTCCATAGACAATAGAACTATATGGAGGACTGTATGGGGCTGTTCTGACCACTGTGACCTGAAGCTGTGGCACATTAGACTGTGAGCCAAGAAACTGCTGCCACTGTTGGCTGAAGCCCATGGTACATCTACTCTGTTCCAGTGCTGAGAGAGTGAACCCGACAGATTTCTGAGCATTATCATGATTGTCAATTCAGAGGACTTTGCTCCCTTGTAATTAGCCAAAACAAATAAAGTGCAGATACCATTAGCAGTTTCCTTGTTGTGTTAATAAATCAGCAACATCTGCTCCTTCTCCGTTCCTTTGTTTGAAGTGCGCAGAGCTTTAAAGCGGCGCCTAATAGACCCAGTCTGCTCCACATTAATCTCTGGCATTAAAAAAACCCTGCAGCTCCATACACGTATATATTTATTTTTAGCTGTAACTTGGTTTAAGGGGATGGGGAGCTATGTTTTAAGAATTTTAAACCCACAATGGGGTTATGGTTACCTAATGATCCCGAGGAATTTAATGTTAGGGGAGCGAG
Source organism: Siniperca chuatsi (assembly GCF_020085105.1). Classification (NCBI taxonomy): domain Eukaryota; kingdom Metazoa; phylum Chordata; class Actinopteri; order Centrarchiformes; family Sinipercidae; genus Siniperca; species Siniperca chuatsi. Next base: position 6,912,577 of record NC_058060.1, on the reverse strand, counting down.
GATTTGCCAATACGTTACTCCATGCTTAACTAGATGTAGATTTGGGGATAGTGTTGGTGTTGCACTGGTGGAGTTTTTGGGATGTTGGTGGATATATAAGTATTGGTTGGTGTCAGACTAAGTCAGTAGCTGGGAAGTACATTACTTTCAGATGTTGTATGAGTACATGACTTTTTTGTGGTCTACTACCACTCAAAACTGTCAGACTTTAAGACGTCATCCTTCTGCGTAATCTCTGTGCAGATTGTTTGAAATTGCCTCCTATTTTTATTATCTGTTGTATACTGTCCTAATCAGCGAATGCTGGAGGAGTTGGACATCAGCCACTTTTTTATATTGCCCTATTTACTGTGAACACATATACAGTCAGACAAATCCAAGTGTTTTTAGCGGCATGGCTCTAAGGTTTGCCATAGTGGTCTGCCAGTTGCTCCGCCACTTTGGTTCAGACTGAAATATCTCATCATATGTTGAATAGATTGTCATGAAATTTGGTACAGATATTGAAAATATGAATCCTAATGACTTTGTTGATCCCCTGTGTTTTTCTCTAGTGGTACCATGGGGTTGACATTTTGGTTCTGAGTGAAATAGCTTAACAACTATTAAATGGATTGTCATGAAATTTGGTACAGATATTCAAGGTCCTCAGAGGTTGCATCCTAATGATCCTAGTGATCCCATATGGTGAACATCTACTAGATGGTAACAAAACAGAATTCCAGGTTGTTACGCAATTTATCATAATGACTTTGGTGATGCCCTGAGTTTTTGTCTATTGCCACCAGCAGGTTGAAAGTTTTATGTTTCAACAACTTCTGGATGCAGAGGTGGAACAAAGTTGTTTTGCAAGTCACAACTAAGTCTCAAGTGTTGGCTATAAAGTCCGGAGTCAAGTCCAAGTCCTAAAGTTTCAAGTTAAGTTTCAAGTTGACAGCATTATTTGTCTGTCTGCTGATCTGTACTGCCAAACACCTCTAGCTCGTGCAACCTAATTGGCTCTTTAAAAATTTTGAGTTTTTTGCACACTTTTTTCCAATATAATCTAAAATCTTTGGGTTTGGGGAGAAGTAATTGCAAGTCAAACAGTCATGAATCATTGGTATTGAAGTCAAAGTCAAATTGCTAATCTTTTTTGATTTTGCTCATCAGATCTAAAGTCACCAGATTTGTGACTCAGGTTGGAGTTGACTGATCTGATTGGATGGATCATCATCTTAGTACAGACATTCATGTTCCCCACAGGCTGAATTGTAATGACATTGGTGATCCCTGGCCCTTTACTATAGCTCAAAGCACCACTGTACCAAGTACAGCCACACAGAGCTGCTAGCGTGGCTGTAGGCTTTACTTTGTATTTACTATATAGAGCACTATATTTACCTGTGGTATTTTATATTAATGTCTGAATTCTGAGTGTAATATGTATCCGCTAGAGTCCTCAAATATTCCCACATGGCATGTACACTACTTTCTGCTAACAATCCCACAATGCAATGCGTCACATTTTATACATGCGAGAATTACTGAGTGACTCTACACCGTCAGTGATGACGCAAAATGCAGATGATTACTAAGAACGAGGGAGTGATTTTGGAGACAGCTTTGGTGATGTTATGTAATTGTCAATTACCTTTTTGATAAAAATAAATGTCACAAATCTGACACAAATCCCAAATCATAAAAGCTTATATATTTACTGTTCTAAACACTTCTGGAAGGACTTTCCTGGAGAAAATCTCTTACTGCACAGGGAGTCATGCCTTTTACACTTTTGGTGGCAGCAACAGAAGCCTGTTCAGAATAACATCAGCAACACTTGGGTAGCTAACATGAGCGGCAAGATACAGTATGAGAAGGACATCACAGCACTCAAGTCACAGTCCCAAAGATGTCGCCCAAAAAACAAATAATGTATTGTGAGGTTGCCACTTTAATCACAAACACATAAAGCACATGCTGTATGAGCTGACACATGTCCTCCAACTGGTCATTAATGGAACCTTATCAGCACTAGTGACGCTCCCTTCTGTTGTTTAATAGAGGTGGACTTGGATCAGCAGGCCCCATTTTTTTCTTGATTAGATTAAACCTACATATCTATCTCTTTAAACCCTTCTGTTTTCTACCTTATCTCACCCCCTTTACCACACATGAATCAAACTACACTCTTACCTTTAGCCATAAATGATAATGCCAGTTGACAACAGTGGCCTCTGTTTTCACTACGCAGACATACCTAGAGTTTCCTATCCATACCTTCCTGTCAATGCAACATTCTCTTCCCAGACTTTTGGCCTTGCCAGGTATTCCAGCCTGCATGTCCCACATTCCCAGCTGTACATCTGCCCACAATGAAGCCATAACACTGCTGTCTCCGCAGCCAGTTAGTGGTGGGAATACTGCCTGTGTGTGGCTGGGTGAAATTCTGTGTGTGTATGTGTGTGTGGGAATGTGTGTGCATCCGTATCCAAACTCTTGCATGTGTGTTGATGACTTCATCCTCACCCCAGTCCCAGGCGTCAGGGCATATTTTTAACAACGTGTGCATGTGTGTGTAAGACTTGTGAATGAGAATTGCTGTTATGGAGCCCGATGCTGTTTCACATTACAGGGAAGCTGGGGTTAATTTCCTGTTGATGGACGCAGCTGGCTTGCAAATAGAAACAGGTTTAACAAGGGGGGATTAGGCAGCCGCTGTAGCACTCAGCTGTTTAGGAGGTGAGACTGGTAGGTGAAGTGTAGCATTAAATCAGAGGTATTAGGCCAATACATACAGGTAGTGCAGGGAGAGTGTGGAAGTGTTGAGAGGAATTTTATATTGTAACGTGGTTTAGATTTTGGTTGCCTAGAGCCAGGTTTGCGTAAAGCAAAGCTTAAGCTTAACTTTTCTCAGGTCATGAGGCAAAAGTCAGTTTTCTCTCTTAGACCAAGGCTAATAATAAAATAATGATTACCCATTGTTGGGAGCTACAGGAAACAGACCCAATATACATCTATATTTAAGAATCTTCAAACTCTTACTTATTAGATTTGCTCTGCTGAAATGGTCGAAATAGAGATTGTCAGTATGTTTAAATGCACACAAGAAATCAAGTTACTTGGAGAAATTAGGTTAATGAGGAAGTCTGATTACATGTATACATGCACTGTAGTAAAACCCAGTAATCAGGTATCTCCCCTAGCCTGACCTTAATTTATTTTTTGGCCTCTAGGTGGACATATTATCACCTTTTGAAGTTAATATGGCTAACAGGTTCGCAAACAGTTGCTTATTTACACATCCAGCAGACACAGAGCAACATGAGCATTCAGTTGGAGTTGTGTTTCTGGCCACCTGACGAATGTAAGTCCAATATTCACTCTACTTTTAGCCCTGTTTTGGTCTCTACCAACTCCTGAGAAAATTATCTGTTTTTTTTTAGCAACTAAATGCTCTACTGTATGTTCATTTGCTAGTTGCTAACCTTGCATTACATAAAAACCTAAATAAATTTACCACCGCTGAAATAGCACAACAAAATAGGAGAATTAAACGTGGACTCTTTAAACATCAGATCTCTGTCATTTTAAGCTGTACTAGTGAATATTAGATTATCATACTGATTTATTTAGTCTTACTGGGTTGGATCACGAAGCCTAAATGAATCCACTCTGCCTAGTCATATTAATACTCACATTCCTTGAGGCACCGGCCGTGGAGGTGGAGTTGCAGCCATCTTAGACTCAAGCCTATTAATCAACCCTAAACCTAAACTAAATTACAACTCAAAGCCTTGTTCTTAGTCTTTCACACCCAACCTGGAAACATTACAGCCAATTCTATTTGTTATAATGTACCTCGCTTCTGGTCCTTATTCTGAATTTTATCTGAATTCTCAGAGTTTTTATCAAGTTTAGTCCTCAAAACAGATAAAGTAATTATTGTAGGTGATTTTAATATTAATGTGGACGTCAATAATGATAGCCTGAGTACTGTGTTTATCTCATTATTAGATTTGGCTTCTGTCAGAGTGTACTTAAACCCACTTACTGTTATAACCACACCCTCGACCTTGTTCTGGCATATGGCATTGAAACTGAACATTTAATAATCTTTCCACAGAATACTTCTTTATCGGACAATTATTTAATAACTTTTGAACTCCTATTGCTGGACTACACGCAATCAGGCAAAACCCCCTACACTAGATGTCTATCTGATAGTGCTGTAGCTAAATTTAAGGAAGTGATTCCATCTGCATTTAATTAAATGCCATGTCTCAACATAACAGAGGACTCCTATGCTAATCTCAGTCCCTAAGATATTGATCATCATGTTGATAGTGCTACTGGCTTACTGCGAACGACACTCGACTCTATTTCCCCTTTAAAAAAGAAGATAATAAAACAAAGAAGTTTAGCTCCATGGTATAACTCCTAAACCCGCAAATTAAAGCAAATATCGTGAAAACTTGAAAGGAAATGATGTTCCACCAATCTGGAAGAATCTTGTTTAGACTTGCAAGATAGTCTTAAAACATATAGGAAGCCCTCCGTAATGCCAAAGCAGCCTACTACTCATCATTAATAGAGGAAAATAAGAACAATCCCCCGTTTCTTTTCAGCACTGTAGCCAGGCTGACTAGCTGAGCTGGCTACTATTGAGCCATGTATTCCTATAGCCCTCATTAATAAACAACTTCTTGAGCTTCTTTAATGATAAATTGTAATTATTAGAGACAAAATTCATCATGTCCCGTGCCCATCGACAAAGATTTATCCTTAAAGACAGGAACCTTAGAAACAGCTGTAAAACCTGATATATGTTTAACTGCTTTTGTCCCATGAACCTTCTCCAACTAACTTCAACGATTTCTTCATCTATGCCATCAACCTGTCTCTTAGACCCCATATCCGAACTAGGCTGCTTAAAGAAGTTTTACCCTTAGTTAGCACTTCTTTACTAAATATGTACCACATATATTACAAATGACATTCTCATTGCATCAGACAATGGACTTGTCTCTGTACTTGTCTTATTAGATTTTAGTGCTGCATTCGACACCATTGACCATCGCATCCTATTACAGAGACTGGAATATTTAATTGGCAATAAAGTAACGTCACTAAACTGGTTTAAATCCTATCTATCAGATCCATCTCAGTTTGTACATGTTAACGATGAATCCTCATGCACGCCAAAGTTAGTCACAGAGTTCCAGAAGGTTCTGTCCTTGGACCAATTCTATTCACCTTATATATGCTTCCTTTAGGCAATATTATTAGGAAACACTCCATAAACTTTCATTGTTATGCGGACCCAAGACTTAAGACTTTCCCCTTTGATAAAGCTTACAGTTAGGGCTGGTTCATGTGGGTCCTGAAACATCCCTTAGTTATGCTGCTATAGGCCTAGACTGCTGGGAGACTCCCCATGATGCACCACTCTCCTCTTCTCCCTCTCCATCTGAACGAATTCTTATCCAATTAATGCATGTTACTAACTCGACATCTCTCTCCTGTAGTTTTGTGCTTTCTCGTCTCTCTCCTCTCTCCTTCTATTGCTTTCAGCAGGTGTATCTGCCACTGGAATTATTGTTGTGGGCCACCTACTTCCTCCATGTTGCTGCTCAACACTTGCTACAATTATTATTATTCCTATCATTATTATTACTATTGTTATTTTATTAATATTACCACTACCATTACATTATTATTATTATAATCTTAAAAGGAAGTTTTTCTTTGCCACTGTTGCCAAGTGCTTGCTCTTGGTGGGAATTGTTGGGTCTCTGTAAATAATATTTTAAAGAGTACGGTCTAGGTCTATAGGAAAAGTGCAATGAGATAACTTCTGTTTTGGCTATATAAATACAATTTTATTGAAATTGAATGGAATTGAATTGTATCTGTAAAGAGAGTGAACTCGGCCGCAAAATCAAAACAATGAGCTAAAAGACGCTAAAACCTTAAGTAGTGCTGAGAGGAACTGCAGAGTTGAGTAATAATTCTCAATGGGTTACACATAGTCATTTGACCCCTTGTTGATATAAAACTATTGATTAGATCAGCAATAATAAGCAATTTTGATAAGTGATTATTGTTTGATATTCACCTAGCAAAAATGCTGAACATTATCTGCTTCCCAAATACATGGATTTGCTGTTTTTCATTTGAGTTTTGGACGGTTGATCATGCAAAACAAGCCATATTGAAATCATCTGCTTTGCACTCAAATGCTTCAATATTAGACTTTAAAAGTGATGTATAGTTTTCTGGTATGGGGAGAGTAGGGGAGCAAAAAAGCCTGGAGGTTTGCAACTAATTCGCTCACTTGTGCCAGCCTAGAATAACTCTGTCTCATGTGGGCCTTGCTCAAAAGCTGCTTCAGTGGAGGCTGATTCAAAAGCAAACACTACCAAATCAGCAAACAACACATGTGCCTGCGGTTTGTCTCTGCACATCATTCATGGTAGATTTCAAGTCTTCCCCAAGAGAGAGGACCAAGGGACAGATTGATAGATACATACAGTAGAAGTATATATAAGCAATCCCACTCCCCACTCCCCACCCCCGCAACCCCTCAAGGGACCCTAAAGGAAACCTATCCCTTAATTTTCCCTCTTAATAAGGGGCAGCATTTTATATGGCCGTGGGAGAAGGTTTGTGTTAGCATCGTTAGCGATAGCCACAGTCCCAACTGCCGCCACCACAACCACCCTACCCCTCCTGAGGGACACCTGAGACACATTCTGACCAAGCAGGCCACGCCTTCACTTGTGTTGTACCTGGCCAAAGACTGGGGGCCAACTCTGGTGCTCTGAAAGCTCCTCCATGAAGATGTGGATTAGACCCCTACATAAATTCAAAGTGGCTGAGTGGGAATACAGGCAGTAACCACTGTGTTTGAATGCTGACTCATGTGTTTACATGTTGGAGGCTCCTGCAGTATGGACAGATGCCTGATTGGATTTAGATGGATGCTTTTGTCCACTGGGAAGCAGGAGAAAAAAGCTGGAGGAGGAAGTGGGATGGCAACAGAAGTCTGAGGGAAAGTTCAAATACCATGAGGGAAATTAATGTGTAATGTATTACATGTGTGCTGAATAGTGAGAAAGAGAAGCTTTCACAGTGGCTGAGTGATCCTCTGTTGTCTTTAGTGTGCTCCAGTAACCATTAATCTTCTGTCTCAGACAATTAATACATCCCTCTTTTACAGGTTTTTTACTCTGGTATGGGTGTGTATTGTGTGTGTACATGTGTTTTCCTATTCAAATATGTGTCTATGCATACACAAGACAAGTTCTTTATTCTTTATTTGGATCCCCATTAGCTTCCACAATAGTTGCTAGTCTTCCTGTGGTCCACAGAAAAAAAAAGTTTTAATAAAAGACAACAGAAAATAAGTAATAAGTGAAGTGATTTCACAAATTAATGTGTAAACAATAAAAGTTCTAAAACAAAAACAAACTTTAAAAAAATAATAAAAGAGAACAAAAAAATGATACTACTTTCTAATAAGGCACCCGTTACAAAAGTGGTAACTTATGGCTATGTTAATGGTTAATAAATCATTTACTAAAGCTTTGTAGATCGGTTATAAGTCATTAATAAGAACAACTTTTGGGTTGCCAGGGTGTGAAAAATCCCTTAAGACTAATGGGACCATATGAACACTTAGCTATCGGTAAAGGGCTGCAGAGGCTCTACAACAAAATCCATTTATTAACAACCTATTAAGCATTTGTTAATGGATTACTAACATGTATAAAAGCATTATTACCAAATAAATGTATATTTTAGCCGATACATATAGGAAAACTGACACGAGATTCAGAATTACAGCTACACCAAATTCTGTGTGAAATTCGTCAAAGAATCAATACAGCTGTCAAAAAACAAAAAATATGTGTCTAACAGTGTGTGCGGCCCACCCTCTCCTCCTAGCTAGTTGAATTTCCATATCACATGTCTATTTCAAGCCATCCTCTGAAAAAATTCTCCACATAAAAAAAACATAGCATAAAATATGACGGTGGCACAAACCTTGCTACTAATTTACAGGAAGAAGCAGTGTTGGGCAGTAACGAATTAGTTAGTAGAGTGTTAAAGTAATGTGTAGCGTAAGGGATAACAATTTGAAATTCAGTATTACAGTTATTAAGCCCAGTAATGCTCTGTTACTTTGATATTCTGGGGTTCAGCTTGTTTGCTGTCTTACTGGGAGTTTGATGGAGGGTTGATATCAATGCTTTCCGTGTACAGGTCCATTACGTGTTAGCTTGGCACATGGACCTAAGGCTTAACTTCTGCCAAAAGAGGAAGAATATGCCCTCTGGTACTTCAAAGCTGTCATATATACATGTGCTGTCTTCTTAGCTAGCTTGCTAACGTTAGCCACTGGTAAGGCTTCATTCAGGAATCACCTCGTTTTGTTCAGTTTCACTGAGGACTGTACCCAAAGCTAAGCTAGTTGTTGATGGTCAGTAAAGCTCTCCAAACTCAAAACTGCTTATTAAACCACAATGTCTCATTTTTTTATTTCTACACACATTAAGTATAACAGAAGACGAGGCATGTGAGTAACGTGCCTAACACAGGTAAGAAGATGACTTGGCAAAGTCATGGTAAAGTTACAAACAAGAGCTAACCAGAGGCGAGTGACACTAGTATTAGCAGCTAGCGCTACTTCCAATACACCCTGGCCCCAAACCTCTCCCGGACTCTCATTCATGAAAAAGGAATGAGTATGAGTAAATCATACTCAATTTGAACTGAGTTAACATTAATTGCAGCTGAATCAAATTACATCAAGTTGGGTTTAAATCACAGTGTATCACTGCACATTTATCTGTGCTGTTTTTGTATTGGATTGTGGACCATAGATCTAGATTCTGAATTGTCTGAACAGTATGTAACTGCCTTTCTGTCTGGATCTCTGTATTCATGACTTTGATGGTCCACTAAGGATGTACATGCATTCATGTGGCTGTGTGTAAGTGTGCGTGTGTGTCTTTATATGACAGAGTATGTGAAGGCCCTGTCTCCATCCCCTTTGTAATGTCAACCCACAGTCTCCACCGCAGTTGGCCCAAAGTCTACCAGCCCCCTCCTCATATTTATCCCTTGATCACACCTCCCCTCCTCTCTACTTCCCTATCCATCAGCCTGTTCCCCTTCCTCCACTTCCCCCTACATTCCTGGATTTCACTGCCATAAACAACTATTAACTTAATGGTTACAAAAATCATTAAAGAAGAAACATCTGTGTGCCTGCCACAGCCAATGAGGGGAGGCAAAGAGCAGCCGAGCCCAGGAAGGAAGACTGTGGTTGGCTGCCTGAAGTGCTTGCACCTTGTTAAGTCCCTCCCACTACCATGCATGCTCTTTATAGTCTGTTTAGCGAGGGGAAGAAGCAGCGGGACACGGCTGAAAAAAAAAAAGCGAAGGCGGGTTGGGGGATTTAGCAAAGACACACAGACACATGGAAATGGTTTGCATCTCAGTGGTGGCAGGCAACAGCCCGCTCTCTTTCTCTCTCTGTTCTTTTTTCTTTTTAATTTTCGATCTTTTACGTCCCAAAATAAGAACCAGATTGCCACAGTGGCTGCTTAATTTGAGCTCCTTTACCGTTTAAGGATGTAACTGGAAATTGAGGTGGAAAAATGTTAACAAAATTTAAAAAAGGAATAGGTAGCGGTGGGGGTATAAATCTCATAATTACAGGCGTAAAAGCAGCTTGAGCCTTTTGAATTAAGTCTCGGCCTGCACAGCTACCACTTTAATAATGCCATTTTGAGCTATGAGGGCATGCTGGAAGAGTGTTGTGTGGCAGACCATCAAAATCTTATTCATCATGCAGATGCAAGCGCCATTAGATCTAAGTGAAGTGATAAAATAGAAATAAGCCAACACAATCTAACGAACATGGAAAGTTCCGTGTGTACGGTAAGCAAATGCTCCTTTAACCTCATGGCCACCCTTGAGCTCTGTGAGAACAGGGAATAAAACATTAGGGGAAACGTAAAATAAATGAACGGAAAGCTCGGGCAGAGCTGGGACGAGCTTGCCCGTGCAGAGCGCCTGCGGCCACCACTGCTCTCCCTCAGCCCAGATTGAGTGTGACTTGTGTCAGGCGCAGACCCTCGTCTCCACAGCCGAGAGGGCAGCGCCACTGTGAAACCCTGCCATAAGATGAAAGCATTTTCCACCGTGCATAATGTGCATGAAAATAATACGCGCATTGTGTAATCACAGCACCAAAAGGCCAGAAATACATGCAGCATGTACAAAGAAGCTGTTATGCTGTTTGGTTTACTGTGTGGGCCCCAGAGCCAAGTGCAAGAGACTTGAAAGCTGGAGTCGCCTTGTGAAGGGAGTCTGAATAAAACACCGGCGAGGTGTTTTGTTGCACGCTACCTCAGGCCAAGGTGGATGTGGAAATGGTGTTCATTTTAGCGACTGTTTTTTTATGATGTGACAAAGTTATTTGGTGAGGTGAGGACAGCGCAGGGGGGACGTAGGGCGGAAGACTGGTGGTGTGAGTATTTGTGTCTGACTGCATGACCATGGGTGTGTAAACTCAGGCGGATTTTTTGCCGGCACCCCTGGCTGGTTTCTATGTTCCCACGATGCTGAATCCAGAGTTTCCTGATCTGTCCGATGGGAGGGGGTACAGAAGACCAAACTGAAGCAGGGCTGGAAAATGGCCGCTGCTTTGACTAACATAAACAGATCATAAAAAGGCTCTTCAGTCTGACTGTGGGAGCCGAGTGGAGCTCCAGACTCCCAGTTAATAGATTTGGGTGGGAGCAGGCATCACTTCAGCTGTGTCCTCTCTGATCTGGGTCACATCCAAGAGTTGGAGAGCTGTGTTTGATTCTGTTTAGACGTTACAGATCTGCATTCACTTTATAAAACCTACATTCACTCACATTACGATATACCGTGCAAAAAACACAGCACAAGTTAATGGAATGCGAGGAAATTCACCAGGTCACTGCAACAAGGATGCCTTCCAGGACATATTACATCAGCATCAGTTCTCTGTGTTTAAGTCTATGTTTTACATGTCGAGTTAGAAATGTTGGCTGTTCTCAGAAAGTTACCACAGTCTCCACCCAGCATGGCAGAGGTGTTAGCACCCATACCGCGAGCTCGGCGACAGGTCTCCAGCTGACCTTGGTCTTGCCTCGTAGAAATATCATGAAGTTCTGTCTTCTTAATAAACTAATTCTTCAGAAATGTTGTGAGTTCACAGTGTGCGTCCTGGAAGTGAGTGCAGTGTGGTTTGGACTATTGACGCTGGCACAGTGAGGTGTAAAAGTTATGCAGTCACACCACAAAATTGTATTCACTTGTGACTTTCATAGAACTTTCTTGTTCAGTGTGCCACCGTTTTCTGAGCTTGTGTGTGAAATACAGCAATTTGGCAATGTGTGTGTACTCATGGGAATTACAGGGGGTAGACAAAATAACATGAACACTGAAAAGGAGTTTAAAGCGAGACAATGTAGCTTTTGAAAGAAGAAATAACACACCCCACGCACCCCATTCTCAATTCAATACACTCAGAGATTTTACTGTTACAGCCTTACTTGGTCTGGTTTGACCAGTAGCTCATGGTGGTTGTTATCATATGCAAAATACATGCATATGATAAATATTGCTGTGTAACCGAAATTACTGAGTTACTTTGCTGACTTTATGACTGCTTGTGCACTCTAAATCAAAAATGACCATTGCACATCCCGTAGCTTGCAAGCCATTTAACATTATTTGTCAAACCACTAACTTTATACTGTATATGTCCTTTATGTCCATGTTAGTGAGTTTTAACTTATGACTGCTGTTCCTCTGTCTTGATGCAGTTTGTCTGTATTTGGCATATTTCCACATGATATTTGAACTGACATTTCAACTGATTCCGCAGTGTTTATGACAGATCCCGCCTGTAGTTTGTGCACAAAAACTATGACTCTTTTGAGCCTGGATAATTGTTTTCTTTTGCTTTGAAAATGTACATGTCCAAGGGCTGACCCATCTTCGTAGCAGTGTTTGTAATTGTGAAGTTACTTTAGAGTTAAGTCTTTTATTACTTTGTCTACCCACAATATATATTCTATATGGTCCACTGCCACTGTTCCAGCTTTTTGTATTATCTGAGGAAGTGGCTGTCTGGTAAACAGACAGAGCAGGCTGGTTTATAATTATTAGTTTAAGGCCCCGGCCCGCTATGTTCTGCCATCTCCTCTCGGCTGCGAGGGTCAGAGGAGCAATAAAACATGATTAAGTGAGGGAGCTGTGGCTGTAAAGTTCGTTCCAGCCACTCATGGATGAAAAATGACAGTGAAATCAGTCGCAGCATGGGAACATGTCTGGGCTCTCTGTAATGATTAAACCCCTGCGTTGGATAACCAGTAGCAGACAGACACATACGCAGAGCCATGATAACTAGGAGAGCAGAAACATCTGCAGTATACTCTATATCACATAATAGGCTTCACAATGGATGATTTATGTTATGTAGCATAGAGCACAATTATCAACACTGCTACACTGCACTAACATAACATTGCAGGACATGGAATTGGGTTATTCACAAATCCACGTAGTGACATTCAATAAAAATGTAATTAAATTGAAATTTTGCCACGTTTACCTTAATAATCAATGTAATGAAATAGGGATAGTCTGTAAAGGGAAGTGAAATGAATATCGTATCTCATGGTTTTCACATAAATAATTCACTTTTGAATTAAGGCACCATATATAAAGCATTTATAAGCTGTAATTAATTGTATAAGTATTTCTCTATGCCATTAAAAATTCAAGACAAAAAAATGCACCAATCAAAGTTAAAGTTTGGGTAAAGAAAACATCTGTAGGTATTATTTTTTCAACATAAGCAAACAACCACACAACTATCATCACTTTCTTTTTCAAATGTTGCCTACTCCTGATTTCTTTACCTTTTTAACTTTTACACTTGTAACTAAAACTGTGTGTTCATGTAGGATCCCAGTATTCATAGTAATTTAATTGAAAAAAATAAGTTTTAAGGGCCTCTAAGGGTCAAGAAGAACAACTTTTGGGTTTGGGCTGTGGAAAATCCTCCTCCTGCGTGACGCTTGCTTTGTCTTTTTTAGGGCTGCAACTAAAGATTGTTTTCATTATGGATTAATGGGTCTGGACCAAAATCCACTTGTAAACGACTTATTTACATTTACAATTACAGAACTGATTGGTTACTGGAAGAACCCATTTCTAAATGATGTATTAACCTTTATAATTGCAGATGACTTACTAACTTTTGCTGCTCGCATGTTAGAAAGTGAGAAACCTGTGACGCTTTATTAATGACTTTTTTAGCATTTGTGATGCAGTATTGATAATCTGATAGCTAATTTATTATAAAGGGTGCCTTATTGGAAAGGGGTGCCAATAATTCGAATGCTTGTCAGCTTTGCCATTCCTTGTGACATGGATGTATTTCATGATGAAACAAAGTACTCGTGTTTACACTCCATCTTGTTTTATTCTGTTTCATGTTGCTGAAGTCAAAAGTTGCTCTTACAGATCTGCCTCGTTTTCAACTGAGTTATTGTTCTATGTGAGTTATATTTAGCCTCTGCACTTATGTTTACTGTTACTGTCTTCAGTAATGTAGGATAGCACACGCCTTGAATGAAGCACATAGGCTTGTCAAGGCATCGGAGCCCAGTGTGGACTGAATATGCTACTGTACTGTATGTTGACTTTTTTTCAGCGAAAGCAGTTAAAAAAAAAGCTTTTCATGTTAGTCTTGAAGTTTTAGGACGGCTTACGAGAGCACTGACCTTCAAAGCAGATTATTTGCAATGTTCTTCCTCTCTGTGACTTTCCAGAAAAGACTGTAACATCCTCAGCTTCCCTGATCAAACAGGCAGGAAGGTAGCGTCTTTTGTTAACGTCACTGAATGGCGCTGACGCTGCCAGGAGTAATTATGGGTAATCGGTGGTACAATAAGGCGATGACAGCTGTTGAGCCGTTGCAACATAAGGGCAAGGCTCGGCCCAACCCGCGATCCGAGCAGCACCCTTACCTCACTCCCCACCACCGTCACAATCCACTGGATGCAATTAAGCCACACAATAACCTTTTTGTGGAACCCTGTTTGGCACATATCAAGATCACATCTAGAGCAGGGAGTTAATTTAGTTTTTTCATTTTTCCCTCTGTGTCTCGCCCTAGAGAAGCATTCATTTTAATCAAAGAAAATAAAATGTGGGAGAGGGAGGGCTGATATAGGTCTGTGTGAATAAACCTTTGAGAGTTATAAGAAAATACTAAATAGGATAGAGTCCTGGCTTTAATGATAATAGCCAGAATTATTGCATGGCTCTTTAGCACTTGTATGATCCCTCTCATTTTGTGTGACAGCTTGTTTCTGTGGCAGCACAGGTAAAGAAAAAACCTGAAACCATCAGTTAATTCACTTGTTGGTTTTGGCAGCGGAGCAGTTTCCTTCCTCTCCTCCCTCAAGTCAAATGAGGGATTTGGTGGTTGCTGGTTAAAAAAAAAAAAAAAAGGGAATTGATCGTCGTTGGGAATTTCCTGCCAAATTTGCTGAGAGAGCTGCTTTTGCTCAACAACACATTAACTTCTGTTTGGTTGTGGGAACTACTGAAGTGAGGACCTCTGCACGAGGATAGGGTAAGAAGCCATTTTAAACTCAAGCACTGCTCACAAGGCCCTATTCAATTAGCTCTACTGTACATGTATCATGGTGAACTCATGCTTATTTAAACCACACAGCAAAGTGTTACCTGTTCAGAGTTTGTCTTTACTAGGGATCTATTTTATGTTCGAGATGATATAGGTAGGGGTGCTTGGGAAAGTTTATGTTAAAAGTTGGTTAAATGTTAGTAATCTAAGTAGTTAAAGGAAAATCCCTTGGATCTTATTCTCATAATTTTAGCCATCATTTCCATCAGTAATGATAACATTGTACACACTACAGCAATTGCTGAGATCTGGGACTGTGGCAACATTGCTACAACTAAGTTCGATGGGGCAAAAAAACATGTGAAGTCAGATGATGAGACAGATTGGATCTTTTCATTAAATTTGCTAATATTAAACTCACCCATAAATGCCTAAATAACAAGTCTCCTAAGGTGCTCAGTGACTAGTGGCGAAGGAAGTTTCTTTACTTAAGTAAAAGTACTAATACCACACTGTAAAAATACTCTGTGACAAGTATGAGTCATGCATTTACTTAGTAAAAGTAGGAAAATGTACTTAAAGTTCTAAAAGTAAAAGTACTCAAAGCTGTCCCCTGTGATTGGTTATACTATTATATATTATATACTTATATTATTATTTAACATGCATTACTGTAAAAACAGGATTTTACTGTTGTAGTTGGGTGAGGTGGAGCTCATTTTTAACTATTTTGTATAGGACTGCTACTAATTATTATTTTCATTATGGATTAATCTGCTGATTATTTTCTCGATTAAAAGATTGATTGTTTGGTTTGTAAAAATTCAAAAAATAGTGAGAAATGTTGTCACAAAGTGATACCTTGACAATGCTTGTTTTGCCCGATAGTACAACATTCAAAATATTTATAGAAATAAATTAAAACTATGAAAATAATTACAAGGAAAACCAACAAATGCTCCCCTTTGTGAATCTGGAACCATGAAAAGTTTTTGCATGCAAAATGACAAGCGATTATCAATGTAGTTGCTAATGAATTTTCTGTCAATCGACTAATTGTTTCAGCTGTATTTGCATATACTGCTCTTCATATGTTTTGTATGCAAAAATCTTACTATCAGGTGGGGGTGTCAATATGTGGAACTCCTTTCCCACAGACTTATGTTTATCATCATGAAGCTCTGGAAGCTCTGAGTAACTGGAGATACTTCCACCTGACAGAAAAGAGTAGGCCTATACAGGTCTTCATTTTCCAGATTATTTCCATGCATATGCATGTCCTGCTTTCCTGCATAGCATGATTAAGTATTTTAAAACATAGAATCAACTTGGGAAAGGTAGTTGTGATATGACGTGCTGAGGGCGGCCTTGCTAGTAGGATTTTTCTTTTTTAAACACCAACCACGTCCCTTGCTCGTGAAGATATCTGCAATTTTACAGCATTTAGCGACACTTTCCTCCCGGGCTTTTCTCCTTTTAATAAGCTCCCTCTTAGCTCTACCTTTTCTCTTTCTCTCTCGTTCTCTCTTTCTCCTGTGCTGTCCATTTTTTTATGCACACTGCTCAGCCACGTGAACTCCATACACTGGGACCGCTCCATTTCAGTGCGCCGAAGCACCTGACGGCGAGGGCTGGGAACACTGTTTAAATGGAGTGTAATCTGTCAGCCAGTGGCAGCAACCACGTAACTGTCATCTGACAAAACAAACAACAATGGCGGCCTTCAGGGCAAAAGCCATGGTAGCTTTCCTAGTTGACATATATACTTGTCAGCATGGACAGTGATGTTCATAATATGATTTTAAGCAAGCCTGAATGACATGCAGAAGTGCTCTGTTTGTTTTATCAATCTCCCTTGACCTGTTTGTGTTTGTATGGGCCGTGTGGTCGAGGTAGGCATACACGGCACTTGAACTGAGTGGGGCGCACCACAGGCGTACGCTGGCGTGGTAATGGTGCGGACTGACTGAACGTTGCGTTGATGTGTATGTGCATGCGACCAATTGCCCGTGATGACACACAGAGATCATACCATTAGGTTAAAAGCAGACAGGGGGGCTGATGGTCTGCAATTCTGAGGGACTGTAGCTGCCCTGTGATGTTTTCTCTTTGATTTACTCATTTCATTTTGCATTTTTAACACTGGCCTGACACTCCAGGCCAATCAGCTTGCCAGGCCACCGGGAATTCTGGTGCTCCCGGCGGCCAGTCTGGGGCTGCCCACAGAACATAAAATAGATCCTGACTGGGATCATTTTAAACACAAGTTCACAGTTTTTCTCAATTGCTTTGGCTCATTTCTTGAAACAGTGTTAACATTCTCAAAGCTCTAGGTGCATTTGTCAAAACAGCTTATATTGTACAGCACAACACAATAGCTCACCTGCAAGGTCCGAACTCACCCAAAACATTTAACTTATCCTTCAAAACAACAATCAGGGGGATCATTTCCCGTACATATGAAATATGTAATGGAGTGGAGAGATATTCTGGAGACGATAGCGAACCTGGGGTTTTGCAGAATCATCCAATACTGAGATTCTTGTGTGGCGATAGGGTTGGAATTTCCAGTTTATTACAACTTAGGTCTTATTTTTATAGTTTTGTCCATCATTTCTATCAGTTATGATAACAATTTACACACAAAAGTATTTGCTGAGATCCGGGAACATCACAGCAACAAAAACCGTGATGGACGTTTACAACAGAGAGTTTGGGTGATAATTTGATAGTTTGCCTTCATTTCTGTCATAGTGCACGATCTAAGAACCCAATTGCAGAACACAAGGAAGTGGTACTAGGCTTGTGGTAGCAAACGTTTTTATTATAACACTGCAAGTAATCACAGGTGGATATGCGCTCTTCCACAGCGGCAAATCTGGTGTAGTCCACTGTAGCCAGAGAGGACTTAGTAGGCCCAGTCCTAGAAGAAACGGCTAGGCCCCGGGGACGGAGACGGGGAGTGTAGGTTCTGGCTTTGCTCGTGTAGCGTGATGGGCAGAACTGGCAAGGCAGCTTACTCGTGTGGTGAGGCAGGCCAGACAGGAAAGACAGCTGGCTCGTGTGGTGAGGCCGGCAGGGCAGGAAAGGCTGCCCACCACGGGTAGCGTGGTAAGCAGAACAGGCAGGCAGTCTTGCAGAGATCCGAGAGGATACCGTGGCTGTGATCACCGGCAGGGAATAGCTCTGTGGCAGAGACAGACAGAGTTACAAACGAGACAATAGCTAATAACTAAAACTTAACTTTGGTCGAGGTAGGAGCCGTGACAAAGGTATCGTACAAGTGTATGGAGACGATCTGGCGCTGGTAGAGTGGTAGAGCCTGGCAGATATACTGTGGAGACTGATTGGCTGATGGACGTCAGGTGTGCCGGTGATCAGCAGCAGGAGGGCGGACCAGGGAGCCAGGCCAGTATACACACACACACACACACACACACACACACACACACAAGAGTCAGGCGAGAAACTATGACAGTTTTCACTTCAAAATGCAAATCCTTACCTGGGGATTTGTTTAAAACCTGTGTGATCGTCTGACTGTTCATGTTTCTTGCCCCATCTAACTTCTTTTAGCAATGTCGGCATATTCCCAAACCTCAGTTATATATTTTCGTGAATACAATTGTAGTATTACCAATAGGAATGCTGGCCAAAACTACAAAAATAAGACTCAGGTTGTGTGAAACCAGAATTATCCTTTAAGTCACAAAACCATTCTTCATTACTCAGAAAAAAACGTCCCCATTTGAACACATGCTACAGGAATGTAGCTTGTACTGCCAAGTCTGTCAGTCTCATTTCTGGTAATCAAATGTTAATTTTTTATTTAGCAGTGTACATTCTAATTTCTGAACAGAGCTTGTACTATATTACAAAAAAAAAGAGAACAAACATGTACAGTTTCTAGTTACCATTAAAAAGAGAATGACCAGTTTGACCTGTTTGCTGTGGAGAACAAAGCGAGAGACACTGACAGAGTGAGCATTGAGAGGGAGAGATTAGGAGTCATGAGATATTAAACAGACTGATAGAAACTAACCGACACAGAAAGGTTGGCTTCATAAGTACAAAATGGTAATATCACTGCACTTATTATTCTTGTTTTGAATCTAATAGAAGTACATATTTCTAATCTGCACATTTTATTGAGGCTCTGCCTATTAGCCAATGGCATGGCAATACCATGGTCAGACAAATGCACAAAGCCCCTATTGAACTTTTGCCTCAGATAAAACATTATGCTGATAAATGGCTTAATATCAAGACAGATAGTGAGAAAGAAAATACCTTTTTTTTCTCTTTTGAGAGTTTAACAAAGTTTGAAGGGGAAACCCCCACTGTGATATCAAATGATAAAATACCATCTGAACACATTGAGCAAATGGAGCGACTTCTCCCTGGCAGAGGAGTCACACTGGGAATGAAAAGACTTGAGAGACAGAGGGAAAGAAAGATGAGAGGAAGCCAGAAATCTTCCTGAATATCACCATTACATTGCAAAAGCCTACATACCAAAGCAGGCTCCACATGGCACCTGGGTGCTAAAGAGCTAACAGGTCATCACGGAGCCTCTTGAATAGGCTGCTGTCTGTTTGTAACAACTTACCCCAGATGAAATGACATTCAACTCTTGATAAACAGTAAGGTTGTTGAACTTTAAGTCAGTAGCAGGTACCCGTTTAATAATAATAATGAACTTAATTGTATCATCTTTCACACAGAACAAAGCAAAGGAAACCTTTTTCTTTGTGTTTCTTAGTTCCATTGCACAGTAACAACAGACTGCAATTTCTTCAGCTGATCACACAGTTTTTAA
The DNA here is from genome assembly GCF_020085105.1 of Siniperca chuatsi. Classification (NCBI taxonomy): domain Eukaryota; kingdom Metazoa; phylum Chordata; class Actinopteri; order Centrarchiformes; family Sinipercidae; genus Siniperca; species Siniperca chuatsi. The sequence goes on along the minus strand of NC_058060.1, from coordinate 6,893,069 downwards.
AAAAAAATGAGCAGCTGAACAGCTGAGATGTCCATTTATAGTAAAAGTGCACTTTTGCAAAGGTGTTTCCCCCTTCAAGTGACGTAAAAGACTTTTTTAAATTACACATCTCAGAACAATGTGTTAAATCTGCAAAATAGAACATTTTACATGTAAAATAAACACGAAACATTTAGTTAAAATTGGGTAAATAACATGTAAAGAATATCTTGTGGTCATGTAAAAGTATAGTAACAAAAAGTCATATAATATGCAGTTCAGTCTTTGTAGAACTAGATCAGACTTGCATATCTGTGTTTTGGTGCAACAACTCTACATTTTTTTGGGCGATGGATCCTCTTTTGTGGATTTCTATAAAACATTGCTGACTTGTATTCAAACACAAGAAAACTGAGTATTTCCTATACACTTCAATGTGGACACACCCTCTGGGCAGAAGTTGCAGCACCCCCAGTGATCCGAGTTAGTCAACGTCCACAACTGTCACTGTGCTGTGTTAAATCCTTATTAGCGGTATTACCAGTATCACCCTGGATTGACCTGATTGGCCACTGTATTTTCATTGAAAACATCTAAAGTATGAAAAAAAAATCACAATTTCACCAAATATACAATGAAATAACATTGGATGTATCATACTGACATCAGTTTCTAATCAGAAAACATTATATCCCATGACAATATTCAGTATTCAGTAAAAATTGTAAAAAAAAAAAAAAAAAAAAAAGAGGTAACAATAAGACCTTTATCATGAATGGACATTTCAACCCAGAAGAGATGGATCAGACAGGTTGACTAAACTACAACAACATTTTCAAGATATCAAGTGGTCTACCAAACTGTTTAGAAATGCATTAAAGGGATAAGATGCAGCTCAAAGTGCTTTACATTAAGTTACATTAAAAAAAGCCTTACTGAAGGGCCCTTTGACAGGATGCGACCCTGTAACCTTTAAGTTAAAAGTTTCTCTAAACTCCAGGTTTTGCAAGTAGAAAACACTTTTCACCCATTGAATTAACTGTAAAAAGTCAGCGTCAGTTTAAAAAAATCTAAATGGAAATGAATGAAAACGGTGAACAACTGCCAACCCTGATGGCACTGGCTATGGATCACTGCAGCCATGGAGACAGACAGACAGGGAGACATTGCTGCCATCAGTGTTTGCTCTTTAGTGTCCTACATAAACACACACACACAGAGCCCTATCTCTGCTATCAGTGCTGGCCGTGCAGCATGCGTCCCCTCAGTTCAGGACATGGAGCTGGAAGGTCACAGTAGCCGTGTTTCCATCTAATTGTCAAGCGAATTTGAAGCAAACTTTAGACATTTCGGGAAAAAGAAATAAATAGCCAATGTGAATTAGGTGGGTTTCCATCAACTGGTTTGGAGGGAATAAAGTAGGCTACAGCGTAGTTTCGTCAGAAGTTGGCGGTATAGGCTTCAGAATGCACGGCTGTTAAAAACAGAGTAGAAGAAGTAGAGGTTACGAACTGGAAACAAAAGCAGTTGTTTGCCAACTGTCAATAAACCTCAGCGAAGACGAGAGGAATAATTTTGTCTCCTCATTGGTCCACACGTACCTGCTGCTACCACCAGCCATGTTTTCACGCGTTATGGGAATATCTGGAAGCAGAAACAGCTGATCAGTCATGTGAGGTAAATGTTCGCTACGTCAGAACTTATTTTTCCATCAGCCGTTTCTTATGCGATACTTCAAAATGCGCATAAAGATACAATCAATGATGGAAACATGGCTAGTGTGTTGCTGCTGTCGCCAGTGAAATGCCACCAGGCCACTCCCGCTCTGTCCAGCCTGTCTGTCTCACATGTTAAGTCTATTTGAACAATAAGCTACAGTTTCGCTGCTGAGGTGCATGACAACATCCGACAGACGGAGGTGAACACATCTTGGACAATGCTCCAGTTTATGTAATGTCATACATCGCACCATGTGAGGCAATAAAAAGCACTGTAACTGATCTCTTTTATTGTCGAGCGTTGTTTACTGAAGTGGGTGTCTGAATATTACACAAAAAGCTCTCTTGTTTGAGTCCTCTTTTTTTCTGTCTTTGCAGCAAACAATACACATTTTTGGGGTGAAGGAGAATGAAAACAGGCAATGAATGGGGGGCCTGTGGAGAGTTGTGTCAGAATGTGCTGATAAGCTTGGCATGGCTCATATTGAACACATCGAGACAGAGCATGGCTATCTGCTCTGTGCATTAGGAGTCGTCTGTGGGAAAGAGACAGGCCTCAGTGTGGGAAATGGCCTTCTTTTGATACGGAGCTGAAGATCAACAGTCTGCTATCATCTGCCATGGAAAAGTTCAGCCTGGTTTAAAGAGGGCAAATGCAGAAAGAGGGTTTTTGTCCATTGCTCTGACCCTATGTCATCCCCATGGGCTCAGCTAATGAGCGGAGCCTTTGAGGATGCTTGATAAATTGTGCAGATAAGTTGTTTGATACAAATCTTCAGCCACCAAATTTGGCTCTATTAGATTGAAAATAAAACTGATAAATGTGAGTAATGTTGCCACTCATGAAATCAAGCCTCTCTCTGTCTGTCTCTCCCCTCTCTCTCCCCTCCCGTCTGTCTGTCTCTAGTCCTCTTGGCTCCAGGCCTGAGTCATATGGTTGAGTGATCAAGTCGGGGTGTTGAGGCGAGCTCAGTGGGTGAAGCGCAGGAGCTCCGACGGGTTGCTGCTGGGGCTGAAATCAGTCTAAGTAGGCCGGGCCCAACACAAACAAACCTCGCCTCCCCTCCCTACCTCCCCTCTCTCTGTCCTTCCACCATCCTCCCATTTTTCTCTGACCTCCATCCTGGCTCGACTCGGCCATAGGGTTCACTGTGTTCACAGGCTCACCTCTCCACTCTCACACCAGCATGGGTGGATGGATGAACAGAGAAAGGGATAGATAAATAGAAATCGCATACAGGGCTGGTTTCAGTTTGACTAAGTTGTAAGAAGTCATTTTAGTGGATAAAAATATGGTACTTTAAAGTCAAACTGAAATTAAAATGTATTATCACATCTGGGCTAGCCTCTGTTCCACTAGCTTCTGTAACTCAATGCAGTCTCTCATTCAGCATGTCTTTCATCGGTCTTTCTGAAAAAATAAAATAAGCGTGTTTCTGAGGTTTTCTTTCCATATTCTTAGTCCTGCTGTTATTTTAGACAGGTCTGAATTAGCCCAGCCCCTCGACTCACCCAGGGGTTCGCCTCTTTTGCCGAGCCTTGATGTTTTACCTGCGATGGTCTACGGCTTGGGGGAATTGTGTTAAATGCAGCTAAAAAGAGAAATATTAAATTAAGAACGATATTAGATTATTTTTAAAAGAATTACCATCATTATCTGACATATGGCGTGAACCACACAACATACTGTTGAATAAGGCTATGTTCTGAGGCTGGATTTTTATCTACGTTGTTACGAATGTCAACGTGATTTTGAATGAGGTCTTACTTCTGGAACAGAACCCGGTAGTTCTGGTTTCACTTTGGCTCCCTATAACATGAATGAAAAGTAATGTCTGGTCGGAATACATGCTAACATTATCAAACTAGGCTAACTAGCTGCAATGGAACAAACTTCCGTTTAGCCTAGCTTGCTAGTATCCTTTGTGCGAGTGAAATACAAACTCAACAGCAAGATGAGTTCTCCTAAATGTTGAATGCTGTAACAACGTTTTGTCATGCCCCTTGGCGTCGTATTCAGATGCACATGCTACCCTTTAGCGTCTGTAGGAGACGCCTTCAGAAACTACCTTAATGTCTGTAGGAGACACTTTCAGAAACTACTGGTTAGGTAGTAGGAAGTCACGTGACGTAAGTAACGTAAGTCACTTGACATGTAAGTCATGTGACTTGTAATGTAACTTAAAACTTTAAATAGGGTGAAAGTCCTGTGCTTGTTTAAAAAAAAGTGAGAATTCAATTTTCAGTTCGACTTTCCACATGATCTTATACATGTATCTGTTTATTTATTATATTGAATCTCTATCAACTTGTCCTCCCTCTGAAAGAGGTCAGAGGTCAGGAACAGTTATAGTAAAGCAGCCAAAAAGCTGTTAGGGATCTGAGAGAAGCGTCAAAGTACATCACTTTACAATCACTTCTGGAGAATCTGACACTTTCTGCTTTTATCAACAGGAATCCATCACTGGGAATCAGCACACTTTGGAAACACCTGCTGGAGATTTTTTTTCACCAGGGAAGGAAGAGAAGAAGGGTGGAGAAAGGAAACAGAGGATAGAGGGGGGAAAGAGTGAATTCTTAGGCTGCCCCTAACCCATCCACCCCCACCCCAATCCAGGCTCATTAACTCAATTCATAATAGTCCCTTATCGCCCCCTCCTCTCACCCCGACTGGCTGGGTAGGTAGGTGGGGGGAGGTAGCTGAGCCCATTAGGCCAAGGACCATCGCTCACTTCATTCTTAAAATAATCACTGCTGTAAGTAAAAACCTCATGGCTGTGAGCATGTTCAAGTTTCCACAATTTTGTATTGAGAAAACGGTTCGTTGGCTGATGGACGGTTTTCTCTCCTCTGTCTATTTCTTGTCTTTCTTTTGACGTCTTTCATTTTTCCTTTGATTCCTCCTTTTTTCCCCTCTTCCCGTCCAGGCAGCTTGAAGCAGAACCACTAAATGGGGATAATTGGGGGTAAAGTGGCTGGCCCTTGTCTGACCAATCTTCTCACACAACAATCAGCAGATTGTTCCTGGGACCCTGTGACACAACAACCTCCTAGTGTAGATTTGGGCCGTAATTAGCAAGCAGCCACCGACATGCATGTCAGATACTGTTATATGTGGCGAATCGATTGAAAATTCCCTCCCTTGCTTGTTTTCTCAACAACCCAGCCCTTTCATTACTCTGGCCCGACTTTTTGGATTGTTTTGAGCTACAGCGGGTGTTCTCTTGGAGCGCTGGATCGATGCTGAGGTTTGTTTGCTGTCTCTGGAGATGAGACGGATGGTCAGTTGGAGGGGCCCGTTTTTTGTGTGCCTGACTGGCCACTGGTTAACCATCTAATGAGGGCAGAGGGAACGTCTCCACAGAGCCAGAGCAGCAGGACCTCTCTCTGTCTGTTTCTCCCTCTTCACATACTGTCTTCTCGCACATACACATGCACAAGGATGAACTTTTTTGTATACTCAAACATACGTACACAGCGTCAGGGAATGTTTGTCTTCCTTCCTAAATCCTTAATCCTCTGCTTCTTTTGTTTACTTACGTGTGCATAATCTTCTGCTTGATCTTTGATTACACACACACACACACACACACACACACACACACACATCTTTGTATTCCTATACTTGTGAGGACCCTCATTGACATTCCATTGGCATTCCCTAGCCCCTTACCGTAACTTTAACCATCTTTAACCAATTCTACCCTAACCCTTAAAACCAAGTCTTAACCTTCAAACAGCCCTTTGAAGTTGTGAGGACTGGCCAAAATGTCCTCACCTTCAAAAAATGTCCTCACTCTTTTGGTTAAAGGAGCTGTATGTGACATCCACTGCCACAAAATGTTGCACTAGAGCCAGTAAGTGATTTGAAGGGGGACCAGGGGGATGCCATCCCCCTTTTTAGCAAAATTGTTAACCTGCTCAAAAGATGCTCTGTGCTTTGTCTCGTAGTGGCGCTTCACATTGCCCCTTTTAATGATCACCACAGTCTTGGAACATATGAGACATACTGGTTATGAACTGCCTCTGGGAAGATTGAACATGTAAGTCTGTCCATTCTTGATTAAAAGCTCTGTTTTTGCTGTCTACTTTTCTCTTTTTAGAGCATGGCATGTGAAATTATTTCTCTGACTCGTCTGGGCCATCCCTCCTGTTAAAATTTAACAAATTGCCCACTGACAGAGCACCAACATCTCAGACCAAACCAAAGGGCGCTATGGCCCACCAGACTCCATTGAGAAAAACAGTAATTTTATCTTGCAGATCATCGTAAAACTGGACAGAAACAGAACAAAACTCACCAAAACCGTCTTTGTTAGTCTTTCTACTGTTCTAACAATCACCAACTCTGGTTTGGTCAAGATAAATCCTTTATTCACCGCTTTAGATGAGAAAAGAAACAGTCATTAGATCGCTGTCCTCAAAGCCAACAGTTTCACAGATATGGACCCAAATGCACATGCGGCCGGACTGGCTACTAATACAAAAAACAGAGAAGCTCAGATGACAACACTCATAGAGGGAGTGTGACAACATTCTCTGCTCAGGGCGCCATTACTCGACTATATCTTTAAATAGCAAATAGTTCATAATCTCTACACGTATACAGAACCTTTAAAAACTTGTTCTGGTCCTCACTATGTAGGAAGTACACACACACAAACACACACAGCCTGGTTGCTGTGTTTGTTTACTTTATGGGCAACATCCAGCATGGTGGACCAGATAAGAAATCGCCCTTTCTCTGTTGTCAGAAAACAAAGCAAGTATAAATACAGGTGAGTGACAACATCTGCGCCATGTGATTGGCTATATAGATGTTTAAAATTAGTGAAAGATATTTTGACATGTCACAGTAGGTAAAGCACAGGTGTAAATGATAAAGTTTAAGGATGACTGAATTCCATTTAGCTGCTTCAGTTTCAGGGTCCTGGTGTTGTGCATGCTGGCTCACTGTCATACTGTCATGACTTACTGGGACACTTGAGTAGAACCCCAACTACGACTGGGCAGGCGTCATCATTTTGTAAAGCTCGTTTTTCCCTGTAAACATTAATTGCCAAGACTTTTGGACAAGACTTTTGAAGATTCATCCACTCTGGACACTACTTTAGAAAAGCAAAATTTTTGGGTGAGAAAAGTGTGGATGGAAAGTCGAAACAAAGAGACAAAGATGTGTTTTTAAATGTTTTGATGTGGATTAAACTGTCAACAACCAAATTAATTAAGGACTTAATTAAAACAATTAACGACCCAATTCTGACCTGCAACCTTAAAGGGGAACTTCACTGATTTTACACATCAAAGTCTGTTTACAGGTACTGGGGAGTACTACTGCATACGTAAAAGCTATATAAAGTATTTAGAGTCTCCAGAGGGAGCTGTGTGAAATCTGATAAACGTCCTCAAGTGATGTCACTTGAGTCAGCGTCGGGTGGGAAGACTACAAATTTGAAACAAAAGTTTGTGTTCATTATGTGATATTTTGTGTTGATATTTTATTGGATTCTGTTGACCTTATTAAAACCAGTGTGACTGACACGTGCTTGTTTTAATGGATGGTGTCAGACCAGAGCTGCCAGCACAATGCAGCAGTTTTTGGTCTTCCTACATGATTGTAAGTCACTAAGGGTGACCTTCTGCTTCACCGTGAGGTGAAAATTACTCACAATCCATCAAAGTATTTCATGTTCACAATCCATTTCCAACAACCTTTACTTTTTTTCATCAATAAAGACACCACACACAGTGTGTGCTGTTATTATGTTCCTGGTGCCACTATTTATGCTAACTATTTCGCCCATTTTTAAAGAAATAGAGGGCCATTCTAAAAGAGCTTAAAGACATAAATAGTGGTTGTTTTGTGCTTAACTAATAAGTGACATGGAAACATTCTCATCCTTTACACAAAACATTCAAACAGACTGGATACGTCAAAAAGGTCACACAAGGCCATAACCTGGACTCATCACTTCATGAGAATTAGAAGACGTCTTTTATTATCATATGTCACAGGGATAGAAAGCAGACATGATGGCTGCTAGATAGCCATCGCTGGGTGTAAGTGATATTGCTGAGCGGAGAGTAGGTCGTCCTCATGGCCCGTAAGTGATGACAAACAAGATGACTGATGGTCTTGGAGTGAGGCCTTTTCCCACTCAGAAGTATTTTACACACTTTGGGGCGCCCCCGGTAGCTTACCTGGCAGAGCGTGTACCATTATTAAAGGTGAGTCCTTACTGCAGCCTTTTGCTGCTTGCCATCCCCCTTCTCTCTCCCCTGCCTTTCCTGTCTCTCTCTACTATGACTGTCCAATAAAGCAGAAATGCCCAAAAAAATATCTTAAAAAAAAGAAGTATTTTACACAGTATAAGGGGAAACTATGGAGATAATTGACCTACAAGTAAGAGCTGATGACCACTGTGTATGTTTTGGCTCCGTCCTCTGTGCTTATGGTTGAGTAAATTAAATTAGTAATGTGTGTTGCAGGTGATATGAGGTCAGCGTTGTGTTTGTGTATTTATATATGTGTGAATATGTGTGTGTTTGTTTTGAGTAGTGAGTAGGGGAAGTCAAAATATCAAAGGGCTAAATGTCGAGCATTGGCGGTGCAGGAAGCCTGACGTGAAAATCAAACATCCCATTAAGTTGTCAGAGGCAGCCAAGTGCAATAACACAGCAGCTGGGCCTCGTCCGACCACAGACAGGCAGACAGACAGGCAGACAGACAGGCAGACAGAGGGCGTACAAACACAGCACTGCTTTTAGGGCTGGCTGTGCACAAGTCCAGAGCCGCTAAACTCATGTCACTGTTTAAGATTACCAGTTAAACCAGGGTTATTTTCAGGAAATTGTGTTTTATAAAGGAGGTTTAAATAAGTCTGACTTAAGTTAAAACGTATCCCTTCAGACTAGCTTGAGAAGTGTTCCATAAAGCAAGATTACCAGTTAAACCAGGCTTATTTCAGTAAATCAGGCAAATTTTCAGGTAATTCTGTTTTATAAAGGTATTTTAAATAAGCCTGACCGAAATAACCATGAAAACGTATCCCTCCAGACTAACCTGGTACCGGTCAGGTTACTTTTCAGTTCCTCGCTGAAGGTTCCTCTTTACTGCTGCACAGAGAACAGCACATGTCAAATTGTTTGTGCAGCCCATGTCACATTTTAACATGCACTAATTGCATACTTAAATTCTGAACTCATTTTTTCAGTTTAAAGTACAGTATTACAATCAACATGTGTGCAAAATGCACTGCAATGAAAAAAATCTAATTAACATCTTTGACCCATGGCTGTAGCCTCATAGTAAGCAGCATTTTCACCATTTATTCTCTCTTATCTCACTTAAATAAAATAAGAACAACAGACATCTAGAAATCTGTCTATTAAAAACACAAGAGGAGCAGACAGTCTGTATTTACGCAGTATCGTCACTATATGGACGATACTGTTATGTCACTTGACAAAAACAAGTAGCAAAATCGAAAACTGAACTTTTGTTGCTAATGCTAATGTTTTATTTGCTTGCTACAAAATAAATGACCTGGCTGGGGTCCTATATTTGATACTTGCAGCTTATACATATTGTGCAATAATTTTTAGCACTCATGATACAAAGAAGATTCATATTACTCACACTGGACTTGAACCCACAACGCCACAAACAGAGCTAACTGAGGAATTTAGCAGCAGAGTTCGACTCTAACCTGACTGCTGGTCTACAACATGCTGCTAAAAATGTTGTTTTGTGAACTGCAGTGATTTGTTTGTTTTTACTGTAATATTTTACTCTCCATATTATATATTAAAAAAGTGCTGCTCCGTGGCTGCAAACAGTTACTTGTCACTTTTCTTTATTGTAAATTGATGTGATCTGTGCTTGATGTTTTAGGTTTGTGTTTCAAAGTCATAAACAAGCACTTCTTAAACTAGGCTTGGCTCAGTCCAACCACATTGACTTTATGAAACAGTTTAATTCTGATTCAGTTTGCTAGGCTCATTCAAGACAAGCTTTTCACAATAGGCCCTGCTTTCTATGAAACTCCCTTAATCTGGGCAAAGTGACTGCTTGTAATGAATCAGTTCACATATAATCTATTCATTTAAATGATATTTTGAAGGAAGTATATTTAAAAATGTCACTTTTACACTGTGGTTCTCAAACTTTTTCTGTCATGCCCCCACACCACATGCAAATGGATTGAATTCTTATCAGTTATTAACAATATTAGGGGAGAAACAAATAAAAAAGAAGCCAAATTGAATTCAATTGAAATAAAAGAAATGATTCAGGCCAGCACAATAGCATCAGTTATGTATTTCCCTACATAAATCATATTCATTCAACTTAGTTCCACTCCACATTTTCCCCCTAGGCTCTATTATGCCCCCCCAGGGGGGCCCGCCCCCAAGTTTGAGAACCACAGCTTTTACAGATGTCTAAAATCAGTTTTTGACTGGAGTTCATGAAAGTGAACACAAAATTTGAATCTGAAGTGGATATTTTGGGAAAAAAAGCCTCTAGTTTGACTGTGGTAAACTGGTGATAATGGGCGATCCACATTAAAATCCATTAAATCTGCTGTTAGAAAAAAAAATCCATTCCAACCTCCTCATCTCTTCATACCTGACACCTCTGGGGCTTCGGTCGCTTCCTTCCAGGAGGGCTGATGGGAGTCAAGCTCGATGGATGGACACTGTAAGCCAGAACACTTGCGGGGTGAATTCCGCATGTGACCGGTGTTTCATATTTAATGAGAGCTGCTGTCACTTCGACTCAGGGCAGTCAGGGAGAGAGAAGAGAGGAGGAGAAGGAAAGAGAATATAGGGGGGAAGAAATGTTTGAATGGTAAAACAGACAGAGTTTGGGAGAGGACATTAATGTGTGCTAAATTTAAGGCATCAACTATATAGCTATTCTTTTAGGACACCACACAATACAAACATACAAATGTCCTCCTCACTGGTTAAAACAAACAGCAAAGTGACATAACGCTTATAATCCCACCCCTTCCACTGTGCACCTCTCTACGCCCTCCCGCCCCCCGCCCCCCATTAGGTCATGTGTACTCAGTCCTGTTGTTCCTGCGTCCCTTAATTTCCACTGTTATGCGGACAAAGGAAGGCACAAAGCGCATCTCAGCCCCGGGTCCTTGCACTTGACCTCATTGGCTCATTACTGTCGCCATAGAAACTCGCTCCCCTCATCACCTCAGAAACTCGCTCCCCTCGTCACCTCCAGGTGACCCCTCCCACAGTGTGTAGATGAATGGAATTTTTATAGCAGTTTAGAAGTGATGGGAGCGATAGGTAGGTGTGTGTGGGCTGAATCCTCTGATAACAGGAACTACTGTGTGACTTGCTGATTACTCTAGTGTTTGTGGCCAGCAGCCGCCCCTGTGTGTGTGTGTGTGTGTGTGTGTGTGTGTGTGAGCAGGAGCGTGTGATATTAAGTGTGACGTTCCAAGACCTTTTCATCCCTGAACTCTTGGGAACAGGTCATTTCAGGCAGACGCAGAAATGTGAGGGTGTGGATCAGATTTCTTGACTCTGGAACAGCTCCAGATGGCAATACTGGAGCAAAAAAGATCTTTATGAAGGCAGAAAAAGCTTTACTCAATGGATCAGCAAACACAGCAAGTCCATTATTTTTGATTAATCTGGCCACTGGTATTTGCCATGTCATAGACTAGTGATGAGTGTGTATGTTTTACATATTAAACTCAGGGTTGGCCAAAGGTTCCTTCTTTGTAACGTCTGGGAGAGATGTTTTTTTTCCTCAGGCATCACTGTGGTTGAGGTTTTTGAAAAGGGAAACATGTAGTCGTGAAGCTGTCTCCTGAAAGCTGTAATTACTCTTTTTGTCCTACTCTGGATCCCTGCAGGAGGCTTTTATAGTTTCATTTTCAAAATGTTTGAAGATTAAAAATAGTGAAAATGTGAAAGAAGAAGGTGGATCTGCTGTTCAGAGGCTAGGTTTCCCAAGAAACTCATTGATGACTGCATACAGGAAACACATGCAGGTGTTGTTTTCCCTGAACACACCCTCAGCTGTAAACTGTCTATAGCCACACGCACAGTATGCACGGATGCACACACACAAACACACACATACATACAGGGAAGAAAGGGCTCCCTCTGCTGAGCCCAAAGTCCATAGCTCTCTCCAGCCCTCTCTCCTCTCCTCTGCCTGACCATCTCATCAACACTCACTTGAAGTTACGCTCTTTTTTTTGTTAAGCTCTTTTTCTCGCATTGTCACCTCCAGGGGAGGACTGGCAACAAAAAGCAGCCCGGGAATTTGCTGTCAAACGGCCCCAATTTGATACACCAAATTCGACACAACATGTTTGTCGATCAACGAATCATTAATTAAAAAAAAAAAAAAACCCACAGAAGCGTAAACTTCTGAGTCTGACTAATTAAATCTTGGAAATGGTCAAACTCCAGCATTGAAACCCCCAAGGTTAACAAAAACGTTATGTTCTTTAGTTAGGTCATTTAGCTAGTTCACAGCACATAGCATGTAAGCTCACTCCTCTTCGATGTTTCTGCCTCTTCGCCACTGTCCTCATCATCACCTGCAGACTGCTTAAATAAATCTGTTAGCACACTTTGTGGCGTCAGCCAGCAAAGCCTTTTGCTGCACCTTCTGTGCACCGCCAATCAAGGGTTTTCTCTTTCTATCCGTGTTTGGGCTACGAGTGCTACATACTTTTAAGGAGTGCTAGATACTAACTGCCCGAGTGCTAGATACTTTGAGTTTCAGTTGTGATGGCAGCTGCCAACTGCTATTACGGATTGCACCAACCATGCCGCTGCAGCTAAGATGACCTATTGAATATCTATATTTAGGCTATATAATGCCGGGTTGGGAAAAAAAGACTGGCCCTCACAAGACCGGCCCGCTGGGAAAATTTCCATATTTCCTGATGGCCGGTCAGAGCCTGGTCACCTCCATTCATCATCAAAGATTAGGTGATTTCCACTGCTTTGTTCTTCATGCAGCATTCACAAGCAGCTAAATGAGTCCATAGATAAAATATGTATCAAAAGTTTTGTTCCTCAATTTTTTTCCAACGTGAAAACCTTATTTTAATAACAGAAAATATTTAGGAATATTTTGTTTAGGATCTGTATCTGGCATTGCATCACCATAAAAAAGATAGCACTTATTCCTTGCCTATCTTTAAACCAAATTTCACTAGAATCAGTCATCATGTTAATTCACATGTCCTGTTAACTAAGAGACAATCAGGAAATATAAAATATAATTCAATTCAATTCAATTTTATTTATATAGCGCCAATTCATAATATAAGTTATCTCATTGCACTTTTCCTATAGAGCAGGTTTTGACCGTACTCTTTATTATATTAATTACAGAGACCCAACAAATTCCACCATGAGCAAGCATTTGGTGACAGTGGCAAGGAAAAACTTCCTTTAAAGAGGGCAGAAACCTTGGACAGAACCAGACTCAAGAGACTTAAGACATCTGCTCCTATATTCCTCATCATGACACAGCAGAATAGGAGAAGAAAGGAGGTGGGGGCAGAGATTCAGTGAAAGTCTGCCAGAGTTCAACTTACTCATACATTGATGCAGATTTACCTCGCCCATAGCAAGCGAATCCACTGATTGCGGCGATTTCATTGGAATTGCTTGATTTTGCCATGAAATTCTGCCATTTCAAATGCTGGTGTGTCCAGGCGGTTAGAATGAGAGGGAATGTGACTGTAGAATAAGTGAGGCAGAGCATACAGTAAATGACTGTATGCGTGCAGCAGGGAGAGCAGGCCAGGCAGGATGGGTATCAGCACATCACACAGTGAGGTTGGTCTCCCTGCTGTCTGCTGTGATAGAGACAGGCCTGTACAGACTCGCCCTGCAGTCCCCAGGTGAGCCTATGGTTCTCAACTATACACATTATTATCTCCCAGTGGAATGCCACCCAAGCCAGATGGAGAAACTGCAATTTGAACAAGAATGCAGAACAACAACAAAATAAATGTAGCGTATTGTATGAAAACAGGCAAACATGAGGGGTTTTCAAGTGCATCCTTTCTAGGATCCTTTCTCACACATCAGGTTTAAAAAGTCACATAGCAAGAATGCTTATCATTGCCAATGTAAATTACACATATATAAAAAAACTATTCTTAATGAAAACACATATGCCTACACGTAGAGTAGCTGCAGAAAAATAAAACTCTGCACATGCACAAGGATGAGAGACAAGGTGTACACCGATTCACAGTAAGATATCTGCTCCTATATTCCTCATCATGACACAGCAGAATAGGAGAAGAAGGGAGGTGGGGGCACAGATTCAGTGAAAGTAAATGAAAAAAGTAAAAAGAGATCAATGTAATTTGGATGTGTTGTATTTTTAATGAGGCTCCAGTCATTGAGGGGTTAGAGAGCAGGCTGATCTGAAGAGCAGCGAACGGGGGGAGTGGAGACAAGGCAGTCGGGCCGCTATTGATCAAAGGGCTGGTGGAGGTAGGCTGGCACCATGACTGGGCTGGGGTGACCTGCACTGCTGTACAGTACAGAGGCTCAAACAGGGAAGCAAGAAGTATGAGCTGGACTGAGTCTTCACGTCATGCTCCTTTCATGAGACCCAGGTACATAAGACTAAAGCTTTGCTAACGCACAGTAGTTTTAGGAATAGGCCTTTTTCACAGCAGACATTTTGACTTGTCACAGTAGGAAAAGCACAGGTGTTACTGATAATATAGACGATGCCTCCATTTAAGTGTCCCAAGTATGTGACAGTGAGCCAGCATGTACAATACCAGGACCTTCGAACTGAAGCATGTTTTTCAATGTAGAAACTTCATTCAAACGTCATTTTCACACTTTTTCATGCGTTTTTGCAACTCTTATCTACTCATTCATACCTTCAGCTAGAAACTCCATTCAAACTTTGAAATGTTCCACATCTTTCATACATTCTGGGTATAATTCAACTTTTAAATCCCATTAAAACTTTTCAAACTTTATTTGAAGTTTGGGAATAGGTTGAAGATAAGTGGGTTTGAAGGTTTTTCTCATTCACTTCCATTATAACTACTCGTTCATACATTCACATAGAAAATCCATTCAAACTTTAAAACGGTCACAACTTTCTCACATTGATTCAACTTTTTCATATCTTTCACACTTTTTACACAATCACAGTTTTTTATGCAAATTTTTGTATGCAAATTGTATGCAATTTTCAGACCTTCTCAGATTTTTTACATTAGTGTGTATGGGATGGAATGTTCAGAGTCAGAGTGGGCGACATCATGAGAGGAGCTGTAAACTCTTCTTAAAAATTTCCCTTCATTCCCACAATCTTTACTCTTCATACATAATGTTTGCTTCAAAATGTACGGAAATTTGTGCTCTTTTATGCAATGTACGTATGGAAGCAATCTGACTTATTTGACACATTTATTTAATCTAACATTTATTTTATTAGACACATTTGGCACTATGAGCCTCACACCGTGTCCTAACAGCAAGCGAGCGTCCGATTATCACGTTGCATCGCGCAACATCGGCCACTCGCTGTCCACAGTGAATCACTGTGCACTGAACTAAATATGCACTTCTATTACATCATGTAAACAAACCACGTACCTACCAGCTGCCACCTTATTTAGGTTTTTGTAGTTAAACGAGGAGGTATCGTATAGATAACTCCTCATTTCAACTTCATGAATCAACCCGGTCCTCGTCAATGATGCAGCTCTTTCAACACGATCAAGGGTGTCCGACAAAAGTTCAGCTCAAAGCGGTGCACCGCATTGTGCTGCACAGTGTTGCTCGCAGCCAGTTAGGACATTCCAATAGAAAACAATGCAATCAAACTGATTTTGTCGCTGACACTCGCTCGCATCACATTCAGTTAAGACACGGTGTCAAAGGGACAGGAGTGGCAAGCAACTGCTGCATAGACTCCATTGTTAACTGAATTCTAAACAGAACTAATTCTCACAGTTTTGACATGACACACACACACACACACACACACACACACACACAGCACGTTCAGCAGGGTTTCCTCTCTCTCACAGTATCAAAATGTAGGTAAAAGGAGTTTAACTTTGTTAAAACATGAAGGGTTTAAATTCCAAAAGCAAGTGCTCTCTCAGATCATTAGAATGTGGATAATTACCCCCAGGACCACATTTCACTTTTTAAGAAAGACAGATGAAAGAGGCCCTCACCAGCTCGTACAGATTTCTGGGGCCTCAGTAAAAAGTCAAAAGCTGTGATGACTGGGATAATGTGAGCTAGAGCTAGCTAAGTGTCTCTCCACGTATGATCAAGACTTTCATCTAGGCTCCAGTGGAGAAGTCTAACAGCATATCAGCACAGTGACAATGGTCAGTGTAATGAGGGCAGTAGCAGTAAAGCGCCTCAGGGTGGATTCTTGGCTTGTGTGACTCCAGGGAGGGTGTCACATCCTCCTTTAATCATTAAAGAAGCAGGAAGACCCCCACCTATCAACCACCATTACCATTTAACCCCCCTAGCCCGTCTCTCTCTGTAGCCCCCAGCCATAGAAGCTCCTCAGCAAACCAGCCCAGCCTTCCTCCCACCAGTGGAGACAGACCAGTGGCTCCACAGTGCCTGATAATCAATGTCTGCCCCTCAGCACCCTGAGGCTCAGGCCTGCCTCTATAAAGATGCCTAATACACAAACAAGCACAATCACAGACATAAAGTATGCATTCATGTGTATGCGCACTTGAGTATGCATAGAATAAGTACATTCAGACACACAGAATGGTCCCCTGACCCCAGTGAGAGGGGTGCATTAATGCTGTCCGCTCCCTGTGTGTCTCCATCCCTCCCTCCGCCGTGCAGACACAGACATTGACTGCTGGATCACAACCCCTTTACCTGAGTCAATAAAGACCCTGCATTGAATTGATTTGGCAGGGGAAGAGAGTGGAAGTGGGGACGGGGGCGAGCAACAGGACTCTGAAATCCATAGATGGATTTTTGACTCTGTGGCCGGCATTGTCAGTCATCCTCTTTTGTGTGCTGAGAAACCAGAGGGAAAAACTGACTCGACGGGAGACGGCGCAGACAGCGTTATCTATTGCAGACTGCAGAACGTCTGGCTTTTGTGCATTAAAAGTATGAAGATGAAGAAGAAACAGTACAAACATTTTAAGAGTTCCCTCTATTAGACATAACCAAATAGACATATTTCTGCTTTCTGTTGCTTGTCTACTTACAAATTCAATTTTTATTTTGACTAAATGTTATACTTTGCTGTAATTTAATTGACATCTGATCCTGAGTGCATTTTTTAGGCTGTCCATACACATTACAGCGGAAACTGGCCGCGATGAGTGAAGGGAACAAGGTAAGGGAAAGTTAGTCATCAGATGTAAACCACCTCTTCACCCCTCTCACGTGGCCTCGACCTTTTTTGCAGCTCTGAAAACATTGTTGGAGTATCTTGGGGAATAACTGAATGGTGGTCTCCACAGAAACCAAAACTAATACAACCCCTAAATTACTGTTGATTAATGCTTTGAACACTTTGTCCTGCTTATGCATTTTGTATTGCAGAAATAATATTTCAAGAAATTCAATAGTAACTCTTAACAGCTGTAGAATTTGTCCAAGACAAGTCGGATTCCAGCAATGGAACAAAATCTGTACATACATGAGATGGAAGCAGCGGTACTCATTATACCTGTGACTTTTAAAATTGTAATTCATGCAGAAATGTGTATTTTCATCTTTTTAAATTCTTTTGTCAATAAATTGCCATGAAATAGCCCAAACCAACAATGTGTTAGTCCATCTCTTAATACTTTCTGACCCCCCTACCCTGTCTATGGCACTCAGCCCCAAGCCCATTCGTTCCTACTGAAGATGTAAATGATGTAAAACAGCTTACAAATGTATAGTTAAAGGCTATAGTTAAGGATCAGCAATTTTATAAAACAACTAGGCACTTAAGTGTTTTGCAAACATTACTCAAACAGGAGGAGATAGTGAATTTGTTGGAGACTTTTTCAGCTGCGGAGTAGCACATATTTGGAGCTCTAGTGCAGTGTTAATTTCCTCAATGAAAACTACGACAAAAGTTATTCAGTGATAACTCTTTTGTCATGATGATGATAACAAGACTAAAACTAAATAAAGAGCAATCAAAACAATGACCACATTTACTGTAATATTTGTCAGTGGATAAAAAACTAAATTATAATGTGAAAAACTGATGAATGGACAAATGCACTAAATACTAATTACTCTTACTCTTACTTATTCAACGACCTGCATGCATCTGTGGAAACACAAATTATGCTCCTGACTTGTTCAACAGTGTTAAAAAAGTGTCTTCTTTAGATGTTTATTTAGCAGCTTGACAGCAGCATTGTACTTCAGTAATGTCTCTGCAAGTAATATTTGTGTTCTTAAAGGGAAAAAAGCAACAGATTTATGGGCTAAATGCATTCACAATCTCTGTGAAAATCAGACAAGAAGTTACAAAACAAAGCACCTGGGACATACTATGAAAATAAGCAGGCCAGCACACTGACATTTCTAAAAAGGTAAGCTAATGATAACGTAATATTATCAAGGGCTGTGGATGAGGATGTAACATTAATGTTTCTTTCAGTAGGCTATCTTTTGGGTTTAAAGGCTATCAATCATCTAAATCTTCCTCTAGATGTTCGTTACGGACATTTTGCTGCATTAATGTTAGCCAATGTTTGAGCTGCTCACCAGCTAGCTAAATCCAGACAGAGAACAGTATTTTACTGAACTAAGAAGAATGACAGTGAATGAGCTCCTCTGTTCAAACACACAGAGTTTGGAAATTGCAGCTGTATTTACTGAGGAGAGTGAGTCCATTGTGTTACATCAAAAAAGACTAAATCAAAATCAGGTGCCAAAATTCACCCTGCGAGTATTACGGGCAGCAGGATGGTGTATGTGAGATTAAAAAATAAACTACCGTGTGTCACCCAGTGCAACAGTGGCTCAAGGATGGGTTTTTAATTTAATAGTTTGGGTCTTTTCATGGGATTTATTGACAATAAATATATGGCAATAAAAATATGTAATATCATCAGACTTAACCTTTAAACTTGTGTGTGAATAAAAAACTATTACCACCTGCTACCACTCGCAACAAAGTCTTGTTTTATTAGCGTCCCCATAATAGCTCAGTGTATGTACAGTCCACGTTGACAGGCTCTTTCCCTACATTCCCAGCATGTAGCCTATGAAATGACTTCATGAGCGGCGACAGCTTATCTCTCCCTGCGGATGGGATCAATAGACTGGCGCTCTTGTGTTCCTCGTTGACGTGCTGGGAGACCGGCTATCATATGCGCTGTAGTTTGCCTGCTTTGGGTAAACATGGGCCATCTCTCAGGTTCCCCACCTCCCCTTCCCCTCCTGCCTACGTCGGGGAGGTTACTGGGACCGAGATGTGGCTGCTTCTGTTTATTTACCCATATATGACTCGGTTTTATGCATAGAAATGTTGTCATGCAGTGGTAGGGTTGTGTAGTGAGGTCTGGGGAGACGAGGACATGAAGTCTCTGCTATCAGTCCATCTTAGAGACAACCTATTGTGTAAACAGCAGGAACAACCTGTTGGCTGCAGGCGGCTTGTCCTCTTGTAGTATCCAGACCAGCAGCTCATATGGGTGTCAACGTGTTTGCATGCTAGAGCCTCTGATAACAGTGCAAGAAGGACAAGACCCAAAGACCTGCTGTATTTTTAGTAGAACACTTGTGTTCATGTACATTTCAATGCAATATTGACACATCTGAAATAGA
This sequence comes from Siniperca chuatsi, assembly GCF_020085105.1. NCBI lineage: Eukaryota > Metazoa > Chordata > Actinopteri > Centrarchiformes > Sinipercidae > Siniperca > Siniperca chuatsi. The sequence goes on along the minus strand of NC_058060.1, from coordinate 6,873,555 downwards.
TTGGGACATATTGCAACACATTTTGTTCACTATCAGGTCACGGACTTAGCCAGTTGAGCCACTTTGTTTTTCAATTAGAGACTGTTCAAAAACGATCTGGCTGAACTTTATGTTTCACATTTTTTAAAAGAAAAGTAATTGTTATTAAGATTTTCTGTGGACCCTCCCATTGACTTTGAAAAAACTACCCCTCTCAAAACACCCTCTCCCCTAACATTTCTAAATAATGTAACAGTATTGACTTGGCACAACTCCCTTAACCATAAATGAAGAAAGAATTTAAGATAATGTACTACAATTTAAATATTTGATACCTAATCAGAACATACATTTTTACAATGTGCACCAACATTACAAGTGAAATTAACAATTTTAGCCAGACAAGCTCCCAAAATTGTTCACTGATGCAACGTTTCGACCTACAAGTCACACGGATGTTTGCCTGACGAAGACCTTGTAGGTCAGCTCTGAAGCTCTAATATTTTTGCTCAACCCTCAGATTACAAATAATAAAACTAAATATGAATTACATCAGATGATGCCTCTACCTGATTAGTTTTCTGACTGTCCCTTATAATTATACCAGTTACATGATTCTGAGGAGTAATCAGGCACGTTAACCAGGTGTGTTCTAGTGCAGCAGCTGGAGACTCCTCCAGACAGCTGAACTTGCATAGAAAGTCATAAAAACTCAAGTAAATTACTATAAATTACTGATTGAAGTCACTGCTCACTGATGCTGATGACGCTGTGCTATTGGTAAGTTCTGGATTTATGCGGTTAACTGTGGAAAAATGGACAATAAGGTGTTTGTATTCAGATCACCCGTGCTTGTTGAACATTATTAGTAATGTTCCAAACTATAAACAGCCACTGTCATCACTGAAGTTGGCAATATGTTATGCTAAACTTGCATCATATTATAGGCTAACTTTGTATGACACATATAACTTTACTGTAATTAACTATAGTAATATAGTGACTGTATAGGCTAGTATAAATATGTAAGATTCAAAAGTTTTATTTGTCACATGCTCATTCAAAATGTGTAGTGAAATGTAGGGTGGCATACTCTTTAGGCTATGTTAAAAAGCCTAGTATGCAATCAAGAATTATAATAAGAAAAAGATTTTAAAAAATTTAAAGATTTCAAAAAATTAATTTAAAGGATAAAATAATCTAAGATGAAAAAATCTAAATATATTTAAGTATTAAGGTCTTAATATTTAAGTATTAAAATGCAAAAATGTATATTGGCCCAGAGTGTGGGTGGGCTGTGCAATGTTTCAGTATATAAAAATGTAAAGTAAGGCAACTTTAAGGCAAACTATATAGTAAAATGATGTGGTGCAAAGGCTTCACAGAGAACAATTATGCACTCTTCACTGTAAAGAGAACGTTCAAACACTAATCACTACGATCCACATGTATTGTGTTTACTCAAAACGGACATTAGCCACTTGTTTGATTGTGATGATGGAAAATTAGTTAACTGTATCAGAATACATTAACTGGTTATAGTTATAAACCTGTGTTCAAACGCAGAGCATGAAACTGCATAAAAAGTCCCACCCTCCAGCATCGGAGCTTTCACCACCTAACTCCAGCCCAATTCCAGGCCCTTTGAGTAAAGTGAGAAGACTTGCTGAAATCCTGAAGAAAAATTATATCATAATTACTCTGGCTGCATTGAGGAAAGAGGCTCGCCTCAGATCCTGTATGCTCGCCTCTCACAATAGGTGGCCACTTTGCCCGTCTGAGAGGGATTCATATCACACAGACTATTGTGAGAGGCCTCACAAACGCCGTGGTGAGAGATACTTCATTACTCGAGTGCTCGCAGATCAGTTTCTGTTGTCGACTTTTGCCAGCCACCATTGTACACTATAATAAGAAATATTTCACTGTTGACAGGTGAATTTGTTTGTAACCCCTTGATCTGGCTGAAAGTACACTGAAGTAGTCATGTCTGTTTACACAGACGTACATGTGCCAACACCCTGTGTAAACACACATAGAAAGAGAAAAGCTCTTCTGTCTATATGCAGAGCATTTAACGATGCTCACAGATGTCAACCAGAGTTTAACAGTTTGGTTGAGTGCTTACTAATTTATACGAGCACTCTGTGATTATGTTAGGCTTGTGCTTTCTTTGACTGTAGATTTGGATGAGGAATAGATTTGGACTGAGGACAAACTCGAGGATGTTTTGGACTGTTTATCTTTTGGATGGCTTTCTTGGCTCTTTCTTGTCAAAACAGCCTCTCACTGTCTTTAAATCTCTCTCTGTTTCTTGCTGAAACAAGAGTTTAGGTTGAGTTGAGGGAAATAGCTGTCTCTCTCTGCACTCTTCATCCATTCTACTATAACTTGGTTTCTTTGCGACTATGCGTGTTTATAATGAAACTGGTGGTGAAAACTGAGCCCTCCTCAAAGATAAAGATAAAACTGAGATATAGCAAACAAAGGTGTGCACTCCTGATTCACAATAACACTGCTTATCTGTCACTGGGAGGAGAGAAATAGTGATTTTTGCAGCTTTCCTTCTTGGCTGCACAAAATAGCAGCAACTTTTACATTTTTAAGTACCAAAACATTTTATATGACATTAGTAAACTGCATTCCTCAGACATAGATTTCCAGACGTGGGACAAAGTCAGTGTTTTGAAAGACACGATTCCAAGTAAAGTTCCAAGTCAAGGCAGTTAAGTCCCATGTGTAGGGATTCAGGTAGGGCAGTTTTGGTTATTAGCAAATATCAAAGATATTTAATATTACTAATTAAAAGTAATTTTTTACTAAAATTATTAATAAGGATAAATAATAATGGGGCACCACCCTGGAATCAGGGACCAACAATGGAAAAAACGTCTGAAAAGGGTCTATTTAGAAATGCCGATATTTAAAATACTATTTTACATTAATAAGATGGACAGTGAAGGGGGAATCTGAGCACTGACCGTCACAACCAGCTATTATTACAACACATAGACAAATAACCACAGGCAACTTCTCTTTAAAAGCTACAATAGAGTTTATTTAACTATAGCAACGATCAATAATCAGTAAACTTCAGCCAATAAAACACTATCATCTACTCTAAGCATAATAAAAGCATACAACAATCAGCAAGCATGTAATGCGGGTGTGTGTGTGTGTGTGTGTGTGTGTGTGTGTGTGTGTGTGTGTTTGTGTGGGACAATAGAGGGGGGGACGTGAGGAAGATGGCGGATGTGACCACATGGATGGCTCGTCACGTGATGATCCAAAATGGGAGGCAGGCCCGCGAATCTTAAACAAAGGGTCAAGAACCAAAATGGAGGACGCATTCTACTTCTCCTTGTGGAGCACAGCTAGTAAGGCTACCACACTATCTGGGGGTTTAAGATGAGAACAGAGACCTGTATGTGCAACAAAAAGCCTGGACTAGGAGAAATAGCGCCAAACCCCCTCAGGTCCATTAAGTCATACCTGTGTGCAAGATTTAAGCTTGAATCCAAACCCTGGATTGCTACTGGACAAGCTGTCACCGGAGCACAGGAAGCCCTGATGACGTCATCATACCTATAAACTCACAGCGCACCGGTCAAACCCCGTCTTTCCACTGTAACTTTGGTTGCTTCAGGGGACACATCACGTGAACTCCCTAGGTGAAGTCTCAACTTGCTGGATGATTCCACATAACATCTCTGACCTGCAGAAGGAAGATTCGGATTTACCATTTTACCACTGAGCCCCGCTCTCTCCCCACTAAAAGTCGACTCAGCTGTATTCCTCCGCTGCCTACTGAGGATCAGCTTTGCCGCTGAGTCCATTGACAGCGCGGTGCCCCGGCCAACATCGGCATCGGCGCCTGAGAGGACTCTACCAGATAACCAAACAGACTGACGCATTAAATCGCTATCAAGAGCGATCTCAAGTCAGAGGCTTGTGTCTGGGCAGAGATAGAGTTTATAACTGTGTGTTATTTCATCTAAGCCTCATTCTTGTGAAATGTGCTTTACATTATTGTGGAAAATAATGGACCGCTGCATCCCGTATTGCTGCGTGTTTTCGTACTAAGCACATTCCATTGGAACGCTGGGCCGTTTATTTGTGTTAGTTTTAGCCACTGTGGAAGCTAATAACTGTGCTACTGGATCGAAGTCCAGTAACACGGCTGTTGAATGTAAATTCGCTGCCCGGTTCCTGTGTGATAAAGGGACAGCTATTGTGTCTTACCACTGCATTTTAGATCTCTTGTACCTTACTCTATGTGCTTTTTCTTTCTTTCTCCTCGTCACTAACCCACATTTACATATACACATCTACAAACACATCTAAACAACCCAGATAGGGTGGTAGCATAACTAGCTGCGCTCCATGCTATCTTGAGAACAAATAGAGCATGTCCTCCATTTTGGCTCTTCCCCTAAGTTTCACCAAAGGGGAATAAAAGCTGGTTGTGACAGTCAGTGTTCGGATTCACCCTTCGCTGTCCTCCTTAGTCATGTAAGATAGTTTACTTTAAATATCGGCATTTCTAAGTGGACAGCCACCTTTTCAGACTGTTTTTCATATTTGGTTATTGGTCCCTGATCCCAGGGTGGTGCCCCGTAATTATTAATCCATATTAATAATAAATATATATATATTAATAAACGTTTTAATATTCAAAAATGTCATTTGATATTTTGCTAATAACCAAACCTGCCTTACCTGAATCCCAACACTGTTTAGGTGTGTCTTGGTATGTTATTCCTGGGACACAATTACAATAATTTGTCATTTTGAGCCGACGTTTTGCATGTTGTCATCAATTTTTCCACAGCAGTCTTTACATCTGAATGTGATCATCCGAGGTATCAAGTGATATCTGTCTGCTCAACAAGCCCTTGTTTGTCCATGCCCTCTAGAACGACACATAAACATTTTCTAATCTGACGTCCCAACAGGACGACATCATTTCAGTCAGGAGAGACAAGTGAATGTGAAGTGAAGTAAAGATAGTGTTTATGGGAACAGATGATGTGTGATGTTAATCTTTTGGTAATGGAGGGCGTCTGCACTGAGCAGCGGCAGAATAAATTCCTCCATGGATTCCAGACACTGGTGGTGGTGGCTGATAATTCTGCTGAGGCTGATGGCTGGCGAGGCTGATGGAATAATGAGCTGATGGATCTGCGAAGACTGGCCAGTGATGAGGAGGTGGAGGGGTGCACAACAGTTGCATTAATGTACTGACGGCAGAGAGAGAATCATATTTAAACTGACTGCAGTAAGAGGATAGGTTTGTCACTATGCTATTGGATAGATGAGACCAGCTGATGAGAACAGCTGATATCATGATTGACAGCCCTGGGTAACGACAGCAGGAAATATGAGAGGAGTGAATGGCAGGATGGTATGAGAAATAAGTACAGCCTAAGCATGCAGAATTATAGTCTTCCTGACTCGAACTTTTGCTAGAGCTTAATTTGTCTGTGCCTTCCAAAACAGTTACAAATCACTGTTGAAAAAGAAATCACTTTCATGATGCGACAACGCTATGGTTAAGGTTTAGTTAGGTTTAGGCACAAAAACGACACAAAAGGGGTGGGGGTGTGACTTTGTTTTTATCTTGACCCTCCCTGGAGCTACATATATTTTTCCTTGAGCCTTCCTGAGTGACGGGGGGAAAATGCATGACCCTCCCTCCTGCCATAAATACCCATATTTTTTTTATCATATTCACAGCAAAGGCTGATGTTTTCTAACCATTATGTTTAATAGTGAACCCTGACTCTTAAACCCTGGCCCTCTGACCCCCCCCCAAATCATTTATTAAACTAAATGCTAATCCTGCTTACAAATAATCACTGTGTGTGCACTTCAGCAGAATTTGAATATATGGGTGCATGACAGCCATCCCTCCTACCACAAAAAAACCCAACAACATTTAATAAAGCTACACATCACACATACACACACACACACACACACACACACACACATATACAGCGTACACAGCCAACATTAGCGACATGTGCATGTTAATCACCGTTTTCCCAAATAAACCGTAACATACACAACAGTAGCAGCAGCGGGCAGAATAATATCAACTGGCACGGTGGCCGTAAATATAAAATTGATGATGACTTTTTAAATCAAATTTTTTGTGGCCCTGATGGTCCCCCTCGCTCACCTGTGGCTGTCCACCGGGAGCACATCTACAATACCTAACAGAAAGCTGCTTTTAAACAGTGAAAATCCTGATAAATCTAATATCACAGATACTCACTATTGTCATGCATGCACTGAGTCCAATGGGCGGTTAAGATGGGGTTTTGAAAAGAAAAAACTCATTTAAAATAAATACAAAATACAACAATTTAAAGTTGTATGTCCCTTCCCTATTGCCAAAATAAAAAACCCTCCCCAGTGCTTAAAAAATTATTTACGTGCCTCCCCCGTTTTGCACACCCCCCTCCCAGGACTTCCCTTTCAGCTTTTTCTGGTAAGGACAAGTAAACAGGGCTGGACTGGGACAAAAATCGGCCCCCCACAATCGGTTGAACACCACCCAGTAAGTACCGTGGACAAGTGTACCGGTGCAAGTGGACCAGTGTACTCGCTCGCTCTTCACTGACTCCCTGGCGATCAGAGGTGGCTGCGGAGTACACAATATCCATACTCAACAACCTGGCTCGACTAAACAATAACATTAGGAGAGAGGAAGAGATGATTACAATTAATTGGGTGGGGTATTAACATGATTACAAATTCAGATCGAGAATTGTTAATATTCCCAGACAAAAAAGCTGTACAATTTAAACAATACTATATTGGCAATGACCAAATAGTTGTTTATTCAATTAATGCATGGAAGTGTTCCATCTCATTTCATTGGATACTAACTAACTAACCAGTTCATACAGATTTCAAATAGGTGTTTACACAGTTAAAAGATCACCTTTTATATTAATGTTCAGAGAGGAGTAATAGACCTGTGTAAGTTAAAAGGCAATTAAATCAAGGGTGTGCACTGGTGCTCATGCATCTTATATACCATGTTTCTGATGTTTAAATGTCATTTAACCCACTCAAGGACTCATCTAAAAACACAGGCAGCAGGACAGAGAGCAACGGAGAGAGGCAAAGAGTGCAAAAGAGAGTGAGTGTGTGAAGAGAACTGAAACATTTCTTTAGTATCTAATGTAATTCTGTTTAGTTCCATGGTTTAGAAGCAACATGTATGAAAGTACAGTTGCAGACTAGTCTCTGTGAATGATGATGACCAAAGACTACCCTGCCACAGCGGTCTCATATGTATGGTTCCAATGGAAGTTGAGTGTGCAATCAGTGGACCCAAGTCAGTCTGTCTCTAGTACACAAAGTCAGGGAAATAAACGGCACTCCAGAGGACAAAAACAGCTAAAGAATGCCTTCATGTGTTGATTTGTGTTGATGAATAAATTTATTTGCTGTCAGTAAACAGGCAAATCTGCTGACGCATTTCGGCGTGAAGCCTTCATCAGAGCATGTATGACAGCATTAAGCTCTTTTTTTAAAGGACGCATCGTGTGCAGGAATATCCTCCAGTCCCCACCTACAGACAAATTAAAAAACAATAAATAACAAATAATACAAATACATTCATAACAATATGCAACAAACTGTAAGGCAATGTCCAGCAGTAACAGTTTTGAAAAAAAACATTTATGGTAAATGAACTGTACTTATATAACGCCATTCTAGTCTTTTCCGACTACTTAAAGCACTTTACATTACATGGATGACTCATTTAAACCACGTGGGACCATTGTCATTATGTTTGTCTATAAGAACATTTCTCTTTGAGACTGAAGTTTTGAGAGTTCTCCACAACACATTAATGACACCTGTTCAAGGCCAACAAACTGCAAAGAGAACGGTGGACAATGTTTGGCCATAGCACACTTTGTGTTTTTGGTTCTGATTGCAGTTATCATTGTTACCAATGATCAATGTAGAACCTGCGATTTTGCTTGTATGTGTTTTCAGTTTCAGAAACGCATCAGCAGATTTGGCGGCCTATTGACAGCAAATATATGTATTCAAAAGATCCACACATCAGTGCAGGAGGACCGCACCTGTCTGCTCTTACGAGTGTATGAGTGAGGATGGGATAACCTTCATGTCCAGCAAAGGACATGTTAATAAACGGCTTAAAAACAAGGACTTGACAAGTGTCACATCTACCTGTACTTCAGAATTAGGAGTCATGTCAGCTACAAGGATTTTTGAAAGATATGACCAGTAAAAGTATCTGAAATTCTGACACAACTTTTTGAAAAATTAGAAAGCCACTTTATAATCCTATTTGATGCAGATTAGCACTCACACCAGATTATCAAGCGATCTCATGGATAGGATCAGGAAACATATTTTAAGTCTTGGTGCAAGTTATTTGTTTGTCACAATATTTCTCAAAATACATGTGACCAGTAACGATTTGATAAATCACAATCCAAGTTGTTTTTGTGAATATATTTCAGATTATCTGTCACATATCCATACCTGGAGACCACACACACATCTATTTTAGTCATACCTGAGTGGGTGTGTCTTCAGTATGAAAAGTGTATTAGCAAATGCCCAGCAAGAGCTCTTAGAAACCTGAATTAAATTCAAACTGAATTGCCTCTATACACCTCAGACCTGCTGTCTATCTAATAATCCTGCTGAGTGCTGTACATTCCTGCACAGGTCTGACTCATCCTGCTCCCACATCCTCCTTGGGAAATCCACAGAAAGGGAGAGAGACAGAGCAAAAAGAGCGGATCATATTGACAATTATTTCTGTGCGGCTGGCTCCAGGCAAATTAGATTGAATGGGCTGGAAAACAAGTTACATCAATCCAATTAGGTTACGATCAGTTGCTGCTATTGAGCAGCGCAGACCACAGCGTGGGCCTGTTTGTACTGTACAGCAGATAGAGACGCACAGAGAGGAGACAGAGTCTAAGGCGAGAGACAGACCTGGTGCTAATGTGGGCTCTAACTCAATAGGCTGCCGCACTGCTTTGGCCGGCTGCTCTCGCTCTGTCTGATTGACCACTCCATTAAAACTGCACTGACATGACCACTGTGTGTGTGTGTGGGATGGTTATCCTTTAGAGATCTGACAGACCAAATTCATTTTGCAGCTGGGCCTCACATCAATCTGTCTTAATCATTTGAATCCCACATTAAACAAGCATAAACTGCAGCAGCTTTGATTGAGCGCTGCATGTGTGTGTGTCGCAGCGTTCTCGGGAATGCATGTCTGACATTCTGAGCTGAATTCCCTGTTGTACTCTGGGTAAAGCCCGGGTGCCCTCTGCCCTACTGTCTCTCTCCACCAGTGGGATGTGAATAATGGAGTAATTACAGGAAGCAAGGCCCAACCGCTAAACATTTTCCAAACCAGAGGATCTGGGAGAGGGATTCACCATTTGGAGTGAGGGAAGAAAAAGGAAAGCGAGAGCCAGCCAGAAAAGGAGTCTGCCTCTAATTTTCAATATCTGGATAAAAGATTAGCTACTCCTTTGTATTGTATCCGACTGATGGACTGTGGGTTTGTGTGTGCATAGTTACAGTGTGATTACATAAAGAAAAAAAAACATTGGCAGAGAGGGAGGTCTTGTCTTACCAAGGTCACTTCAAATCCCGGGTTTTAGCTCCGACATGTGCGGGTCTCTGAAATCAAAAGGGAATCATTACATCTAAACACCACCACAGCAGTGTATGGAACCACAGGAGGACAGTGCTGGGAGTACTGTAATTCCACTACTTTTGGCGGTAACTAGACATGTAACTAATAACTATTTCAAATTAAATAATGCAATTAGAATTACTGAAATTTAAATGGGCTTGTTACTCGTTACTTTTGTCTTACCTGAAAATAGCAGACAAACGCAGCCTATTCCCTGTTTTTTCTGGTTTATGATCTCACGTCCGCTTCATTCAGAACAAATCAGGCGTTGCAGTGATTAGCCGCAGGTTTGTGTGGCGGTGTGTGGGGGTGATGCCGTGTTTATTTGTGCTTTAGAATGTAACCGCTGTGAAACAATCAGAAAACAACGTTTTAATTCTCTGATTCACCGGCTTTCTCACGCCTGGCCCTCTCCTCATTCAATCTATAGGTCGCTTGATCACAGCTGTCTCTCTCTCTCAAACAAACAAATGAACACAAACCAAAAGGGAGCTTCTTGGTATCGCTATTTTTCAGCATTGATTCCAAGATTCCAAAATAAACCAAGCCGGGACATAACTGGGAGAGTATCATAGTTTGGTCCATGAACTCCGCCTGGATATCGACTGGTTTCAGTGATATTTCAGGGTGACTGTGAGCGGCTTGACTGGTCTGATCATTGGATTGGCCACTGCAGGTGACGTCAGGTTGCATTTCTCCAAAAGTTGATTCTGTTTCAACTGTGTGTATTAATTTAATAATAAAATTGAAGCAGGCATAGTAACTAATTACTTTTATATGCAGTAATTGTTAAAGTAGGCCTAAGTCTTTTTTATTTTATTTTATTTTGAGAGAAATAACTAGTAACTGTAACTAATTACTAAATTTCAGTAACTTGCACAACACTGCAGGAGGATGCCTTCACTGAAACCTGATCTGGAGGAAATGTTGAAGAGTAAATGGCAAAGATAAATGAGGTGGAAGACAGAAAGGCATGCAGTGGTCCATTTCTAATGGTGCTTAATGAGAGTGTATCTGCTGGAAATTAACAATGCGCTCAAATTATGTGGAAATGTGTGTAGCCAATTTGGCTACCGTGATTTCCCTGGCAGAACACAGACGCCAACACACAGTCCCCAGGTAACAACTTATTATTATGACGCTCACTCACACATCCAATATTCCACAAGGAAACACCGGCGTGTCTGCTCAGCGCCTCTGTTTGCTTGGCTTGCTGCTCTGGTACAGACGTTTCTCTTTCTGGACCAAATCTCAGCCTCTCTGGTTGTCTGGCGTGACTCAGGTGTGAGAGTGAGGCCGGTCCAGCATGCTACTGCATATAAAGGGGAGAGCATAATTAGTCAACCAGGCACGGCTGTGCCAATGTCCTCTCCCCAACGCTGCTCACCTGAGCCACTCTCCCACCTCTCCCTCTGCAGCTGACAACTAACCATGCCCACCCCCACAATGAGAAACAAAATGAATGTTCTTTCTCTTTCTTGGGTTTCATGCGAAAAAGATTTTCATGCGCAGATTCACGTACACACTTGCTCTAAAACAGTGGCGAAATGTAGGCTGAGTACATTTACTGAAGTACTATACATATCCCTTTACAGAAGGGACCGGGTCATTTTTGACTGGACCCAAGCTTCCCTTCAAAATTAGTCTTTATACCAAATTTTGCACCACCAGTCTATTTTGTATCCATTAAGACACTATCAGTAATTAATAAATGGGTAAGTAATCGTTAAACAATGTTTGAGAGAAGGGAGAGTGTATTCTTTAGCTTTAACACCACTTTTTAATGGAGAACACTCAACCATACTATATTCTGTTGCCAGTTTATTGTACAAGGTCCAGCTGGCAAACCTTTACACAACAACCCTGTCATAAATCTTACCTTCATGAAGGTTATAATGTTTTTGACTCTATGTATGGAAATGTGTTGCAGCTGTACAAAAACCTAAAGTATTTCCATTTTTGCACATTTGAAATCACTTCAGAAAAAGTTGTCAAATTTCAGGCTAAATTAATGTTTAGTGCGTTTTTTCAGCTTTTAAATGTCAAATGGGTCAAGTAAAATTTTGAGGTACTTGTTATTTACTTTAATTTTATGCTTGTTTCTACTTTATACTACTCCACTACATTTGAGGTGACAGTATTGCACATTTTTCTGTACTTTCTTTTCCACTACATGTATTTAATAAGTTATGTAACATATGATCAGCTTATAGAATGCAATACATTGTTGTAGATTCAACTACACAACAGTATGCAAAATAGTTCAAATTAGCTTAACCTCAACCAGCTACAACATAAAAATGCTCCATAGATTATGCATTAGCATTAGTAATAATAATACAATAATATAATATATAATAATATGAGATTTGACAGGCGACAATCTACCTGCATACTGAATACTTTTACTTTTGATACTGTATAATCATACTTCTGTATTTTTACATTCTGGTATTGCTATCATTAATTAAAAAGCACATTTTAGGTTGGAGTTCCCATTGAATGACCACATTTTTCATAAAAGATGCAGCAGTGTCTCTCTTTGTGTCCAGCCTGCACAAAGACAATAATGCACCATGATGAAAAATGGCAAAATACTAACTAAAACTAGTAAGTGACTGTATCGCAATTGCCCACAGTCACTGCTACAGCACCAGGTTATTGTCTCCTGTTGTAGGGTCAGGGAGACTGACTCCCTGCGATGTTATAATAAAAAGCTTTTTTTCAAGTGCCTCCTCTTCCTTATATTTACTAACAAATCATAAATTTAATGAAACCTTAAGAAGAAAATTCAGTTCCAAATTCAACATTGGTCTTTAAAAAGGGGGTAAAAATACTCCCACTACTGCTCTAAAACAAACAAACACACACACACACACGTATGCTCCCATGCAAATATACAGAAAATAACACAATGAAATAAAGGCATTGCCAGCACAGAAAAATACTGAAAATGTATTTCATCTCTCTCTGCCACACACAAAGTGCTGCTGCTAAATATTCACCCTGGGCTCTAAGACGTTAAATATCTATAACTCATGGGCCTCTGTCCAGCTCTGCCTCCACTGAAACTTTCACATACGCACAGTGAAAGCTTGTGCTCTCTGACCCTGGCTGTGATGTCCCACAGGGCCTGGGGTAGACCCTGGGTGTCCCTGTCGGTGTGGCTCTGGATGGGTCAGGAAACACTGGACTGCTCCCTCTCTGCTCCCCAACGACCCCTGAGGACCCTGAGGTGGCATTTCCCCTCCGTTTAGGGCTAAAAATACCGAGACTTCACTGAGAGCGGTGGCCCCTGGGTGGCCATAATGGAGGGAGGAAGGAAGCAGCTTTTTTTGCCCCCTTCTCTCCTCGTAAGTCACTTGTCATCCCTCTCTCTCCTTCATTCTCTCTCATTCTGTCTCTCAACTTATTTCCCCATGATTTTTTCTCTGATGGAAAACTTTTCCGGACAAGCAAAAAACCATGAACCCACTTCACCGCTCCCAGGACAGGAACACCCGTGACATGGAAAACTCTTTGAAACCAACGGTGCAACAAATGTCATTTGAACTGACAGTAAACAAGACTATACTATGCTTTAACCTCTGGATTGGACTTGAGCTAATGGGCCATTAATGCCAAGACACACTCATATAAACACAACATTAGCAAGTTAATTGCCGGTCCAAAAAGGAAAAAAAAAGTTTGCTTGCATTAGCATCAGACTAATCATCCGCAACGCTGAGTAAATACTGAATTTGTGGTCCTGAATTAAAAGATTTCCCTCCTCAAACAAGATGGCACAGTGTAGCCCCATGACACAGCTTAAACGGAGAAAACAAAATCGTAGTAGGTAAGCAAAACATGATTGAAACAGAAAATTAAATGTAATTACTTGTGCATATTTTGTGAATGCATTATTTGGAGGACATGACAAAAACATCCTTGTACAGTATACAAGATTACTACCCCCGATTGGATTATTTGTAAAATATAAAAATACAGCACTTTTTGGCAGAATTTTTGGCTCTTTAGTTTGATAAATGCAAATCCTATTTTTTCATGTGGAAATGCTTGAGTAATGTCAGATACAAGGCTGAAATACACTCGTTGAAAGAAAGATTTTAAATAACAAAATATCTTTTATTAAGGCAAATTATCTCACTGGCACGCACACACTCAAATCTGCCCATAAAGAAAGCTCTCGGCCACGAAATATCTTAGTTATTTTGTTGACTGTGAGCTTTATTCTAAAGCCATGTGCACAAGAGCTGTTGAAGTGTATGAAATGCAAGGATTAGCAGCATGATTTGATTGACGCGTTTACAATAGAGTAGGTACATCAAATGATGATTCTATTATTTATTTAATTCAGTCAAGAGAGGGATGTTTATTATCGTCAAATACTTGAGGAACATGTTGTTTGATCTAATAATAACAAAGTTTATTTATATAGCACTATATAACAATTCTTCACTAAAATTAAATATATCAGGCAGAAAATTAAACACATTATAAATACTCATTTGATAAAAAAAGGTGAAGTAAGCAAAAAGAACAGATAAAACATATTGGAACAAAAAACCCATAGGGATAACATAAATAAAGGCTGTTAAAGAAAAGATTTTAAGAATATGTCGTGGTGGATGTATGTAAACAGACAACAAAAGTGGGCCAAGGATGGAGCCTTGGGGAACACAACAGGTCAGGGGGGCCACCAAAGAGGAGGCATCAGCAACAACTACTGAAAAAGTTCTGTTTGACAAATATGATTTATTACAGTTTCCCTGATACCAGCCCATTTAAGCTATTGATGGTCAATGTTTATGGTCAGGCAGGAAGTTTTCATTTAAATGCAGAATAATCAAGATAGAGATGAACTGACCTTGATCCAAATCTGACTTAAAGTACAAGTTTATGACATGAAAACATACAAGTCCTGCAATATACCAAAGTACTGAGCGAACAGTCATGTTCCTACTGCTTAGTGTTTGAATGTAAAATCTCACAATGATGCTGAAATCATAATTATGGTTTTGGTTAGGCTAAGCTGCTCTCTGACTCATTTTCACACATGTGATATTTCTCTTTTAAGACCTTGTTAATACCTATGAGTCATATTTCCAGTTCTTCAACAAACTGAAGGCTTGCTTTGTCAGAAAATGAAAGTTGAATAAACAGTAGGCTCCTCTGTAGATAGATTTGTGACTGCAGAGCTGACTTGACAGGCCAAATTCATGGCAAAAGGGGATAAGAGAGGGTTATTTAAGTCAAAACATTAACATAAAGGTGGCTCCTCTTATGGCTGAGGCTGGAATGGAAAGGAGAATATAATAATTGAATCTTGGCTCCTTGGAATATAAATTAAAGTTTACTGCTTGGCTGTCTTTCCATACAAGCTCTCTCTTTCTCTCTCTCTCTCTCTCTCTCTCTCTCTCTCTCTCTCTCTCTCTCTCTCTCTCTCTCTCTCTCTCTCTCTGCCACTTCCTTGTTTGCACTCTTGCTTTTTCTCAAACATTTTTTTCTGGTGTTGGATGTCTGACTCTTGTTCTCACTCTCGCTTGCGTTCACTTTGTTCTCTCTTTCTTTCTTTCTGCTGCTGTCTCAGCTGCAGTCCATATGATCTCTCAGTCTCTGTGATAAGTCGATTTTCTAATTCGCTGTGTTTTCAAAGCCATTATTACAGCTTATTTATCTTTTGAAGCAGACTCCTGGCCTCGCCATGTTAGAAGACAATTACTAGGAAGCCCATTTTGTGGAGCCCTGTCTGGTTCTGTTAGGAAACAGAATAATAAATCATGGTGGAGGCAGACCAAGTGGATAATAGCTGGAGTCCCACACACTAGCGCGCAAACACTCACACACACACACACACACACACACACACACACACACACACACACACACACACTATCTTTTTCTCTATCTTCTCACAAAAAAAACTGTAAAAGCTGGTGATTTTAGTGTAGTGAATGGCAAGCAATACATTGTTCCTCTTATCTGTTATCCGATGTGATTTTAGTCATTTTCCGACATTTACTGTGTAAACCAAATAAAGCTTGATCAATACTGTATTTTTGGAAAGTGATATTGATATTTGAGAGTTAAAAAATGCAATATAGCGGCCTATATTTACTTTTCAACATAAACACGATTTTTATAAGGATCTTGGAATATGGTTATTAAAGAATTATAACTAAAATATGTATTGAGCTGGACATTTAACTCGTTAGTGCTCTCTGTTGGACAAAATATGTATTGGCGACAATATTTCTAAATTATCTCAAACATATTTTTGGCATTTCCGTACCAATAATATCAGCCCAGACTTTTGATTATCAAATTAAAATCATTAGCAATATATATATTTTTAATATCTTAATAACAAAACATCAGTCTTCTCATTTAATCTAACCCAACATAGTATGTGTTAAAGAAGTATCTAAGGGCACCAAAAGGCATCACATGGATGACTGTGGTGTATATGTTCTAATCAATGAACATGTAAACTGACCAACTGTCCCATCTCATAAACCCCTGCTGCATTCCTTTCACATATCTGTACTGCCACATCCCCAAAGCGGCAGCATCCGTCTAGGAACAGAGGCTGTTTTTTCTCCTTTGGGACAGGCTGGTGCCAGAGAGAGCGCTGTGGGTAAACCTCTCACCCCCCCACCACCTCGGCAAACAAACCACAAACAAACCCGCCGGGGCCCCAGGCACCAACACAACCACCAGCCCCAGCCCCTCAGTCTGCCTCAGTCAGCTGGCTGTCTCTGTGTGTGTGATTGTTTGGGGGGAGTAAAAAAAAACCCCCACAAAACTTGTATGTCTATACAAGGATTTTCATTAAAATGTCAGCAACTAAAGACACTGTGTCTCAATTCGCATTCATCTGTACTTACACTTACTATTTTGAGTGCATAAGTGCGTTCACACTGACAATTATTGCAAAATGCAGTGCACTATGAGTAACTGGATGGTGTACTCATAACGGTCAAAAAGTTCAGTGTGGAACGCTGGACACTTCTCACCCTCAACAGTGGCCATCTTGGCTATGTAGAGGAAGGAGAGGGACGCTGCAGCGGTTGAGGTTGCTCCACACTATACAAATGTAAGTTATACATGTGTTTTTTTCCCCAATAAGTACCACTATACTGTTGTCGGATAGAAGCCATCAGTATGTTTATTTGGTAGTAATGCTCTGTCCGTTTGCAATTCGGCATTAAAAAGAAGAAGAAGCGATTGTCATTTCCGGTAAGTGCACAACAGCCGCGTTCAATTTGAGAGAACACTACCCTGTCGAAATTCACGCACTACACAAGTACACAGTGTCCTACATGGAAGTGTACTAACTGAAATATCTGAAGTGAGACACAGCAATGGACTTCTGTGTTGAAAAGGTGCCACCATATTTGTCATCAGTATACTTTAATAGTCAATTTAACCTACAGTACAGTCACTTCATTTAATAGTGATGAATTTTGTTTCCAACTTGATTGGAATAAATGGAACAAGAACTGGGGAGCAGGAATAGCAAAGGAAAAGACAAACAATAGAAAAAAGACTAAGTGTCTACAGCCATGCTAGCTGCTCTGTGAGGCTTTACTTTGCTACAGAAGAGCTTTGAGCTAAATGCTAACGTTAGTATGGCAACATGCTCACAAGGATGACAGGTATATTGTTTTCACCATCTTAGTTTAGTGTGTTAGCATGCTAACATTTGCTAATTAGCACTAAACACCAAGTACAGCTGAGGCTGGGGAATGTCCTTAGTTTTGTAGCTATTTGGTCAAAAACCAAAGTATTGAACAAATTGAAATTTTGACCTCATGATTGGATAAACAAAGTGATTAGGATTCATCCTCTGGGGGACCATGACTGTCTGTACAAAATGTCATGGCAATCCATCCAATAGTAGTTCAGCCTGGACCAAAGTGGTGGACCGACCAACATTGCAGCCGCTAGACCCATGCCACTAGCTAATTAAAAATAATGTATTTTTCCTGTGTCTAAACTCCCCAACTCACAGCTAAACTAAAAACAGTTTGCTCAGCTCTGTGGTTAAATAAAAGCTAAACTACAGTAGGTGCTCTGCTGTAGGCCAATAAAATTGGCAGTCCCATTATAAGCTTACATGACTTTCATGAGTATCTTTATCCACTGCGTGGATATGTCAAGCTTTTATAAAGGTTTAATTTAAATCATGTAAACTTGATAACATGCCCTCTGTTATCAAAATGTACGGGAAAATTTGTTTAGTCTGACTGGTTTCTCAGCACTATTTCAGGGTGGGTCTAGTTAGCGTCTTTATTGTATATTACAGAGGACAAATAAAGTGTAATTATGCATCTCAGTTTAAAGGCCACCAACAGTGCTGCCAACACACAGTAAATATGTTTTGCTTACTTAGTTTTGCTTACAGTTCTTAATTTGTACCCAGAAAATAATTACAGAAAGTTTCCAACTTTGATATTTCCTGCAATCTATTTTCAGGTTTAAGGGAGGATGCTTTTACAGGGAAGCTATTTTCAAATCTGTTCTTGGTTTGGTTTGTAAAATGATGGCATCTTACACACAACTGTGAACTGTGAATTGTATCTGTACATGTCACAACTGGCAAAGAGATGCTACAAATGGTGATTAACTCTAATGAGAGGGAGGATAATTAATAGAAATTACTTCTGACAGTTGCTCAACACCATTTCTTGTCAAATCAGCTCCCAGGGTGGCACACATCAACAATGAACAACATCAAATGAAGCAGTATACATGTGTACGGTTGCAGTTGTACAGTAAGTGCCTGAGGAGAATCTGGGGGACGGTACTTCCAGAGGAACAAAGGATACCACAATTCAACCGACCTTTTAATGGCTTTAATACAAAATTAATACTTTTGAGTCAATATGTTCCTGACATTTAATCAAAGGAATAAACAGTTAGACAGGTTTTTCTACACACACACACACACACACTCACACACACACTTTGTCTGTTCATTTGACACCGGTGGGCATGTAGCCAGAAGCAGACATCACACCCACACTTCAGCGCCTGGGGGGTGAGAGGCTGAGGAGGGATTTTGGAAACTAATGTTCGCTAATGTTCACTTGGCCCATTTAATGAAGTATTTAATATGCAGCCCTGGGAATGCAGAACAAGCATGATTCATGCAGTAATTAAAATGTGCTCCAACATCTACTGGAAAAAAAATAAAATGCTGCTGCTGTGAGCTCATATGGGACCTCAGAAAGAGTCAACAATGTGTTAAAAGAAAAACTGTATGTGTAAAAACCTATAGGCATGTATGGAGTTGATGTGTATGTTGAGTGCATATCTGTTTACAATATTATTTATAAGGAGATGGAGTGCAGAAATGGGAGCCTATTAGATGGGTGATGCCATGCCGAAGAACAAACGAGTGTCAAAAGGTTAAAGAACCATATGAAAAGCATTTGAAAGCCAATTAATATATTTTCTGCACTTACCTAATGGTAATATGTCGTTCAATTGGAGAGAAAGTAAAATACTTTTTGACACTACTTTTCAAAACCATCGATTTTTGCTTTTTGTAATTTAAGTTTTTATTGATTTTAAAGAAACAGTTGGTACATGGCAGCAAATAGATCTTTACATCATGTCAGGGTTACAGGAGAAGACACTATTACAAGACATGGGGTCATAAATGAAAATTAAGTTAACTAATTAAGAAGACTAACTACTTGATTCCAGCGGGCACGGCTGCATCGCGTTCTGTCTGCCTGAGCTGACTACGACCATTCTAGACAATGTTTGTGATTCCACCAGCTGTGGCACGGTGCATTTCAGAAGCGGCCCAGAAGCGGCTTCCCACTCTGGGCCAGTCGATTTTTGACGGAAGGCGCATCAAGCTACACAGAGCAGACACAGAAACGGCATAGAGAATCTGGTCAATTTTCAAAATAAAATACCCTGTGCAGACTTCTGATAATATACCAACAATAAACACAACTAAAGCAGACAAAAAAAAAAAAGAAACTGTTTAAACTGTTACTTAGCCTACTTAGCCCTGGTAAAATTACCAAATCAACAGAATCTGAGCAAGTCAAAATCGGCCTGGCAAAACGCTCTGCTTCTGAAACGCTCCCAGTGCGTATGAAGCCGTGCATAGGACAGAACAAAACCAGGTCGCAGACGCAACGTTACAGAGCCGTGCCTGGTGTTAACAGCTCTGTGAGGTTTAGGCACTGCGGTGTTTTGAACTAAATAGTCACATTAGCATACTAACATGGTTTCATTGACAATGCTAAAATGCTGATGTTAAAGAGGTAAAACGTTTAACATATTCACCATCTTATTTTAGAGTGTTAGCATGCTAACATTCACAACTTAGCACTAAACACAAAGTAGAGCAGAGGATGATGGGAATGTGATTAGTTTGGCAGGTAGTTGGTCATAAACCAAAGTATTGGACAAAGTAAAACTTTGACCTGATGATAGTGCTAGATGAAAAGTCAGGGGATCACCAAAGGTATTACAATTCATCCTCTGAGGACCATGAATGTGTGTACCAAATTTCACTGTAATCCATACAGTAGTTAGATTTTTCAATAAAAAACAAAAATGTCAACCTCGTAGTGGCACTAGAGGAAATGATAGCATGATACATCCTCTGGGGACCATGAATGTCTGTACAAACCTTTGATCCAATAGTTGTAAAGATATTTCAGTCTGGACCAAAATGGTGGACAAACCAACAGACTGACCAATATTGCCATCCCTAGAAATAACTAATTAGCACATACAAAGTGAGAGACCCGGTCCATAATGAAATGAAAAAAAAAAACCAAACAGTCCAAAAAAGGTCCCAGGAGGAGAGTTTTATTCTACTGGGGATAGAGTCATAGGCTCTCTACCATTGTATTTACTTAATCTTTCCAATCTGGAGCTTTAGCTATTTTCCAACGCCTTAAAAAAATTCTGGAGGCTTGATATGTGTATTTGAGATCTGTCCCCTAATAATTATAAATTAGGAGTCAAAGGGATTGCTGAGCCAAGTCATCCACCCAGTACATTCCCCTATACAGTGATGGAAAGTTTCCATTTCCATTCTGCACTTCCAAATTATCCCTCATCAGTTTCATTCTATGGAGTCTGATTTGAGTATGATAACATCTATGTAATATCTTATACTGTGTAAACTTCTTTTCTTACTTTTCTTTTTGCAGATCTCTGTGCCGTAGCAATTTAACATTAGATGAGTCATTACTTCTAAAATTGTTGGTTCATTTATAAAATTGTGAAGCTCTATGGCATTTCTATAACCTAAGTTCTAAGTTCCGCTGACTCTCAATCACCTCAACTTCACCATGGTGGGAATTTCAAATCTAAATTTACCAGATCTGTTTTCAAAAAACAGGGACGTCTCAGTTTTCAGTAAGAAAACCCAAAAGGCCAGATCGAGTCTAGCAATAATGAGGGGAGTTTTTCAATTGTAGCAACAGCAGGACTCTTTTGAGAGAAAGCATGATTGCATTAGATGAGCTAGCAGTCCAGAGTCAGCACTTCTCTGTGGTTTTTGTTGCTTTGTAACCAAGTCTGTTTACGATCTCAATCCCGGCTTCAACTGCAAGTCAACGGCATGATGTAAACATAAAGGTTCTGCAATTCAAACCGGCATGGCGTTTATTCAGCCAACTCACTGTGTATTGTTCCTGAGCAATTACACAATCATCCCGTGTAGGACACAATGGAACCAACACATACAGCAACCTGATATCCCTTTGAGTGGTTGACTGTCCATTCAGCCTGAGAGGGAGAGAGGGAGAGAGGGAGGGTGTGTTCATGTGTGTGAGGAGGGTGTCTGAGTACAGAACAAGTATTTTCAGCTCAACATTATATTTCATTCCACAAATGATCCCTGTTTTCCTCAACTTAAAGAGGAGTTCGGAGAGGAAAGGAATGCAGGACTATCTTATCCACCAGCTATTAGTTGCTATAGTTTCAGTTTTATGATGACACGGAGGGAAATGGATGCATAATGGACGCCACCCTACTGGATTATTGATAATTGGGAAATATTTACGGTGCTCCTTGGCGGTAATGGGGCAGCTTTATTTACCTAGCGATAAGGCTTTATTGCTTTTATAGCAGGAAACTAAAGCAATTACCAGTTGTAGGGCAAACAACCTGTTGGTCCCTCCCTCTGTGTGTTTGTGTGTTTGTGTGTGTGTGTGCTGTCAGAGTGGCCACAGACCTCAGCTCACCTGCCAAATTCACAGTCATTTCACATGTTTAGGACTGACATTTCACTTAGTGGTTTGTGAAAATCAAACTTAATGGATTTTTTTAATGCAATCTTCTTTAATTGGTTCCATAGTCTATTTGAGTATTTTCCTCTGTTTTCATGATTTCTCCATTTCTCTTGCAGCACAGGCAGACATACCAAGATGCTGTTTTTGTATTTATAATCTGTATGATTTTGATCTTTGAACTAACTGATGTTTGAACAGTTAAACAGTTAAAAAAAAGCAGTTAAAACAGTCTCACGTCGAGGTACACTTAGTAGCTGCCATCGAGCTTTCGATCAAATCACATGATCTTCATCAGCAGATGGAGTGTGCCCAGTTGTCAAGGAAATTGTAGATGTTCAAATGTCATGAATATTTTAAGCTTCATTAAGTTCATTCTTGACCTAGAACAGCAGTTGGAAAAATGGTCTCACCTCAAGAGATAGGCAGTGCTATCATGAGGCTACATGGGGTAGCCCCACCTAGAATCACAATAGCTCTGCCATAGTCCCACCAAGAAATTACCAGACAGCTTCCCCAACTGCCACCTTCAGTGTACTGAATTCATGATGCTCATGTCATGGGAAATGTATTTAGTTTAGTAAACTGTTATTTAGTTTGCTTTGGTACAGCGTGATGAGAATGAAGTGTTCCATCATCAAATGATGTTGTCAAGAGGAACCAGAAATGTCACTCAGACCCTCCCCTTTTCACAAAAACTATCCGAAGGTCTCATATTGTTTTCAAACTAAAATAAGTTTATTTTGTTCACTGAGCATGTTGGTGTGCAATGGCTAAAGGACCGAGAAGTCCACAGGCCCTCGTACAATTATTTGCAAGATGCACCATTTCACCGACCGTGACCGCATCTTGAAGGCTGTCAGGGATTCTCCTC
Organism: Siniperca chuatsi; assembly: GCF_020085105.1. Lineage (NCBI taxonomy): Eukaryota > Metazoa > Chordata > Actinopteri > Centrarchiformes > Sinipercidae > Siniperca > Siniperca chuatsi. The sequence continues at coordinate 6,850,715 of NC_058060.1, read as the reverse complement.
TGAAGATCAACAACTGGAATATTTGCCTTTCTGCCGACTACAGCAATTGCACCTTTACCTGATGCAGAGCCTTCTCCAACGCGATGGATGCTGCCAGGAAACAGGGCTTCTAAGACTTCTTGCTTTACCCAGCCAGGTTGAAGCTGACCCGTGGCGTTGAGCAACACCTGTTCGAGAATCCCATTGAAGCCGAGGACTTTCTCAACACCCAGTGGTCCGCCAGCGACTAGAATACCAATGTGTGGATGGACTACAATTTGGTACTCGACAAGATGGCACTGTAATATAACTTTACTTAAAAGCAATGATTTCTGTGAATACTTTAGAACTGATTTGAATAACTTCTTGACTGAGAATGCTGGTTCTGTTGATGACCCGTCCTTTGGTACACAATCAAGGGTTGTATTATAAACTCTCCTATATCTTTCTCTTCCAACCTCAACAAGGCTGGACTGAATGACACCTCCTTGGTAGGTGCCATGGCTCCCCACTGAGCAGTTTCAGAAGCACTGGAAACCATGGCCTCCCAGGCCAGTTGAGGGTAACTAGCAGTAGTTTGTGGCCTCCCTGTTGGACTCCAGCGTCATACGAATGAGTGGAATTGGAGGAAAGACATACAGAAAGCAGGCTGGCCAAGCATGAGCTGAGGTATCCTGGCCCAAAGGACTGGTCTCCTCCATTAGGGACCCTAGAGGGGACAATGTGTTGATGTTTCTGAGGCAAAGACGTCCACTCTGCCATATTAGCTCCAAATCATTCCACTACCTCTGGGTGGACTCTCCAGTCTCCTTGTGGCGGCCCTTGATGGTCCTGTGCTGCCAGACGGCACCCCAGCCCAATAGAGGGGCGTCTGTCTCCACAACTTTTTGGCAGGATGGGATTACTCCTAGAGGAACCCTCTTAGTCAGATACACCTTTCTCCTCCAGGGTTCCAAAGTCCGGCAACAAAGGCTGGACACCCTGACTGTTGACGACGACGAGCCAACTTGACCTGCTATTAGCTTCTTCAATTGCGAGAAGATAGAAGCAGATTGCATGATGACGTTAGGGTTTTATACTGGGGCATGCACCCTATGTCATCGCATGGTCACAGGTGACTTTGTTGGGTATGACGACTCAACCTGTGCATATTCGAGATGGAGATATCCAGTACTAACACACTGACGTCTAGCGGTCAGGAAGAATGAAATAGAACTAGATTGTGATCACCAACAGACCTGGGATCGAAGACCATTTCTTTCTTTTTTTTTATGTTTAACATCAGGTTGTGCCCCTCACACCACTGCACAACCTCTTCTATCTCGCATTTATACATAGCAATGTCTGAATCAGTAGACTGAGTATGGCTGTATCATCAGAAAACTTCCGATTGTAGTTGTGTACTGGTTTCTACAGTCATTTGTATATAATGTGAAAAGAATGTGAAAAGAAGAGTTTATGCAGCCTTGAGGAACTCCAGTGCTTATAACCTGTATGTCAGAAAGAGTTATGTTAACTTTCACCTGCTGTTGTCTTCCTATGAAAAATGCATGGTACCATCTGATTATATAGGGGTTCACCTCATAGCCATGCTCTTCGTTCCAGATGCTGGCTCTCCGCTGGCAACCTCCTAACACACTCAGATGTACATAACACCTTTCTTGAAGTGAATGACATCAAGCTCTCGGTGGCTAGGATGCATGCTGCAAGTGAGAGAACTGCTACGCAATACGCTGGTGTGTATGATAAGGGACATCAGCTACTGAATTGAGGGTGTTGTTTGTCCTTTGTCTCTGTTTGATGCTCGTATGATGCTGTAACGTTTTAAGTTATCTTGAGATCTGGGAAGGGGGGTCGAGGTTGCAGGGAGAGTGGGGATAAAATGTTTGCAAATGTTGTATAACTTCTGCATTATACTGTATGTGTACTGGATGTAAATTCCTTGCTCTCCTTTGAGAAAATAAAAAACATTTGATCACAAAAAAATAAAAAAGCGGAGGCGGGCATCAAGAGTTATTACATTGGGGGGAAACCTCCTGCGACAGGCAACAGTAGCTCCTCTGGTACAACTAACTCCTGGCAGTGCCTGGCAGAAAAAGTACCCCAAACAAAAATCTCACAACCAGCAACAGAGCTTCATTCAGTATTATGAGCAGTACTCTTGTCACTAAAGATGCAACTTTTTGTAGGCATTTCCTGTGGCCCATGTCTTTGTTGCTGTGTTGCTTTTTTGTTCAGATGTGAGCGGTTTAGTTTCTCTGTTATTCTGCCTGTAATGTTCCAATTTTCTGAGTTTTCTAAAGTTGACTTTTGTGTTCTGCATCTGCCTACCTTCTGTCTGCACTTGGTTCCTATCTACCAGTCCTATCAGAAGCCCCTGTCAGACATGCACCCCTTTAGATTTACAATTTAACACGTTGGCCTCATGTTTTAATAAGTGCCCAAGTCACTTTCAGGTAAAAGTCACAAATAGGTCAGACCTAGTAAGATTTCTGTATTACTTTCAACACAGCAAAGTGTGAATTTAATGCTGTCAGATTAGGTAAAAAAGCTAAAAAAGGCAGCGAGAGAGAGATTAAAATGCACATCTTGTACCGCCTTCTAAGAAACTAGGAAACACTGTGATAGAGCCAGTTTGCAGTTGTTGAGGAGATCGATCTTCTCAAATCAGATCAGTCTATTAAAACTTTATCCCTTGTGGTGGGACCGGGACAAAGGGGTTAAACCCTCTTACAATAATAATCTGACCAACAGTTTCTCCATATATTTCCAATATTCATTTGTGCCCACTGCTTGGATGAAATAAAATTATGTTAAAATTTATCAGTTGTTTCGCTGTTAGAAGCGGTGGGCAAGCGTCCCCCTGGCTTACAATGGTCAGTAAAGGTGGGGTATTTGATTCTAATCCAATACACGGCTTTTCGTCAAATTCAGCGACTATCTCCTCACGGTCCGCTAGCTGTCCGTTCAGTGTGTGTTCGTAGGCTACACAGCCCTGCATGGCTCTGTAAATGGGAAATAAACAAAGTGGCTCGGAACGGGCCACACACTATTCCAGCCATTCCAGGCCATGATTTCTGTGTCAGGTAACATTAAATGACTTGCCCACGTACATTTAGCTTACTGTCTAGTTTGCCAGTATATGATCTTATTGTGATGTTAGCTATAGTAGCAGCAGAGTTGTGAGTATCGCTGTCTGGAGTTGGTTTGCTGGCTCTGGGAAACCGTCTCATCCTCTTTGGCTGTTAGCTTCGCAGCAGCAACTGTAGCAACAGTTTACTAACCCACAACCTAGCTAAGGTTAGTTATATTGCTTGCTGTGTCGTTGTTTGCTCTATATCATGGTATTTGTCATGGTATTGGATTTCTCCAGAAGTCTTCTTCCTCACTGTCATAACTTTTTAAACTCACCAATGTTCTCTCTATCTCTGCTCCCTCTCTCTCACCAGATGCAAAAAAAGGACAAAAAAATGGAAGAAGGAATGTAAGAAAAAATGGTGCTACTCATGTTTAGATATAGATAACATTTTTCAATTTCATTTGTTCAATTTCCATGACAACTCGGTAAACTACATCTGTTGAGGAAAATCATGTGGTACTGTATGATTAAAAGCTCCAGAACAGCTTCTAAATGGACCTCCAGATGATCTGTCAACTGGCTGATTTTATTTATGGAATCAACACATGAGCCCACAAACAGTCACAGTTGGATGTATTTGAGCCCATCTGCACCACAGCAGTCACAATACAGAGGGTTATCTGTCAGACAATGAAATGAAATCCAGTTTGGTGCACTTGAGTTGAATTGAAGGCAGCTCCTTCTCTAAGTGTGTGTCAGTTATGAGTTTAACTTAGAGGCAGTTATAGGTTTGTCTTTGGGCTTTTACTCAGACAAACCACAGGGTACGTTGCTCAGGGTGCCTGCCTGCAAAAGTGCGTTTCATTTAAGGGTTTATGTGTTTGCGAGGACCAGCAGGAGTGGCAGTGTCGTGCTCAGCTCAGCTCAGTGTAAGTGGAGGGACACTCAGCTCTAAAGTGCTCTCCCAAGCACACTAATGCACCCAATATATTTTTAGATACCGTAGCATTTTTGGAAAGCTCCTGTATATTGACCGGGTTAGACAAATATTTAGATTTGGACCCACATGATACCCGCTGCAAACATCCACTGTCCTAACGCTGGTGAGAGCCTGATAAACACTCACCCGGTCAAAGGAAGCTTTCCCTCCACATTAGCCCAATTACTTCAACAATTTTTTCATCAGGAGTCGACACAGTGCTGAAAATATGGCTTCCTATTTTCATAGCAGTGTCATCATATACCCACCATTTCATGTAATCACAGATAATAACTGCTGTCTTCCGATGAGCAAGCAAACCTCCCAGTTCCTCATACAAACACAGACGCTGCATTAACACTGCATTGACTTTTTGTAGGGGCGCACATGACCAAGGCAGACAGGCTTTAAAACAAAGAAGGTGTAAATGCGTGAGTCAGTAATCGGCTCTAGGAGAGTTATGCGAGGCCTCCAGACAGGCCCACATTGATGTGAAAGTGTTGCCCCCTCCTCAGTGACCCTGGAACAAAGGGGGGGCCAGGTGGGGCATGCCGAGGGCCCAGAGTGTGATGGTTATCTCCGGGGTAGAGTTACAGCGAGCGGTGTTGGAGGGTGGAGGGCACTTGGACTCGGCCTCTTTGCCCTCTTGAACAGAGGGAGCCATTTCTCCCGGGGTCACCACTTTTGGCTTGTGCAAACCCCCCCCCAACTCACCTCCCCACCCTACAGCATCAGTCTGCTCCGGGGAGAAGAAGAATCTGCACCAACTGCTGCCTCCACCAGTCACCCAGCACTGCTTGTCTCGCACATATATACACACACACTCAGACAAGTACAAACAAAGTGACTAACATATCACAAGTCATTCAGTCTTGAATTAAAACCTAAAATCAATTTCATTTAAGTGCAGACTTTTTATTTTTTTTATTATTAAAAAGTCTGCACTAAATGAAATTGATTACCATTGGGAGAGCATTGGGTACAAAAACGTGCTTTTACTTAAACAGGAACGCCACAGATTTTACACCTCAAAGTCTGTTTACAGGTGTTGGGAAGTACTACTGCACATGTGGAAAAGTTGTATTATGGCTTTTGTGGCTCCATGGGGAGCTGCTCAAAGTCTGATAATTTGCTTCAAGAGAGGCAATTCATCAGCATGAGTTGCATCTGTCAGAGCTGAAGACCACAAGTTTGAAAATGAAAAAAATCTGGGGGTGTGAAGTTAGAAAGAAGTGAGTTTACCAGACCCCTGTAGCTTGCTCCTCATCTCTGCTTGAGGCTAGAGGCTCCAGGCTACATTAGCCGCCACTAGCACAACGCACCAATTGCCAGCCGAACTGTCAACGGTCTAGTTGGATTGTGGGTAGTGTAGGATCTAGGTTTTGACAAGGAAGAAGTGTGGGATAAAAAAGTCTGCTCCATCGATTTTGATATCTTTTTTCCTTTGACCACTGATTTTTAAATAAGTAACTATTTGCTAACAAGTTCGCCATATCAACTTAAAAGATGATAATATGCCAATATTGTGTGTCCGCTGCCCCAAAGTGGCCAAAAAAATCAGTTAATGCAGGTTAAAGAACTAAGATAAAAGCCTAGCGTTTATGGACCTACAGTTTCAGCAGCATTTAATTCTTCCACTTTAGTCAAAACCCAAACATCACTTTTCATGTAAAAGTAGCAGCATTTACACTGGAATATAGTAGAATATCTCATCTACTGGTAAATTGTTTCCCTTAGATTAAAATAAGTGAGTATTAAAAAAGACCAAATGGTTTGTTAGCAAATGTATTTTTTGCAGCGTACGCTCATAGACAGGGTGTGTCGGGGCCTATCCGGATGGCCAGTAGTCAGCAGCTTCTTCCTCATCTTGAAAGCGACACGTTATCTCCTCTCCCATCACAGCTCTCCTCCTCTCCTTAAAGTAAACTGCTATCTAACTAACTTCATATATACCATGTTTTTGCACTCTGTCCTTTTTCTTTTTTTAAAACCTGAAATGAAAAACAGAAAAATGCCTTTTCTTTTTTTATCACTGTTTTTGATAAGAGAAGAGAAAGACATTACAAAAAGGTAATTTTCAGTGAAAATGCCAAATATGATTTTTTATTTTTCTGTTTAAAAAAAAAGAATGAATTTGATTTTCTATACATTATAGCCTTTATGTGACATATCTTTATAGAATATGACTGAGAATAGTGTGGCCTAATCCCTTTTGCCAGTTGAAGCACCTTTTAAGAGGATAAAATTTTCCTCACTGTTTACAGCTTGTGCTTTTTCTTTCATTCCATTGCCCAGTTTTAGTTTTCTCTTATTTCCAGTTTAGCTACACTGGGAATATCAAGACAAGACATTACTCTTTGTCTTTGTTTGGCCCTGAAATGAACCAAGGAATGCAATGCATATCACCACCATTATCTATTATTAAAAGTCTTAATTGTAAAGAATTTTCCTTTTAACCCTAAACTACCCGCTGTACTTGATCCAAAGATGTGAATCTCTCTCTCTCTCTCTCTCTCTCTCTCTCTCTCTCTCTCTCTCTCTCTCTCTCTCACACACACACACACACACACACACACACACACACACACACACACTGGCTGACCCATAAGCCAGAACCCGTGACCAGAAGTCAGTGATCTAATGAAGCCTGCTCTGCTTGACTGGTCTGGAAGTGACTGGAGGTGGCATGAAGACCATCATCCCATTGACCCACATTCCATTTATATAACATTTACGCTGATGACATTTACAGCAGCCTGTTAACATCAACATGCAATCCACTCAAGCTCCTGAATGATTTTGCTTCCATTCGCTTCACAGTTAAAACTATCAATCACCCCCCTGCGCTGGCTCTAAGAAATAATGCACTGAAGAAAATTATGTTGAGTTTGTGCCAGACCCCTGTCTTCAGATCAGAAATACTTTATTGATCCCCGAGGGGAAACTCTTTAAGAGGGAAATATGGGGAGAAAATATTTGTCATATCCAGACTGTGACTCGAAGTAGACTTAGACGACAAGTGTGTTACTGTAGCCAGAATATGTCCTGGCAGCGATACAGGGAGTGTGTATAAATCTAATCTGTCTGAATGTGGTGCACGGAGCCAATGGTTAACCAGCCCGTTGTTCAGCGATAGCCCTCAGATAGACCCGGCTTGCAGGAAGCTGATTAGATACAATAAGAGTAAATACAGAACCAGCCAGTGCTCTCCGGCACCGAGCTGCAATTAGACTCAATTAACACAAGAAAGGAATGCGCCTCCCACGTCTATTTTCAGCTATCTGAACGTGGTGCTATCTGCAGGATACTAAAAGACTGAGCTGACGTTATTGTATGACTGTTGTATTGATGTCACGTCCATGTTCAAGGCTGAGGATTTGTAAAATTATGCTCATAGCTGTGTAAATAGTTATCTGATACACTGATTTTTTGATACACTGTGGTTTTGTTATCAAATAAAGTGGAGGTTTATATTCGATCATGTGGCATTTTTACAGCGGTGAGGGAACGAGGGAGCTGTGGTGGTTTTATACAACATTACAAAAGAGGGCGTGGTAGTGTGTGTGTTAATGTGTGAATACTGTTTCTATTTACTGTTTCTTCAAAAGGCATAATGTGTGTCTTTGTATTAGAGTAAGACCATTTATGGAGCACAAATTGGCCTTTTATTGAAATAATGTATCAGCCAATCAAGGGCCCTGTTTCCCATAAGGATCTCACGAATCCTGTATTTTTGGGATTATTGTGCCCAGAACATTGAATTTGCAGTGACTTTTCCAAAACTAATGCTACAATTTGTGGCCAATTTTGTATTTTACTACAAATTGCAGTAACATTAATTATATGCAAAACAAAGAACTTAACATATGTAATTATAATATGTAATACGTTCCAAATATCTTGCAAATATTTTGATTGGTTGAATTTGAGTTAATTCTGTAAGAACGCAAATTCCTTGAGGGACTGTTAAATCTCACACTAGTTATATGGAAATCCATGAGCCTGAATTGATTGTGCTGCATCATTTAGATTAAAAATGATTTCACATAGGTATGCATGTTGTTTGTGATTTATATTACTTGGACCTTGTAGGGAGCGAAGAGAAGAGAAGAGCATGTGTGGCATATGGGGTATTTTATGTATTTGCCCACTCCCTTTTAGCTTTTTTTATATACAGTATATGCACTTTGTGTCTGTATTATAAACGGGAACGAGTTGACACTAGGTTGCAGGTTAGGAGTGTCTAAGGGAGTCATATGTAACGTTTGCCTGGCTCTACTGATACATAAGTATAGGATTTAAGTTTTAAGTTTTTTGTAGTTTATATTTTCTTTGTTTTATTTCATTTTCTCCTAAGAGTTAATAGCCTGAACAGCTGACTAGCAGCTGTTAGTGGCGCTGTAGCTGACTGTTGCCAAGGTAACCAGGCAGCTCACATGTTGCGATACGTCACCTGTAAACAGAGAGAATGAATAAGAGAGATTATATCCTGAATGTAATTGTTGTGTGACTGAAGGTATAAGGGAATAAGATAATTGTTTTGTACTGGTAATGATAGGAATCGTAGATAATAGAATGAAATAGAATGAACACTGTCACCCTTATATAGAACTGATCGGTTTAATAGCATACTTTTCTAACAGCATTTTTTACGGTTACGGTTTTTACGCTGAAGACCAGCCAAATCATTGTGTTTTTTTCTCATTTATTCTTTCAGAATAAAAACATCCCCCATTTTCTTAAAATATGTCCATCCTGAGTCCGGTGTGATTCGTGGGTGCAACACATGCAATGCTTGCATTTGAGCATAAGAGACAAAGAAGAAACTGAGCTTCTTCTTCTGCCTCTGGTGTGTGTTAGTACTTACTGTGTGGTTTACTTGGTGGCAGCAGGGCTTCTTTGAATGTGTTCCCCAGATGTCCCTGAGCGAGGCGAATGAAGGAAAGCGAGGGAGTGCAAACAGGAAGTGGAAAGCATCACACGGGGCTGGGGAGACATCTTCCCATTCCTCAGACAGGGCTCAGCTAATTGGCTTGGCGGGTTAAAGGCTTTTAGCACACGGAGAGGCTGGAGACCTCACGATAACACAGACTCAGCAGACACTACAGCGTCATTTCTGACAGAGAGATATGACAGTCAGCCACTGTGCCACTCGAACACTTTCACAGTCGTGGTGCAAACACCAATCATAGCTGTCTAACAGCAAGGCAATGTCAATCATTTTCGTGTTTGTTTTAACTGGCTTCGACTCCCCCCAGACAGTTTCCATGTCGGGCCGGAGAACTATTCTCTTTTCCCTCTCAGTATTTTGTGAGCCATCCAGGGCTTCTAAATTAGATGCTTCAGACTGGTTTTACTGCGGCCTATCATCTCCTCTTGGCATTGTTGCAGACGTCAGGCCTTGTAGCCCCTGTTCTGACGGGATGAGGCGATGCTTTTGGAGGATTCTCTCTCTCTCCTGCTTCAGTTTCATCATTCTTTTGGTTCAGAAGCCGCAGCAGCTGGTTCAGTAGGCATTGAGTTCTGTGCCTGAAATGGACTTCCAGGAAATGGTCTTCCCACCAAGACATCTTTTTTCTTCATATGACATATCCATGCAAACCCTTCCTTTGGTATTGTTCCAACTCATAATACCCCATCTGTTATGTCTGGGGCTTAAGTGCTAATTTGGAGGTGGCAGTGAATGATGAGCTGGAGAACAGGATGGAAAGGAAGGAACTTCCATACAACTGGATAAGCACTGTGATTATGACTTGTCATAAACAACAATAGCAAAGCAATAGTTTAGGCATATGAATAAATCTTGCTGCTTGGGTTGCATGGTTGAGGCCAGAGTTAGGCCACAGTGGATTCTGGTATACAGAGTGTGAGGCACAAAGTTAGAGGCTGTAAGACAGAGATAAAGAACAGAATGGTAGATAGGGCTGAGAGGCAAACTGAGAGTAGAAATAGAAAGGCAAAAGAAGGCAGAGAAGATAGATGTGGAAGGTGGAAGAGATAGAGAAGCAGAAGGAGTGTGGAGTGCTAGACAGGAGAGGGGAGATGAAGGAGCATGAAGAGGAGTAGGTGGAGGGAAGACCAGGGGAAGCAGGATGCTGGCTGCTACTGTCAGTCTGTTGAAGCTCAGTAACACCTCCCTGTAGAGAGCCTTAATCTCCAGACCCCCTAAACCTGATAAGGATTGCTGTTACTTTCAGACATGTGCATCTCTGCACGCATCAAATTCACAAACACGTAGGTGTAATTATGTGCACGCATACATCATGTATACTGCACACAGGGTGTCACCAAACACATGCTGCTTATTGTGTGTATATTTTTGATATGTGCATGTATTTTTTATCAGCTGCATTTAAAGCCAAAACAGAAGATTTGTGTATGTGGCATGGAATTGGCCCCGTTTATACTTATAAGTGATTTAATACCCTTGTGCCCACACTTAGCTACATATACTATGTGTCTACATTAGCCTGATCACAAATATGATTGCATCCATCATTCATTTCATTCATTTCTATGTCAGCATTGGCATCCTTACCTATGTTTTCTGAACTGCATTTATACATGAATGAATGAGGTTGTGAAGTGCCAGCTTGAGGCCGTAGATTTTTGGTGGAAACTTGGCTGCGGCACCCAGCCTGGGTGAGGGAGTGACAGGGGGTGGGGACCAACACGGCACCAAGCGGGACAGTTCTGGTGGAGGTGCCGGTGGACAGCTGGCAGTGCCATGCTCATTCCTTCCCTCCCTGTCTTAAACGTTGTCTGCCTCTGCGACTTGGTTAAGCGAGTGCAGGAAATCCCCCGGACCGTCCCGGACGGGACTGAACCGTAGCTTTAATGAACGTTTTGGCTTGACAGAACAGCCCTTTTCCTGTTTACTGACGGGCTAACAGCAAAACTAACAGTAAACACACCTCTCTTTCAGCCCTCCCTTCCTCCCTCTGTCTATCCCTCCTTGCCTTGAGGCTGTTCTGGCCTCTCCCAGGGACATCCTGGTTTGTCCCTGGTGAGGACTGTAGTCAGCAAAACACTCTCCCCAGACAGACACCTCAGCGTCTCAGGGATAAAGAAGAGTACATGCAGTTAGTTATGAGTTCTTGGGCTAAAAAGGCAGACACATTTAGTTGATTTACTGTTGCATTCCTATAGTGCTGGTAATGGTGACTATAAGAGAATAAACAGCCAGATAACATTAGGAGAGTTAGCAAATAATAAACAGAGAAAGAAAGATCTCTGTAGTGATACAGAATGCATACTTTCATGGATTTATATTTAGCCAATCCAACCAACTCCTCCCCCTCCTCTATTCTAACCCCAAGAAACCCAAATCACCCAGAATAGAAATAATTGGTGGTCTCTAGTTCTGACTGGAATGAAGTCTGTATGGAAGAGCCACAGCTACTGGCAGGCTTCCCCACTCCAGTCTTATCCCAAGGAAGAGAAGATTTGGCCCCAGAATGGGTAAACATGCCGCGGTTTTAACCTCCGTCACCCAACATCCCTGACATGGCTCTATCAGAGCACACCAGGCAGTCGCATTAAAAGCCACAGGGCGGATTGGTGAGCACAGAGAAACGAGGCATCCTCCTTGACCCAAAATGGCTGCCAGTACTTGACGTGTCAGACTTTGTTTAACCAGACAACTTTACATGCCTGTGAAACCTGGTGGCATCACTAACTCATGTCAGGATCTCAATTTAGGGCTTATTGTTAACCTCATCCAAAATGTTTACATCTGTTAAATGGCTGATGATTGTAGGAAGCGTAACATTGTTGAAAACCTTTTTCCTCCTTAACCATCAGTACTGGGGCCCCTTCTCCGCTCACTGCAAAATGTGACAGTTCATTTTAAATGGCAAACCCTGTTATAAGAGCAGTATTGTACTGGGAGTTGGGCAGTAACTCTGGATTTTAGGAGCAGATAATCCTCCAATGTGACTGAGTATGTTTGTGTCAAAGGGTCACAGTCAGCCACAGTCTGAATTCTGATCACGGAGCAGAGGACCAGGTCTCATTTTGTTGTATACACATACAGTACGACAATTTATTACATTTTGCTAATTTCATGGCTGAAAATATTTTCATGGCACTTTAGCTGAAACATTATGTACTTTGATTAATCATGCATTTAAAAAAAAAAATCATGAGACACATAGCTCTAACATGACATTAGAAACATCTTGACTTTGTTTATGTGTACATACAAAATCTGTTCTCTGTCAGACATGAAATTAATGGGTGTGTCAGAGGGCATAATTTCTACTGGGGATCGGGGGGGGGTGGGGGGGTACATGTCTGGACAGGAGGCTCTAAAGACGCTACTCAGGAATAAAAAACTACTCACTCTCACTCTCCTCTGCATGTTTTTGAAACAAATAACAAAATACAGTAAAATAAAATTACAAACAGTAATACTGGATTATATGCATGCATCATTTCCTGTGAATTCCCTTGTGCGCTTGAAGGCAATAATTATAGATTGTAAATTCACTTAATGGTTGTTGCAAAAAAAGTGCCAACCATGAATGGTATCAAAAATGGAGCTTGATTTCATGAAATTATATCATTTAATGTATATTTTGATTTACAGATGATGATGTGTAATTTTATTATTCTAGTGAAAAGACACTGTAGTTTTATATATTGTGTGTGTGCTTTTTTTGTGGTTAGAGATGTAAATACAGCATTATCTCATTAACTAAATCATTTTTAGGGTTAGTGCAATAATAATACAGAAATGTGGGATACATATTCTAATTCTTTGTTAGACTTATGGAAGGCATGAAAACCAATTTGATCATAAAATGTTATTTTCTCTGTGAATATAAATGTATGCATGCATGCAAAACAGTTTTTTGTCTGGCTGAAGAACCCCAGAATTCATTGTGTCCCTCCACTTCTGACACCAGACCCACATACTTGGGTGTTACAGCTGTTTAGAAAAAATGTCCAAACAGAATAGTAATACTGAGTTGGATTTATGAAGCACATTTGAAGAATTTAAGAACTAAAGGTACTAATGCAGAAATATTACAAAGGAGAGAAACAAAATAGAACAAATAAGAAAAACAAAATAATTAGGAAGCACGGGGAAGTCTCCTGTCGATTTATGAATTTATGAGCTATTTAAAGAGCAACTATAAGGTCACTGTTCATTCAGCTGACTGGTCCTACTTTCCATTCATAGTAAAAGAGTGAAGAACTGAAAATAATTGCAGGTTGGGAGCTGAGGAAGGCATCATCAGAGAGTCTGGGATAGGGTGTGGAAGACTGATGATGTGGAGGGTTCGAATGAATTCGCACACACGCTGACACACAAATGCACACTCCAGCTTTTCACCAGTACCACCATCAGTGTGTATTGAACTGGGAGTGTTGGTGGCGCATTAGATGGCAGGGAGGGACGCTGTAGGACTTATTACAGTGTAGCGTTCAGAAAGAAGAATCTGATGACAAGGCTGCTGAGACATTTAGAGGAGGGTTTGTCCTTCGGGACTGAACCAGATTTAACCAGAGCCTCTGTGAAGCATCAGCCAAACCTCTCATCACCACACCACACTCTGCTAGGCTGCACTTCAGCTCCTTGTGTGTGTATTTGTTTTTGAGCGTGTGCTCCAGAGCATGTACAGTATGTTTAAGCATTTCAGAACAGACTTGTATGAACTTGTGTCTGCATATATATATATATATATATATATATATATATGTGTGTGTATGTATAGCATGTATGTGAGTTTGTATGTGAGTGTCTCTGTGTGCATGTGTGTGTGTTTGCATGCATGAATGTGTGCATATGTGTGTGTCATTTTCACCATCAGCCAGGCACCAGGAAAACAATGGATTTTCCCTGAAGGAGGTAAAACAACAGCGGATTTATATTTCCCTGCTCCCTCCTCCCTCGCCTACAACATATTATTTTCATTGGACTGGAACACTCTCTCACCGTGAAAAGGCTCTGGCAAACCCTCACGTCTCCCTTGTACAGAATGAAGTGAAACTTGGACGCCTACCTCAGCACTAATGCTGCCACACACAACGCCGGGGGGGAGTCGACCGCTTGCTGCGCTCCTCTTTTTTCCCCTGCTGATGTTAAAGAACTCATGACTAAACAGCAGTAAACCTTCTTATTGTATTAACTACCTGTGGCTGCTGTTGTTTCCAAAATTTGGCTGACATTTATTCTGTGTAAAAGCAACTTTATGGGCTTACGCGAGGCTGAGCATGAAAGCTGCAGTGAGGAAAAATGGCATAAATCAGTTTGCCATTTATGTGTTGGCGACCACAGGTTTTCACAAAGTATTACAGCCAGTGTTAAATTTGAAGTTAAAAACACTGTGAACATGTAAATGTCTGCAAAAGGTTTACAGGAGAATGAAACTGAATCCTGTAATTTCGAAAAAGATTGAATTTACGCATATTTTTAAGCCTATCCTAAATTACGTTCTAGATTTGATGTTCCGTTCATTCACAGTGCCTCCGCTGCCCAACGTTACCGTAAAGCAGCTAATGTTACTGTATGCTTAGGGTTGCCACCTTAAGTGTGGAAAAATAAGGGACACCTTGCCAGCTGCCCTTTGCCTGGGGGACACAAATCAAGCAAGGGGTCCTCTCCCATGAGATTATGCGTGTCAGACACTTTATTTCCTGCATTCTGGTGAATTTTCATACACCAATTTGTGCTTTTTATGCATCACTTTCAAAGTGGGCGATACCACAAAATTTGGTTTTGATTCCGATGCCAAAATACTTTTTATTATTAAAAGCGGCTCATGTACTTTCATGTAGGGGAGAGCAGTCAGGCAAAAAGGCAAAAAGGTTATATTATATTATATTATATTATATTATATTATATTCAGCCATTTTCACATTTCAGGTTTGTATATTATTTTTTCAGTTCTATTAAAATAATTAATTAATAATTAATATAATCTGCCATATTTAATAAGTCTACTAAAGTAGCAGCTAATGATGACCAATTACAGTTTGGAAATGTGACATACTGCAGAAGATCTGATATGACTAAAATATTAATTTCACTACTACATACCTGGATATTCCTTGCCTGAGCTTCTCTGTAAAGACTCTTGTCAGTGAGCTCTGTCTCTGTGTCGGGGTCTGTTTTTTGTTTTGTGTTTAAAAACATCTGTGGTGTCGCCACAGTAGCGAACAGCCTTCCTACACACATTGCAGTTCACAACGCTTTGATTCACAGCTGTGTAACATCTCCAAATGATGCTGCTCTTTAGCCATCACTGCAATATGTGTCAGATTAAATTAGTCCCAGTGCGCGCCGTGGTGCGTGCATGTGCACACACATATGTTGTTCGACTGCACATAACAAAATGACAGCAGTGGAGAAGCAAAGAGTACATGCACTACAATGTGTTCATGACAATGGAGCGTTATTTGCTGTTCTACACTTTGATGAAACACAAATGGGTACAACATGGTTGAGAGAAACTGATCCCTTTTTGGTATCGATCTTATTGATGCTACCCCAACGGGGTATCATGAATTGAGCAATTCTACTCTGTGTCCTTGGCCTGAGCTCGAGTCTCCATAACCAGGGCAACGATGACGTTGAGTGACAGACAACTTGCATTCTAGGTGCCATTCTCTTCCACATTTCTGATTTAATAATTCTCTGCTATGTCTTGTGAATCTCTTTTGGTTTTATTTCTTATATCATTGAAAAGCATGTGAAAATGTAGTATATGTATTAGAGTAGGGTGTGCACGAAAATACGAGACAAATCGCGTCTCAATGTGGGACGATTCCGTATTATACAGGACAGGTGGCAAATGTACGCTGCTAACGTTACTGTAAGCCAGTTAGCTTGTCACATAAAGCAGGCAATTAGAAGTTAGCAAACATATGTATCTATGATTTTTCCATTTATGGAGTCAAATCCAAAATGCAAACATCACTTCTTGGATGATTTGGTTTTGCTGAGTATGGCTTACTAGCTTTCTCCATTTAAAACAAAAATAGCCTAGTTTACTGAGGTCATGCTATGGGTAAGACGAACAGTGCATTTTACGAATGCCCCTTGCGGAAGTACAAGGCACGGACTGTTGCGCTAATAGGTTAGATTAGATTAGATTCAACTTTATTGTCATTACACATGTACACAAGGCAACGAAATGCAGTTTAGGTCTAACCAGAAGTGCACGATATAAAGTGTGTGCATAAATGCAGGATAGAGCAGTATATTGAAAATATTTTACAAGTGGTACTATGGACATTATATACAGATGGCATTACTATAAACAGAAGTATACTGATGGATATGTACAATAAAGAATTGGACTGGGCAGAACAGTAGTGCAATGGATATAAAGTAGTGCAGTTTATGGAAATAGTTAACAGTGCAGTAGATGAGTTATTGCAGTATTCAGTACATAGTACTGTAGTGCAAATGATGCAGTGTATGTATAAATGAATAGTCCAGTAGTGCAAATGAACATGTGGTACATGTAGCAAAAACAATATCAATATAGCAGCATTTAAGTTAAGGTATATAAGTGGAAGCAACGGGGGGCAGAGTTCAGTAGGAAGACAGCTCTAGGAAAAAAGCTGTTTCTCAGTCTGCTGGTCCTTGTCCGGAGGCACCTGAGGCGCCTGCCGGAAGGCAGGGGAGAAAACAGTCTCTGGGCGGGGTGAGAGGAGTCCTTAAGAATGCTGCGGGCTGCTCAACGCAGACAGCGTTTCCTCTGGATGTCCTCAATGGCTGGAAGTGGAGTCCCTGTAATGCGCTGGGCAGTTTTCACCACCCACTCCAGTGCCTTGCGCTCTGCAGCAGAACAGTTCCCATACCGGACTGTGACACAGTTGGTTAGGATAGCTGAGGACAGTTGGTTCTTCTTCAGTGTCCTCATGAAGAAGAGGCACTGGTGAGCCTTTTTGACCAGGCAGGAGGTGTTGGTGGTCCAGGACAGGTTCTCCGAAATATGTGTACCCAGGAACTTGAAGCTGGGTTAATATGGATGGGGTCATGTGTGCCTCCTCTCTCCTTCCTGAAGTCCACACCTCCTTTGACTTGGAGGTGTTAAGGAGCAAGTTATTATCTGTGCACCGTGTGGCCAGGTGCTGGACAGCCTCCCTGTAGGCAGTCTCATCGTTGTTGCTGATGAGACCAATCACCATAGTATCGTCTGCAAACTTGATGATGGCGTTAGATCCATGCGCAGGCCTGCAGTCGAGTGTGAAGAGGATACAATGATGCATTAAAAATATTAAATTTGGTCAGATAATTACAGATTGAATATAAAAATGTTTTCACATTTGAAGGGTAGTTTAAATTTCAAATAAAAAGTGACAGCCCTAGAACTTTAGTGATGTAGCAATAAATGGCTGATCTGCCCAGTTCTCTTGTTCAGACAGATGCATTCTCACTGATGTAGTTTTATAGTGGTTTGCTGCCTTGCATGATGGACTTAGAACAGTTTGCTGAGTTACATTGGTATTTAGGCTTGACATATTTGCAGCAACCTGAAATTGACCCAAACCCAGAGACCCCCTGAGCCTGAACCAGGTAGCAAACATTAAACACATTAAGTCAAACAGACCTTCACTTCTGAAATGAGGTGATACCAGTTGATTTAAAAATGAGTCCCCTAAGAACCGAATGAGCTCATCACTGGGCAGAACCACCCAGTGTTAGTGATTGCAAATGAAAGGCGAAGAGTCCGGTCAGACAGCGTGCATTAAGTAGCTGTTGGCCTGGTGAGGAAAAGCCCCTGGCAGCCAGGCTGTCTGGGGTTGAAGTTTCATTATCATCTGCTATCAAGTGTCTTCCATTGAGCCCGATGAATCACAGGATTACAGAGGAAACATTGTGTCTTGCATTGTTGTCTAAAGGCGTCAGTGCCTCTGATCCATGTCTTTCCCCCCGCCCACCTCTGCTCCCCTTTGCACCCTGGTCATAAACCCAGGCACTGCCCCCCTCTCGCTCTTCTCTCTGTCTGTATCTAGGTCTTTCTACCCCTCTCTGTCTTCTTACCTACCACTGATCCTTCTGTCTCTCTCATGATGTCTGCCCCATCCTGGAATGACCAATCTTCCTGATGGATCATGGGCTGCAGCGCCACATTGACACACACTGGACTAACCTCTGTGCCGATGGCCAGGCTTTAATTAAAGGCATAAATTAGCAGAATTTATCAATCAAGATGAGAAAGGCCTGGATATCTGCAAGACTGGGCTTTAGTACCGCACACATATGATACATACACTTACAGCACATGCACATATGTGGTATGTTAATGTAAAAACAGGTAATTCATTTTTTTATTTTCAAAATTTGTACTAATAGCAAAGAAGGGGATAAAGAGAAGAAAACAAGTTGAAGCTGCATTGATATTTTGGCCACTTGGAGGCTGCAAAACCAGCTGAAAATACAACATTGACATGTTATCACCTTACAAAGTTGATATGGCAAATGAGTTAGCAAAAAGAATGAGCTATTTACACATCCGGCAGACATTACATTACAAAGTAATTTGATCCACTGTTAATATAAGAAATGCTGATTAGTGCAGCTTTAAATAAAGTATTTGTGAGGATTTCAAACAATCTGATTTTCAAATCTCAAATGGGCTGAAACAATCTAAGGAAGATGTATTTTGTGAATTCATCTTATGTATACACATGCACACACTCTCTCTGCTTGCCTGTATGGGTGTGCACAAGAGCCTGAGTATAAAGCACAAGCTTGTCAAAGGAGACCGGTAAATGGAGGTGCTCTGTTTCATGAACTGTGACTGAACTTGTTCGAAATGGGTAGAAATGTTAGACAAATATGGTGTCTGAAAACCTCAGAAACGTTGTTCTTCCGCCCCTGCCTCAACGTCCCCCCCAACCCCTCCTTCACCCACAGCCCTTCATCTTCTGCCAGTCCACGGCCTGACATTTTCCAAGGCTGCCAGGACGGGGACCTACATGTAAGAGAAAGAGAGACTGACATTGAAACAGAGAGAGAGGGGCCCCTTAAACTAGATTTACAGTATGTTGGAGTTGTTTTCCCTCTCCATGAGCTTTTCCACATTGCACAGTTCAGAAAGGTCATCAATGGCTGCCTCACTTTCCCCTTCTTGGTCTTTTTTGGTGCCCCCGCCCCCAATATGCAGTTTCCTGTTTGAGTGGTAATGAAACAAATTTATTAGCAAATTAGAGGCTAGAAAGAGAAGCATTTTGATGTCTACACAGCAAAGAATATGCATCTCAAAAGTCTTGATTCACTTTTTCTTTCTTATTGTTAAATTAATTTAAAGTAAAATTGTTCTTGACAGTGGTTTAGTGATTTGCCTCTTTAGAATTTGTCTTCACATAGGCAGGATTTTTTAATCACAATTAAACACAACACTGAATGTAGTAAGACCAAACATTAATAGGGATGGTTAAGATTTTTGCAGTGTATTAGGCAGTCAGTCAAAAGAGGATACCATCAGTGACAGCCTCGACAGCGCTTTGTAAAGAAACCAGACACATAAGTATAGTAAATCACTCTTGTTGTTATGATTATGGTTAGTTAGTCTACTGTAGTGGTAGAAAGGCTCCCCTTCCCTACACCTCCTTACCCAACGACATGAATAACCCTCTGTTACCCTCCCCTGCATTCCCCTCCTCTCCTACACACATAGCCCACTGACAAAGACAGCCATTTTATGTGCCATGTTTGATTTGATAAGTGGCAAACCTGAGTGACGGGACGCCTTTGTGAGACACAGGAAAAAATTCCCCGCTCTATTGGCAGAGGACAATTATGACTAAGGGACTTCTGTGAAGTTTGCAGTGAGAAGGGAATGTGTGTATGTGTGTGTCTGGGGGGGAGAGCGTAAAATTGAGATAATAACCCTGCCTATTGTCTCGCATTCAAATATGAGACAAAGGTGTGTCTTTGCCAGGGATGGTGATGAGCTCGGCCCTGCCTGAGGCTTCTCACGGAGCTAGATGGCGTGTAATGGACTTGAACTGTGGATGTTTGAACTTTAACTTTTTGGAACAAGGAGAATTCACACAAAAAGGTTTACAGAGATTACAATATACCTCAAATCATGTTGTTGGACTTTTGTTCGCTGACAATTGACTGTTCTCTAAACCCCTCCCCCAGACGGTGATTGTCCAATCATAGCTGAGCAACCGTAACTTGGCACGACAGGGCTCAAGCAGTGTGTATGGGGTTGTAGTAACAGATACTTAATATACATAGAGACTGGAAGGTCTTCGCAAAACCAAAACACAAGTTGAAGGACTGGATTAAACTGTGCAACTGTTAGCTTGTCCAGCTAATCATTACCTCCAGTAGTAACATAGCGTTACTTTCAAAGTCAAGGAGCCTATCATTAGCTAACTATTAACTATGTTTGAAAATCCACCTTCATCCATGGAACATTTTCTGTGTCCTGGATCTGGTCCTGGATGCTACTATATCAGCAGCACAACATTAGCAGCTCGATCCTGCTTTTTATTTGATTTGGGGAAGTATACACTTTACCAACTCTTGCCTACGTTACCCGAGCTAGTGTTAGTTTTGCTAAAACTCATCTGTCCGTCGTCATCCTCAAAACAGACTGAAAATACGAACAGTAAAGCATGAGTCTAACTTCTGTGTTGCTTGTCCATGTATGTTTTTCTTTGTAAAAAAACAGATTTTTAAAGAGTACGGTCTAGACCTGCTCTATAAGAAAAGTGCTATGACATAACTTCTGTTATGAATAGGCGCTATAAAAATAAAATGGAATTGAATTGAATTGAAAATAAATATGTCACCTATTGGCTAATTAAAGGATTCGATTTTTCATGTGTTTTTATGCTGGCTTTTGCCCAGCGTTCTATGTTGGCTATAACACGTTAGTTTCCAGCGGTGGAGAATGCGTGTATCAAAACCGGCGCACATAAAAACCAGACACATGCACGTGATACGAGTGCACAGAACAGTATCTGTGAGCGGAAAACCATCCTCATGAGGGAGCATGTCTGCTCTGTGAGCGCACAGAACAGTCTCCGCGATACTGTTGCAGTTGTTAATTACTTGAATATGCTGTTGAACATACTGTTAAGTATATTGTGTGGAAGCATATGTTGAGATGTTTAAGAGATTATTGCCTCAGATTGTTTAAAATTAAACAAGTTTACTGCAAGACATTCCCTTTGTGTGCAACACAAAATTATTTGCAACATTAATCATTACTAGACTGGGCTTCATTTCCCAAAAGCATCTTCAGGCTAAAATGATCTTAGTCCATGGAGTTACAATGGGACTAAGGTCATCTCAGCCTTAAAATGTGGTAGTCAGCCACCTTATCCTCCCCATTCCTGTGTTCTCTGTTGTTCTCTCCTACCCTGGTGTGTCTTGTATGTCCCCGACTCATCTCTGGATGTGTGTGTGAATGTGTGTGTATGTCTCCTGGTCTGGCCCCGTGGTTGTCCCTATACATTGTATGACCACTTCGTCAAGGTGCTGCAGACTTACGAAGTTAAGTACGATTTGCTAGTGTTTTGTTTGTTTTTGCCTTGTGTTTTGATCCCGTTTTTTTTTTTTTTTTTTTGCTCTGCCTAAGGATTATCCTGTGCCGGTGATCATAGTTCCTGTCTTTGTCTACATTCCTGTCACCCCACCTTGCCTGTCTCCAACTACTCAGAGAGCCAGACCCTTTGCATCCAACCTGCTCCATGATCTTGGTTCCACTGACGGTCAGTCTCCACACACCACAACTAACTCCACCCCACGGCCAGCCCAGGTCTACACGGTACCACCTACACCCTGCGTCACGGACCAGTCTGCCTGTCCAGACCCACGCGGCGTCTAAACCAAGTTAGACGGGTGACCGCTGCTTCTGTCTCCATGCCGGAACCATCGCTACTCCCCTGGGGTTATCAATTTCGATGCCAAAGCCTTCGCTCCGAACAATTACACCCCTTCCCACTATGTGAATTGGTTGTAAAAGACTACTAGTGTGTTCTGCATTTGTGGGTTCGAAAGAGCGTACATACGACCAAAAATGCTTTTAGGAAATGGGGCTTTGGTCTGCAAACACTTTGAAGACCTACCTTGCCAGGAACACTCACCAAGAAAGTGAGAATATCAATCATATATACGTTTGGGTAAACTGAATGCTGTTAAGTTTTTGTGACTTAATTTGTTACAGTAGCTGCTTTTGAACTAGGCTCAGAACAGGATGTAAACAAAAAAAAATCATGAGACTGGAGGCATCATTCCATTTGTTTTGTTTACTGTACAAAAATCTGTACAAACTCAAAGGCTGTGTCTGCCTAACACTGCAATGGATGTCAACTTTGCAGCTATTTGTAACTACAATATATTGGTTACTGGCTAAATGATGGACAAACTTGTACTGAAACATGTTTTATAAAAAGACAATTGTAAATGCTGAGTTTGTTGCAGAGGAGTGGTGAAAGATGTCCTGAGTTGAGATAAGAGGATTTGCAGGGGTCCGCTGCACAGCCAGGGAGCAGGATAACAACAGCATCACTACAGGTGACATCACTAAGCTGCTGGAGCATCTACATAGAAACATTTAAATGTTTGTGGCACCAAGTCCTCCTGACTCACAGTATGCTCACAGATACTGTTCTGTGCGCTCGTATCACGTACACACGCCTGGTTTTTATGTGTGCGGGTTTTAAGACTTATTAAACGCCATATAAATGCATTTCCTATTGAGACTAGAAGAACCAATGTAGGCAAAATTAAGTAGAGCTGAAAATTCCTACCTGACCAATGGCGCTGTATTTGCCTGATATTTAAAGGGCACATATATTCAGATAGTAAGATGCGCCTACATGGGAACGCGACACGCGTACACATGCTTGTTACACACACAGTGATGCGCAGCAGCCTCCTCAGTTAAACATTCGTGCATTTACTCATATGCAGTCAAATGGAATTGTTGATGGGACAGACGATTGGGAGACGGTGGAGGCAGAGTTTCCACCTGCCAAGGACCACATGCCTGTCCCTCAGCGAAGACAAGTGCCGCTGTAAACTTTACTTATCCTGCCAGGCTGTAACAGACATCTGTAAACTCCTGTCAGATGACTTGGAGACTAATGCCAGCTGTCCCTATGCACTCCCCCGTGCTGTCAACGTCACTGATGCGCTGCATTTCATTCCAGCATCCCCTGAGTTCTATTGGAGGCATGTTACAATCTACTGTAAGTTCAGCCATACACAATGTTACATAACTCTGATTGGTTTAATTCATGCTAATGCCCAAAACACATCTATGATTAATTAAGAGACTAAATACAACCCCTTTGCGCCTTGTGCCTTACTTTGTGCCTAGATTATGAAGCGTTTAACTAGCAAAAGTGGAGATGGACATGCCCTAAATGCACTTTAGACCATGCGCTATAGATTGTTTAAATAGGGCCCAAACTTATGAATTGACAGCGCAGTGCACCGCTCTCTCTCTTTTGTTAAAAGTCCGTACTGTGCAAGTGCAACTCCCAACAAAGATCAAAAAGGAGGGAGATGCCTCACTCGGTAGCTAAAACGGAGCATTCAAGACACAAGGTGAAAAGAGGTGCAGCAGCAATGTGCAGTATGAGAAAAATATGGTGTTTTTTGAAAATTAAACAATGTAAACCTATTCTGGTATAACCACAAAATAAAATTATGAACCTGAAAATCAGCATAATATGACCACTTTAAGTTAATTTTTTTGCCAAGATTCACTTATTGAGACTCACTTATTTCATGCCCATCCAAACAAACATTGTCTATGCAGAAAATGAAAAGGACTCCTAGTTAACACTGTCTGTGTCCCAATGCCATACTACATACAAATTCTAAGCAGGTTTTGAGTATATACTGTATGTTCACACTGGAAAATACTATATATACTAAGTATACTCCAAAAAGTCAGTGTGCATACCAAAAAACTTTTTGAGTGTACTGTAGATGTTAGTATAAGTAATTCAATTCAATTTTATTTATATAGTGCCAATCCATAACAGAAGTTATCTCATTGCACTTTTCCTATAGAGCAGGTCTAGACCGTACTCTTTATAAACTGTTCCACAATAATTTTCACAAAGGAAATGGAGACGCTCACAGCTGCAAAAAATTTAAATTTAAATAAATTACGATGGTGGTGAGACAGCTACAGAAAGATCTTGGAAAACAAAAAAATACTGAGAAATAATATAGTTAAGAGTCAGTACAAGGGAATGAGAGATTCCTGCTAAAAGTACAAAAAAAGAGCAAATAAGCCATCTCGTGTGGTTTCAATTGTAACAGATGTATAAAATAATATACTTATTTTTAACCAAAAATCCCTTTCTTTTATTTCTATATATATGTTATATCAAGCTATAGGCTGCTGAAGCATGCAGGTGGTTTCTCATGCAGCTAGCTCGTCCTTTTTCCCTCTCGTCTTTAAATGTGTGCATGTAAAAGTCTGTTTCATAGGAAGTTTATTTTATTTTAAGTATGTGATCTCCTACTTTGTTGTTTTGTTATGCAGATTTTTGTGTTAACAATTGTTTTGTACAACACATGTCGCATAGTGTTATGTGTATGTTCATGTTCACTGTTAAAATGTACTTTTATTATGTATTAAAAATTAAAACTGCAGATGGTGGGTTGGACAATTGTTATCTTTCTGACACACTGATGTCAGAATAAGTCAATATTGAACTGTAACTGCACTATCAAGACAGTAATGTATTTTACTTTATGGATATACTGTATATAGAATTAAATGTTGCAATGAATGTACTGCCACACATAAATTTATTTAGTCAGTCTATCTGAGGCTCTGCTAAGGAGAAGATTTTACTTAATTCTATCCAGAGGCGAGAATAAACCCCGCAGCTGTCATATTACACAATACACAATGCATTTTGGTCTATTGCTGCCGCCTTAAATTACAGTTGTGCCTGGACCTGGATTTACATTCTTTCCTGACAATAGGAGTAGATTTTTATTCATTGTTTTGTTTTATGTTTAGTTATTAACTTTGCACCTTCCTCCAGCCTCCCTCTCTGCTCTTGCTCCCTCTCTCACTTTGAGCTGAACTGTAGATTTATGATGACTGATGGGCGGCGAGGCCCTCTGCTACTCTTCTGTCAGCTGCCCTGCGCTCCACTGCAACCACACACGGTGGTATATGCCACACATGCACACGTGTGTTGATGTGATGCTGACCAAACGACCCTCCACTGTAAAACACACTCACTGTAACGCCCAGGAACACAAACACATGCAGATACACAGATCCCAAGGTGCCCTTTTGGCTCCATATGGACTCCAACTACTCTAGGCTTTATTTACAAACTGAAGAGGTAATGAAGGAAAATCACACAAAACCAGAGATGGTGATGACGGAGGAGAAGAGGGGAGGAGGCGCCACAGGGGGATGAGGAGAGAGATTTACTAATTCAGTTGAAGGGAAGTGGGCCTGTGATTTGTTCTTGTTAAATGTGAAATAAAATAGTGCCTCCTTTTGCTCGGTCCCATTGAGGGTTTTTGTTAGCGGATACGTGGGATCAAGTGTTTGTTTGTTTGTGCGGGTGGGAGGGTGTGGTGAGGGTGAGGAGACCACGAGGAAGGAGAGGTCCAGTGAAGTTTCAGGGGTGGCGGTAAGGATTGGGGAATGGGGGGGGGTGTGTTAGTAGCTGTGTTAGGGTTGAACACCCAGAACACAGCAGTGCGTCATCAGCGTTTTACTGGACCCTCTACACCAGTGCCGTTAAGAACAAAGGCAACAACCAAAAACACTGATGAATCACAAATGTCCAGGCAGAGCTCCAGAAAGCCTTCCCGGTCACAGAGGCAGAGAATCAGGAACACACACACCACTGATGACTGCAGCTGGTTTGCCGAGAAGGAAAGGATGACAGAGGGAGGAGAGAGTATCCCTCTGTGTAGGGAAATGAGGATTTGTGGGAGGCTCTTGTGCTCATCTGGATGCCTGATGAGCGTGTGTGGGATGTACGTGGAGGAAGCACGGATGCACAGGCGGATGGATAGAAGAACTCCAGAGCTCAAGAGAGTTGCAGTGTTTCTATGCCAGTTGCTATCAATGCATTGACTCATTTATATTCATAGGCCCAGGCCTCCGCACTCACCGCAGGAACCATGGAAAACAAAGACTTGCCTTTTTATGATAGAAAGTTCTGTTTAATGTGTATAACACTTTTCTATTTCAGCCATTGTTAAGAATGAAAAGTGGGGTCATTTCAGCACTGCAGCCAGATATTTTGAAAGTATACATAGTTTATATAAACGTGTACGGTGCTCACTTGAGTACAATTTCAGCACTTTGTGGTTTTTGGACATGGGAAACAAATTCAAATCAAATTCCATCAAACAGTGTTACGGCTACTTCAGTGCTCTCAGAAAAGGTCCATGGGAACAGAATATAGTGTTTGTGACACACAAACAAAACAAGGGCCAGCTCTGACTGTCCTTGGATCCCTTTTGGATTGAGTCTCTTTGTTTGAAAATGTATTTATGCATGTCAGTTTTGGGAAAATTTTCTACTGGTCTGTTTTGGATCAGGTCCAAAATTCTGGACCCATGAAGACCTCTAGAGTGCTTGCTAGTAGAACACCAGCGGGGACCCTCTCATCAAAACATTTCTCCATAGCACCACCAGTGGTCAAAAACTTCACAGGTTACCTTTAACTTTTATCTGTGGAACAAGGTTTTTGAATACGAAACTAATATTTTCATAGGTAACCAGGAATCTTATTATATGTAGTTAAATTAGTAGTTAATAGTTAAATTAAAGCTCTCATATTTAAAAAACAGAGTAATCAGATTTTTCCTCTGATGTATCAACTGCTGCAAATTATATCAGAGGAGCGAATACGTCATGAGGTTTAAAAACTCTGTAATAGT
Source organism: Siniperca chuatsi (assembly GCF_020085105.1). Classification (NCBI taxonomy): domain Eukaryota; kingdom Metazoa; phylum Chordata; class Actinopteri; order Centrarchiformes; family Sinipercidae; genus Siniperca; species Siniperca chuatsi. Next base: position 6,823,808 of record NC_058060.1, on the reverse strand, counting down.
ATACTGTGCTTGCGGAAGTGTTTGTAATTGTTTGTCTCTTTACCACCCTTATGAGGGCCTATTCAAGCTCATATGCTAGACATTATCCCTCCACTTTACCCTTATAAAACACAGCTTCCACAGCAAAAGCGAGCCCAGGAATGACAAGACAGGCAATTTACTAATTTTACAAATTGGTTGGGGCTGCTGTGATCTCGCAGCTACTGTGTCCAATTAATGCTGTGTTCTGCTGAGGCCGACGGGGACTGAAGTAATGGCCCCAAGGTATGCCCTGGCTCTGCATGCTCATTCCCAACGTTACACACACATAGGCACGGAGACATACACCACATGCACCCTCTACACCGCAACCCCGGCAGTTTGGCACCAGTGTCCACTCTCTCTGTTTCTGTCTATCTCTATCTTGTTCTGTCACTCCCAGTTCTCCCCATTTGTCCCCCTGGAATTGGGGGGAATTGAAGCTGCCTCGTCTGCTCAGTTACCCTGTGCTACATATAGAGTCAGTCCTATAGTGATGAAGTTTGTGGTGGTAAACACTAGCCATTACTCCAGTCTCAGAGACGTCAGTATGGCTTGGAAAGCCTCTCCGAAATGTAGGGAATTATAGCCCTGTGTGTCACTCACTCAACCCGTCCGGAGACTCGCACCATTGTCTCTATTTAATTTTTTTACTGGTATTGGTTAGTTTGTGTGTGTGCGTGTGTGTGTGTGTGTGTGTGTGTCTGTGGTGAAATAACTGAGTTCATTTCATGTGAACTTCGTGTATGTGTGTCTTCACAGTGAGTGCTTATGCATGTGTGTGTGTAACTGTATGTAAGGGAGCAACTACTAAAAAGCTTCTGTTTTATGTTTGAGTTTCCATTGCCTATTTCCTGATCTCATAAATGAGGTTTATTCACAAAAAAAGGGCATCGTTAAAGCACATCCTATTTTCCCTCACAAACACTTAAGGGGTGAATTTGCCCCGAAAACACCAACAGCTTCTGTTATATTGATAGATGTTCATCCGACCAGAAACGCTGAGCTGGCTGACATCTGTGCGTACTTTAATTGGCCGTCCTGCCAGGTGCGAAGGATAACAGCATTCCTGAGATTTACCAAAGCGATTGTGCCACTGAAAGACATGGCTCACCATCTGTAGGTAACTTGCTGCCCTGCTTTTCACATTTTGTGTTTGCTACCTGCATACGAGCCAAAGCAAACACAATGCTCTGATAGCGTCTTTGTGTTTGCCAAGGCAAAGAGGTCCAGAGCTTGTGGCTAACAAGACCATTCCCTGAACCAAAAACTTCCTGTGTATCCCAGTGCAGACACAGTCTTTCTCTTTTTGTTTCTCTCTAACTGAAATCAATTGGGAGATAGAGTTAAAACAGACAACATTCATAATTTTTTCTGGGTTGAACAAACAGGAGATAGGGTCACAGAGCTACAAATGGGTCTGTACATGTTCAGTTCCACCAAATGTCTCAGGATAGTTTCAGACTCAGATTGACCTGAGCTGTATGCACAACTAATCTGTGCAAAAGTATTATTAATTTAAGGTGATGTATGTATTTTGTAAGCAATATGTCATTGACTATAGCATTCTTATTGTAAATAATATAATAGCCACTCAGGGAAGTGGCTCAAGTGAGCCTGAGGCAGATGGTTTAATGTAAAATATGAAAGATCTTTGTTATTGGCCATTTTGATTAAAGAAATGAAAAAATCAGGGAGGACATTAAAAGGGTCCTTGACACTGGAGGTCCTGGGTGATGTGATATACACTGCAGTGACAGTAAAGATTCATAACAGATAAGATAGTCCAAGCTTAGATTACCAACTGGGCAAAGCAGGCCCGGGGGCCCCAGATTCTCAGGGGCCTAAAGTCCTGTAGTTGTTGTTGTGGCAGTTGTGGTAATTTGATTAACTGCAAATTAGTTTTTAAATATGTACCAATAGAACATAATAAGACAAGTCTACAGTTATGCTTTCGGCTCTGTGAGGCTGTACCTAGGCACAGTAGTTCTTTGAACTAAATGCTAATGTCAGCATTCTAACATGTTTACAATGACAATACTAACATGCAGATGCTAAGCAGGTATAACCATGTTCACTTAGTTTAGCATATTAGCATGCTAACATTTGCCAATTAGCACTAAACACAAAGTACAGCTGAGGCTGATGGGAATGTCATTAGTTTTGCAAGTATTTGGTCATAAACCAAAGTATTGGACAAACTAGTACTAGTGTGTATCTGGGCAGTGTGCAGCCTACTCTTATAGGGAACGGGTTAGCACTGTGACAAGAAGTACTGGATTTTGGAAGGAAAATGACTTGGGACCAGGACTGATAAATACTGAAATAAAGTAACAGTACATGTAATTTACTAACTTAAAAAAGTTGCATGTTTTGCAAATGTTGATAATGCATTCAAGTAAAACGAATGTTGTTTTGCCCTTTTCTTTGTTACAGTATCCTTCCACACAACTGCAGAGCCCGTTTTGTTATGAATGAAGTGTGATACTAACATTACAGAGAGGAAGAGACAGAGGAGGTACCATAGAGGAGACAGGACAGGGGGGCTGATGGTGGACATTGCCATGAAGAACAGAGTGTTGTTTGATGGTAAGACCATATGCCTAATGCCATAACAAATGCTCTGGCTACCACAATATTTCATTTCAAGAGGGCCTGTGTGGGACAGGAAGTGTGTGTCTCTTTTGGGTGATGCTGTGCACTATTAAAAGCCTGTGCAGTTGTCAGGCTGTGGATCACTCTCATGCTGATAGGCCGCTGCATATTCCTCAGCCAGGACAGACCAAGGCTTGTGTTGGCTAATGTAAAACATTAGCAATATCCTGAGTCAACAGTCCCCCACTCTGTTTGTTTGGATATCACATTTCCCTGGCAACTGGGTATATTGTCAAGGGTACACTGGATTCCGGTGGAAGGTAAAAGCAGCGCACTTCCTTGCTAATTGGTTAACCGAGAGAGACTACCAGTGGAGCCTGAAAGTTAATTTGACACCTAAGTTATTGTTTGCTGTGTGGGGTGGGAGGTGGTGCCATGACAGAGAAAAGTAACGGGCATCAACCCACGCTGATCACTGCAAGTTGTTACTGTAATGCTAAAACTTCCCCTTTTATCTTTACAGGTTACAGAAGCAAAGAACAACATTTGGCTGTCGCATGCTTGAGGCTTAAACAAGAATTGAGCAGCTGTGCCCACTGACTCATTTGGAGCAATATTCTACCAACAGTAAACGGAAGCAAGAACTTCACTAGGCAGGAATGCAGAGAGTAATGCTGTCATTGAGTTACCAGAGAGCAGAGAGGGTGGTGATGGTATGGGCCTCAGTTTGGAGAAAATGGGCCTCAGTTTACAAGGTTCAGTTGTTTGTCCAACAATTTTTCTTGCATAATCACCCTGGTGAGCCATCTACCGCATTAGCTTGTGATGTGATACATTTTGTGTGAAGATTTTTGGAAAGTGTATCCCAAACTCATTACCGGTAATCAGAAGCACTTAGTTAAATTGTGCTGGCCAATCCAAGAAAAGCATCATGAACCATTTACTTCTGGATTAAATGCTCTTTAATTCTAAATTTGAAATCAGAGCCAATTATGCTCAGATTTCTCCTTTAATGGAAGTTAAACATTCAAGTTACATTTCACTGCACAATGATACATACACACTAATCTAACTCTGCTAGTGTTTCTCTCTTAATATCATGCCATATGTGGCAGAAAACTCATGCAATCTAATGCTGTTTCACAGTATACTGTCATGTAGTGTCACAGGCATCACTGTCTAATTGTACAGCAGAACACATTGTCTGACAATTTTCTCTGTCAATTAAACTGTTTTCTTGAAACTGCCTTCTCATATATGATTAGCAGCACCAGCAACATCCTAATGCAGTAAAGACAAAATGGCTGCAGTTTGCTGAAAAATTTGCCTACACATAAACGTTGGTCGCCACCAACAAAATTTAGAATCTGAGAAGCTGAGTTTCTGAATTTCCACCAGAACACCTGATTAATCTGTTTAATGATCAGCTGAATTTCAGGCATATCAGAAATTGGACACTGTTTTGGCTCCCATCCGGAATGACTTCCGGATGGGAGCCAAAACGTCTTGATTCTGAAAACAGTGTCCAGAGGACTAGGACTGAAACATTTTCTACGCTGTTGTTAGCTTGTTATTGTTACAAACAGAGAAAATTAGGATTGATAGTGAATGCAAGTTACTGTGTATAACTTGAGAAAGAAATGATGATGTAAATATATCACTTTCACATTTGAAATTGCTTTAGATGCTGTGGCATCTTTGGGTATCTGATGTGTCACCACCTGTGGTAAGGTTTCCCCAAGGCTCCCCTGTCTAAACTCTACTGCCTTTCTTTATTCTATGATATTCTGCTGCGAAAAACCTGTTAGGTAATCTTGTAATATAAAACCTCTGACAGTAAAATGTTATGAAATAAAGGTCTCATGTAGGTTCTTGCTGTGTTCTCCCCTGTCTTCAGAGACCAAAGATAATCTGTCTGATCTGCAGGCTGTCGAAGTCACTTGGCAGTTAGTCATGGCTGCTGGCTGGAGTCATGACAAGTCTGATATAAAGATATCGTCCAATCCCTTGATATTTGCATCAATAAGGAAAAATAGCTGCTCTGCACTTCACACTTGGGGAATATCATTATTTATGTTTCTGAACAATCTTTTATTTCCATTTTTTTCCCTTTCCATTTATATCCAGGGATGTCAAATTTGTCTTCTCTCTAGTTTGTTCAGAGTCCAACCAGGACAAACTAAATGATTCAAAGTGGGACAAAATTCTGCATGTAATGAGGATGAGTACCTTTACCTCATGTACCGTATTTGAGTGCAGCAGACTATCCTGAATGCATTAATACTGTCTCAGTTCCTGCTGATTGCATCTACAGTATAAAGGGAGTCTAACTGCAGTGAACACACTGCGTGACTGAGTCCACTCAGCGCTGACACAGCATCCGAGTGATGGAAAAGACAACTAATGGGATGGGCGCCATAAACAACGAAAAGCAGTGGCCTCAATCAGAAGCCATTCATTTTTGACTGCTGCACTGCGTTTATTTCATTTCCTGTCTCACTTTGTCTTTGCAGTAGGAATAATGGGCTGGGTAATAAGAAGGGACTGGGATAATGGGAGATTCTGGACCCTGCCTCTATAATGAGACTGTGGGATCTAGGCTGGAGGATAGGGAGAGAGGTATGCCAAATGCTGAAAAAACCACAGCCATGGGGATATTGAGAAGTGTTGAATGCTCGTGTTTAGCTTGTTATTGTTACACAGATGGAGAAAATGAGGATTTATAGTGTACTCAAGTTACTGTGTTGTGTATGACTTGAGAAAGAAATGATGTAAATATATCACTTTCACATTTGACACTGAAGTGTGTGTGAGCAGGATTTAGAGGGAAAAACCAGAATGAAAAAACATCTTTATCTGAACCTACCATGTAAGTTTGACCTTTTGTAAGAATGTTTGTCATGTGTTCGAGCACATGACCAACTCCCTTAATAGATGCAAAACACAAACACACACACACACACACACACACACACACACACACACACACACACACACACACACACTGGAGTGGAACCATGTCCAGGCAGGACTATCCATCTTCATGAATAAAATGAATGAGTGCAGCAATCCACAGAATTACTCATATGAATGGACATTGAGAATTGGACGACTGTGAAATGGATTTTTCATTTAATTAAATCAAATAGCTGTCTGCCATGAGAGCTTTATTAGAGCGCTGATCTCCAAGCTCACAGCAAAAACACTTCACATGGCACAGTGACTCTTTGTCCAGCAAACAAGGCAGAAAAAAAGGATATTTTCCACAACTTGAAGTCCCTTGCCCCTCTTTAATGAATCAACTCTCTTCCTAGTGGGGACCTGTGGCCTTGCAGTGCTGTATCCTGTTTCAATGCTTGTTATTGTATAGACAGATGTCTTTTTTTTAGCAAATTAGCACACAAAAGCATTTCTCCAGAGGCAACTATTTTCATAAAAAAAAACAGGGTGTTTGAATGTACAGGTTATAAATGTTTAGGTTTGCAAAACTACCCCTGTGCAATTATAGTGGTATGGTCTGTTTCCTTATAGGGATATATGTGATGTGACCTTGACTTGCCTGAACGTGCAGTATGTGAATCCTTATGCTGTATAAATAAGAAAATGTGGCCCCAAATTGACTCCATGTGGGTCTGATTAATGCCAGTAAGAGGGAAAAAGCAAAGACCCAGTGTCCCGTGGCAAGTGTCCCACAGTGGGTCCCCACCCAGCTACCACAGGCCTCATGGAGCAAGGAACACCCAAGATGGCACCTTACTTGGATGTAGCGTCTCTTCAAGCCAAAGGCAGGAAATTTTCAGCAATCTCAGTGTTCTTACATTGGTTACATATGGCTTGACTATGAAGTCCTTATCATGCCCCAAGTCAAGTTGACAAGTCCCAAGACAAGAACAACAATTCCAATGTCAAGTCTAAGTCAAGTCCTAAGTCAAGACTGTCCAGTCCCAGCAAGTCCCAAGTCAAGTCCAAGGTCAAGTCCCCAATCAAGTCCAACAAGTCCATGGTCAAGTCTTAAGTCAAGATCAAGAAGTCCTAAATCAAGTCCAATTCAAGAGAAACAAGCCTCAAATCAGGTCCCAAGTAAAGACCAAAAAGTCCCAATTCAGGTACCAAGTAAAGACCAACAAGTCCCAATTCAGGTCCCAAGTCAAGACCAATAAGTCTCAAGTCAAGAACAACAAATCCTGCGTCAAGACCAATAAGTTCCAAGTCAAGTCACAAATGAACACCAACAAGTCCCAACTTAAGACCAACATGTCCCAAGTCAGGTCCCAAATCAAGACCATCAAGTTCCAAGTCCAGTCGCAAATCAACACCAGCAAGGGACTTAACAAATCCCAAGTTAAGTCCCAAGTCAAGACCATCAAGTTCCAAGTCCAGTCGCAAATCAACACCAACAAGGGACTTAACAAATCCCAAGTCCCAAGTCAAGACCAACAAGTCTAAATTCAAGTCTGTACAAGTCTGTACAAGTCATTATGTACTCTTCACCAAATTTTATTTAAATTTAAAAAAAGGAAAATGATTAGCATGTTATTCCTGTGAATAGGTTTGTGGTTCGATGGGATTTTATCATCTCTGAACATAATGGCTCTATAATCTCTTAATGAATTTGTCTTACTACAACTTTTGTTACACTTGTAACAAAAGTTTAACTGGGACACTCCGACTGAAATTGATGAAGTATGTGGATTCGTTGAACCGTTCTTTTTAACATCATTTTTGGGCTTCAGGTGGAAATCACGTCATTCCAAGTCAAAAGGCTAAAGCACAAGTGAAATTACAAGCCATTGGTGTCAAAGTTGAGTTGCAGATCAGATTCATGTCTCGCATCTGACTCGAATCCACACCACTCGTGCAATTGTATCCTATTTGCTTCCTGTTGACACTGGACTCACAAACAAATCCTTCATGTCCAACAAGGCCTCCCACTATGTTCACATTACCTAATCAGTAGCTTAAATTGCCTGCAAAGTAGCCAGCACAACAGAAATACCAGCTCATGTTTTAATCCCGTGAGAATTCAAGCTACTTTGACTAATCCTTTTGTGTTTGTGGGCCAAAGCCGAGCCCAGCCATAGCGTGACAGCACCTCTGGAGATACACCGATATCTCTAGATTTGTCTTCCTCCTTTTTTTTCTTGGAAGATGTTGGTTCTTGAACATGCAATCACGTTCCACAGCAGGATTAGACACATTTGTTGTAGTTTTTATTTTCATGTACGTTCAGACATCAGGCTGTGCAATCTCATTGATAAAAATGTTTCTGTCTGTCACCATGAGTTTCCTGTCGCCTTCGTGCTTCGCATCTAAGTAAGAGGTAGGGACTGAGGGAAAGAAGGAGGTGGGACTGATATGAAGAGGAAGACAGGAAAAAAAGGAGAAAAGAATGCATGAAGGCCACATGTTTTGACAAATATTGTGTGTGTCGTACCAGATACAATCAGGGGACTTGAGCCTCTGCCAAGTTGCTGTATCACGGAGATAGTGCCGTACGAGACTCACAAGATTAGAAGAGCAAACATCCCATAAATTCCAGTCCAGGATTACACCATGTGTTTTGAAAGAAGGAAAGAAAAAAAGAAAAATGAGTCCATACTTCATATGGATGCATTTTTCTGCTGCATAGTTTCATTTTTGCATTAATCTGACAGCTCATTACACTGAGCCCTCTCTTCCTTCACTTGTAATCTCCGAATTGGAAATCAGGAGGGATTGGAAAAATGGAAAGTGCAGACTAATAATTTGCATAAATCAAGCAAGACCTTGGGTGAAAGAAAAGAAGGATAGAGAAAATACAGTAAGGGGAAAAATAAAATAAGTCTGAAACCGTGTGAGAAGAGGGTGGCTGGAGGTGGTTTCCAGGGAAATGAGGCCATATCTGATTCTCTCTGCTGACAAACATGCTGCCAGGTTGAGGCTTGGTCTTAGGCAAGACCCACAGAAGCCACATCTCTCCCTCTCTCTCCGTTATTTGAGGGTTTTCTTGGCAGTGTTCAGGCACAGGATGCAGACCATTTGCTGCAGGAAAGTATAACCGCATTGTCTGAGCTTGGACGGCCTAATTGCCCCACAACAAACAAAGTGTAAACTGAGGCTGATTATAATTTGAGCCTTGGGCCTCAGTCTGCTGATTGTAGAGGGGGCCTCCAGCGTCTATTTTATTAAGTCCCTGGGGCCAGCAGACTAAAGGGTAGGAGCACTTATGGATATATACAGTATTTACCCACATTTCTTGTGGTGAGTGGTCAAGTGAGGTTAGATCCAAAATGAAGGTCTCTTTTCATTCCTTGCAGCCCAGCAGTAAATAAGTATGTAACACAAGCGCAGGCACATAGACGGTAATAAGCTAGCCGCAGTTTGCTATGCGCCGCTGTGAGAACAGTCCGTGGCTTGGTTTCAACCCAGCGCAGCGATCCAGAGCAGTGGCAACTTTCTCTTCAGCTATCTGGCTTCATTATTCCCATGTCCTCTGCTATTAATGGACAACATCCTGAATGTCAAGGAAACACTTCACACATCTTTTCTTTGTTTATTTCCAACAAAGCTTGCTTTAATGGTGTCCTAATGAATTTGTACAGTGTCCTAGAAAGCTAACACTTCCCCTTTCATGGCTCCTGTTTTCAGCCTATCAAGCTCCCCATCTGAGCCTTGAACTGTAGAAGTACAGTGAAGAACAGTGAAAATAAACAGGATGTCCCGTAGGTTTGTACATCTAAAATCTGTTTGCAGATGACAATCAAAGAATAAATCAACTTCTCAGTCAGGCGTCTACCAAATTTTCACATACTACACTTAGTATGGTTTTTCAAGTTTGTAGAGCTTATTTTCTGAAATGGCAGCGCTGTAAACCTTTTAAAGTTTCTTTTTTGACAGAAAGAAAACTGTGTATCTCTCTACAGTTCATGATAAAAAAACAATACAGTTACAATTTTTAGCTAATTTAATTGAACAATTTAAATTTTTCTTTCCTGTTTTTTAGTTCAAATACTGAATCAGAAATGCCCCAGAAAGGCTATAGTCTCTAAGGATGATGGCTTTTTCACTAAAATGTTGCTGACTGGCTATTGTTTACCTCATTTCCTTGGTCAGTATCAGCCTCCTGAATTTTTGTTGTTTTCAATAACACTTGGGTGCATGTCACTGTAAATACAACAGCAAATGGCTTTAGTGACAGTTTTGCCTAAAGATGACTTGGGGTCAGTTGGAAGTAGCATCAGCTGATAACGCTGACATTGCTTACCTTGTGATGACTGCTCCTCTCAGTAACTTACCAGCCTCCACACATGTCATCTTTTTAAAAGAAGAGTTTTTCATTACTTACTTTCTTACCAAGAGGTTAATGAGAGGAAGGTGTAATGAGGAGGAAGATGTAATGTCTGTATGGTAAAAATTAAGCTAAAGCTAGTAGCTGGTTAGCTTAGCTTAAAGAGAGCACTTTTAAAGGCCAGTAATTAATATGTTATACCTTGTTTGTTTAATCCATACTAAAATCAAAGTGTAAAAATGACAAGTTGTGGTTCTACAGGGTGTTATATGCTGCACTATTTCTTGGCCAGATGTAGTGACTGTAGTTACCAGGCAACCAGTGAAGACTTCAGACAAGAACATGGTAATTAGTGAGCTTTAGAGGTACTGGTAAGTGTATTTTGTTACCTTTGGATGGAGACAGGCTAGCTGTTTCCCCCTGTTTCCAGTCCTTATGCTATTAGCTATTTAGCTAAACTAAATCCCTGCTCCTCACCTACAAAGCTCTTAATGGTCAGGCACCATCGTATCTTAAATATCTCATTATACCTTATTATCTGACTAGAACACTGCGTTCCCAGAATGCAGGGTTACTTGTGGCGCCTAGAGTCTCCTAAAGTAGAATGGGAACCAGAGCCTTCAGCTCCATCAAGCTCCTCTCCTGTGGAATCAGATCCCAGTTTGAGTTCGGGAGGCAGACACCATCTCCACATTTAAGAGTAGGCTAAAGACTTTCCTCTTTGATAAAGCTTATAGTTAGGGTTGGCTTGGGTGAGTCCTGAACCATCCTTAGTTACGCTGCTATAGGCCTAGACTGCTGGGAGAATTCCCATGATGCACCTCTTTCCTCTCTCCTTATCTCCCTCTCCATCTGCATGCATTTTTATCCCATTACTGCATGTTACTAACTCGACATCTTCTCTCTCCCATAGTTCTGTGCTTTCTCGTTTCTCTCCTCTCTCCTTCTGTCGCTTTCAGCAGGTATTTCTGCCACCGGAGCTGCAGAGTCTGGATCTGTGGTTGTGGGCCACCTGCCGCCCCCATGTTCCTCCTCGGCAACTGCTACTACAGTTGTTGTCATTGGCTCTGTTACTAATACTGACATTATTTTTCCTATAGCTGTCATTCCTATTATTATTAATTTATTAATATTAGTACTGCAATTACAATTCTACTATTTAAAAAATGTTTGCATTGTGCCTCCCTGTGGGAATGTTGTAGATAGCTTGAAGCAGGTATGTGATTGGGGAACAAAGCTAGCAGGAGAGTTGCAGGTCGCACACACCGACACATATACACACAGGCTAGAAGCATAGGAGTGCAGAGAGACAGAATGTTACTTGGAAAGATTGGGTTTTCACAGCCATGTCAATTTTTTTTCCGAATTTCATAAATAATTTGGGTTGGATCTGTCGTTCTGTATCAATGTAGCTAAATCTCTGACTCTTGTACTGGTTTTCAAATACATATCAATGAATCTGTACACCCCTAGATAGAAAGAAATATCTAAGTAATGTATTATATATATTCCTGATATAATAATACATTGTAGTGTAGTAGCATAGTCTGCACTCCTGACCTATGGAGGACATGTACCAGCCAGTGAGGTCCTCTTGTGTTAGGGAGGGATGATGTCTGTAGATCATGTCACACAAACTGTCACATTTGGATGAAATGCAGAGAGAGAATTTTAAGTGGGCTGACGGTGAGAGTGAGTAAGCAAAGAAGAGAAGAGAAAAGAAAATGAGACTGCAGAACAGAAAACACAGCAGCTCAAAGTACTCTTCACTCAGAAACTCGTCTCTGTCTCTCTTTTTTTCCTCCTTTCCCATTCTCTCGGGGGGTTATTATTGTTAATCATCTTATTACTGAAGCCAGAGTGAATCCCAGGTTCTGGGCCAGATGAAAGGTCAGCCGCTGAGCTCCGCAGACACTGAGCCGTCAACAGATCAAAGCAGATGCTCTCTGATGATCCTACACCATGTCGCTTTGATACTGTAGCACACAAAGAAGCGTAGGCCTTGGCTGGATGACAAAGTTTGATCGCACTTTTCAACTGATACTTTTACCCTTTCCTTTCAAAGACATGCAATATGCTGTCTTGATAATACATCTCTTTATGAGGCGATGTTTTGTCGTGCATGGGCAGGTCGATGCACCTCACTCACCTTGTTGTCATGAGAGGGGACCTGAAATATATAATTCTGAAAGAGTTGGATTGTAAAGCTCTTTGTGTTTATAGCTTTTGAAGCCAGTACTGTAATTACATGTGGAACTGCAACTTTTAGGTTTAGTTCTTTTTGTAAGTTTTGGGATGTATGCAGCGTTCAGCTGATACCTATATCTATTCCTTTTTTTCTTTGGCAATATGTTTTCATTGAAAGAGAGTTAAATACATAAAGAGCAACACAACAAAGAAACTTGTTTCCCTTTTTTTCTGTAACTTTTAGCCATGCTAGCTGCATGGCTCTAAGAATGGCAATGTTGGTCTGTTGGTCAGTCCACCTCTTTGGTCCAGATTAAAATATCTGAACATGTACTGGATGGATTGCCACAAAATTTGGCACAGACATTCATGGTCCCAAGAGGACATATCCCTGACTTTTCCTCACCAGCAGGTTGACATTTTTTGAAATGTGTTGACAACTATTTGATTGATTGCCATGAAATTTGGTACAGACACTTCGCCTTCGGATGAATTGTAATCACTCTGGTGATCTCTTAACTTTTCTTCTACCGCCATCATCAGATCAAACTTTCACTTTGTCCAGTAGGCTACTTTGCAGGTATTTAGTCATAAACTTTGTGTTTAGTGCTAATTAACAAGCTAAACTAAGATGGTGAGTAAACATTATAGATGCTAAACATCAGCATGTTAGCATTATAACTGCAAGTATGTTAGCGTGCTGATGATAGCATTTAGTCTCTTACAGTACAGCCTCATAGAGCCGCCAGCTTGGCTGTACTCTTCTTCCCACCCAGAACACTTTCAGACAAAACAAAAAACTGGCACATAATTACCCTCACTGTGCTACGATCTCAACATCAAGGTCCCAAATATAAATCAGCAAACATGATGAAAATAACAACTGAAGCAAAGACAAATAACATCAGTGACCTGTCGTAGTACTACCCTAAAGTAATCAACAGAAAGACCACAGAGGTAGTAAAACTTGTAGTTAGTGTTGGTGAAACGATTAGCTCATTCATTAATTAGCCGTTTAACAGAAAATCAATCAGGTACTATTCCGTTAATTACTGTTTATGGCATTCCTCAAGAAGAAGCAAAAAAATCAAATATAATTAAATATAGTTTCATTTTAAAATATAATACATAGGTAAATTTAAGAAAACTTAACTTTCTCCAATTTAAAGGTCCAGTATGTAACATTTAGGAGGCGCTATTGGCAGAAATATATATAATATAATATAATATAATATAATATAATATAATATAATATAATATAATATAATATAATATAATATAATATTTTTAAGTATGTTCCATTAGTGGATAATCGTCTGAAAATAAGAATGGTTGTGTTTTCGTTACCGTTTTTATCCCCTGTGGGTCCCCTTCCACGGAGGCTGTCATGTTGCACCTCCATGTTTCTACAGTAGCCCAGAATGGACAAACCAAACAATTCTCCTACACACTTGGAACGGAAGAGTGAATGAAGCGAACAGTATTCAAATGGTTGCAAACTGCAATTTCAATGCTAGATGCCACTAAATCCTACATACTGGACCTTTAATGATAAAATCATATTTTAAAGCCATTGAGAGGAAGTGGGAAGCATACAAATTCTGCAACGTGCTATAAGTGTTGTAAAAGCTATTAATTATGTATCTTTGATTTTTCGGGAAATTGAACAGCTTTTGTGAAACACCAAAACTTAATTACTGGATAGGGCTTTAGGAAAGTGCCAGGAATGTTGCAAGGCCCAACATTTCTGTTATGGACAAGATAAAAACTGAAATTGCAGGATGAGTTGTGTCATATGTCACATATTTCATCAATATACTGTATGAGTACATTTTAGCCACTTCTGATTAAGTAAGATGTACCCTATGTATACTCTTGAACTGCAGAAGACTTAAGCAGGAAGGCGCAGTAGCCTATTCTTTTAATTACTTTATCCCGATACTCAACACAGTTCTTGGCTCTGTCTGGTTTTGAAGTTCTTTGATAATGTCTCCTGTCACATTTTTAGCTTATAAAAATCAGTTTTTATAAGCTCTGTTGGCTACACAGTGTTCATAATAAACATTAGCATTGCTAGATAACACATCAAGGTAGATCGAGTTCTCTGAGGCACATACTTCACTGTCTAGACTCCCGACAAACTTGATATCTGCTATGATACCGCTGCCTGGACTCTGTCTGGTTTCTCATACAGCGACTGTTTCGCTACTGGAGGCTCACAGACATCCGGCAAGAGACCGCCTCCCCCTGTGGTGCAGCGCTGTGAGGTGTGAATGAGTTTCTGTTACGACCCCCTGACCTTTTCCTGTGTCAGGACTTGCGGTCAGTTAGGGGTCAGAGGTCATCTCTTCCTTGATAAACCCCCCTGAGTGTTGGCTGTTTCACACTGCCTGAGACTGGACACGGACTGAGGATTAGCCTGCCTTTGATCGATTAGCCTCCCAGCTCAGGCAGGAAGCAGGAGATATGGACCTGATGCTGATTGGATGAATTGTGCTGTAACTTGTTTTTCATTTCTGTTTACATTACCAGGATCTACTGAGATAACGCAGCCTGTAAGAGTTTCAGTTTGTGCATGAATGACAGGTAAGAGTGGAATTTGAATGGAAAAATTAAGTAATTACAAGCAATTTATTTCAGTTAAACGAACACAGAATAAGAATAGATTTTGATATAAGCTCTTGGCCACTCCAAAGAAAATCTGATATGAGCAGTCAGCCAAAGAGACGTCTGGCCTGTCAAATCCAACTGCAAAGCTGCTGGCACTCTATTTTGTACACATTCTCCAGAACTGATATGGAGGCTGAGAAGCCCCATTCCTTTCTCACAGGCTTTCTGATACAGGATCCACTCAAGACCGCCACCGTCTGGACAGAAAGATGAACTGCATGTTTGATTAGGAAAGCTCTCCTTTTGTGTGTAAAGAAAACTAGAGTCTGGTTGTGATTATCCTTTCACCAGTAAGATAATTTTCATCCTTATGATTTTAGGGTGAGCAGGTTTATTTGGCCAGCTCATGAACTGTCAATTGATGATACGCATGCTAGGGGCTCTTTCAGTAGAAGGCAGTAGAGCATGAATTAAACATATTTTGTTGAACAAATATCTACCAAAGCTGGATGAGTTTTGTCAACAAATTCTTTTGTTGCTTCGTTAGAAAGCAAAAATCAGCTCCACGTGTATGTGTTAAGATCTTCTTCTCCAAACCATGACCTCAGACTTTGGCAGGCTGACCTGTTATCTTTGTAACCTCAGAGATGACCAAGTCTTTCATGTCCAAAATGACCAGCCCAAATTGGCCGTTGTGACCTCTGTCCACTCCCCAAGCTGTAGGAGACAAAGCCAGAGCATGAAAACTATGACATCAGTGATGCTGACTGCATGGGACTGTGTTTATGTGTTTTCTAGACACATCGGCAGGTTCTTGGGAGACAGCTTGGTGGAAAGAGACAGAACATACTGACAAACAAACAGTGAGAGAGCCTCTGAGTATCTGACTATGCAAAGTTAATGACAATTTGAGGGTCACAGAGAGTACACAAGTATATGCACACTCACAGGAGACATGCCGGGAAGCACATGAGCAGAAACATACTGTAAACACACACACACATAGTGCATACACAGGTAGCCATTAGTAGCAACTGTAGTTACTTTATATTTTCTACTGCTTAGAAACACTAAAATGGATGAGTGGGATGAGTTCCTTTAAAGCTGCATTAACAAACATTTAGCAGCTAAAGATGTTAAATGATATAGCTTAGCAGATATAGCTTTATATACCTGGCTCTTTATATTGATATTGTTGGAGTTGGTGGAGACCAAAACAGAGCTTAAAGAAGTGAATACTGGACTTACATTAATCAGGTGACCAGAAACACGACTCCATATGAATGCTAACGACGCTCTTTGTCAGCTGGATGTGTAAATGTTTAATTGTTTGTTAATAAGTTTGCCATACCAACTTTATAAGGTGAAAATATGTCAGTGTTATGTTTTCAGCATGTGCCATTGCCTGCAAGGGGCCAAAAAAAAAATCATTTAATGCAGCTTTAATGCAAAGCTATGTAACTTTTAATGAAATTAAGGGATGATGATAAATGGTAAAACAAAGTGTGAGAGTAGCACAAGTAGAGAAGAATCATTAAGTC
Organism: Siniperca chuatsi; assembly: GCF_020085105.1. Classification (NCBI taxonomy): domain Eukaryota; kingdom Metazoa; phylum Chordata; class Actinopteri; order Centrarchiformes; family Sinipercidae; genus Siniperca; species Siniperca chuatsi. The sequence continues at coordinate 6,807,590 of NC_058060.1, read as the reverse complement.
AGCAAACTGACTCTGTAATCAGACACAACATCTCTCTAAAGTTTGCTAACATAAGCTAACATTAGCCCCCATAAGCTACTGTTCATACCAGACCAAGTAAGGCTACAGCTGCAAAGCCCCTGAGTATACTGAACTGAACAAGGGGGTGTGTTATTGTTTATGAATTCAACGTTTTATTTGTAAGAGGAAGAATGAATAGAAGAAAGACTATTGTTTTATCAAAGTTACATAGTCTCACAAAGCATCGGAAAACCTGTTTGAAATCTTGCGGTTTAACAGCTTCAGTAATAAATTAAAGAGTTAAAAACTCAAAGACTCAGCTAATCTACTTCCTGTGGTTTGTGAGGGTTTGTCAGTGATCAGTGTTTTGATCAGAACTGACTAACAGTGATGTCTACTCAGCAACAGAACCACATTCAGGTCCAGATTTTTATATTGTTCAGTTTTGAGTGGTTAAGTGGAAATAACTGACATCACTCTTTTTTTTTTCCACACAGCCCTGCCCACTTCATATTATTGACAAAAAATACACAGAAAACACAAATACAGAAGTCTCTCCTATTAAAGAGTAACTTAAAACCAGGCTGAAAAGCAGTGTTTTGATGCTGTCTCTAGTTGAGAGTTTCAGGCCTGTTTCACGTCTGACCACAGCCAGCATCAATGATGGGCATGGTCAGAAATGTGCTCTGTTGCACCTGTAACCACACCCAACAGTGATGTTCCTGGAGTACACCTACACATCACTGGTGTACTGGCAAGGTGAGAAGTTCAACCACTGCAAAGACCGGCAAAAATAAGATTTTCAGGGGGTGTTAAGTTACTCATTAGAACATTATTAGAACAAACATTGTAATTCTGCGTGTGTGTGTTAATGTATGATCCCATTAGATGCCTAAACAGCAATACACACTCAAGCCTTCTCTTCTTCAGAATTTTCATTGATAAAAACTCTTCCTCCATTTTCAGTATTTAATTTAATTTCATGATGTCTGTTGTATTTTGCAAAGTCATTAAATATTATTCCCACTGAAAATGAATAGGAAGCCAAAGGGGGGAATTAGAATTGCTCAGCCAAACCAAAGAATTGGCTGTACATACTTTTCTCCGTGGTCTCTGTGGAGTCCTAACTGCTCTGTGAGAAGAGGAAAGCCCTTGTCTATTCACATATTGTTGGAAGGAGAAACAGGAAACCCAAACATATGTAAGTACATTAGCTTTTCTGGAGTTTTCAACATCTTTTACCACCACAGTTGGATGTGAAAGTTGGGAAAACCCAACGTCTGTCAGCAAATGCTGCCAGTAGGCAGTTGTGGAGTTTTCTGTTTCTGTTTTTTTTTCATTCTTAGTCTGAAAACAGTAAGAAAAAATACTTTGTTTTACTTTAAATTGGGATTTTTTTTTATTGTAGTATTGCTACTTAGGTAAAGGATTTAAATACTTTTAGCAACACTGAAAACAATGTACATTGTCTTTCTTGACCATCACATAGCACCTCACTGTGCATTCAGCATCATAACACCCTAAGGTAGCAGGAAGACCAGGGCTCCCTATGTGCACTGTTTAAAACCCTGAAGCTCTCTTTCCTCTCACAGCTGGACCCCTGCCATCCTCAGCCTCCCCTGCAGCTCCGCGCTCCCTGACCCAGACAAGAGAAGGTTTTAGCAGGCAGAGATTGGGAGTTTATCTGCATTCTCGTGGCTGAAGTGAAGCCCTCGGCCTCATCAAAGAGCACTAATGTCTTCAGTGGGGGACACTTGCTTTAATGAGACGACCCCTGTGGCCTGAGGATATGGAGACACTCTGTCCCTCTGTCTCTCTCCACATGAGGTATGCATTAGCCATTTACTGTAACAACTTATTACATATCACTATCTGGCCACAGACTGTGGGACTGTTGAGAATACACTCTCTGTACGCTTGTTTGTCTGTGCAGCTTACTTGCTGTCTTGCTTTTTCTGTTGTCTCTCTTTTGCTCTTTGTCTTGCTCAATACTACATCTTTTTATGTATGGCACTTTTGTTCCCTTACCACTCTTTCTTTTCATCTTTCTTCATCTTACTTGCCACACAGCAGCTGCAGACATGACGGTATCCAACGCAGTATCACCATGACGCCTGACCTCCTGCCTCTCCTCTCCACTTGCCGCCTCTAAGACATGACGTTACTATAGCAGCAGCAGCACTCAAACTCATACCTTGTCTCCTGATGGTCAAGAACAACACATTCCACACTGTCTCAGCCTATGTCGCCTTTATTTTCCCATTACGGCAGCTTCAAACCACTAGTTTGGAGATCCTTCTTGTCTTCCTTAGTATGGTTTGATTTAAGATGCTAGGGCCAGATTTGTGTTCTCTGAGCCCCTATCTTTGACGGCCTCATTCAGGTCAGTGTGGCACAGGCCCCCACCATCCTCACAAACCTCAGCAGTAGCCCTGGATCTCTTCACCCCACCTTGAGTCTACATGCTGACATGTTTATACCAACTGGTAGTGTGATTTATCCCCTCTGCCGCAGAGGCACAGCAGTGACAAGAGTGTCACCATAAAGAGTTTGTGGAAAATCGGGCTATACTAACTGAACAAAGCTGATTTGTTTTTAATGGTAGATTTGGAATAAAAGCATGGGGCTAATGCAACAGATTCAGGTTAGGAGTTTCTTGTGAATGGGAGGGAGCTGTACAGCTGTATGTATAGGAGACTGTGTGTGGCGGAGCTGAAAAATGGGCTGGGATAAAGGAAAACTCAGGTGGCCATGTGGAAATTTATATACACAGACAGGCAGAAATGCACATTCATACACACACACAGTACACACACAAGGGAGTCAACGGTATGGGTTGCATAGGTTGAGGCGCCCCAGCTGCCGAGGCCCCCAGTGGGGTGAGGAGGTCAGGAACATTACCCACCATTTGTAAAGGAGAGAGTAGGCATGTCCAACAAGTCCCACCTGCCACTATATTTATGAAATTACTCACTGCAGCATTTGGCTTCCATCAGGCTTGACAGTGGGAACCACAACCGCCTATTAGTCTGGACTCATATCTACAGTGTTGTCGGCCATTCAGAAATCCCAGAAGTCCAACCCCTCCCATCAACTGAACACCCGTCCAGACATGCTATGGTATCAACAAATACCTCACCTATTAAGCGGGCAAAACTGACTTTCCTATATAAAGCCACAAGTTGCTCAAGACACTTGAGGATAATTAAAGAAATACTCCTGCATTTTGGGAAAAGTACTTGCTTTCTCACCAGGAGTAAGATATGAAGACTGATATAAATTTAATTTCTCTGCATTTAGTACAGTGGTAATGTTGGGATGTGTTTAGCTTAGCCCACTTAGCTTATTATGCTTATATAAAAATGTTGATTAGTACAGCTTTAAACAAATAGAAATACAAAGTGGGATATTGTTTCTTAACGAGCAGTCAGCTTACGTACTGGAGCTCTTTGTAACAGCGAGGCCTGGTAACTGCACATAGCATCTCAAAAGTCCTTTCCTCACGGTGATGTTGCTGGCTTTGCACACTTTCTTAACTCTGAACAAAACCCATGTGATTCTTGGATGTTTTTGAGACAAGCTTGTTAGCTAACTATATACTTAGACTTTTCTTTAATCCAGTGACCCCTAAAGTAGGCATATTTGAGGTATTGAATTTTTTTTTTATTTAACAGTGATTGCACTAATTCTATAGTATTGTTTAATTGGGAAACACTAGGAAAAAACAATATGTAATAATACTCATGGAGATACATTCTTCACCTTGGGAATTCATATTTGTCTTAAAATATTCTAAACTCACTACTAGTGTTTTCCAGAGCTTTCCACCATATCCCTTTAGCGAATGGAACCCACTTGTCATCATGTGACCTAAGTATGGAACTCTGAGTTCTACTCTTGAGTTTAGAGCATATCACAAGTAATATACATGCTCTTGGACCATAATCACATAAATATCTCTTTTTTTGCAGATCATGACTACCACACCTAAATTTAAACAGTTCTCTACTCATGGCTAAGAAATTTAATATGTTTTTCAAAAACTTAAACAACCTATAGTTATTAATCTGTGGACAACTATATACATCATCGACCAAACCAGATTTAATGTATTTTGGACTGGTATCGTCATGATCAAACCATACAATTCAAAACATTTCAATTTGGTCCAGATTATCAACACCACATACCTCACTTCCATGAGAAGAGATAGATACTATCAAGATATTGAACAAGACAGAAAATGTAAACAAGACTGACTGACTCTGAGCTGTTGGAGGATGTATTTTTTGCTAAATACTTCCTGGACCAGTCTGTCTACAGAACGCACAGATGAAACTGATATTAATCTTCTCATCTCCCACCTAGCAGGATGGCAAACAAGAATATTAACCAGAACATTGGGAGTATTCCCTTAAAACAAAATTTAAATAAAGAAAGAGAGGGTGGACAACTTTATCTTACAGTCAAACATTTGTAGTTTCTTGAAAACACTGGCTGAAGTTAGGCACAGTAGGTGCATAGTAGGATCACTGGTAAATTCCCACTAATGCAGGAGGCAGCCAGTGTGAGGTGGGCCCTTCAACATACTGATCCTCTTCAGCGCTGGTTAATTTAACAGAATCACTAAACGCCTCACACATGTACAAACACACATGGTCACACACACACGCGCGCACGCTCACACATGCGGCAGTGGCTCTTCTCACATCATATATTTAGATATGTAATCCTGTGGGAAGCTCACAGTGAATGGCTCAGCTCAAAGACCCCTGGCTGTGTATACAATAAGGGAGACTTATTGAAACAAGGCTGGCACTGGGAGCCCAGCGGTGGGGGGATTTATTTGGAGAGCAGCAGGGCACTGGCTAAACTTTGATCAGCACTCGTGCTTTACCTCCCCTTTCTCTTTCTCACAACCACAGACTGGCCAATGAACACTGCAGCCAACAGGGGGTGACCCTGGTATCCTGGCAACAGGGCCAAACCTGACTCCCCCAAAAGGGGCCCTTTCTCTCTCTCACTACTCTCATTTTATTTACCATGAAATACCTACATATGGACAATGGTGGGTGTAGTATTTGGAAAATGAGAGGCAGGCAGCTGAACACTGGATCCAGGTTTGTTAGTTTTTTATACTAATCAGAGAAAATCTGCACATTGAATCTAGTGACTATACAATCATCAGGTTTATGTAGACACTCTGTCTTCTCGCTTTCAACTCTAAGCGATTCCCACTGATGTGATGGCAAAACTACCATTATGAACAACCAGTATGAACAAGCAATAATCTGAGAGCATTAAACCTTTGATTAACCCTTTGAACCTACATTTGCCTTTACTTAATTTGAAGTTAGACATAATTTTCACAATCTATCACGTTGTTCATACTGAGTGAAATATTAAAACTAAAGACAGAATTGTGGTTCAAAGTTCATTGGAAACAGCAGTTGACACAATAATCTCACCGCAAGGTACACTTAATAGCTGTTCTGGAGCTCAAGAGATGGCATTTTCCCAGTTGTTATGTTATTATATAAATTATCAAATGTCCATTTTCTCTGAGCATACATCCATGATTCATGATTGAAGCTCTGCACCAGCTAATAAAGAGACCTTGAGGTGAGATTACTTTGTCAAGGAAGATGTTGTCAATGTTTTCATCATTTCATTGCTCATGAAATAGAAATATTCTAAATGTCTTATGCATGTCATTATATACGTTGTCCCAGAATTTTGCCTAACATATTTGGTAATCTTTATAATCAGGGTTTGTACTTCATACAAGCTTTTCTTTCCTTCTTCACAGAGCTAAATTTGGCTGTACATACAACACCACGAATGCCTTCAAGGAGAGACTACCTGAAAGTGTGCAGCATTATCCCCATTTGTACAAGACTACAAAGACATGCAAAATAATTATTGGAGAGGGATCAGGGATGCAGTAGGATGTAGCCATGAGGAGGCTATAACAGTAGCCTTTTTGCCCCACCTGCCATTTGGAACACATATAAATACTTTTACACGTGGTCAGACAGACAGTCACAGTGAATCATAGTGGTCATCATACACCTTTGATCATTTAAAATATACTCAGGCCTCATACCTGAAAAATGAAGCCCTGTCCATCGTGTCGCCAGTTGTCCCCCCCACCCAAATTGGCCCTCTAGGACCTTCCCACCAACCCTAATCTTCCAAAACCAATTCAATATCTGATACACATGCTGAAAGGCCCAGCCAAAATACAATTACATTCCTTCATAAGGACGTAAGCTGTGGGAGACTGGGGTGAAGGGACTGCATGCCGATCTCCAACATTTACTCTGGTCATTAGGTGAAAATGCCTCTCCATAGGCATCGGGAACATTTTATACCAAGTTTCACTCTAATGAACAGACACATACATTGCATTTATTGCACTTAACTCTATAAAATGGATGTATGGAGTTCATTGTATCATTGTGCATATGTCAAGTGTTCATGCCAAGTTAATCCTGACTTAATTACATCCATATGTTAACAAGTTAATGCAACATTCAGACTAATCTAAGCTAAGAGGCCAGACATAGAAAAACATTTTTTACATGCAAGTCTTGCGGTGCAAATTCTCTGAACTCAGAAAAGGAAGAATTATTGACACTGTCATCCTGCTATCATCAACAGTAATGTCCCACAAAGAGAAACTCCTCAAGCCCAGCAGAAGCTCCTCTTAACCTCCCTGAAAAAGACCATTGTGCAAACTTGACCTTGTGGGTTCTTACTCCGGTACTGACACCCCGTCTTTTGGCTGTAGGGCAAACCTGGTGGTGAGCTTAGCCAGAATGATACTTATGAGACTGCGGTTAGGAGTGACACTTCACATGTTGGAATTTTCCTTCCAAAGAGCGAGATGAACAGAGGCGGAGGTCATAAGGTCAGAACACTCTGCAAGCCCCTAGCCCCAGCAACGGAGATGAAAGTTAGCCTAAATAATCCTGTAAAGTGCTCAGACGGGGCAGAAATTCCCCTGAGGGGGGGTCTCCAGTGTGACCTCCACCCCTCTACTCTCTTTGTACCCCCCGGCACAGATAACAACAGACACTTGAGTTCACATCCATTAGGCAAATTACCAATTAGAGGACTAGTGAACGTAACCAGCCAATGTTTGTAGAGATTGGAGTTGATGAGAGGGGTGGGTGTGTCACAGCCAAAAGGCTTACTTTGACATTTCGGACTGGATGGCTTGTCACTGATAGACTGCTGAGTGACTAGTTTTGGCATGCTGTGTTTTATCTTCCCCCACTCCCTGCCCTTCCCTCTGTCCGCCCTAGTCAACATAGTTAGATAAACACTCTCAGACATATAAAGGAGCAACTTAAGAGACTAATGGAGCTAAAAGCCCCAATGAAAAGGAACACCATGCTAATAAACATCATGTTTTAACGAGTCGAACAAACAAAGACACAAGGACAATTTGGTTATGTTTACTCACTAGTACTTAAAGGATATAAGGATGTATCACGCAACATGGAGTCCCTTAAGAAATGCCACATAAAATTTCCTGAAAGGTTCAATTTGAGGATGACTGTGTTTTCTTTTTCCTCCAATGTTAGTTTTCCCATCCAGAAAAGTCAGTGACATGAGTGCTGTTTAGCTGATTGTACCTTGTAACTTCCTGTTGCGACATCATTGTTTTTTTTAAGGCTTTTACGAGGGTCATCACTTCAAATATTTGCGTATTACACTGCAGTACATGCCACTAAGGTCACACAAAACCTTTACTGGTATGTTTAACAACACTTCCAGTTCCTAGCAGTTTAGGAAGAATTCAAATAATAAAAAACATCTTCAGTCCTGTAAGACCTTGTATTCCTATTATTCTTCAGCTAATATGAATAAATGGACACATTCTGTAATCCTTCACTCTGTGCACAACATGAATTTGGCTCAACACCCCCTCCAGGCCCTCCTCTTTCTCTCATCTTTTAATCCTACATGGAGCATGTGCCCCTGTTCATCTGGGGCTGGTCCCTTCCCACAAAAGGGGTTTCAAACCCGGCATGGCCTTTGATCCCAACAGCACGTCTGTAGCCCAAACAACTCACCTCTGTTGCAGGCTGCCTGGTTTTAATTACAAGCTCAAAAAAAAGTTCAAGTTTGACGTGGATGGGTGGCTTGAGAGGTCCAGAAAGAGGGGGAAAGGGCTTGAAATGTCGCTGTAGGAAGTGGGCGACCTGTCTATTTGATGTCTGCCAGACAGACGGGCTCTGTCAGTCAGGCCGAGTTGGGCCTCCTGTCAGGGGCGCTCAACTTCAAAGCGAGGAACTCATCTCTCTCCTGCAGTGGTCCTCTCCCTGCTGGGACCACCAGGAAGACAATACAGAGTGAGGAAAGGCAGAAAGGATGGCATCCCAGACTGGATGATGTGGGATATAGAAAGAACTATACTCTAATAGAAAATAAAACACAGAGTGCTACTTGAAATTGGGATCACTATCAATGGACATGCTAACCGGCCACCTGAACGTGTTGTGGAAAGGGGTGATGTAGCAGAGGTGTTCGGGTCATGGAAACCTGGCAAGTCGTCACCATGACAAAACCATCTGACAACATGTGGTGCAGTGGGATCCTGATGGGACCTGATCCATCCCGTTCTGGGCCAAGATGCTACAGGCAGTGTTTCCTACAGTAAGCGCCCGGGCATCAGTGTGTTCACAGACACACTGTAAATATCATGCCAGCGCCTTGCTGGGGATTATAATTACTTTCCATTCTGAATCTCTGACGTGGAGAGCCTTGGTATTCCAGTCTCCCACAGCTTCCTTCCCCTCCACAGTGAAGACAGGCTTTGTGTACCCTACTGAAGAGGATTTTCCAGAGGAAAAGTAAAAAGGGGAAAAGTAAAAGGGAGGCTCACACTGTGAATAATCAACTCTTGTAAGAAAGTACTCTTGTAAAAAGGTTTTACAAGTCGAATCCCAGGGTATCAACAAAACCAAACTCACTGTTCTATCTTCAAATAGTGTTGGGAATTATGTCAAACTTTTGAGTTTTCCGTGTTTTTGAGTAGTAGTCGTTGTGCACCAGGCTACAAGAGCGCAGGGCATGCGACAGGATGTGCAGACATTGAGAGGAAGTAAAGCAATTTATGCTTCACCATCCTTGAAATTAAGGCAGAAACTGATGCTCTGTAAACCTGTTGTGAGGATATCAAAGCAGTGGACCAATGAAGCTATGGAAAACCTTTGGGTGAGCTTGGACTGTACTGACTGGGATGTTTTCAGGACTGTTACCAACAGTCTGAATGAGTTCACAGAGGCTGTGACGTCCTACATCAGCTTCTGTGAGGAAGCGAAGTGTACCATCACGCACAAGGGTAAGTTAACAATAACAATGACAAACCCTGGTTCACAGCTAAACTCAGACAGCTACGGTTGGAAAAGGAAGAGGCGTTCAGGAGTGGAGACAGGGACAGGTTTAGGGAGTCTGAGTACAGCTTTAGCAAGCGGTGAGAGAAGCTAAACGATGGTACTCAGAGAAACTACAACACCACTTCTCAGCCAACGACTCTGCAACTGTCTGGAGGGGGCTCAGACAGATCACCAACTACAAACCAAAAGCCCCCCACTCCATTAAAGACTATCGCCTGGCCAACGAACTGAATGAGATCAGTTCACCAATCCCACCTCAACAGAGTCCTGGGCCTCTCCACAACTGCCCACCCTAGAAGCTCCCCCTCCCCTACTGCAACAACGCGTTCATGGACATCCTTAACACCTCACTGGAGACATGTCACATGCCAGGCTGCTTCAAATCCACCATCATCCCTGGTAATCTGTGGTAATAAAGTCTTTTGAACGCCTTGTGTTGTCCCACCTCACATCCATCACAGACCCACTCCTGGACCCCCTGCAGTTTGCCTACAGAGCCAACAGGTCTGTAGACGATGCAGTAAACATGGCCCTCCACTTCATCCTCCAGCACCTGGATTCCTCAAGAACCTACGCCAGGATCCTGTTTGTGGATTTCAGCTCCACCTTGAACACTATCATCCCGGCTCTGCTGCAGGACAAGCTCTTCCAGCTGAGTGTGCCTAACTCCACCTGCAGATCACAGACTTCCTGTCCGACAGGAGGCACCACATGAGGTTGGGGAAACATGTCTATGACTCTGCACCGGTTTCCCCCAAGGCTGCGCTCTTCTTCCCCTCTGCTCTTCTCCCTGTACACCAACAGCTGCACCTGCAGTCACCAGCCCGTCAAGTTTGTGAAGTTTGAGGATGACACCACCCTCATTTGGATCATCTCTGATGGGGATGAGTCTGATGAGGGTCGGAGATTGACCACCTGGTGACCATGTGCAGTCAGAACAACCTGGAGCTCAACGATCACGCCCAGCCCCACCCGCCCCCATCACCCTGTGTGACTCCCATGTCGACACTGTGGAGTCCTTCCACTTCCTGGGCACTATAATCACCCAGGAAGTGGGAGCTGAACATCACCTCCCTCACCAAGAAAGCACAGCAGAGGATGTACTTCCTGTGGCAGCTGCCAAAGACAAAGATGGTGCACTTTTACACCACCATCATTGAGTCCATCCTCACCTCTTCCATCACCATCTGGTATGCTGCTAAGGACAAGGGCAGACTTCAGCGTATCCTCCAGGACCTGAACGCCTGCTTTACAGACACTCCCCTCCGGCAGGAGGCTGTGGTCCATTAGGACCAACACCTCACGTGTTGATTTTACTCTTATAATTTTTATAGTTAATAAACAAAAATCTATGAATGCTTATGTGTGTTGTATCATGACAGTAGCAAAAATAAAAATAACATGAATTGAGACAATAAAAGTATTCATATGAATAGACAAAACAATTATTAACACTAACAGGCACTGCAGCAGTGAGCAGTCTCAGCAAACTCGACAAGCAGCCAGGAATGGTATCCACATGCTAACCAAAACTAAGTGTACTGTCTGACTCAGATACATAAACAAATCTGTCAAGCTCTGAAGCCCCATTGAATAATCCAGTTAGTTTTTCTTCAGCATTCGGGAAGCAGATCGCCATGTATAGGAAGCGTTTTCAGTACTAAATGTTCTCAGCAAAAAGCATGTTAATTTTTGAGCTTTAGGAGGCTTAGAGGTGATTTTGTTACCTTGGGACAAAGGCAGGCTAGCTGTTTCCCCTTGTTACCAGTTTTTATGCTAATAAGCTAACCTGCTGCTGGCTGTAGGCTTTTCTTTACTGTATTGACATGAGAGTGGTATCAGTCTTCTCTCGGCAAGAAAGCGAAAAGATGTCCCAAAATGTCAAACTATTGTTTTAAACTATTGCTTTAAAACAAGCTAAACTTTGTCATGAGTGAGTTTGTAATACCGTTAAAGGTTGTAATGCTTCCATTTTGATTGCTTGCTGTTAGTGCTAAAATCCGGTGTCTGACTCAGGGTGCAGGGATGTGGCTTTTTCCTGGAAGCAGTACATATGTGCAGACCCGGAACATTCCCCACTTGGACAAGTCTCAGTAGAAAAGATTTGTTTGCTCATTTTTTGCTTACTCTATCTTAGAAATGAGTGGTCTCCATTTCTCTAAACAACACAATCTTTTCAGAGATAACTTAGAAAGGGCATCATTTGAGTACTGAACCAAAGAGCTTGAAATCACAACAAGGCAGCGATGTCCTCTCTTCCAAGACGGAAACTCAGCACCGCCGACAGGGCACAGCTACACCGCTCTTTTACAACAATCTACCCACACAATGGGCACTTTCTTCGGATGAAAGGACAGGCGGGGCTGGGTGGCGGTGTTGGGGTAGGGGTGAGGGTGAGAACAGGACAAGGGGATGACAGTGCTGCTCTGAGTGTGTGTCATTTTTTGGAGTCGAACGGGAGAGCACTGCTGAGGGACAGAGCAAAGGCCTGTGCGTCTGACACTTTGAATGCAGATTATGTTACACTGTACATGGCTCCCCCAGAGTTCAGAGGGAGCAGGTCATTTATTTTGTGGATATTATGAATGTCGGGTTTGTTTTAGATTCGAGCAGGACATGGATGTTTTTGCTTATTTCTCCACACAGGGGCAGAGCGGTGGACTTTTGGTCATATGGAAACCATGGGATTAATCACCCTGTAATGTAAAGCCATCTGGAGTAGAAGTATTTACACTAGCGGAAAGCGTTTATAAGAAAAGTTGCAGTGTCAAAAACTGGTGGGGTCCCTTGCAAGTAATGATCATAACATAAACCCAGGTTAAACTAGTATGTGTACACAGTTAAAGCATGATGTACACAATCTGGAAATTATAGAAGAGTTAAAAGCTTTCTCTCTTCTGACTAAAGCACCCAGAGGTCAGCAATAATAACCCAGAGCAGACTTCGCCTGATGAGGGAAGATAATACCTCACGTGGCAAAAGGGAGGTCTGGGCCAACACAACACCAACATTATTGGCCCTTTTCTCCTGCTCTCACTCTCCCTCTGCTAAACAATGTCTGTATTCAGTTTTTTTAAACAATATTGGTCACATACGAGCAAGGCAAACGCTGAGAGACATTCCATGCAGGGAGGGCATTTTTCCACGAGAGGCATCGCAGAAAAATCAAAAGCCGGGATTTATTGGGGAGATATGGTCGCATTCCACAACGTTTGTGTGTGTTGTTTTAACGTGCAGGCAATGAGGGAGGCTGAGAGGCGACTTGTTGCTTTTGCGCTGATGGTGCATATTAAGTATTTTTAGAGTGACTCCTTAGATTTACAGGGCGAACTGAGGGGTTTGATCACTTTAGTGCAGCATCTATTTTAATAAACTGAGCAAATACGACTCGGACAAACCACCCTTTGTGTGTAAACATGGAGGTTGTGTGTAAATGTTCAAAAATAACTCCTACGATAAATGAAAAAAGGAAAAGTGTGTGAGCATTTTGGGTGTGTGTGCATGCTTGTGTGGGAAAGTTATGTCCCATGTGTTTTTTACTCTAGTCCTTGACATTTGCTTACACTGTGATTTTCTTTTTTCTTTAGTATCATAATCCTATTTTCCACCTCAGTGTGACTTCCTTCCTGAACAGTATTCTTAATTAAACTGGCCCTTAGTCTGGGGAATTAGCACATGACTCATTGTAAATAAAGTTATACCCCAAAAGCGTCAGTTTAAGAGTTAAACTGTCCAAATGTTCAGTGTAACTTTCTTTTGTTTGTGACCCTGACCTCCCCTCGGGGGCCCCTCTTTCATATCCTTCTGACACCTAGTGAAAGGCCTTATTAAAGGACTGGGAGGACTGAGAGAGAAATGGGGAGACCCCCACCAGCTTGCTTGAGAAGGCGCTTTTTCCCTTTGAGACAAGCCCAGCTGACTCCATCACTCAGGAGCATGACTTTCAGAGGAAGGTGAATGTGTGTGTGTGTGTGTGTGTGTGTGTGTGTGTGTGTGTGTGTGTGTGTGTGTGTGTGAAAGGTGGATCAAGAGAGAGACAGAGTGGCAGTTGTACAAGTCCATACTGAAACTGGGACCCCCTCTGAAGGCATATGGACAGATATACTCAGCAGGACTGAGGCCCCCAAGTCCCACAGCAGAGTGGAGGTGGTGGAGGAGGGAGGGAAGGGGTACATGGGTCAAAGATCATCAGTACCTCCAATTTTAAGGGGGTAGAAGGACACGGTAGAAAATGTTGCATTAGTGTTTATGAAGTGAGAATCTTAAAGCTGAAGTAGGCAATATTATTTCATTATAATTTTGAAATACCTCATTTTAACCATTGCATGCCACTAACAATATTTAATTGAAGCGTTCCTCTAAAAAAATGTGTGTCTGTGGACGTCCGCCCCTTTGTATTTAGTTTTTTTAAAAAACGGACCCAGTCCGAATCAAACAACCAATCAGGCTTAGCTAGCATGTAACTAGCCAATCACAGCAACTCTGTACAAACATGGGTCATCCGGAGAAGGAGGCACAATGCAAATACCACCTAGAATTTTAAAAAGAATAGTAGAATTGTAAATGTAGTGTTAATATTTATAATTAATAATAATAGGAATGACAGCTATAGGAAAAATAATGTCAGTATTATTAACTGAGCCAATAACATCAACTGTAGTGGCAGTTGTCGAGCAGGAACATGGGGGCAGCAGATGGTCCATAACCACAGATTCAGTCTCTGCAGCTCCGGTGGCAGAAATAAATGCTGAAAGCGACAGGAGAGAGGAGAGAAACGAGAAAGCACAGAACTATGGGAGAGAGAAGATGTCGAGTTAGTAACATGCAGTAATGGGATAAAAATGCATGCAGATGGAGAGGGAGAGAAGGAGAGAGGAAAGAGGCGTGTCATAAGAAGTCTTCCGGCAGTCTAGGACTATAGTAGCATAACTAAGGGATGGTTCAGGGCTCACCCAAGCCAACCCTAACTATAAGCTTTATCAAAGAGGAAAGTCTTTAGCCTACTCTTAAATGTGGAGATGGTTTCTGCCTCCTGAACCCACATTGGGTTGTGATTCCACAGGAGAGGAGCTTGATAACTGAAGGCTCTGGCTCCCATTTTACTTTTGGAGACTCTAGGAGCCACAAGTAACCCTGCATTCTGGGAGCGCAGTGTTCTATTTGGATAATAAGGTATTATGAGATCTTTAAGATACGATGGTGCCTGACCATTAAGAGCTTTGTAGGTGAGGAGAAGGATTTTAAATTCTATTCTGGATTTTACAGGGAGCCAGTGCAGAGAAGCTAGTATTGGAGAAATATGGTCTCTTTTCCTAGTTCATGTCAGTACACATGCCTCAGCATTCAGGATCAACTGGAAAGTCTTACGGTACTTATTCGGGCAGCCGGATAATAAGCAATTGCAGTAGTTCAACTTAGAAGTAACAAATGCATGCACAAATTTTTCGGCATCATTTTGAGACAGGATGTGCCTGATTTTTGCAATATTATGTAGGTGAAAAAGGTAGTCCTTGAAGTTTGTTTCATGTGGGAGTTAAAGGATAAATAGTGATCAAAGATAACTCTGAGGTTCCTTACGGTGCTGCTGGAGGCCAGGGCAATGCCATCTAGAGTAACTATATCTTTAGATATTATGTCTCGGAGGTGTTTGTGGCCAAGTACTAACTTCAGTTTTGTCAGAGTTTAACATTGGAAAGTTGCAGGTCATCCAGGTGTTTATGTCCTTAAGGCATGCTTGAAGATTTGTTAACTGGTTAGTTTCATCTGGCTTGATCGATAGATATAATTGGGAAGTCCATTGTCTGATGCAATTAAAAGGTCATTTGTAATTTTCACCATTTTCACCTCTGTGCTATGATGCACTCTAAATCCAGCCGAATCCAGCAAAGCAGCCGAAACACACATCAGGCTTTACAGCTGTTTCCAAGGTTCCTGTGTTTGAAGACAAGTCGGCACCGGTTGAAGGCAGGACATGAATTTTTCTCTAATAGTTAAACATTTATCATTAAAGAAGCTCATGAAGTCGTTACTACTGAGGGCTATAGGAATACATGGTTCAATAGAGCTATGACTCTCTGTCAGCCTGGCTACAGTGCTGAAACGAAACCTGGGGTTGTTTTTTATTTTCCTCTATTAATGATGAGTAGGCTGCTCTGGCATTATGGAGGGCCTTCCTCCCAGTGAGAGACGTTTTGATTTTTTGGGCCACACACAAGTCATAAGGAGGTGGTCAGGTGGATGGTAATAAGGGCAGGACTTTGACACCAGAGAGCAAGGATCACATCCCACGGAAAAAATATTTGATTTGTTTCTCGGAAAATTGTTCATATTATAATGACATATTTTTCTTTATTCAACAAAAAAATATTTAACCAAAACCAGGATCTTTTCCTAACATTAACCAAGTGCTGTGAGTGCCTAAACATAACCATAAAAAACTGCCAACTAAGCAGATATTTTATTGCAAGGGCAGATATTGTAGGAAAAACTGAAAATTAAATATGTCGTCACTGAATATTTTGCGTATGTATGACCAATGTACGACTCAACAGATGCATTCATTAAAAACATTTCCTCATGTTAAAATAAAACAAAATTCAGGTTTTATGTTGCATTACATTTTTCTCAAAATGTATTTCTTGTTGCAAATTAAAGCTTCTAGCAGACTTCCACTGACCTAAAATTTTTAAAGCATTGGAGCTAGGTTTCTCTTTGCATTTCTATTCCATATTCCAAATCGTGACACTGAAGATATACAAGACAGTTCTTGACTTCCAACAGTGTCCACTGCGTCAAACCACTATGTTGTTTTCAGTTTGGTTTACATCCCATGCAATTTTCAATTTCTTCTTATCTTTTTCCTGCACTGTTTAGCCATTTGGTGTGTGATTCCCCTTCTCACAAATTCTGTAATGTCCTCTGGTGCACTTTTTCCTGTCCATCATGTTCTTTCCATTTTCCTTTCTTAAAATAACTGTAACGACAGTTACGAAATCACTGGCAAAGGACTCAAACTCAAAAAAATAAAACTTATCTAAAGACATATTTGTGATGTTGAGCCAATATAGACAATACCAGGGTCCCCTACATACAGTATCCCCTTCAATTTCTTACTGAATTTCTGGTATGTGGAAAACATACCGTGTAGTGTAATACAACTCCACTCTTTTGGTTTGATGTTGTCAGAACAGGTCTAGAATATCTGCACAATGTGTAGCAGCTGAGAACTGAGGGTGGCCCATGTATGTATCAGCAGCCAGCTCACTTGAGTCTCCTCAAGAAGCATAAAATCAACCCTGATCTGTACATACATGTTTTAACACACACACACACAAGCACAGACACAGACACACACTAAACAGGAGACTCAGTGTTGCATAAATCTTGTCTTTTCAGCTGTTTTATGTGCAAACAGGTCAACCAATTATGAGAGCATGAATTTATCAGCTGTCAGCACACAGCAACTGGAGGTGTCGGGCCAGGGAATGTCCACGATGTTTTATCCCGTGTCAACAGGAAAGGCAGACAGCATGACAAACCAACCTGAGAGCCATGGAGCTGAAGATCCAGGGGTTGGACAGATCATACCAACTAGCCAATTTGTTTCTGGTGGTGGTTCATACAATTCATTACTTCCTCTAACATTTGCTTTGCAATCAGACTGAATGCCTCGTCATAAAAGAGAGGCTGTCTGATAACAAACGCCAATGAAGCCACTACTACCATTGTGGAATGACCTGCCTGAGGAGATCAGGGCTGCAAACTGCTCGTCTTTTAAATCACTTTTAAAAACCCACTTTTTCAACATGGCTTTTTCTTGTTTTCTTTGATGTTTTATGGCATTTTATATAATTTTACTTTCTTTGTGTTTTATAATTTGTTCAGTTTCATGGCTTTTAGTTTAGTTTTATTCTCATTTTTTTTAATGTAAAGCACTTTGTAACTGTGTTTTGAAAGGTGCTATATAAATAAAGTATATTATTATTATTATTATTACCAGTTATAACCACAAACCACAATCCATTACTGGAAAACACTGAAATACTGAAACTTCATTAGAAACTTCATTGCGCCAAAACACCTGTGCCTATTGTTTTCAACAGTATCTAGATATGTGTCGACCAGCAATGACATTCACAGACGTGTCAGGATATGCCACTGTTGTATTTCCCAGTGTTTGTTTTGCCAAATATGTTTTGAGGGAAATGTAATTGCTGCCTGGATTATCTTCAGCGACAATTGTTTTTCTAGTGAGTGCTACGTTATTGTACTGTGCAGAAGTCATAGGGAGGTGTTTGGGGTGGATGGTGGTCATACAAAGAGCAAGACTTTACCACTGGAGATTGGGGTTTGCGTGCTGACTCTCGTGTGTGCCTAGCTTTAGGCAACAAAAGCACTTTAAAGATTAGGGAACGATTTTAGTTTTGATTAAATGTCAATAAACATGTCCTGTCTTGTGCTTTAAGTGCAGTGAGTGCCTAAACATAACAAATTAAAAAGTTTACTCATGCTTTAGGCTCAGGTAGTACTAAAATGATATGTTTTAGGTCTAGGAGATTCAATTACCGCTAAGCCCTCTGGCTGTACCAACAACTAACAGGCCATACATACAAGAAATTTCTTGGTTGCCAAATAGAAGCAGAAGAAACTAACCAAAATACTTTCATTCATTGTCCATCATGGTCTCAACGAAAAGTTGTCCTGTGGATTCATCTGCAGCATGCCACTCTCAAGCGTCCATTTCTCTACTCTTGCTGTCTCTCGATTCCCCCCTGGCATCTGCCCTCAGGCTGGCTCATATTAAGTAAGACCCATCCTCAGGAAGATTGACAACCACTCAAAAATGACAAATGACAACCTGTGACCGCGACAATATTGAAGGAACACAAATTAAGTACGTTGTGAGTGAACATTTTGCAGATATGTTCAATATCAACATTTTGCAACTTGGCAGAAACATTTTTATTACATAAAAAATGTAATATGGGTAGTGTTGGGTGGTAACGCATAAAGGATTACAATTTTCAAAACAGTATTTATATTACAGTTATTAATCCAAGTAACGCTGGGTTACTGCGTTGCCAGAACGCGATTTGTTTTTTGTCCTAGATAGGCTATATCATGATTACGTGTACATGCAGCAGGTCAGGGCAGGTCACGTCGGCTACTAGCCAAAAAGCTAAACGAAGGATGGAGGATGAGAGAGAAGGAGAGAGGCATACTTTCAACAGCTGGAAGTATTGTCATTATTTTGAGTTTGTCTCAGTCAAAGATGCAAAGAACATTGTCATCTGTTATAAACTTTGTGTGAGTATCAAAATGCTTTCAACTGCATCCAATTTATTGAAGCATCTGATACTGCAGCACTGCAATGTGAAACTTGTCAAAAAAAAAAACACCGGCGCTGACAGGGAGGCCTCTGCCGCCAGTAATGCATGCACTTCGGCTAAACAACAGAAATTGGATTTCAGAGCAGGACACGATGGTGGAGAGACATTAAGTGGACAAGATCTAAAGAAGCTTGTTGCTAGGTATATCGCAAAGGAGATGTTACCTGTTTCCACAGTTGACTCACCCTCACCCTTTGGCGCATTATAGAGAAAATACTCACGAAGAGCAATGTCAAGCTGCCACAGAGAAAGACGTTTGCTGGCTACTTCGAGAGAGAGAATATGGAATCTAATTTGGAGGCAACACTCTGAGAGGTGGACTTTGTTTCCACCACAGCTGACATCTGGACAGCTAACAACAAAAGCTTTCTGGGTGTAACAGTTCACTGGATCAGCAGTTCCACTTTGGAGTGCAACAAGGCAACCATAGCATGTAAAAGAATCAGAGGCAGGCACACATTTTCATGTTATTAGCGGAGAGGCAAATTCATTCATCATATGGACTGCTTGGCAAAGTTGTAGCCACTGTGACAGACAATGCATCAAATTTTGCCAAGGTGTTTAAAATATATCAGCCTTTCAATTTAGAGTCTAATTCTGAACTGCAAGAAGACAGTGACAACCTAATTTCCATTGGTGTTGAGAAATATTTAACTTCCAGTGCATACACCAAGGCTCTGTATAGGAATAGTATTGCGAAACTCTTTGGACCAAGGCAAGTCGAGCTACTGTTGCATCAGAACACCTTGCATCCACAAGGTGGAATTCCTTTTACGTGGCCGTTTCCAGAATCACTGAAATTCCCATTAACGAGCTGAATAGCCTGTGCATCAAACTGGAAATTAATTGCCTCTACGACAAGGAGTACTAATTCCTGCGTGAGTACTATACTGTCATGAAGCTGCTTACAGCAGTATTGGACATCGTACAAGGGGATAACTGTTGTTATGGGACTTTATTACCAACCCTTGAAGTCCTGATGTCAAGGACACTTGCCTTGAAAGACACCATCTCTGGGACCCTGGTAGCTCACCTGGTATAGCACGTACCAATAAGGCTGAATACTTACTGCAGCGGCTCCAAGCTCAATTCCAACGTGGGGCCCTTTGCTGCATGGCATCCCCTCTCTCTCTCCCACCTTTCCTGTCTCTATCTTCAGCTGTCATTGTCCAATAAATGCAAAAAAGTCCTCAAAAAAATATTTTAAAAGAAAGACACCGTCTCAAGGATGACAGCTGGCCTTCCAGATGCCATTGTAAAGGTATGACTACATTCCTAAACCTCTTATCATTTTGCAAATTTATTTGGGCAGATTTGTTGCATTGTACCATTCATGAAGAGAGGGAACAGATCTAACTACAAAGCTGTCAGTACAATTATCAAAATAATATTCATCATCACAGCAACAGAAGATTAAAACAAATAAAGTTTAAATTAAATAGCCTAAAACAAAATTAAATCTATGATATTGATTCCACATGGGAGGAAGGATGGTTTAGGTCTACAGCGAATAGCCCGCATAAAAAATAATTCAAATGACAAATTAAATAGTAAGTATGCAACTATAATAAATAGATCCAATTGTACTTTCCAGGCCATCCAGACTAATTTTGCTGGTGATAGCAAAGACACACTTCTTGCAGCTGCCAGTTGTCTGAAGTTCACACTCCGATGGCTGAGATGTGGGTAGGAGAGAGCTTGTGAGGGTGTTTCTGACAGCAGAGTGTCGCACAACTGCTCCTGCAGAGCACCCTGCCTCTGTGTCCATGACTTTAGCCAGCCATGATGAAATGGACTTTTTTGCATTTGAGACAGAGCCTGAGGACAGTTACTAGGCAGAAAAAGAGGTAATGGATTATTTGAGGTCAGGGGAGGTCGAGACTCTGAACCAGTTCTCCAAAAATCAAAAACATTTATACTCCGACCCCATCTAGCACTCCTGTGGAGCAGCTTTTTAGTTTAGGAGATTTGGTGCTCACCCCTAGAAAGAACAGACTGTCTGTTAAGATGTTTGAGAAGCTTCTGCTAATGAGATACAATCATTGTTTCACTTCTTAATTAGCAGTAAAGTAATATTATAACTTTTTAAAGGAGTAATAAGTAAAAACTTATTGCACTCCGTGAGTAACTTGCACTGAATATGGGTGGCATTACATGTCTCTAAAAATCTATTTGCTTTTGCAATTTAGTAGTATATACTGTATATGTAAAATTTAGGCAGGGTTGCACAGGTGTATGGCAACATCAAAACATCTGTGTCCATTGTATTTTATGTAAGCCTGCCCACCAGTGTCATTTTGACCATTGTCAACCAGTAATACCATTTGTAAAGAGGCATGGGTACATCACTGTCCTATCTCCCAGTGTTGTTTGTTGATGCGTGTTAGTGCTCCAGAAAAGGAGCTATTTTATTACATTCACTAGTCACAACTGTACCTAGACTACTACTTCTTTTTAAATGCCGTGTGATACTGGTGTCAATGTATTTATGTCAACTGACACGACACTACGTGATGCAGCCAGTGTGTGTTCCACTTTACTTAATTTGATCGACACCTAATTCTAAAGACTGTGACATGATTTGCTAGGAGAAAATCAAATCCTTTCTCTTCAGAAAACAGGTACCCACAAGGCAATGTCAGATTATTGGAATAGTAATAAAATAGCCATTCAGTCTGAATAAGTAATATACATAATTGCAAATGCAAGACTTACAGTAAGTTCATGTAGCTTAACCCTTGCAAAATGCATAAGGAGACACATGCTCACATGCAGCTTTGTACAGTGTGTGCTCATGTACTGTAGACAGTTTCTATGGCTTTTACTGTAATAGACTTTCTTTGTATGTTCAGTGTCTGAAGGTCAATCCTGAGTCACTAAAATATTTGTGTATGTGTTTAATGTTTGTCTGTGTCTTTTTAAAGTAACAAGCCCACCTCTGTGCTAACACTATTTAGCTCTATCCTATGATTATCCCATCCTTTACGGGTTCTGTTCTTGTGCAATAGCCTAACCTCAACCCTTTTAAATAGCCTCACCTCCACCTTGCTGAGTCAGCAGCGTTGGTACTAACAGTCTCAGTAATGTGTCCATGATGTCTTACAAACAAAGAGACTTTATCTTCAAATAGCAACCCACTCTTCTGGTTTAAACATGTTTCCAAAGAACTTGTTTCCTCTCAGTGTTAATAAAAACAGTTACCAAGCCAAACAGCTATCTCAAATCACACACACACACACACACACACACACACACACACACACACACACACACACATTCAGAGCTCTGGTGCCCCTTGGTTAAAAAAGAAAACAGGAAGCAAGGGGACTCGGGGATGGGATGGGATGGTTCCCTGTCTCTGGCATGTGTTTTGGTTGGACTCCTCTTCAGTCTTGGCTTTTCAAAGTTAAAATAAATTACATTTACTGTCCCCAACACACCAACTGAAGATCACTGGAACTGAGGCATCCAAAAATACACACATCTTCTACACTGTATTCACGACACAATGGCCTGGCCTTCAGGATGTGAGTGAGTCAGAGTTCCTGACTGCCATGTTTTTACCTTCCCCCTCTCTCTGTTGCCACACAAGGGGCAGCTTGACTTGTTTCTGTGTATTCCCTAGACTCATGAATCTGGTCCTTTTTTTGTCCCCTGCCCCTCTTTCTCTCTGCTTCCTCTGTGAGATGCATAAACCAGTCTTTATGAAAGAAACTTCTTCTGTGTTACTGGAATTGACAGTGGTTGAATAATGTTATACACAAGTCAGTGGTTTCCACCTGTGGCCATGCAGATAAAAAACAACATTAATTCTGTGTTTTCCCCACGTCCCGACCTTCTTGGCAAATTTTTTATCACAACATCTCAACGAGGACCACTGTGTCTGTCTCTGACCTGACCCCGACGCCCTGTCCAACTGTCAAGGTTGGCTGCGTGTGAGTTGTGTGTGCATGATAGCTCCTGTGCCCAGGATGTGTTCAGCAGGCATACCATTGACAAAAACAAACCTCCAGAGATGGTTACCTCTGGGCTGTTTAACACATGTGCAAGTGGTGGTATGCGGTGCATAGAAAACACTGCAACCAATGCCCACCTTTAATAATTTATTCAATCATAAAATCATAAAAATTGTTGAAACTAGTTATTTTAGTTACTGCATTTCGTGTCTCACTACCTGTGCTCTGTGCAATGACAATAAAGTTGAATCTAATCTAATCTAATGAGTGTTTTTAGCCACATTAGCGACATGGCTCTATGGATGGCAATGTCAGTCGGTCCAGATTGAAATATCTCAACAACTATTAGATGGATTGCCATGAAATTTACAGATATTCATCTTCCCCTCAGGATTATGATCACTTACTTATCTGTCTTTTCCTCTAGTGTCATTATCGGGTCACCTGCAAAAATAATGACATTCCCATCAGCCTCAGCTGTACTTTGTGTTTAGTGGTAACCAGCAAATGTTAGCATGCAAACACACTAAACTAAGATGGTGAACATGGTAAACATTATACCCGCTAAACATCAGCATGTTAGCATTGTCATTGTTGTGAGCATGTTGCCATGATGATATTAGCATTTAGCAGTACTGCCTCACAGTCACTTGTGTCAAAATCTGTCCAGTAGAATAAAATATGTTAAGAAATCATCTGCAATTAGCATTGGTCTTATCAAAGTAATTTTATGGTCTAATGAATCATATATGCTGAGAAAAATCTCAACCTTCATCAATACTGAAAACTCACAATATGAAACAACATCTTTATACTAGAGCCACAGGCTGAGACAGTTACACCATCAATAATTGAGTGATAAAAAATACGTAAACTGAGACCTGTGGCAATCATATAAAGATGTTATTAGTCTCATATACAGTATATTTTAATGTAAGGTTATGTATTTGACATTTTCTTAAAATACTTAAAAAAAATTGACATTGCCTTCGTTATAAGTGTATATAAATATTGGCCTGATTTCTTGTATTGTATTTATTTAATATTTAATGTATAATAAGTGATTCTATTGTTCTTGCATATTTCTTTATTAGTAGACTTGAAAAGTTTTATTTTCTGTATGATTTGTTTTTCAATGAAGGTTATTTCCAGTTTGAATGAGAGACCTGGGCTGCTTGTTATCCAATCTTTTTCCCTTTTCTCATATTTGAACCTTTTTTTTTTACCCATTGAATATTTTATATTAAACATTTTTTCTCATGTATCCCATGGATCTTGAGATATATTGTTTGGGATGTTTTTAATCAATTATGGATGTTATAATTATGTCAGGTGTTTGTGATTCGACTTCTTTTTGATTGGACATTTTTAATGTTGAGGTTTGTTTCATTTTGTAAAGTTTGATGTCCAACAAAGGTCTATGACAGAAACATTGCATTTTGAATAAATTTAGTGCTGACAGTGTGCAGACTAATTTAAGCACTCTAAATTAGACTAAAGTTCTAACACTGAAATATTTCTGGATCTGCTAGAGAGACTGAATGAATGACAGGAAGAGGACCTTTCTAGTTTTGCTTGGGAAAGCACACACTATACATCTATCGAGCTGGGATCACGGATATTGCACAGCCTCACATAGACTCCAGTTGTTTGCATGTATAAATGAAACAAACAGCTCTGTGTGTTCTTACATGTGTGCATGTACTGTATGTCTCCAAAGAGGAGACAGTCTTCTCTGTTAGAGCGTTATGACCCTCCTCATGCCTAAAGAAAAGGCAGTGTGCAGTATTGTAAAGAGAGGCCACAACCCCAGCACAAAAAAGGCTGTGTCTGAATGTGCCACACTGTTAGTTGAAGCTCTGCTAGGAGTGTGTGAGTGTGTAAGAGCCTGAAGGAGGAGGGGTATGCTGGTGAAGAGAGAGAAAAGAGGAGATGGAAGGCTGGGAAATATCTGTGGTTTCACTGAGCTGCATGCCAAACCTTACTCCGGATACCAACCCGCCCAGGAAGCCATGTTTCTCTCTCTCTCTCTCTCTCTCTCTCTCTCTCTCTCTCTCTCTCTCTCTCTCTCTTTCTGAACAAACAGACCTATGGAAAATGGGAATGCATTAATTAAAAACATCCACATGCAGGTGGGCAGAAGGTCAGCCAAAGTTCCATATTTGAAAAACATGGATTAGAGGCCGGCTCGCTAATGAACTTAGGTCTTTATGTCATGTGGTTAGGACTACAACTATTGAAAAAATAAAAGAAGTGAGTTCAAAGAAACAGGGAGTAACTATAGAATAAATTCATCACAATAATGATATGACAATCTCCCACTGCTGTCACTGAGATCAGCTCACGACATTTACTTCTAATGCTTGCCCAGCTACAAATTGAAAATGACAAGACTGATCCAGCATTATAAACTTGAAAGCAGGGACTCTGAATTGAGTTGAATTTCTCATATAGTGTAATTGCTTCGTATGTTTATCATTTCCTCTTGGAAAGTTATTATTCAGCAGGACCAAGAAAGCCTGGAAAAATAATGCCCGTTTTTCTCTTCTCTTAGTTATTGTCCTTGCTGTAGAAGCAGAGGAGGAAGGATGATGCCATTTTCTGTTTTGATAATTGAAAAGCTTCAGTGGTTTCCATGCTGTGTAGCTCTTCTGTGACTGAAGCTCAGACATGTAATTAAAGAGATCTAAAGAGTTGTGGTTTTCCTGGGGCCAGGCCACAGGACAGGGACAGCACTGCACAGGATGGGAAGGAGGACAGAGACACATGAAAAGTTTTAGGAAATTTCAATTTGAAGATTTTAATAAGTGATTGAGTATTGCGTTGTGTCTGACGAAGGCTTGTGAATGTCAGCCATGCAGAGTTAAAGGTTTTTATATGGCTAGGAATTTTCTTTTTTATTTGAACATGTTGTGGCTCTTAATTCAGGGATTCTGCAGGGTTCACTAAGTTGAATTTAAGGCTTTTTAATACCACATAGAATGCAATTTAATATAGAATGGCTCGCAAAGCAGCTGGAAATGGATGGCTGGATTAACCAGTTTAAAATGATTTGAATTCTTTCTATTTCTTTCATTTAAGTTTTTGCTAATATCGACACTTGCCTATCATGAAACAATGAGCTTCCTAGCCACTGTAGTTAGCGGTAGTGACAGTGTTTGCCACAGGTCTGATGGTACTGACTCTCTACAAAAAAATGATGAACACAATCCAACTGTCACAACAATCCCGGTTTTAGTTTATGTGTTGCGATCAGATACAAAAACATTTAAAACCTAACAAAATAATCAAGTTGTAAATTCAATTTAAGACTTTTTAATTCCTTCAGATACCCTGTACATAACGCCAAAGAGCACCAATGTGCCTTTTTTAATCATTTTTTACTTATTGTAGTGTTCTCTTTTTTGAGTTATGGGTAATACTATTAACCCACCTCTTTAGCATTTATAAATATTATGTTTACATTTGATGAATGGTTTATAACACACTATAATGTAGTTGCAAGAAGATACTGTATAAGAACATTTTTATGTGCTTATTAATGCCTATTTACTCTAACTCTGTCCGTAACTGATAAACAGTTAATGAATTATTAACAACATAATATAATACACTTGTAATCACATAAAATCTGAAAAATAAAGTATCCATTTATTATATTTAGTAACTGTTGTAATTATATTAATTTTATTTATTTATTCACAAATACTTTTTCTTCATTCCCCCATGACAATTGAGCATCTGCTGTTGAAGGCCACGTAATATGGTTGAAATCTAGCAAGTGAACCTTGCATGGTCAAACTACAATTTCAAAAGTCAAGAACAAACTCAACATGTCTTTTTCAAGTTTTGAACACATTTACAACAATGTTTAAACCTGTCTGTGAATCGTCTGTGTAATTATTATAATTAAATATGATTACAGCTACTGTGTTATCAATCATTCAGTACCTGTTTATACACCAGTTATGAACATGTTATAGAAGTTAGAAATGCTGACAAGTGCATTAATGAACACATAAAATGCCCTTATATCTGCTTACAACTTTATACATTATATAGTGTTTTAAACATTTAGTTGTTAACATTAAGTGTTTCTATACTTATAGTAGGGGTTAAAATAGGGGGTGCTCCAAAGAATGAGGAAATTTCTCCTCCAGTTTTGCAGAGAGGATAGAAGCACATAAACATATGAATGCAAAGAGAATATCTTTGCCATTGTTGAATTATATAAGCAACTTCCCTTTCACATTGCACCACCCAGTGGCAGTGGACCTCTCCTGACTCAGGTACTGTTCCTTGATGGGGTGTTGAGTTCTCTGAAGTGAAAAGAGAGTGGGTAAAGGCAAAGCCAACACTGGTAGCAGAGCTGCCCTTCATTCCACCTCTTCGGGAAAGAATTAGAGCATATTTTTCCTGCACAGAGTAAAAAAAAAATCACACATTTTCAGCATGCTTAAAGTAAGCCCCACGTCCCCGGCAGGCAGTATTCATTTATAACAGCGGGGTTGGTGGAAAAGCGTCAGCAGTGTTTATATGTTTCAGCTAAAGGAATAACATAAATCCTTAAGTAAACCTAATCTGTCAGTGATTATAAACAGTCTGTCACAGTAATGGCCCCGGGAACAAATGAGGACCTCATGGTGGGGCCTCAAGTAAAAGCCCCCACACACCGACCCCCCATCCATCCCTCCCCATCTTGTATCTTACCTCTTTCCATTTAAAACCAAACTCTTTATACCCAGTCTCCCAGTATGGTCTGAGTGAGTAGGAACTTCCTGGCTTTGCTCTAAACCCTCAGGGAGCTGAATATTGAAGAGGGGGGCACTACAGACCAGCCCCCCAACCCCCACTCTGTCTCATCTCCACAGAGGGGGGTGAGCGAGCAGAGGCCTGACAACGAAGCACACCAGGCCAGGATCTGTGCGTGAGATAAGACAGGCAACAGGAAGGAGACAACCCTGAGCCCCGCACTCCCCAACGTGACAGAGCCACCATTCATTTTTCAGGAAGAAAGAAAGAAAAACAACATCAACAATATCAGATGCAGCATAGGAAAGGGGAAGGGGGGATGAAAGGAGGAGATGGAGTCGGCTAGTGGGCGACTTGACTTCATTAAGAAACGATGCCTGTCTCTTCCCATGGAATTGTTGGCTTGCTGGATGTTGTTTTTAAACGAGAAAAAGACTAATAACTAATTTGCCTGTAAAATCACCCTGTCCTTAAATTTCCCTATGCCTTAAAGCTTTGAAATTGAGCATGTCAGTCGCATAAACGGCTTCCATTGATTTGTAGTTCAGCATTTTGTAAAAGTTTCCACAAATAAACAGTGCAGTAGAGTCAGCGCCTCTGGGCTTCAGCCGATTCCACAGGATAAAGAAGCACATTGGCGCCACTGCAACCCAAACAGTTGTTGTTGTCACTACATGCATAAATCATTCCCTTCTCTTCATCTCTACACAGAAGCTGTGAACAATAGCAAGTAAACAGAGATGACGGTGGAAGAAGAGTCTGTTAGCTCAGTGCTGTCCTCTCCCACACACATTCCGAACAGCCTGTGTGTCTAGTTAAGGTGCAGATAAACGGCCGTGGCACCATATGTCAGTGCAAAGCAAACACACCGGATAGACAAGAGCAGGAGAGACAGAGCAACGATTAGGATCACACACATGTAAATGCAAACAGTGACTACATATGTGTGTACAAGCACACAGAAAACCAGACAGACACATACACCTTCAAGAAAAGTCAGGAGAAGCACGGAGGACTGACACACATCCATCTACTTTTTACTAATGTGATTTTGTGCTCAACTCCACTTTTCACGTCTCTTTTCCATTCAAGTCAAACATGTTTTTACACTCTACTAAGCCAATGAAAGAGTTCCTTTGCCATGCAAAGAGACATGAGCAAAGGAGAATGTGAGTTGGCCAGCAGGACAAAGTGAAGGTTACAACAGGGAGCTGTGAGAAAAAACACATCCACAGTTGACAGTCCATAGTACTCAACTCTCCAGGAGTATTTTTAAGGTGTAATACACTGAAAATGTATCTTTTGAGCATCAAATACTGAAATAAAATGTTGTATTGTGTTACAGTTTTTTACAATTGCTAAGTCACTTTTCTCTATAGGAGTTCACTTTTCAAAACTCTTCACATAGTCAACACAGCAGCAATCAGTGTGGACTAAACTGTGGATCACTTTTCATTGCTTTTACACAAAAAGCATTCAATGACTTCAACTCTTTCAAATTTCATGAAATGATTTGCTCAACCTCAACCACCACCAAAACTCTGTGTATTTACACTCCAATTTGCACATGTTTACATACTATTGTCAAAACTGTTAAATATACATTCAAAAACATGACCAAAAAGAAAATAAATAAAAAAACATAAGAATGCATAAACTCCTAAATGGGATACTGAGCACCTCATTTCATTCCTTGATGACCTCTATGAAGGACTTGTGCCAGATGAGGAAAGGGGGCAGGAAAGGCAGAATCCAGAACATTTTGCAATTGTATGGAATGATGTGGCGTTTCACCATTCTCTTCCAATCACAGAGAGGTTTATAGCCCATCCCAGGATGGAGTCAGTTTTTCTTCCACCTTACTCTGCATCAACCCCAGAGAGGAAATCTTTTCATCATGGAGGTGGAAAGTTTATCACCACCGGCCACATAATCAGATGTCCCTCTTGGACACAATGAATGCTGGATGTCTGGATAGATCTGTAGAAGATTGCCAGGGATGGATCAGATATGCAAAAAGATTCTGTGATGTGTGATGAACTTGTGGCCAAATGTACAACACAAGGTTGACTAGCTCTGTTGTATTTCCATATCTGTAGCTCTCCTATACAAGTATGTATATTGAATATGTATAGTTTTGTATTGCATTACTAGAATTATTTTAGTTTCATTTTGTGCACAAAAAGAGAAAGCCTACTGAAGCATATTCCAACATTGGGGTGGCTGTGGCTTAGTGGTAGAGCGGGTCGTCCAACAATCGGAAGGTCGATCGCGGTTCGATCCTAGCTTCCCCCAGTCGAAGTGTCCTTGGGCAAGAAACTGGACCCCGAATTGCTCCCAAGGGCTGTGCGAGTGTGTGTGAATGATTAGTTAGTTTCCTTGGACTGATGAGCAGTTAGCATCTGCCATCAGTCTGTGAATGTGATATGTAGTGTGTGAAGCACTTTGAGTGGTCAGAAGACCAGAAAGACACTCTACAAGTACAATACATTAACCAATATTGTATTTTAACAGAATACAATATTGTATTCAATATTGTATTCTTTTAAAACTATTTGAAAATGATTGTAATGTTGCTTTGAATACCTTGTATTTATGATCATTTATAAGTCACATGACCAATTGATGGATGATATAAACTGGACTCAACCTCAGAAACCACCCTGATAAAAAACGAAAATGTTTGAGGAATAAAGCATGGTATGTTTGAGAGGAGTTGTGAACATGTTTAATTTTAGTGAAATATTTTCACACGACGCAAAGCTAACACGTTGTCTCACTTCAATTAATTTCAGTGCATACTGAATGATGGCATTGGTGGCAACCTAACATATTCACTCTCACTCTCTTTTCAGCTCCACCAACTCCTGAGGGAAATATGCTCTTTAGCTAAATGCTCTATTATATGTTCACTAGATAGTTGCTAACGTTGTCTGTCTGCTGTTTGGTGCTGAGAGAGTAGCATAAGAGTTGGTTTAACAAAGCTTTCTCACTGAAAACAGCTGCCTGCTGTGGCTGGAAACAAGGCTGTTG
This sequence comes from Siniperca chuatsi, assembly GCF_020085105.1. NCBI lineage: Eukaryota > Metazoa > Chordata > Actinopteri > Centrarchiformes > Sinipercidae > Siniperca > Siniperca chuatsi. The sequence goes on along the minus strand of NC_058060.1, from coordinate 6,777,050 downwards.
ATGAAAGTGGTGTGACTCCACCAAAACAGTAAAGTTGCAGGCCAGAAACCAAAACAGAAAGCTGAAAGATGCTAAAACACTCCTTAGCTGAGGGAAACTGCAGAGTTAGGTGAGTTTGTTACCATTCACATTACATGTAGTTATTAGATCCATTAAAATATGGATTAGAGCAGCTTTAAATATTTTAGCTGCCAACCAAGGTTTGAGCAGGATAAACATCTTGCTAGCTTACATACTGTATCACAGCACATCCAAATAGCTGCAGCCTGTAAGCTACTCAGCTGGTTTAGAGTAAAATATTTCAGCACTATGGTTTTGAGTAGGAAAAATTTACAAAAAGACAAATACAAAACAGGCTTTAGTTGGCTGAAAAAGCCAGTGAAATGCCCACAGTTTGAAGTCATGCTTGGCCTGCGTGTACTGTCAGGGTGGAGGCCTCTGGCTTAGAGAACCAGCGGTTTGTTCGGCCCTCACAGAGGGAACAGAGGATGGCAGGAGGGCGGATGTAGAGACAGAGAGGAACGGTTGGGAGGAGGACTGGATTGGATTGACAGCAGCGGGTTGCGGAGAACAATGTAAGCTCCATAAGTGTTTGGTTCCCTGCTTCACGTGAACACTTGCTGTCTGAAAAGAATGAAAAGGCACCACCTAGCTGTGAGGTCAAGGGTCAGTGTAGGTCTGAATGCACATTTATCTCAGACAAAGAGATGGTGAGGGTGAAGAACTCATCAAGTAATGATTCATCTCAGAGATCAGCTGCCAATTACATCAGCTGTTTGTAAACAGGTCAAACTTAGCCTATAATGTAAAAAAAAGTGTTTACTTGTTGAAGGTTTATGCATCACTAAATTAATTAATTAATTAGACTAGTTCTTACATAGAGAGTTGTTACGTAATATTTACCCAGTAAGTTTTCAAACTCACCAAACAATTCCGTGAGCCCTGGTGTGTGCATTTGATATGTTTCTCTACTATTTTATTCAGGTTTTTTCTTTAATTTGTCCCCCATCTGTACGTAGAATGTATTGAAATCCTGTCACGCTAGTCTTAACCAGGATTTAAAGTGTGGAATTTATTTTCTAAAATGTAGTCATTACAATGGCACATCCTACTACAGAGCCTGTTTGTGTTGCTGGCACATTTTCAATTTTATTTTCAATTAAATTTTATATAGTGCCAATTCATAACATAAAGTTATCTCATTGCACTTTTCCTATAATGCAGGTCTAGACTGTACTCTTTATAATATTATTTACAAAGACCCAACAATTCCCACCATGAGCAAGCACTGGTGGTGACAGTGGCAAGGAAAAACTTCCTTTTAAGAGGCAGAAACCTCGAGCAGAACCAGACTCAGGGTGGGCGGCCATCTGCCGCTGTGGCTGGGTTGAGAGAGAGAGAGAGCGAGAGAGAGAGAGAAGGCGGTAAGAGAGCATACAGTGCACAATGCAAAGTCCACATAGAATTTTAAAATAATAATAATGTCATGGTGATGGTTAATAATAATAATAATAATAATAATAATAAACAGGAACAGAAGGTGCCTTGCAATCATAGATCCAGACTCTGCAGCTCCGGAGGCAGAAATTCCTGCTGAAAGCGACAGGAGAGAGGAGAGAAACAAGAAAGCACAAAACTACGGGAGAGAGAAGATGTTGAGTTAGCAACATGCAGTAATGGGATAAAAATGCATACAGATGGAGAGGGAGAGAAGGAGAGAGGAAAGAGGCGCATCATGGGAAGTCTCCCGGTAGTCTAGGCCTATAGCAGCATAACTAAGGGATGGTTCAGTGACTCACCCAAGCCAGCCCTAGCTATAAACTTTATCAAAGAGCAAAGTCCTAAGCCTACTCTTAAATGTGGAGATGGTGTCTGCCTCCCGAACCCAAACTGGGATCTGATTCCACAGGAGAGGAGCTTGATAACTGAAGTGCTGAACTGCTCTGGCTCCCATTCTAGGAACCACAAGGGATCTGGGACTTGTTGGGTCTCTGTAATTAATATTATAAAGAGTACGGGTCTAGACCTGCTCTATAGGAAAAGTGTAATGAGATAACTTCTGTTATGAATTGGCGCTATATAAATAAAATTGAATTGAATTGAATTGAACAAATAACCCTGCATTCTGGGAGCGCAGTTTTCTAGTCGGATAATATGGTATTATGAGATCAAATGAAATCAGTGACAAAGTACTACAGGTGCTGTGTGTAAGGCTACTGACTGTAACGTGTACAGTGTGTTTGGATTGTATATAGATATTCAATCCTCCCTAATGCGACTTCTCCATTCCCCAAGCCTGGCCACCATAGAAGATAAATCTCCTCGGGAGCCACAGAATGTGCTTCCTTGTTGGTAACTGAGATTTAGAGTTTATATTAACAACATTCGCTGGGCAGTGTTTGAAAGCATGCCAAGTCCTCTGGAATAAGGATTAAAGTTAAAGAGACAGTAAAATAACTACGGCATGTCAACCTATATCCCCCTCTCCTTCAGGCCGAGCTCTCATTTCACCTGTATTTACACAGACAAGACTTGCACTCCGGTTCATATAGTGGAGAATAAATAGTGAGTTGGCTTGTTGGCTCTGTAGATTTTTATGGGAGTGGAAAAGTACAGGGGGTTGAGGAATTGCGAGGTTTGAATTTCAGACAGGGACACAAAGGAAGTCATAAAACTAACTATCTTTAATATGAGACAGTGGATCATTAAAGCTAAATAAACAATGTTATCCCATGCAGGGAAGTTAAAGTTGAAGTATGACTGGATGTTTGGCCAAGTAATGGCACTGAATCACATCCGTTAGTTTTCCCAGAACATAACAGTGGATGGTAAATTTTCTGCTCTCATCAGCGTAGTGGGGCTTGTATTTGGAAATTAATTGTGGTTCTATTTACAGCAAAATAATCTTGCTTAAAACTGCATTATTGTAATTATTTTTTGCCACTTGGGGCAGGGAAATGAGCTGATAACACGATACTGACATATTATCACCTCAAGTTATTATAGCAAACCTGCTAGCAAACAGTTGCCTGTTTACACATCCAGCAGACACAGTCAAAACATCATTTAGCATTCATTTGGAGTTGTGTTTCTGGCCACCTATTATGATGATGTATGATGTTTTTATTGTAGTTTTCCTTGATAGTTACAGTTTGAAAACAGTCATAAAATTCCAACAAGTCCAATATTCACTCAACTTTTAGCTTTGTTATAGTCTTCATAAATTCCTAAGAAGCATATCTTGGCCCGTCTTTATCAAGCGTCTCAGAATTTCTCCGAGGAATTTTGCTGAAAGTGAACCTTGGAGTGAACTTAAAGACACTCCTACCTCAGATTAGGACTTGGGAGTGATTTGTGAAGTTTCTTACACTTCCTTTCAGCGAGGAGAAGAAATACTGTTAGAGAAAGTGTGAAGTAACAGTTTGACAACACTCTCACCCACTACGTAGACATTATGATGACGTTTTTCTGATAGTTGTGGTGTCAAATATTAAACGGTGGTAAAATCTGAGATACAGTAAATAGCAGGGAATAATAATAAAGGGAAACTAAGCTATCAAGGTTATATTATGCAAAAATATCATGCAAAACACAATAAATAACTTACATCTTATAATAATATTTCCATTTGCATTATGCTGTAAGTAAACACTAGAACCCACTCTTTAAACAATAAATGCAGCTTAAAATATTGATTTTTACACTATTTTAAGGCCATACACACAATCACATTGTGTTATAATGGCTATATTAACACCACCTCTTGCATGTATTGTGCAATAATGTACACTCAGCTATGATATTGCTATATCTGCACCCATTACCTTATGTGTTCTTACAGGTAAATATTATCTGCAATCTTTGTCTGTCTGCCATTTGGTGCTTTGGTGATATAAAAAGAGCACAAAAAAACAGCTTTGTATAGAATATTTAGGTGATTATAGAATCTTAAGTAAAAGTTCAAAGTTTTTGTTTGCTGACAATTCTAGTGAAAATCAGTGTATTATATATTAAATTTATCCCATTCTTCTCAATGCAGTGCTCTGGGTCTGACAGACAAGCTATGTGCCTCCTTTTTATCTGAGACTCTATGACACCATCGTTTAGCTTTTTCCAGAGCCAGGATGTTGAATGAACCTCTAAACTCCACCGGTTATCAGCTTCATGTCAGGATTCAAGCCACTGGGCCCCTACAGTAGCCAGCCGTGATAGTGATCCTGCTTTGTGTTAGCATTTATGTTAGTGTGATATCCATCTCAGAGCGGTTCCTATGGGATCAGTGGAAGGGGTGCTGTTCTGGTCACTTTTAGCACAGGAGAGTTTACTGGGTTCTGTGATGTTAAGACAGAAACATACCAAGTAATGTGATACAGATTGTTGGGACCACTGGCACTCCACAGATGAATTTGTTAATTTGTGGAACTTTAACTGAGCCTTTTATTATGAGACCACATGCTCTTCTGTTCTGTAAACAAAGGAAAGCCATAGAACTCAGTTTCCCACAATCCTCCAGACTTCACAACTACTGTAGGTGTGAAGTCCCCTCGTGGGCCCAGCTTCCAGCAACCATTGGTCAGTCTGACCAATGGTCGCTGGACCTGGACCTGTGACCTGTGATGTCACCAGGTCAATAAAAGGATCAGTGGCCATTGTTCTTTCTCTTTTCTCCTCGCTCTAGGAGGAGGTCTGAGTTGAGCATATCCACCGCCGAAGAACAAAGCACTATGGCCACAACATGGGGGTCTGTCATTGTCTTAAGATTTCTGATTAGCCTGCCTAAGATCCCTGCAACAAGTTTAGTTAGCGTGAACGGCTACTACATAAAGTCAGCCAGCTAATTTTAACAAGAAACTAAGGAAGTTAGTGCCAAACTAACTGTAAGGAGAACAACAGACGGAGCGACCAGCTTCCTCCGATCTGCATGAAATACTGCACAGCAAGGACTATTCCTAGAACCACAATTCTTTCCAGCTTGGCCCGTCTACAACAGATGGACCGCCGGCAAACAAGGAGTAGGCCTACTTCAAAGCAACCTTCTTTCCCTCCATGGACTGGTAACGTAACTAGGCATTACATAGCTTCACATAGCTTAACAGTGTACTTGGCTGAGCACAGGACTGTGTTACTTTTGTGAATGTATATGTATTAATTTGGTTCATTGAGTTTTATTGTTGTAATATGCTGTTTTTGCTTTGGGACGGTGTAGTCCCTCATTCGTCCAGGAGTGTTCTATCATAGAAAAGGTTTCAGTCGTAGTCATCTGGACAATCGAGAATGACTTCCGGATGGGAGCCGAAACGTCTTGATTCTGAAAACAGTGTCCAGATGACTACGACTGAAACCTTTTCTATGATGTTTTTGCTTTGTTTATCTTTTAATAAATGCCTGTGTATAATTATGCTGGTTTCTTTAATGTTGCACAAAAGTGAATGTGATGAAAGGGTCTGTGATTTCAAGAACCGTACCTCTGCTAGTCTTGACCACAATAAAATAGCTCCAGCCTCTGTGACTGTCAGCGTCCTCCAGATGGGGTCTTGGAGAAAGGTATACCTGACAGCACTGTGCAAACTCAAGTCTGTGCTAAATGTATCTGACATTGTGTTTATGAAAGGTTTTTAGGTCCTGATAAAATGTCACAAATTATTGAATGTGATTTCTTTGGAAAAGGATACAGAAGGAAAAGTAAAAAATGCCATGTATGAAGGACCACCCGCATTCTTTGAGAGATTTATGTAATTTGCACAACTAATGTTTGTGAAACTGTGCTGCCACTCACATAGGATTCATTTTCTGATGTTTATTGGCTTTAAAGGGATCCAGATTATTGGCTTGCCAAGATGACAGTCACCCTGTTGTCACTGGATAGGCTCTCAGTAAAACGTCTGTACCCCAGATATTGCCAATGACAACATACAATCTTCTACATGGTGGCATGCAGAGTGGAAAGTCAGTTAAAACCACAAACTGAGTCTTTAAAAAGGTTTTGTTTCAGCACTGTTCATGTCTTTGAATGTGACACAGAAAAATACTCTGGTGACAAAAGTTTCCCCAGTTTGTTTTCTTTTATTTGAATGTTTGTGTGCTGTTTTCATGTGTTTCTCAAAGTGAAAGGGCAATGAAATTCTGTTTGAAGGGCTGATGTTCCCCTGGGTGTAAAGTCAAATTATGAACACAGAGGCCATTCCAGGGCAACACCAGGGTTGCTTCATCTGAAAACAAACAGCATTTCTGTGGTAAGACCATGAAATCTAGGTTCTTTTAGTTCACTACATGTTTTGCTTTCACTTCCCTCTAATATTCCTACTCATCATTCAGAGAGCAAACTTGGCAAGATTCTCAGCTTGTTCTCCTGGGCTGTAATATGGAATTTGATGTCATTTTTATACACTGCAGATGTATAACTCACTTAGTAAGTCTTTCTGTGTTTGATGGCAGTTGGAATACATGTGGCTTATTAGGAACAACTTGGCTTCTGCTTAGTTGAAATTTACCAGTCCACCCGTTCTCAAGGGATGGAGCCGCATCCAGCCCCCCAACTTCCCCACTGGGCATCAATCCCTGCCCACAGGCCCCCAGCCAGAGCCAGACAGCGCCAAGAAGTGTGGGGAAACTCACCTCAAAGAATATGTGTCATGTCCTTCTTAGTCATTCCTGCTGTGCTGCAGGTCCAAGTCTCAGCCCAGCGGAGGGTAACACAAACAGGCGAACAGCAGGAGACGACGGTGGCCAAGTCAAACAAAAGGGGAATATGTATGCACATGCAAACAAATGCAAAAATACAGTAATGAAAACACATGCTACATACATATGCTTTTATGACCACACACTCTTCTCTCAAAAGCACACAACATGAAGTGTATACAAACACACTTCATTGTCACAAAGCAAACCAATTTGGGTGAGCGCAAATAAACAGACTGAGTGAAGTATGCAAATAACCACTGATAATGTACACATGATGGTCTTTAGGATGAAGCCATAAGCAGGAACATGACCCATTTAAATGCACACGCAGAATCCTCACCTGTATCGTTGCAGTTTCAGTGCAGCTGCTTGTTTCATGGAAGGAAAAGCGGCTGAACGTGCTGCATCCCACTGGCCTGCTTCAGCGTAGCACAGACACAGCTTTGTCGGCTTGGCAGAGGAGATCAGGCCCTGCTCAGAATCCATATTTGTATGTGATGATGGAGCAACTCTGGCTTGAATAGAAACTGTGACCAGAGCTGCTTTATATGGCCTTCAGCTTTTTTTGGTTGTTCAGTTTTAGACAAATACTTGAATATTTTGGATTTTTATTTGGGTTTGGTTGCAGTTGTTTTCACTTTAAACAATAAAAACTCAGAATTTTAGATAAACTATCAGACTGAATTTCCTGGATGGATGTTTTTGCATTGTAACTAAGGACTTATGTAAGGTGAACTGGCCAAAAGAACATTTAAAAATCACTTAATCCTCAAACATGGTTAATCTTTGTTGGTATGCACATCATCACTCAAGCATGTGCACTACTGGTCATCCACATTGTGCACAGACATAAACACAAACTCATACACATACATGCAGATAAGACAGCACACTGTACTAATTCTCCATCACATGGTCTCCCTGAGGTCTGAAGCACAGTTTTCACCTCATTGTGACCGGTTGGATTCCACTGTTGTCCTGGGTGAGATTATAGGGCTTTGGGACACACACACACACACACATACACACACACACACACACACACACACACACACACACACACACACACACACACACATATATATACATGCATTGTGTGTGGGTTTTTCCTATAACATGCTTTCACGCCAATGTCAAACTTGCATGAAAGAAGTCATGTGGAGGCATTGCCTAGGACAGCTCACTCAGCCTGCCACGTGCTCTCTAAGTGTAAAAGCTTTTACACTTGACAACATACAAACACACACAGCAATAAAGAGAGGATTGATGCTGTTTGAAACAAGGTATTCGTTACTTGTGTCTTTGGTGAATGTATGGTAAATACTTACTGTTATGTATGCTATAACTGTATTAAAAACATAGCTGTAAAGGAGTTGAATTACACAATGAAACTCTTAAATCACAGGCTGATAGTCTCATTGTTTCAGTGAATATCACAGGCCAATACCACCATCTGCTGGAGAAAGCAAATACAACCCTCTCAGATTCTGTTTGTATTGAGTGGCACTGGTACTTCCTACTGTGGTTTCTAAAAATTAGATTAAAATAAATTGAAGACACCCTGGTCTTCGAGCAACTTCGAAAAGGAACATGTGTCTAACTGTGAAATTAGCCTGTGTAACAATAGAGATGGCTGTCTTGACAATGGACTGGAATGGAAACTGTGCTGTGAGTTTGTTGCTCTTGATGTTTTTCCTCCTTTTAGATGTATTTATGTTTTGTTTTTGTTGAATATATAATTGTCAAAACAGGGCAAGAAATGTGTATTTGTAGTTCTTCTGTAAATCCCATAGCTGCCAATACATATTTTTTTGTAAATAGCTAATCATGTGGCTCCATGTTTTGAAGGGATCCTGTAGCAAAATCTAGTTTATATGTTTTGCTCACGTGGTGCATTTTCCTAAGTAAAGCTTTGTTTAATCAAATTACCACAAATAATCAACAAACTGAAAAACAATTCAACCTATCAAACCACTAAACCTCAATATCTTCTGAGTACTGACTGAAATGCCTCTAAGCCATTAAAAAATGTTAAATATTGAAAGTCGGACAGATTCTTGGATTCCTGACGGCTTGTTAACTTATTGATTGGTCATGATCTCAATCAGGAAGCTATTCTAGCTTTAAACTATATTTTATCCAGGCAAACGTCTTTATTAACACAGATTAAGCAGCGTAGTTTGTCATATTTTGATAAATAAATAAATACAGATTACTGTAGCCATGTGTACATGATGAATGCCTGTTGGCAAGTGAGGCAATATGTGCATTGTGTTTTAAGTTGTATTCTTAACTAGCTTAAGTTAGCTTGTGTTACTGTTACCCACATAATATGTGCATCTGCTGTATGTACTTCCTTTGTTAACCCAGGTTTTCTTCATCAGGCTCTGTGCATGTTCTCATAAAAGGGGGTGTTTGATGTGTCATTTGGCTCTTCTTCTGCACAAAATGGATCGCGTGCTGCCCACTTCAATCAAGAGGAACAGGTCATTATAATGGAGGCCTATGAAGAATATAACAAAATTATTACAGCAAAAAGCAAAACTGTTGCTGCAAATAAGACAAAAAAAGGAATGCTGGTAGAAAATTGCTGATCGACTCAGTGCCTCTCGTTTATAACATGAGAACTGCACATTATAGAGCTCTTAAACTTTAAACTTGATACAGCATATTTAAACATGATACTCAAGAATTGCATTTAGGACTGACAATGTCCCATGATGAAGGATATGTGAAATCACTTTAGTTTTTGGCCAAATCAAAGTGAAATTAATTTTATTGATTTAATATTATCCTTGATGAATACCAATAGACTAATATATTTTCTACTCGGTGTTCTATTAGCAGTGGTACCAGCAGTGTAAAATGGACTTGGCAGCAATTCAGGACCAAGCATAAAAACATCATCCAAAGTGGTATGTTGCTGTGCTTTCATCATTCTTTTAGTGTACGGATGATATGTTGTGTAAAATTTAAAGTGTTAATATTACCTGAAGCAAACATCACCAACTGAATGCATGTAGGTTCCCGTGGCAATGCGATGCATACAGTTTGCGCTACTGTAATTACACGGCTTTATTCGTTGGCTTTAATGTACGGCTCAGCAAGTTTGCATAATGTCGCCTATTCCCTCAGCTGAGAATCTATATCGCTCATAGAGAATATCGTCAAGAAAATAATTAGTGAAAGGACGGTGCTTTTTCCAGTCGATTTAAATCCAGAGCAGGTTAGGTATGCAGCATAAGTTACCATGGAGATCTAGCCAGGTTAAAAGAGCCACCTTCGTGACATTGTGTCTGGCTTTGTTTGTTTTTATTTCTATCTGCTGTACTCAGGTCTTTCTTGCAAAAGAGATCTTGATTTCAATGAGATTTCCTGATTAAATAAAGTTTGTATGTATAAATGAGGGAATATCTTGTGGAGGAATGGTGTTCATCCCTCCAATAGAGTTCCACAGACTTGGCAAGGAGCACTGGAGCTGTTCTGGAGGCTCGTGGTGGCCTGACTCCATACTAAGACACTTCATGTTAGTTTTCCCTTTAAATTATCACCCATCGGTAGCTACATGCAAGCATTTTGTTATGTATACCATTAGAAAGCTTTGTCTGACAGTTACCCTGATATTTGCAGAAATGATGATGAAAGATAAACCCGATGCATATTGGGCAGGTATCCTGTACCAGTATGCACTGGGGAAGTACCGGTTTACCACAGGTAAGAATCTGGGGCCAGGAAATAGAAGGCTGTCATGCAGCACTTTGACTCCTCCATGCAACCAGCAAGTCTATGAATATGACATCTTGAGGGGAAAAATCCTCAAATATCAATATCATAAGTTAAGTGATGATTATATTTAATTTAGATATATAACCCATAAACCAATGTGTATTAGCTTTTCCAATGGGCAATTTTAAATAAACAATTGTTAACAATTAAGTTAAAAACTTATTTTCAGACCTAGGGAAAAAGTACATTTTTTTTCACAGTCAGCTGAGCAGAAAGGGTTCATCAGGGAGTCAGCAAACAGAGGCAGAGAGCACCTCAAGGTCACAGAGGCAGCTGATGGAGTTAGGCTCAAAGCAGCTCAAGTGCATGGAGGACATTAATGTTGTTAACAGTTCTCTGAATGTTGTGAGCAGTGTGGAAAAAAAGACAATGGTGCAGTTGGGCTGCTCCACCATATTGAAGAAGACCATCTTTCAGGCACCAGCAGAATCAGTGGGGATCCACAACAACATCCACAACCTTCTCCACCACCACAACAACCTTCTCCACCACCACAACAACCTCCTCTACCATGACAACCACCCTCACCTCCTCCTCCTGCCACATCTCCATGTGTTGTCCAACTGAGGCCGCCGAAGGTGAATTAGATGGCCCAGTGTTTTTACGACCCCACAGGACAGATGAGGCAACAGTTTTCCTGGTTCCATCCACCCAGTCCATCAAAGCCAACAACTGCACCACCTGATCCCATGCTCTACTTCAGGCAGCAAATGTTTCTCTGAGGTATTTTGCTGAAGTGCCATCAGTGCAACACCAAGATGCACCAGGTACAGGAAGTCATTGACCTTAACTCCAGGTACTACTTAGTCGGCAGGGACTATCCTCGGTGCAGTAAGTGTATGATCTCTGTCTGTCCTTGGAGTACCGAGGTGTTGAGTCAGTTGGATCCTGCCCACAGAAACAGGTTCCCCACTGCTCTCACCACACAGCTGGCTCTGGACAGGAAGTGTGTGACCATGCTCAAACCAGCTGCAGGGAACAGCTCTAGTTAGATCACAATGAAACTCGCTTGTGGCACTGCGGACACATCTATGTTGATAACAAACGTCAGTAACTTATGTGGCCAGGTACTGAACTGTGTGCTAAACACTGGTGAGGGAGCTGGCCTAGATGACTTGTGCCAGGGCATCATCAAGCACTACCATGATGCTGGGGAGTCAGAGCCAGATGTCATTTATGCTGACCGAGACTGCTGCAGCAAAGCAGGTGTGTGACCTTCAGAATGTTTGTGTAGTAATGTACTATTTGTTACAGGCACAAAAGTAAAAGCTTTTACAAACATACCTTAATGTACTTTTAATGTATATCCAAATAAAATAAGCATTTTAATTGTTGGAATGAGGGACTTTATTCTATATGATAGGTTGCCTCCAGTTGTTACCTGTTTTATGTTATGATTGTCATATCATACCTTGGAGACTTAGATGTGCTCTCAATCATGGTAAAAATTTAATTATTACAATATGTATACATTCAGGCCTTGTTCATTTGTACAGGTGCGCCCCCGGTTCTTGTCTGGTTTCGACTGTGGAAGACCAAAGTGAGACTGGGTATTTTTCACTTCATGAGGCAATTCACCCCTGGTCTCACGTCAGAACTCTGTCCTCTCTATGGCACTTTTTGCTCAAAGTTGTCCAGCTATATTTACAAGTGGGACCAGGATTACATCTGTCGTCTCAAGGAAGCCAATGAGGTCAGAGCTGAAGAAAAAGCATGCTGGTCATGCTCCTACAGAAGCGCAAGTTTTGGCCAACATTGGCTACAGTGAACTGGCCAAGCATTGCAGAAGGAGAACTCTCGCCTGATCCAAGGATTGCTGAAGTCCATGTGGGAAAAAGGGAGAAAAAGGTCCTGATGTCTTGAGATGTGGCAGATGGTCGTCTTCTGTGGAAAGCTTTCATCACCACCAGTGCACCTTAATCCTGGGTAAGTAGAAATTATATATCTTTATTTGTTTTTTTCAAGGATGGAAATGTAATGGTATGCACACTCAGATGTACATGCTTGAGGGTGAATCCAGATGGAACATGAACCGAGCCTATGAAGCTGTGGATGTGAGTGGTGCATCACACACTAAATTCTATAATGTCCATCAACATAAATGCCCTCAGCAATAAAACCCTTGGTCGTGCACTCTTGCCAGAATTCATTCCCCCTCACACATCATCTCAGGTAATCTAACCATTGCATGATCATGTCATTGAAATTCTACAGGTAAAGTTATTAATTTGCATATGCTATGAATGAGGTGTTTCATTGTTAATGGTCTCAATTTGTCTTTTTGTGTTGCATGCTTATAGACCAATGAATTTTATTCAGAGACAATTTTATAATCCAAGGATATTTTTCTCATAATTGTTTCTCTCTCACAAATTCCCAGGAAACCAGTTTTGACAAGTTGCTGGCTGGTGTTTGCAGACTGCACTGAATTGTGATGGTTGTGAACTTAAGCTTGTGTGTTGTATTCCCCTGCAGAGACGTCGTAGGCATCAGCCCAAGGATCATTACGTAATGTCACTAACTGATCCATAGCAGTTTTATTTCAGACTGCAGCAGAAATCTCCGCTGTGCTTGAGCTTCAGAAATGCTTAGGGAAATGTAAAGTTAGCTCATGTGACCGCCTGATCAATGACAGAGCTAAGCTACTGAAAAGCTATTTGATTCAGAAAACAGCGACGCTACCAACACGCTACTGAGAATGTAGTTAAACTAGTAATGCCACTACTTGTAGCGCCACTACTGCCCAACACTGACCTCATGTAATGTAACTTCAACTGTCCCCGAGGGGAAATTTGTCTTGCAGCCAGGTAAAACATAGAACACAAAGAAACATTGGCTTACGGTCTCAGGTAAAAAAAACATGAATACATCAAGTGACAACTGGAAACCTAGATTATGTTTTATGTATGTGACTAATGACTTATCATTTGTCAATTAAGTGATTAATTTTTCAGGATAGCCGATGTGATGCAAGAGGTGTTCCTGGATGGGAGGCAGTTGATAAATTGGTGGATTACCTCATCAACCTCAACCGCACGATAACTGCATTGTCAACCACAGAGATAGCTGAGATTGTGCGGCTGTATTCCAGTCTACATGCTGTGGACAAGTCTCCCTTCAAATACCCTGAAATGTAAGAAGACCAAGCAGCTGAAAGGTGAACTGACCAACAGTGGATGCACACATTACATAATTCATATGTATCATAATTGTCATTAATTACATGTTACAATTATGCAATATCACACAAGCAGAGTCATGTTGTTCTTGTCCTCACAGTGTTTCAGAATCTTTATTAACAGATTCAGAGAGGTGGACTGGTATAAATAGTCAAATTGTGAAGTGGGGTTATACTGTACAGTACAATGATAAAAATGACTTATTGATGACTAAGTCATTTTAAGTCCCCCATACCACGACAGAAAGAAATACAGAGAGAGACAGAACAAAGTGATATGTGTGCAAACTGGGGACAAAAGTGCCCTCACTTTATTTGCATTTACGTCCATCAGACCACCTGGGAAAGCACAGTTTTTATTGATGAGGCACGCTCTCAGACAACGTATTGTTATAAACCTTGTCTCGGACGTGAGAATAAGCCCTCAATTAAAGGAGGAGGAAACCTAAGAGTAACAAAAAAATAGTCATCTTTATTAACACAAAATCATCGAGAAAACAGCCTTGCACACAGGGATATTGGACACAGTCTGATCTCCCCACCCCGTAACTCTAAGCTGTTCTTTTAAATTCACTAACATTTAACTACACGCAACACGGACAAAGACAACTCCAAATGCATAAATCCTTTTAAAACCACTTAACTTTGCCAGGGTTCGAGACCCTCCCCTGGGGTCTGAGCTTTGGCAGTGGTGCGGCTTTAATCAGATCTGTATGGGGATGGTCCAGTGCAGTGAGGCGGCTCCACAAGCAGCAGGAGAGCCTTGTCACCAGGCTGGAGAGTGGACAAAAGCACTCCTATATCCCCGCTACTACTACCTCCGTCCTACCTCACGCAGGAACCTCGCCCTAAACCCCGCTGAGTATCTTCGCTGTCGGCAGCCCCAACCGGTTTTTGAATGGCACCCGCCCTCCGATACTGAGTGCAACATCAGCTAGCTCGGCTGGGCTTCTACCCCATAACGTTCACCAAGCTCTTCCGCTCCCCAGATTCACACAGGTCCGCTCATTCTCCTCAATACTTTTTGCTCTAAGACACACCCTCCTACAGGTGCAGTCACTTGCTCTCATCATCCCAGGTGCACTCACTCACTCCAGTGTCTTCTACCTCCCTCCCTGGCACACAGTGTCACTCCCTACAATATTTGAGGTAGGAGACAGCTTACGTGCCCAAGCATATTAATGTTTAGAACATACAACTGACAGATGTAGTAAAGTTTCCATAGTTAAATCTAAAACTTGCGTGGAAAGAATGTTACAGCAGAATTATTATTTCATCTGGTAGAGCGTGCACTATGTATCAAGGCTGAGTCCTTACTGAAGCAGCCATGGGTTCAAGTTTGGCCTGGGCCCTTTGCTGCATGTCATCCCCTAAAAACTAAAATAATTCAACGATGACTTTTGGTTTCACACAGGACATGAACAGTGGACTCCTGGGTTAAAGTCCTGTCTTTGTGTTTATTTGACCCATCCATCCACCCCGATTTCCTCCCTACATGGACTTTGTCGCTCTTTATACTACGTCATTTGACATTTTTTTTCTCTATGACATTCACACGTAAAGTGACGCGCCGTCTCTGCACAATATAAGTCAGTACAGTGCTAAAAGCAAAAACTGTGTTGTGAACATACAAAATGACACAAGACATTGGCGTGTTATTCATATGCCATTTGGTGATACCAGGCTGATCCTGGTGATGATCGACAAATAAACTGGGATTTCAAAAATAGCAATCTTTTGTTTCGATTAGAATATAATTAGAATAATTAATTAAAAAAAGATGAGTTTTATGTGTACATATGCACAGAGGTTTCTGTGGTTATTTTTCAACAGTCTGGTGCTTGCTGCACACAACAGCGGCTCTGCTGTGGTTTGACAGTGTGCAACTTCACTCCAGCTGGAGACAGATGGAGCAGATAACCTACTTGCTGCCCTTAGATGGCTTTAAAGAGAGTCACCAGAGTAAAGGCATTCAGTATAGGCTACTAACTGTCTTAGACAGAATAAAGATTGAGTGATTCTTACCAGCTCTCTAATCTGTCTGGCATGCCATAAGCGGAATACTAAAACTTAAAAAATTATTAACTCTGCAACCACAACAAAAATTACTTTTTGGTACAAGAATAATAAAATAAATTGCTTTTTCAGTCCACTTTTTTTCTGGTGAGGTCAGCAGAGGTCACAGTCAGTGCAATTGAAAGGAAGTTGGTCAAAACAGTGAGATGAAAGGATTGAAAACTTCATCTTATTAGACAAATCAGATGCTGACAAAGTTTTCCTTTGGCGACATAATTTACAATATATGTTATTGCAATACTCAGCATATCGCAAAATGTTTAAAATTGCAATATCGTATTGTGACTTATGTGTTGTGATAATATCATATTCTGGGCCTCTGGTGATTCTCACCCCTAATATACGTAATTATATCCTGCAAATTTACGATATTTTTCATACTTGAACCACGACAGAATAATGCATCCACAAGGACATATTTCCACTGTGTTTCACTACAGGTCCTACAGCCCCCAATCTTTTAATCAACACATTTTTTTAAAAACATGGTCAACAGAACAGACAACGTGAGAAGCCTGGATCGTTCATAACGTTGCAGAAGATCAGAAATGTACTTTGGCTCTAAACTGTTAAGTGCTTTATAAACCAACAGTAGTATTTTGAAATCAATTCTTTGACAGACAGGAAGTCAGTGTAAAGACTTAGAACTGGAGTGATGCAATCCACTTTCTTGGCTTAGTGAGGACGCAAGCAGCAGCGATCTAAATCAGCTGCAGCTGTCTGATCAATTTGTTAGGGAGACCTATAAAGACCCCGTTACAGTAGTCGATTTATGGACTATGTTTTTCCAAATCCTGCTGAGACATAAATCCTTTAATCCTGGATATATTCTTAAGGTGGTAGTAGGCTGACTTTGTAACTGTCTTAATGTGGCTGTTGAAATTAAGGTCTGAGGCCATGACTACACCAAGATTTCTGGCTTGATTTGTGGTTTTTAACATTACTGAAGCTGAGCGCTTACGTTAAATCGTTCCTCCTTGGCTCCAAAAATTACTTTAGTTTTATCTTTGCTTAATTGAAGAAAGGAGACACTTGAGAGAAGAGAAATGTTGACAATTTGTAGAATATCTGAGGCCATGCAATTAGAAACATTTTTTGGAAAAGCCTGGTGGCAGAATATCAAGGCAGCAGGAGGAGGATTTCAGATGTTGTATAATGTCCTACAAGTTTTTATCGTTAATAGGATTAAATTGTGTCATGCTATTTGAATTGATTTTAATTTGACACAGGGACAACACATATCCTGTACCTGATATGGAGGCACTGACTGCCTGTCTAATTTTCTGAATTTTGTCAGTGAAGAAGGAGGCAAATTCATTGCAGGCCCTCGTAGATAGAAGTTCAGAGGCTACTGACGCAGGAGGGTTTGTTAGCAAACAAGGAACGTGCATTATTGTTGTTTTTGGCGTTGATGTCAGCAAAGAAGAACCACTTTGCATTTCTCAGTTCTAGATTATAAATGCGAAATCTCTCTTTATAGATGTCGTAGATGTAGATAATGAACCTGGACATTTGTTTTTCCCCACCTGCGTTCAGCATTACAACACTCTCTTTTTTCTATTCTTACCAGCGTGGCATTTCTCCATGGAGATCTTTTCTTACTACAGACAGCCTTCACCTTTGTGGGTGTAATGGAATCAATAACAATTGTAATTTTAGAATTTAAGTTATTTCCAAGCTCATTGACCCAAGAGAAGGCAGGTGTGGAAGAGAAAGAATAAAGAATAAATATTTCACTGGTGTTTTCATTAATAAACCATTTTGTGATTACCTCTGTTTGAATATTTGTGTCCACGGAAATAGCACTCTCAAAGAAAACACAGGAATGATCAGAGAGAGTATTATCAGTCACCACAACCTTGGAAATGTTCAGACCGTTAGAGATGATTAAGTCCAGAGTGTGCCCCTTGTTGTGTGCTCCGTCACATGCTGAGTCAGTCCATAGTTATCAAGAACACAACACAGTTCTTCAGTCCCTTTTATCCTGGAGAATGTCAACATGGATGTTAAAATCACCAATAATGATTACACAGTCAAAGTCAATATAGGTTATAGACAGCAGTTCAGTAAAGTCATCAAAAAAGTTTGCACAGTATTTAGGTGGCCTGTAGCTATTTAGAAATATAGCTTGAGAAGAGGAATTCAACTGAAGAGTCACATATTCAAAAGAAGCTAAATTTCCATAAGACATCTTCTTGCATTGGAAGGTATCATTAAACAAAATGGCAACTCCACCTCCTTTCTAACCAAGTTTCAGTTAAAAAACGTGAAATTAAGATTGTGCTCAATAATAAAATCATTGATTGAAATGTTTTTCCTGCCAAAGACCTGACATTTAATAACGCTAAATTCAGTGTGTCAAAAGCATTATCTGCCCAATTTTTTGTGACAGGCTGAATTGATGCTAAATTTGATACATTTCCAGAGTCAGTTGAGTGCTTCCTGTTTCTTAGCAGATTCTCAAATTTATCAGATATCAGTTAGAGCTTGCTGTATTTTGTACACAAGCAACTGGACGTGCTGAACGAGTGCGCGTGCGCCAATGTGCATGCTGCCTGTTGCCATAGCTCCATCTCGTCGTCTTACTTTTTCCAACTTTTAGCTTTCCTTTTTCTTCCAAACTTGAGTAACTTGTGTGTAAGTATAATTTAAACTACGCTCTTTACGAAAATAAGAGTGTTTTAGTACTTTTTTTCGCCATGGAACTTCTTCTCCTGCTACTCGGTCAGGGCACCGCTGCAGATCAGCTGTTTGGCCGCATTGTTTACACCAGGGAACAGCTGATCGCGCTGAAGTCAAGCGGCATGGCGCCCAGGACAACCAATGTCCCCACTGAGATCTGGAGGAGGACACACCGAGGATGCAGAGGTGGAACGAAGCGGCGAGGGAAGAGAGAGGGGTGCAGACAAAAGAGACTTAAGAACGAGAGATTTAAGCCGTGTCTGCCTTCTCTCGTAATGGGCAACGTGAGATCGCTGGCGAATAAAATGGACAAGCTAACGGCGTTAGCCCGGAGTCAGACGGAGTTTGATGTAGTTTGATGTTCTTCTCAGAGACATGGCTTCACCAGGATATCCCGGATCATAACGTTTCCATCAACGGCTTTCAGACTGTTCAGGCCGACAGGGATCACACCGGGAGCAGTAAGCGGAAAGGTGCTGTTCTAGTTAACAACAGATGGTGTAACCTTGGTCACGTTACAATCAAGCAGAGTATCTGTAGCCTGGACATTGAACTGTTAGCTGTGGGACTTCGGCCACATTATCTGCCACATGAATTCTCATATGCCATTGTTGTGGCTGTTTACATCCCCCCCTGCTAACCCAGCATCGGCGTGCAACGCCATTCACACCGCCATAGCACAACTCCAGACTCAACACCTGAGTGCACTCATATTAATCTCGGGTGACTTCAACCATGTCAGTGTTTCAACAACACTGACTAACTTCTCCCAATATGTGAATTGTCCTACTAGAGTGGAGAGGACACTGGACCTGCTGTATGCTAACGTTAAGGACGCATACAGTAGAGGAGTTGAAGTCAGCTTGGACAGGGCCAACGAACTTAATCTGTTCTTTAACAGATTCAACACACCAGCTCCTGCTCATCCCCCCTCTAACTCAGCTGCTGTCGGCCCTCAAGCTCCTCTGAGTACTCTGCTCCCCCTGCCCCATCTTCCTGGGAGAGTCCTACTCCCCCCTCAACTGGCTATCAGGCTAACGGCCCTCTCCTGACTGACGACTCCCTACCTCCCCCGTCTGTAACCTCTGCTGTGTGCCTGACTGCTGACCAGGTGAGAGGACAGCTGATGAAGCTCCACTCAAACAAGGCTGCAGGCCCCGATGGAGTTAGCCCCAGGGTGCTAAAAGCCTGTGCCCCCCAGCTAAGTGGAGTCCTTCAACATGTCTTCAACCTGAGCCTGAGTCTTCAAAGGGTCCCTGTTCTGTGGAAGACATCTTGTCTTGTTCCTGTGCCGAAGACGCTGCGTCCAAGTGGCTCCACTACAGACAGGTGGCACTGACCTCCCACATAATGAAGACCCTGGAGAGACCAGTGCTGGAACAGCTGCAGCCCATGGTCAGACCCCTCCTGGAACCCCTTCAGTTTGCCTACCAGCCCCGGCTGGGAGTTGAGGATGCCATCATCTTCCTGCTGAACCGCATCCACACCCACCTGGACAAGCCGGCAAGCATGATGAGGAGCATGTTTTTTGACTTCTCCAGTGCTTTCAACACCATCCGGCCAGCCATGCTGGGTGAGAAACTTGCAGCGATGCAGGTGGATGCCCCCCTCGTGTCCTGGATTGTGGACTACCTGACTGGCAGACCACAGCATGTGCATGTTAAAATTCCCTATTTATTGATATTGATATTTATTCATACCTCTATTACTGCTGTGCAATATCCACCGTCTCATTATAAATAAGCAACACTTAACTTGGCAGTTCATGCACTATTACTTTATACCATATTATTATCATGAACTGGTAAATCCACTTCATACTTGTTTTATTTTATACTTATACCCACTTGGTACTTAATTTATTTTCTGACCTGTATAATAGTGTATTATAGTTTTTTTGCTTAGTACTTCTATTCCTGTGTGCACTGACGTGATAGTGAGCTGTTGTAGCAAAAGAGTTTCCCCTCGGGGATCAATAAAGTATTTCTGATTCTGATTCTGATTTCTGATTATCAGGCTGGGGAGACAAAGGATGATTCTGAGGTCATCGTGGAGGGGCAGGGGGGAGGGGCTGGGCACAGTAACTGTGACAAATGTGTCAAAACTGACGCCGAGGAGGGTTTAGGGAAGAGAAAATGGGAGAAAGATGTGGGAAGGGGTGGGGGTTAAGTTAGGTTCCAGCAGTGACCAGCTCTTTCATCTGGTCAGTGAACTCCAAGAGGGGGGAGGAGGGAAAGAGGGTGACTGGAGATGAGGGTGACCTGGTGAAGAAGGTGAATCCTCAATGGTGGTTGTTTGTGAGGGGGGTGGAGACTCTTCCTCTTCGCTCTGATGTCTCTGATGATTAAAGCTCTCTTCAGGTGGGGGCTGTGGTGGTTCTCCTCCAAGGTTACTGCCGCGCTGTGTTATGTCTTCCTCCTGTTTTGATTCCTCTTGTCTTTTGTCCTTGGCAGAGAGACACACAGGACACAGACACAGGTGGTAAAATAGGATAGAGATGAACAATTTTACTCCTAACTTGTTAAGGCAGAGTTCATCTGCGGTCCCAAAACAAGTAAAATTTGTCAATAAAGTGCACTGAATGGACGGTGCATGCAGTTAAGAGCCATGTGTTCAGTGCCAACAATCTGCTGAATCTCTCAGCTCCTCTTCTGATGGGTGGTAGAAGGTAGAGGTGGGCGATACTGCAAAATTTGGTTTCGATCCGATACAGGGCCAGAATCTCTGATATCAATACCAATACCGATACTTTTTATTATTATAAGTGGCTTATGTACTTTCATGTAGGGGAGAACAGTGTGTCATGATTTATAAGGTGAATGCATCATCAATAGGCTATTTGAATACATTTTCATCACCTCTAAATGATTTGTCAAAGGTTACCAATCATTGTAAGGTTTGCTGAGTGGTAGAATTTCTACCTAATAAAGTAATAATAATAGGAATCATAGTGATAGGAATAATATTGATAATAATAGTAATAAGACTAATAATAACAACTGTAGTAGCAATTGTTGAGCAGGAACACAGGGGCAGCAGGTGGTCCACAATCATAGATCCACACTCTGCAGCTCTGGAGGCAGAAATACCTTCTAAAAGCGACAGAAGGTAGAGAGGAGAGAGACGAGAAAGCACAAAACAACAGGAGAGAGAAGATGTCGAGTTAGTAACATGCAGTAATGGGATAAAAACGCATTCAGATGGAGAGGGAGAGGAGGGGAGAGAAAAGAGATACATCATGGGAAGTCTCCGAGCAGTCTAGGCCTTTAGCAGCATAACTAAGGGATGGTTCAGGACTCAACCAAGCCAGCCGTAACTATAACCTTTATCAAAGAGGAAAGTCTTTAGCCTACTCTTAAATGTAGAGATGGTGTCTCCCCCCACAAACCCAAACTGGGACCTGATTCCACAGGAGAGGAGCTTGATAACTCTAGGAATCACAAGTAACTCTGTATTCTGGGAGCACAGTGTTCCAATGGGGTAATAAAGTATTATGAGATCTTTAAGATACAATGGTGCCTGACCATTAAGAACTTTGTAGGTGAGGAGAAGGATTTTAAATTCTATTCTGGATTTTACAGGGAGCCAGTGCAGAGAAGCTAATATTGGATCTTAGTGGGATCATGTTTGACCTGTTAAAGCATTTATGAATTAACTGTTGGATCTGGATTTTCATTTCCTCAAAGAGGCCTCGGTAGACCAGTGGTGTTGAAGTTAGAGGTTAAAGTTAGCCTAACCTTCATAACTTTGAAGTGTACAGAGTCCTCGAGGATTTTTTTTCTTGTCTAATCATTGATAAATAAACACTTTTGTTTGGTTATAACTCACATCTTAACAGAGCTTCACCGTTTATAAGGTTAAATATTCATAATTCATTTTGATTGGAATGTGGCAGCAGAATTGTGACTGTACTTGCTTTAGTTGAATTTGATTTTGGTGAGTCAAGAAACAAGTAGACCTCTCTTTTGTGGAAAAGTCTCTCTGGATAGTAAGTATTATTATGGGAAACAGACAACATGATGCAAAGATGGCTTAAACAGACTATTGCTTCATTAACATGTTTAGGGACATTGGTTTGTAATGTTAATGCAATAAATGTGACCAAATGCCAGCTCTGCTTCTCCAACTATAGTGACCCCAGTTCTTCTTCTTCTGAGAAGACAGCGCTTGGAGTCCTGAAGGCCGACCGCAGAAACTGACCAGAGTAATCTCCCCTGTGTACCATTCTGAAAGCACTAACCAACCAATGGAGAGTGAGTGACTACAAAGCAAACTGACATGAAAACATGTCACTGAGGAAGAGTGCAGCAGCAGCAGCAGTCTCTCCCCACCAAATAAATGCCCGAGAGTGTGATGGGGGTGGTCCAATGGTTCTCATGCACCAACCAGGACATCCAGCAGTTCCTGGAGGACCTGTAGGCTCCATGCACTTTTCTGCTTTGATGACATTTGATCTGCTGCAGCTTTTGATCTGTCCCTTCAACATTTACATGGATTTTCGTGGCTTGAAGTGATGCTTTGTAAATGATCCTGCATCTGGCAGGTTAACAAAAGTGATTATTATTATTCCTCAGGGCTGGCCTGTGCATACGGCAGGGCTGGTGAGGCCCCTGGTAGCGTCTTTCCCATATAGACATGCTGTACTATATGAAAGACATGGTTGGCTGAGGGGTAAATATTGTACATTTGTATATAGTTTGTTCATCATGAATGTAGTTCACATGTCAGTGTTTTGGGTGCATCTTGCACCTTTCTTTACTTCTTAGAGCTGGCCTGTGTGTCTGACATGGTGAAACTACAAGCAGCCATGCAGCAACTCACTTCCTGAGATATGATATCTCAAATGTCATTTTTCCATGCAGGATGAATTGGAAAGTCTAAATTTCCTCTTGCCCAATGTGTGTTGGGATAGACAGCTGTCTCCCCTGCAGCCTTGAACAGCAGAAGAAGTTTAGATGGATTTCTTCATTCTTTTCTACAGCAATAAATAACAAACTAGAAACACAGGTTTGGTCTTCAGGACAGGAACGCAGAAGGACAGATGGTGGTAGACTTTGCAAAGAGGATGGAAATGGCTGTAGTGAACACTTTCTTCCAGAAGAGGCAGGAACATAGGGTGACATATAAGAGCGGAGGTAGAAGCACTCAGGTGGACTACATCTTGTGTAGACGTTGTAATCTGAAAGAGACCAGTAACTGTAAAGTAGTGGTAGGGGAGAGTGTAGCCAGACAACACAGGATGGTAGTGTGTAAAATGTCTCTGGTGGTGAGGAAGATGAAGAGGACAAAGGCAGAGCAGAGGACGAAGTGGTGGAAGTTGAAAAAGGAAGAATGTCGTGTAGTTTTCAGGGAGGAGCTGAGACAGACTCTGGGTGGTCAGGAAGTGCTCCCAGATGACTAGACCACTACAGCTACTGTGATCAGGGAGACAGGTAGGAGGGTACTCGGTGTGTCATCTGGAAAGAGGAAAGTGGACAAGGAGACTTGGTGGTGGAACGAGGAAGTTCAGGAGTGTATACAGAGAAAGAGGTTAGTTAAGAAGAAGTGGGACACTGAGAGGACTAAAGAGAGTAGACAGGAGTACAGGGAGATGCAGCGTAAGGTGAAGGTAGAGGTGGCAAAGGCCAAACAAAGAGCATATGAAGACTTGTATGCTAGGTTGGACACTAAAGAGGGAGAGGTGGATTTGTACAGGTTGGCCAGACAAAGAGATAGAGATGGGAAGGATGTGCAGCAGGTTAGGGTGATTAAAGATAAGGATGGAAATGTATTGACAGGTGCCAGGATGTGTGATGGGAAGATGGAAGGAGTACTTTGAAGAGTTGATGAATGAGGAAAATGAAAGGGAACAAAGAGTAGAAGAGGTGACTGGTGTGGAGCAGGAAGTAGCAAAGATTAGCAAGAGGACGTTGAAGAGGATGAAGAGTGGAAAGGCAGTTGGTCCTGATGATATACCTGTGGAGGTATGGAAGTGTCTAGGAGAGGTGGCAGTAGAGTTTCTGACTAGTTTGTTTAACAAGATCTTGGAGAGTGAGAGGATGCCCGAGGAATGGAGGAGAAGTGTACTGGTGCCAATTTTTAAGAACAAGGGAGATGTGTAAAGCTGTGGCAACTACAGAGGAATAAAGCTGATGAGCCATACAATGAAGTTGTGGGAAAGAGTAATGGAAGCTAGGCTAAGGGCAGAGGTGAGCATTTGTGAGCAGCAATATGGTTTCATGCCTAGAAAGAGTACAACAGATGCAATATTTGCTTTGAGGATGCTGATGGAGAAGTACAGAGAAGGTCATAGGGAGTTGCATTGTGTCTTCGTAGATTTAGAGAAAGCATATGACAGGGTGCCGAGAGAGGAGCTGTGGTATTGTATGAGGAAGTCTGGAGTGGCAGAGAAGTATGTTAGAGTGGTGCAGGACATGTATGAGAACTGTGACTGTGGTGAGGTGTGCTGTAGGTGTGACAGAGGAGTTCAAGGTGGAGGTGGGTCTGCATCAAGGATCGGCTCTGAGCCCCTTCTTGTTTGCTCTGGTGATGGACAGGCTGACAGATGAGGTTAGACAGGAATCTCCATGGACTATGATGTTTGCGAATGACATTGTGATTTGTAGTGAGAGCAGGGAGCAGGTGGAGGAAAATCTAGAGAGATGGAGGTCTGCTCTGGAAGACAGAGGAATGAAGCTTAACCGCAGTAAGACAGAATACATGTGTGTCAATGAGAGGGACCCAGGTGGAACGGTGAGGTTACAGGGAGCAGAGGTGAAGAAGGTGCAGGACTTTAAGTACTTAGGGTCAACGGTTCAGAGCAATGGAGATTGTGGAAAAGAGGTGAAGAGGCGAGTGCAAGCAGGTTGGAACGGGTGGAGAAAAGTGTCAGGTGTGTTGTGTGATAAAAGAGTATCAGCAAGAATGTGTCGTAGGGGCGAGGTGCTATATGGAGGTATGTGGACCCAAAAGCAGATGACAAGGAAGCGGTCTCAGGGTGAAGTAGCCGGATGACTACCGTGTTTATTGTTGGGTGGAATGCAGGCAAGAACAGGCAGAGGTGAGCAGACAGGTAATGAGCAGAGAAAAGCCAAAAGCCAAAAATCCAAGGGCCAGGTGGGAGACTTGGGGCGGACGGCCCGGGGGCTGGACAGGTGCGGAGCTGGGGACCTTGGGTGGACGGCCCGGGGGCTGGACAGGTGCGGAGCTGGGAACCTCGGAGCTGATCTCCCGAGGTCTGTGATGGAGACTGACACCAGCCGAAGACCAGACAGAAGACCGGCGGCGAACACAGAGCCCTTCTGGAGGCCGGCGACGAAGGCGGAACCCTTCTGGAGGCCGGCGACGAAGGCGGAGAGTCACTGGAGGCCGGCGACGAAGGCGGAGAGTCACTGGAGGCCGGCGACGGACGCTGAACCCTCCGGGAGGCCGGCGGCGAAGACCAAGAGTCTCTGGAGGCCGGCGGCGGATGCTGAACCTTCCGGGAGGCCTGCCCATCCACTCAGGGACCAATGGCGGTACAGCGGGGCCGGGAACTGGCAATGAGATGTCAGGACGGGGAGCCGGCGACAGTGGGACATCAAGGCAGGGCGGCTAGGCGGCTGGATCTGGAGCCGGCGGGACATCAAGGCATGGCGCCGAGGCGGTTGGGCCTGGAGCCGGCAACTGGGCCTCGGGACAGGGAGCCGGCGGCTGAACGGCTGGACATGGAGCCGGCGGCTGGACGGCTGGACATGGAGCCGGCGGCGGCGGGACATCAAGGCATGGCGGCGAGGCGGTTGGGCCTGGAGCCGGTAGCAAGGCGGCTGGACATGGAGCCGGCGTCTGGACAGCAAGACGGGGAGCCGGATCCGGACCAAGGAGCTGCTGTGATCCAGTAGGGACTGGAGCTAGCGACGGGACCACTAGACTGGGAGCCGGCTTCGGAACTTCAGGGCTTGGGACAAGGAGCTGCTGCGATCCAGCAGGGACTGGAGCAAGGGGCTGCTGCGACCCAGCAGGGACTGGAGCCGGCGTGGCAGCAGGACATGGCACTGGCGACTGGACCTCCGGACATGGCACCGTCTTCGGAACCTCAGGGCTGGGAGTAAGGAGCTGCTGCGATCCAGCAGAGAGTTCAGGGAACTGCTGCGATCCAGCCGGGAAACGAGTCGGCTGCGATCCAGCAGGGGGTCCAGGGGGCTGCTGAGGTCCGGCGGAGAGTCCAGGGTGCGGCTGATATCCAGCCGCAGCGACGACAGGGTGCGGCTGCGATCCAGCGGCGGAGGCGAGGACAGGGTGCGGCTGCGATCCAGCGGCGGAGGCGAGGACAGGGTGCGGCCGCGATCCAGCGGCGACAGGGAGCAAAGGCTGCTGCGATCCAGCGGCAGTGAGGACAGGGTGCGGCTGCGATCCAGCGGCAGCGAGGACAGGGTGCGGCTGCGATCCAGCGGCGGAGGCGAGGACAGGGTGCGGCTGCGATCCAGCGGCGGAGGCGAGGACAGGGTGCGGCTGCGATCCAGCGGCGACAGGGAGCGAAGGCTGCTGCGATCCAGCGGCAGCGAGGACAGGGTGCGGCTGCGATCCAGCGGCGGAGGCGAGGACAGGGTGCGGCTGCGATCCAGCGGCGGCGATAGGGAGTGATGGCTGCTGCCATCCAGCAGAGACAGGGAGGAATGGCTGGAGCCATCCAGCAGAGACCGGGAGCGATGGCTGCTGCCATCCAGTAGATACCGGGAGCGATGGCTCCTGCCATCCAGCAGAGACGGGGAGTGGTGGAGAGTCACCGGAATCTGTAGGCGAGGTGGTGCCGGCTGTTGAGAGCTGGGTGGTGAGTCGGGAGACCTGCTGGGTTAGCTGTGCGATTTGGGAAACCATGGCCTTTCTGCTGTCTGTCAGAGTCTGGAGTAATTGTTCGTGCTGGCCTAGCAGAACCTCTCTGTTAGCCAGTGCTAAGTGGTAGGGTGCTACCTCCGGGTCTTTACCTGCTGGGTCCATGTTTGGTCGGATCATTCTGTCGTAACGGGGGCGAGGTGCTATATGGAGGTATGTGGACCCAAAAGCAGATGACAAGGAAGCGGTCTCAGGGTGAAGTAGCTGGATGACTACCGTGTTTATTGTTGGGTGGAATGCAGGCAAGAACAGGCAGAGGTGAGCAGACAGGTAATGAGCAGACAAAAGCCAAAATCCAAAAATCCAAAATCCAAGAATCCAAAATCCAAACAAGGTTCACGGGAGGACAAAGAATCCAACACAACTTAGCGACAAGGCTTGGCAGGAACAACACCATATGTACAACAATGATCCAACACAGAACAAAGAAAAGACCAAGACTAAATACCCTAGGGGAGGTGAGATAACAAGACACAGGTGCCAACAATCAAGGGAGGACCAACAATCAAAACTGGAGGGAAAACACAGACAGGAAGTAAAAACACAAGACACACAAGGGAAGGAGACTACTACAAAATAAACCAGAAAGTGATACACCAAAACCACCACAGAATGAAAGGAAAGGTGTTCAAGACAGTGGTGAGACCAGCGATGTTGTACAGCTTAGAGACAGTGGCACTGAAGAAAGACAAGAGGCAGAGCTGGAGGTAACAGAGCTTAAGATGTTGAGGTTCTCTTTGGGAGTGACGAGGACGGACAGGATCAGGAATGAATACATCAGAGGGACAGCTCATGTCAGATGTTTTGGAGATAAAGTCAGAGAGGCCAGATTGAGGTGGTTTGGACATGTTTAGAGGAGAGACTGTGAATATATTGGTAGAAGGATGCTGAGGTTGGAGCTGCCAGGCAGGAGGTCTAGAGGAAGACCAAAGAGGAGATTTATGGATGTAGTGAGAGAGGACATGAAGTTAATGGGTGTGAGTGAAGAGGATGCAGAGGACAGGGTTAGATGGAGGAACATGATTCGCTGTGGCGACCCCTGAAAGGGAACAGCCGAAAGGAAAAGAAGAAGATGGGCCAGAACCCTACCTCCAGTCTCAACTTCAGCTCTGACCCAGCACAGACGTTTTAAGATGGCTCTTCTCAATGTAAGATCCCTCTCTAACAAAACATTTATTTTAAATGATTTCATGTTTTTAACAGAATCCTGGTTACGTCCTGGTGATCATAGTCAGCTGGTATGAGAATACCATCAGTGGAAATCAGGGACATGTTTGTATCTGATCACCTATGCATTATTTTTAACAGTGGATTACAGGCTGCTAGTACTGTCTTTTCCCGCTGGACAAAATCCCAACTACGTTTTTATTGGAAGTTATGGACTGTATTGCGCCCCTTTTACAAATTGTTTTTAACAGCCTACTGGCTGCGTCCCAGATTACTTTAAAACTGCTTGTGTCCAGCCAGTCCTAAAAAAAAAACCTAGGCTTGATCCCACCCTCTTGGAAAACTATCGCCCAATCTCCAAACTGCCTTTTATTTCGAAGATTCTCGAAAAAATGGTATCTAAGCAGCTTCTTGCTGTTGTGGAAAACAATAATACCTTTGAAAAGTTTGAATCTAGTTTTCGTCAGCACTACAGCCCTTCTCAAAGTCACTAATGACCTTTTAATGAATGCAGAGGCAGGCATGTGCTCAATTCTTGTGCTGCTGGACTTAAGTGCTGCCTTTGACACTAATGATCGTCATCATCTTTTAGATAAACTGAGGCACTGGGTGGGTGTATCTGGCACTGCACTAGGCTGGTTCTCATCTTATCTGTCCAATAGGAAATTCTGTGTCAGCATAATTAACTTCATGTCATTCTTCTCCCATATCAAGTATGTTGTGCCTCAAGGTTCAATTCTGGGACCAATACTGTTCTCCTTATACATGCTTCCCTTGGGTGATGTCATCTGCAGACATGGTATTTCTTTTCATTGTTATGCGGATGACACACAGTTGTACCTCCCCGTCAAGCCCACTGACCTTAGTACGCTGCTGCTGTGTGAATATGAGTTCATCGGTTGATATAGATAGAGATAAACAGCTGGTGGAGCTAATGCTCCAGTCGCTGCCATTAAACCATCGCAGAAGAATCAGAATCAGAAATACTTTATTGATCCCCGAGGGGAAACTCTTTAAGAAAAAGGAAGTTCTCTGCAGGACTGCCTGTCTGACATAAAAAAAATTGGATGTCGATAAATTTTCTACAGCTCAACTCAAATAAAACTGAAATCCTTGTTATTTCCCAACATATCACTAAACAAATTCTGGCATCTACTGGCTACCTGTCACAACATATCAAGCCTGTTGCGAGAAATCTTGGTGTCCTGTTTGATTGCAATTTATATTTTGAGCAACATATCACTAAGCTTGTCCAATCATGTTTTTATCACCTCAGAAATATTGCAAAAATCCGATCTATTTTAAATTTTAGTGATGCAGAAACTGTTGTACATGCTTTTATCTCCTTACACCTTGAATATTGTAACAGTCTGTTCACTTGTCTTAATCAAAAAACTTTGAAACAACTGCAGACTGTACAGAAATCAGCTGCTAGGCTTTTAACCAGGATAAAGAGGTACGATCACATCACACCTGTTTTAACCTGTTTAGATTGGCTCCCTATTTGTTTTAGGATTGATTTTAAGATCTTATTGATTACTTTTAAGGCTCTTCATGGCCTGGCTCCAGACTATATTTTAGACCTTGTAATCTCTTATGAACCTTCACGTAGTTTGAGGTCTTTGGGCAGGGGTCTTCTGTCTGTTCCTGAGTTCAGGATGAAAACTAAGGAGGACAGAGCTTTTTCCATCAGGGCCCCGAGAATCTGGAACAACTTGCCTGAAGAAATTAGGTTGTCTGAGTCAGTGTCTTCTTTTAAGTCTCTTCTCAAAACAAATTTATATCGGAAAGTATATCCTGATTTTACCTCAGCTGTCTGTTTATTTTATTGTTTTTTTATGTATTTTATTTCTTTTATATTTTATCATGCACTATGGTATTTTATTTCTCTTTTTGTGAAGCACTTTGTACTTTCTTATGATAAGTGCTCTATAAATATAGTTTTATTGTTATATTATTACATCAGAAAATCTACTGTGCCTGGGAATTCAATAAATAATCCAGCATCCTAATATTGTTATGGTCTTGGCATTCCTCTCCTCTCTTTTGTTACTGTGTCTTTCTAAAAGGTGAGAGAAAGGCCAAGTACCTGACAATATTTGGATGATTCGGATAATCTGTACTTTATTTGTAATTAAAAACGAAAAAAAACATAATTCTGTTTTGTTTTAATTCTGTGTTCATTCAATTCATTCAATATATGAAAAATACATGCTCCAGATAGTATGTCATTATGAAAGTCGTTGCAAAAATATATAAAAAATATTTCAGTAAATTCCCTATTACATAATAGTGAACTATTGCATTTCCAATGTTTAAAAACAATTTTGTTATCTTGATTTGAAAGATTTAGTTTTAGTCACCTTCTTTGACTTACAGGACCTATTTTGCGCATGTGCAGTTCGGAACGAGCAGCTGTACGGAACGAGCAGGTAGACCTACCAGCGCGTGTTGATATGACGCCGAAAGGCGTGACAAAACGTCGGTATTTGACGCCCTGGGAACGCGAATGAGAACGCGTTGGATTTTTCCACGCAATGAGTTAGTTATAAAATAAATTACTTATGAAAATAGATTGCTTCTCTCCCACTCCCTCGCTTCTCCCTCCTGACCATTTCTTGCTCTGTTCAGAAGTAAGTAAAACGTGCGATGGTGGTATAGTGGTGAGCATAGCTTCCTTCCAAGCAGTTGACCCGGGTTCGATTCCCGGCCATCGCAAACCTTATTCCTCTGAAACAGTAAGTTTCGCAGTTAACATAAGAATTGTAGTTGGTTTGATGTCTGTATAGCAGCGCTGCACACTGTGGACATATATCCTCTTTGGAAATGTGAGGTCTGAGTTTATTGGGTATTATTCCTTTTTGAACAGCAGCAGAGCAGACAGACAAGCTATGGAGTATGGAGGACGAAAAATGACTTAAGTATCAATAAATAAATGTATAAATACAAAAATAAATAAATAAAAGTCATTTTTCATCCTCCATAATGGAGTGACCCTGTGGTCTTTTTCGAACTTGTTCAAGTACTATAATGTACAGCCCTGCCTGTGTAGTATAGTAAATGTTTTTTACTCCGATGCGTCAGGGAGGATTTTGCACTTTTGCACTCATTACTCCTGCATTAAATTTGTTTTGTATTTTAAAACTACGCCAAAACTTGTTATTAAAAATTATTATTAGCCAGTGACATTAGTGTACCATTGACAAAGAGGAGCACTTTTCTGTAGGAGTAGTTGATGCAGTGATTATGAAGTGATATCAGGTATAGTGACACTGTAGCAAATAATTTCACAGCCTGCAGTTCAATATATTCTTTTGTGTGAATTTGTAAAAAAAAAAAATAATAATAATTCTCACATATTTAGCAGTCAGTATCCACAACGTTCTAGAAAGCTTTTGCCCTCTGATTGGACAGTTTGACTTCCACTGGATGGTCAGTGGACAACATGCTGATTGGCTAGTCAGCTCAGGTGTAAAAACTGCTTGTAACTTGTAGCTTGTAACTTCAGTGTCACGTACACATATAGGAAATTTGTGTGCCCATCTCTCAGACTTTGTGAAAACTCACTGTTGAAAATATTCCTGCACAAATTTTAATAACACATACACAAAATATTTCTACAGCTACGATTTTCTTTTTACATATATGCAAATGTGTGCGCAAAACTTTTTCACACATGCACTAAATATTTTACAGCTGCAAAACTTTATTACACATTCATAAACTTGAATTTGTGAGAATTCTTTTTTTTTTTTAACAAATTCAGACATTCAGATATGTGCATGCAGTTTTTTTTCACATGCACACAAAAGGTGATATACAACTGCAGGCAGTGAAATTATTAGTCAACATCATTTCACAAAGCTCTAAAAAGAGAAAAGTAGACAGCGAAAACAGAGTTTTAATCAAGAATGGACAGACTCTTAATGTTCAATCTTCCCACAGGCAGTTCTAAACCAGTATGTCTCATATGTTCAGAGACCGTGGCGATTATTAAAAGCGGCAATGTGAAGCGCAACTACGAGACAAAGCACAGAGCATCTTTTGAGCAGGTTAACAAGGGGGACAGATGTTTGGTCATTTTGCTAACAAGGGGGATGGCATCCCCCCTCAAATCGCCTGCTGGGTAACGGGGTATATATACAATGCACAAAAGGTGCTAGGTGGGGTCCAACATGTCAACGCGGCCATGGTCACAAGACTACTTCCCAACAAAAACTAATGCAGTAGATCCTTATTTTTCAATGTTATTATTATTAAATATATGCATAACTGTCCAAACTTTCTCTTTGGATAAAATAATGTATATTAATGAATCACAACAAAATCAGAGACAAAATGTTTCATGCAAAGACTTTTATTTATGAATACTCTGCAGTACTGTACAATAGCACACACTTGTCCCTATTTCTGATCATTCTTAATGATCATTTCAAATATAGACAAATATTGTGCCTTCAAAAACAGTTCCCTTTTCACAATAATCTCTCCCAATTCTCTCCCAGTCCCTCGCTTCTCCCTCCTGACCGTTTCTTGCTCTGTCCAGATGCAAGTAAAACGTGCGATGGTGGTATAGTGGTGAGCATAGCTGCCTTCCAAGCAGTTGACCTGGGTTCGATTCCCGGCCATCGCAAACCTTTTTCCTCTGAAACAGTAAGTTTCGCAGTTAACATAAGAATTGTAGTTGGTTTGATGTCTGTATAGCAGCGCTGCACACTGTGGACATATATCCTCTTTGGAAATGTGAGGTCTGAGTTTATTGGGTATTATTCCTTTTTGAACAGCAGCAGAGCAGACAGACAAGCTATGGAGTATGGAGGACGAAAAATGACTTAAGTATCAATAAATAAATGTATAAATACAAAAATAAATAAATAAAAGTCATTTTTCATCCTCCATAATGGAGTGACCCTGTGGTCTTTTTCGAACTTGTTCAAGTACTATAATGTACAGCCCTGCCTGTGTAGTATAGTAAATGTTTTTACTCCGATCGTCAGGGAGGATTTTGCACTTTTGCACTCATTACTCCTGCATTAAATTTGTTTTGTATTTTAAAACTACGCCAAAACTTGTTATTAAAAATTATTATTAGCCAGTGACATTAGTGTACCATTGACAAAGAGGAGCACTTTTCTGTAGGAGTAGTTGATGCAGTGATTATGAAGTGATATCAGGTATAGTGACACTGTAGCAAATAATTTCACAGCCTGCAGTTCAATATATTCTTTTGTGTGAATTTGTAAAAAAAAAAAAATAATAATTCTCACATATTTAGCAGTCAGTATCCACAACGTTCTAGAAAGCTTTTGCCCTCTGATTGGACAGTTTGACTTCCACTGGATGGTCAGTGGACAACATGCTGATTGGTTAGTCAGCGGTCAGAATTTGTGCTTGTAACTTGTAGCTTGTAACTTCAGTGTCACGTACACATATAGGAAATTTGTGTGCCCATCTCTCAGACTTTGTGAAAACTCACTGTTGAAAATATTCCTGCACAAATTTTAATAACACATACACAAAATATTTCTACAGCTACGATTTTCTTTTTACATATATGCAAATGTGTGCGCAAAACTTTTTCACACATGCACTAAATATTTTACAGCTGCAAAACTTTATTACACATTCATAAACTTGAATTTGTGAGAATTCTTTTTTTTTTTAACAAATTCAGACATTCAGATATGTGCATGCAGTTTTTTTTCACATGCACACAAAAGGTGATATACAACTGCAGGCAGTGAAATTATTAGTCAACATCATTTCACAAAGCTCTAAAAAGAGAAAAGTAGACAGCGAAAACAGAGTTTTAATCAAGAATGGACAGACTCTTAATGTTCAATCTTCCCACAGGCAGTTCTAAACCAGTATGTCTCATATGTTCAGAGACCGTGGCGATTATTAAAAGCGGCAATGTGAAGCGCAACTACGAGACAAAGCACAGAGCATCTTTTGAGCAGGTTAACAAGGGGACAGATGTTTGGTCATTTTGCTAACAAGGGGATGGCATCCCCCTCAAATCGCCTGCTGGGTAACGGGTATATATACAATGCACAAAAGGTGCTAGGTGGGGTCCAACATGTCAACGCGGCCATGGTCACAAGACTACTTCCCAACAAAAACTAATGCAGTAGATCCTTATTTTTCAATGTTATTATTATTAAATATATGCATAACTGTCCAAACTTTCTCTTTGGATAAAATAATGTATATTAATGAATCACAACAAAATCAGAGACAAAATGTTTCATGCAAAGACTTTTATTTATGTTCGGGATGTGAATATTATGAATTCCTTAAATAAATCAATTTAAAAATTTTTTTTAAAAATTTAATTTAAATTTTAATATTATTTTTTTAAATTTTTTTAAGAGAATTATTAAAAAAAAAAATTTAAAGTATATCCGTAACTCGTTAAGAAAAATTTGTGATTTTTTTTTAAAAGTTTCAAGCGGAAAAACCAAAGTGTTGGCAAAGACCATGAATTTTAAAAAAAATTTTTTTTTATTTATTAAAAACAATTTGATAAAAAATTAATCAAAAAAAAAATTTTAATTTTTACTTAGCTTATCCCCCTTTCAGAATTCCCAAAAGTTCCTTTTAATTTAATTCCCTCCCTTTTAAAAGGGTCTCATCCGTTCCGCAACTTTCAAATTTAAAATTGTTCGCTTGAAGTTTGGTTCTTTAGAGGGAAAATAAAAAAAAAAAAAAAAAAATTTCCAGCCGTTTATTAACCCAATTTTCGGTTTTTTCTAATTTTTTTTAAACAAATTTAAATTTCTCTAAGTTTGTTAGAAATTCTATTTTATTAAAAAAAAAATTTCATAATTTCCTGTTTCGGGATGGTATATTATGAATTCCTTAAATAAATCAATTTAAAAATTTTTTTTAAAAATTTAATTTAAATTTATAATATTATTTTTTTAAATTTTTTAAGAGAATTATTAAAAAAAAAATTTAAAGTATATCCGTAACTCGTTAAGAAAAATTTGTAAGGGTTGTTTAAGGGGCCAACGGAGGAAAAGGGGGCAAGCGATCCAAAAACTTTTTATTTTAAACAATTTTGAAAATAAAAAAAAATTAATTTTTAATCCTTTTATTAAAATCTAAAATCCTTTAACCACCCTCCCTTTCAAAAGGGCTCATCGGTTCGCAACTTTCAAATTTAAATTGTTCGCTTGAAGTTTGGTTCTTTAAGGGAAAATAAAAAAAAAAAAAAAAAAATTTCCAGCCGTTTATTAACCCAATTTTCGGTTTTTCTAAT
This sequence comes from Siniperca chuatsi, assembly GCF_020085105.1. Classification (NCBI taxonomy): domain Eukaryota; kingdom Metazoa; phylum Chordata; class Actinopteri; order Centrarchiformes; family Sinipercidae; genus Siniperca; species Siniperca chuatsi. Next base: position 6,741,363 of record NC_058060.1, on the reverse strand, counting down.
TTTTTTTAAACAAATTTAAAATTTCTCTAAGTTTGTTAGAAATTCTATTTATTAAAAAAAAATTTCATAATTTCCTGTTTCGGGATGTTCGGAAATGTATTATGAATTTGCCACTTCAGACTTTTGAAAACCATGTTGAAAATTTCCGACAAATTTTAATACATACACAAAATTTACAGCACGATTTTTTTTTCATATGCAAATGTGTGAAAATTTTCATCAATATTTTACAGCTGAAAATTTTTACCATATAAACTTGAATTTTGAAATTTTTACAAATTCAAATTAAATTCTATTTTTTACAATCCCAAAGTGTTCACTCAGCTAATTTTTCCTCTTTCACAACTTAAAGTAAAAGAGAAGAAAACGGTTTTATAAAATGGAGTAATGTCATCTTCCAAGGCAGTTAAACCAGGTTGTTCGGCCTGCGTATTAAACTTAATCATCAAACATTAAGGTTTAGGATAATTTGGATTTATTGTTAGGATGGCTCCCCTGCAAATCCCTTGGAAGTGGGTTAATTTAAATGATATCTTTAAGGGCTAGGTGGGGTCAAAGCAAACAGCATGTACAAAACTATTAAAAAAAAAATATAAATCTTTTTTCAATCTATAATGGTACCTTGTTTTGACTATTCAAGTACTTATGTAAGCTGCTTTTATAGAAATTTTTACTCAATCGTAGGGAGATTTTACTTTGACATACTTCTTTTGCATTAATTTGTTTGACTTTTAAAACAAAAATTGTTATAAAAATTCTATTGCGTGCTTATGACCATTGACTAAGACCTTTTCGAGAATTGAGCTGATTAGAATATATAGTTGTGACACTAAAATAATTTCACACTGATTCAATCATCATTCTTTGTTCTGACATTTTTGTACAAAAAATAAATATTTAATTTGAGCATATCCTAACGTTTGAACGGTTTTCGCCCTCACTTTTTGACAGTTAGTTCCACGGTAGCATGAATTGGTGATGCTTTAGCAGCCTGCATGTGAAATACCTCTTTGAATTGTAGTTTAGGTATTCTTTGACAAGAATTGGCCCAATTTGAGGAAAAAATTTGTAAAAATAATGTTAAAAAAAAATAATATAAAATTTTAATCCAAAGATACCCAATTTTTTCACGTCATTTCTTATACACTGCAATGTGTAAAAATTTTTCCCATGCAGAGATTTTATTTTCATCTGAAAATTTTTTATTTAAAACTAATTTTAAATTTTTTCTTTAACCATTCAAAGAGCTTCGTAGGATGCAGTTTTTAAATGACAGAAAATGTACAATTCAGCAGAATATCAGATTTATGAATACTCTCTGCAGTACTGGGTACAATAATAGCACACTTGTCCTTTTGGTATTTCAAATATAGACTGTGGTCCACTCCCTGAGTTTCTGCTCTTCCAAATAAGTACTATTTTAAGTTTATTTAAATTATGGTACTCTCCTTTAAATTGACTATGATTCCAAACACAAAATTACCTTTTTTGAACAGTAAGTTTCTTGTCCCTATTTCTGATCATCATTTCTTAATGATCATTTCAAATATAGACAAATATTGTGCCTTCAAAAACAGTTCCCTTTTCACAATAATCTCTCCCAATTCTCTCCCACTCCCTCGCTTCTCCCTCCTGACCGTTTCTTGCTCTGTCCAGATGCAAGTAAAACGTGCGATGGTGGTATAGTGGTGAGCATAGCTGCCTTCCAAGCAGTTGACCCGGGTTCGATTCCTGGCCATCGCAAACCTTTTTCCTCTGAAACAGTAAGTTTCGCAGTTAACATAAGAATTGTAGTTGGTTTGATGTCTGTATAGCAGCGCTGCACACTGTGGACATATATCCTCTTTGGAAATGTGAGGTCTGAGTTTATTGGGTATTATTCCTTTTTGAACAGCAGCAGAGCAGACAGACAAGCTATGGAGTATGGAGGACGAAAAATGACTTAAGTATCAATAAATAAATGTATAAATACAAAAATAAATAAATAAAAGTCATTTTTCATCCTCCATAATGGAGTGACCCTGTGGTCTTTTTCGAACTTGTTCAAGTACTATAATGTACAGCCCTGCCTGTGTAGTATAGTAAATGTTTTTTACTCCGATGCGTCAGGGAGGATTTTGCACTTTTGCACTCATTACTCCTGCATTAAATTTGTTTTGTATTTTAAAACTACGCCAAAACTTGTTATTAAAAATTATTATTAGCCAGTGACATTAGTGTACCATTGACAAAGAGGAGCACTTTTCTGTAGGAGTAGTTGATGCAGTGATTATGAAGTGATATCAGGTATAGTGACACTGTAGCAAATAATTTCACAGCCTGCAGTTCAATATATTCTTTTGTGTGAATTTGTAAAAAAAAAAAAATAATAATAATTCTCACATATTTAGCAGTCAGTATCCACAACGTTCTAGAAAGCTTTTGCCCTCTGATTGGACAGTTTGACTTCCACTGGATGGTCAGTGGACAACATGCTGATTGGTTAGTCAGCTCAGTCAGAATTTGTGCTTGTAACTTGTAGCTTGTAACTTCAGTGTCACGTACACATATAGGAAATTTGTGTGCCCATCTCTCAGACTTTGTGAAAACTCACTGTTGAAAATATTCCTGCACAAATTTTAATAACACATACACAAAATATTTCTACAGCTACGATTTTCTTTTTACATATATGCAAATGTGTGCGCAAAACTTTTTCACACATGCACTAAATATTTTACAGCTGCAAAACTTTATTACACATTCATAAACTTGAATTTGTGAGAATTCTTTTTTTTTTTAACAAATTCAGACATTCAGATATGTGCATGCAGTTTTTTTTCACATGCACACAAAAGGTGATATACAACTGCAGGCAGTGAAATTATTAGTCAACATCATTTCACAAAGCTCTAAAAAGAGAAAAGTAGACAGCGAAAACAGAGTTTTAATCAAGAATGGACAGACTCTTAATGTTCAATCTTCCCACAGGCAGTTCTAAACCAGTATGTCTCATATGTTCAGAGACCGTGGCGATTATTAAAAGCGGCAATGTGAAGCGCAACTACGAGACAAAGCACAGAGCATCTTTTGAGCAGGTTAACAAGGGGACAGATGTTTGGTCATTTTGCTAACAAGGGGGATGGCATCCCCCCTCAAATCGCCTGCTGGGTAACGGGGTATATATACAATGCACAAAAGGTGCTAGGTGGGGTCCAACATGTCAACGCGGCCATGGTCACAAGACTACTTCCCAACAAAAACTAATGCAGTAGATCCTTATTTTTCAATGTTATTATTATTAAATATATGCATAACTGTCCAAACTTTCTCTTTGGATAAAATAATGTATATTAATGAATCACAACAAAATCAGAGACAAAATGTTTCATGCAAAGACTTTTATTTATGAATACTCTGCAGTACTGTACAATAGCACACACTTGTCCCTATTTCTGATCATTCTTAATGATCATTTCAAATATAGACAAATATTGTGCCTTCAAAAACAGTTCCCTTTTCACAATAATCTCTCCCAATTCTCTCCCCCAGTCCCTCGCTTCTCCCTCCTGACCGTTTCTTGCTCTGTCCAGATGCAAGTAAAACGTCTCGATGGTGGTATAGTGGTGAGCATAGCTGCCTTCCAAGCAGTTGACCCGGTTCGATTCCCGGCCATCGCAAACCTTTTTCCTCTGAAACAGTAAGTTTCGCAGTTAACATAAGAATTGTAGTTGGTTTGATGTCTGTATAGCAGCGCTGCACACTGTGGACATATATCCTCTTTGGAAATGTGAGGTCTGAGTTTATTGGGTATTATTCCTTTTTGAACAGCAGCAGAGCAGACAGACAAGCTATGGAGTATGGAGGACGAAAAATGACTTAAGTATCAATAAATAAATGTATAAATACAAAAATAAATAAATAAAAGTCATTTTTCATCCTCCATAATGGAGTGACCCTGTGGTCTTTTTCGAACTTGTTCAAGTACTATAATGTACAGCCCTGCCTGTGTAGTATAGTAAATGTTTTTACTCCGATCGTCAGGGAGGATTTTGCACTTTGCACTCATTACTCCTGCATTAAATTTGTTTTGTATTTTAAAACTACGCCAAAACTTGTTATTAAAAATTATTATTAGCCAGTGACATTAGTGTACCATTGACAAAGAGGAGCACTTTTCTGTAGGAGTAGTTGATGCAGTGATTATGAAGTGATATCAGGTATAGTGACACTGTAGCAAATAATTTCACAGCCTGCAGTTCAATATATTCTTTTGTGTGAATTTGTAAAAAAAAAAAAAATAATAATAATTCTCACATATTTAGCAGTCAGTATCCACAACGTTCTAGAAAGCTTTTGCCCTCTGATTGGACAGTTTGACTTCCACTGGATGGTCAGTGGACAACATGCTGATTGGTTAGTCAGCGGTCAGAATTTGTGCTTGTAACTTGTAGCTTGTAACTTCAGTGTCACGTACACATATAGGAAATTTGTGTGCCCATCTCTCAGACTTTGTGAAAACTCACTGTTGAAAATATTCCTGCACAAATTTTAATAACACATACACAAAATATTTCTACAGCTACGATTTTCTTTTTACATATATGCAAATGTGTGCGCAAAACTTTTTCACACATGCACTAAATATTTTACAGCTGCAAAACTTTATTACACATTCATAAACTTGAATTTGTGAGAATTCTTTTTTTTTAACAAATTCAGACATTCAGATATGTGCATGCAGTTTTTTCACATGCACACAAAGGTGATATACAACTGCAGGCAGTGAAATTATTAGTCAACATCATTTCACAAAGCTCTAAAAGAGAAAAAGTAGACAGCGAAAACAGAGTTTTAATCAAGAATGGACAGACTCTTAATGTTCAATCTTCCCACAGGCAGTTCTAAACCAGTATGTCTCATATGTTCAGAGACCGTGGCGATTATTAAAAGCGGCAATGTGAGCATCTTTTGAGCAGGTTAACACAGAGCATCTTTTGAGCAGGTTAACAAGGGGACAGATTTTTGGTCATTTTGCTAACAAGGGGATGGCATCCCCTCAAATCGCCTGCTGGGTAACGGGGTATATATACAATGCACAAAAGGTGCTAGGTGGGGTCCAACATGTCAATGCGGCCATGGTCACAAGACTACTTCCCAACAAAAACTAATGCAGTAGATCCTTATTTTTCAATGTTATTATTATTAAATATATGCATAACTGTCCAAACGTTCTCTTTGGATAAAATAATGTATATTAATGAATCACAACAAAATCAGAGACAAAATGTTTCATGCAAAGACTTTTATTTATGAATACTCTGCAGTACTGTACAATAGCACACACTTGTCCCTATTTCTGATCATTCTTAATGATCATTTCAAATATAGACAAATATTGTGCCTTCAAAAACAGTTCCCTTTTCACAATAATCTAAAAATACCTTGTTCTGTTTTAAATATGTAGCATAACTTTTTGAAAATAAAATATACATTATATGAAATATAACAGTTGTTTATTGGATAGACTATATAGTACCAAATGCAATTATATGCAAATACACCTTCTCTCTGTAACTTCTTAAGCATTTCATGCACCAAAAAAAAAAAAAAAAAAAAAGATGTTGCGCGCATACAAAAGAAGCTGTACATGTATGAAAATAGAAAATATCAAAGCAAGATGTGCACCAATAGTCTATATCATGTTACAAAGAACTTGCAGTACAAAAAGACCTACAAGAATGACCAGATAACACATTACCTGGAACACAGAGGTACGGGTACTGGGCTGGTAACAGGACAAAAACAAAACCTTGCACTGAGCTTCCACTGATGAACTCCAGTCAGATCCATTTCCATGCAAGTCTACAACCAGATCCTACAGGTTCAACATCAAATACAGCTGGATCAAAGAGTGACAGGGTCAAACAAGCAAACCAGAAGTTGCAGTTTTAGCTGGGAATTTTGGTATTTAACCCAGTAAATGTAGATGTCCAATGCATAGCATAAAGTTTGGTTTGGTATGTTTTTTAATTTCTTGTATTGCTACCCCATAAATGAAACGAGTGTAAATCAATTGCCAGTTATGCCCACAACTTAAAAAGAACTGATATGTCAACATTAAATGATTGAACATGTTCAGATACTGTGATTAGTATCCCAACAGCAATGTTCTGTACAGCATCAATATTAAGCTTCTTGAGTTAAATTTTATTTTTATTGCCAAAACAACTCCAAATGTTTTCATTAAAGTTAAATGAATTAGTAATGTCCAGTTTAAATTAGGATTCGTAAACTGACAATACTGAATGTGTTACACACAAATTATGTTCTCCACAGAAACAGTGTGTACAAGGCACACTGAGATCAAAATAGCTACATCTATCATTTCCTGCAAAAAAGCACTTCTGAAATCACACAAACTAAGATGTGAACAAAGAAAAATTCCACAGTTAAATATAGACTTCTGTTAATGCCACAAAATATAGATTTTCTTCTTCAACAGTATGAGGATTAACAAAAATAACACTTAAATCAGACATTTCTGATACACGTTGCGATTGCTGATGCTGAGAGTGATGGCCCCGGAGAACAGGTAGGGTGTGAACACGAATCCCTCCTATTGTAATCTCAAAGTATTTGATGAAGAGATTCTCATTGGTAACATAAAGCCAATAATCTCAGCAGTGCAAATCTAACACTTGCACCAAAAGGTAGAGCTTTAAAGCAGACGTTTAAATGGGATCAGCTCCTTGAAATGGAGATTTACTACTTAAAACATGCCACAAACGTCCCGTATATGACTATATTGCTATTGCTCTTGAGTGAAACTATTCAAGGACCACAGCGTTTCTCATTGCAATCCAGGCTCTCTGAGTACATTCTCTATCACACAAGTATAAGAATAAAGAGCATGGGGTTTCATTATTAGTAATACACCCAAAGACTACACTTCCAAAAATCTAGTCTTTTCTTAACATAGATAAGAAAATATACATTTCTTCAGCAATTAAATGTCTTAAATTGATTTTTTATATTCTTAATAAAATCTTATAACTCTTTCTTATTTACATTTGGTGTAGGTTAATACTGATTGTAATGCAATACTGTTGCCTTTCGTTTTTTTTCTGTTACATTTCTTTTGTTTGTTGAACAGAAGCACTTTACATTCATATTTCAACACCCAAGCTCGAGAAGGAGCCAAAGTGCAGACAGGAATAATGACATGCATTTTTCCAAAAGCAAAATCAAACTTCAAAAGTAGGAAGTCCGCTTGCTTGAGCAAATAAACTTTGAGAAGTGGAGAGAATGGAAGGACGAGGATGTCGAGGTTGAAAAGGCCTGGAGAATTGGCACCAGCGGTGCCTTTATTTGGCTGTAAAAATGCTCTCGCAGCACCAGGACAGTCAGTTCTGTGAAAATAATGTGTAACAATATTGGAGGGGTCACAGCTGACTAAGCCGTGAGGTGAGATGAAAGTCTTTGTTGTTGGAAAAAGCTGTTAACTTGAGAAAGACAGATTTCCACAGTGGTGAGGGCAGTGTCAAAGGTTACACTCTCTCCACTCGACTGGGGTCGTAGGAGTCTGATGAGAAAAGAGAGAAAGAAAAGATGAGACAACACAATCGAAAACAAGTCAGAACGATATTATTTGCCCTTGAAAAGGTGGAAATTAAAGGTACCCTGTGGTGTTCCTGACATCTAGTAATGCTATAAAGCAATCTTTTTACAAGGTAAAAAAGGTACAGGTCCCCATTTTGTATCGTACATGCACACGGGTGACATGATGCACATTCCTTCCAAAAGTTTTACACTATTCCAGTGATCTACAGGTAGTGGTAACATTCCAAGAAATGCAGCAATAAGCCAGCAAAGACAGGGAAGAAGACAGCTAGCAAGTAAACATGGATGTAGGATTTAAAATATTTTTTAAATCAGCTTTGTAAGTGCTTTATTAGGAAAGAAATGCATTCAACACGTTTGTTAGACCTCAAGGATACACACAACGCCTGTTGGTGAGTAACACTAAACATAAACAGTAACTTTGTTTACAAGAAACTGCACAGGGCACCTTTAAAGGAATAGATCAACATTTTGGAAAATTGGCCTATTTGCTTTCTTTTCAAGAACGAGATGAGAAAATTGATATCAGTACGGAGCTGGAGTCAGGACATGGTGAGCCTAGCTTAACATTAGACTGAAAGCAGGGGGAAACAGATAGCCTGGCTCAGTCCAAAGACCTACAAACTAAAAACTTACTATCACATCTAAGCTTTACTTATGATCCCGTTGTATCTTATTTGTTTAACACATACATACACAGAAATGTAAAAGCTGCAATTTTAGGGGGAGTTACGTGCTGGAACTATTTCTCAGCAAACTATGGAAGTCTTGACGTGAGGTTTACAGGTTTGGTACCATTACTAGAACAGAGACAAAACCAAAACCTGTGCAAAACAAGCATATCAAAAGGTTAATCTCTTAATTCCTTCATACCTGAGACAGAGAGCATCTCCTCATCCTCCATATTCGAGGGGCCACAGGTCCCAGTGCTGAAGCTGAGTGGAAGCGTTATTTCTCTCTTGGGAACGCTGCGAGGTTTAGGAAGCAGAGGAGGCTTCTGGAGCCTGGTGCGCTGCTTTGGTTTAGGCAACTTTTCTCCCTCAGTGCCTTGTGTCGCCTCAGCTCTACTGACCTCTGCTGTATTCTGTCCATCTCTCACCTTCTCCACAAGCTTTTCTTTGTCATCCTCCACCTCTCCTTCTGGCTCTTCTGTTTTTAATTCAACATCTGCTTCTTTACTCCCTTCATTTTTCGATTTTAGTGTAATCTCAACATCAATCTCTTCTGCCTCCTCTTCTTGTCTTTGCTCGTCCTCACATAACCCTTTATTCACTTCTTTAGGTTTACAGTCTTCTTCAGGATTTCCCAACTTGTCATGTGTTTCATGTGCATTTTCATGTTCATTTGGGTTTTCCTCCTCCTTCCCTCCTTCTTCCTCCAGTTTCTTATCCTCTTCCTCTTCTCGTTGCTCCACAACTTCATCCTTTGACTCTTCCTGAAGCTCACTCTCCTCTCTATCACCATCCCTCTCCTCAATCACAGAATCAACTTCTCCTCCGGACTCTGAACCTTTGAGATTGAGGCATCTTATTCGAGACAATGAGTCCAGCTCTTTCAGACGGGCCATTCTGTCTGTGGTTGACCTGCCCATAGATGTAGCAGAAGAACAAGCGGAAGAGTTTAGCTTATCTTGCAGGGATTCGATTAGTTTGCATGCTCCACCTCGGCCCCTCTTCTCCACACTGCACATGCTAAGTGCTAGCTTCTCATCAGGGGTGACTGGCAGGGATAGGGGAAGCTTACTGGGTGGGAACTCAGGCAGGTCCAGTACCACCAGGGACTGAATCTCTGTATCCTCATTGTCTTCACCATTACTGTGGTTGCTGCTGTGCTTTTGTCTGTCTCCTTCTTTGTGGTCAATTCCTGATCCTGTCTCGTTGACCTTGTCTGTCTCTGCTCCCTGAACAATCAGGGATTCCTCTTTGACTTGCTCACACTCTCCTATCACATGCTGTGTCTCTTCGCCTTGACTTTGTAGTCTCTCAGCTACAGTGGTATCCCTATCATCCTGGTTGTCCTCTGACTGTTTGTCAGCCACACCCAAGGCCTCAACTGGAACTTCTATACCCAGGATTCTGGCAGCCCTCTGCTCAATGGATTCATTTTCAGGGATACCTTTTGCGCATTTGACCTCATACAGGTTGCTGAGGTCCTCTGCAGGTAAAGAATTGGCTTTTTCTTGAATCAGTAAGTTCTCCAGGTGCTTATCTGCTATGGTTGACTCATTTTTATAGGTCAGAGGCTCAGAAATGGCGTATCTCTCATCGCCATCATCATTCTCAAACACAAAAGAAACCTCCCTGGTCAGCCTGGTGATATGTGGTGAACCCTCTTTCTGACATGATCTGCTGCTTTCACTCCTGGTTCTACAGATGCTTAAATTCACCTCACCCCTGAATGGTGGAACATTGTCTGATTTAGCCTTTCTCTCAGTCTCTACCTCAGCTTGAAGCTCTTTATTTGAATTGTGCTCAGGGCTACCACTACTTTTAACAAGTGCTGTCCTGCTCTCCCATGAGAGCTGCACTGACTGACAAAGCTCCTTATGATCGAGTGGAGATGGGACTGAGAGTGAGCGCTGCATTGGCTCCCCGGGACCACCAGGAGTCTCTGTGTAGACAGTTAATCCCACATCCCTCAGCAAGGACTCTTGAGGGACTGGGATGTCCTGTCTATAGAGCCGGTTTGACTCATTGTGTTGGGGTAGTGAGAGCAAGAGGCAACTGTCTCTGGGGCCTGGGTTGGGGAGTATGGATAGCTCATTTGTTGGTGGTATGTTGTTGGCCTGTGGCCTGGAGAAAGCACTCCTCATGTCCATGGAGTCTAGATCAGCTGTAGAAGCCAAGGATTTTGATCTGACTTTTATATTGTTGGGTTTTTCTATGTGCATTGGTGGAAGACTGATTGCTTCCCTGCCTGGTTCTGGACCTGCAGTGAAATGTGCTCCTGATTTAAAATGGTCTAATCTCTTATTCACCCAATCTACATCATCAATGCACTGACCCATGTTGGGTCTCTTGCTAATTGTGTCTTCCATCTCCTTATTAATGCTCTCCAGTTCACCAATGGCATCACAGGGTCGTCGGTTCACTGGCTTTAAGAGAAACTGACCAAAGGCCACTTGCTCTGCACTCTCCAGGGGACTGGAGCTGCTCTTCCTGGGAGAGGATGGCTGCAGGTCTCCCTGATCCCGGGCCTTTGATGGGGAGGATGGGTCTTGTTGTGAAGGGCTGAGGCTGAGACGGGAGAAGGCGCTGTTGCTAGAAAGATGAAGGTTTTTCTGGCCTGCCATAGGGTAACCATAAGAGGAGCTACTGTCTGTCCCTACACCACTGTCTGTGGTTGTGTCTGAGACAGACTGAATAGGCTCTTGTCTCCCAGGAGGAGACAAGACCTGGGGTTCTGGACTTTTCACCACTGTCAAAGGGGAACCAGTCTGGGTTTCCTGGTTTCGGTACTGGTTTCCAGGCCAGGACCCAGCATAGCACAACTCTTTGTCTTCACTGGCTTGAAGTGCCCAGGCATCTATTATCTCCTTCCTTAGAGGAGCCCTCTTGTAGTTCCTCATTGAGGATGTGCTGCTGGTGTGAAAGTGAGAGTAGTGGGGTTTGATGGGCATCTCATTCACTGACTTGCTCCGCACATTCGGGCTCTCTTTGAGGCCTACAGCGAAAGTGTCTGTGTTGGTCACAGTCAGGCTTGATATTGTCTCATTGTTGTTCTGATCTGCTGCTAAGTCTTTGTTGATGTTAGTCGGTGTATGAACAGGGACAGACACAAGGCAGAAGATGGTTTCACTCACTCTTCTCTTGGTATTCCTGTTGTTCTCTGGCCCTGAATCTGGGACAATTTTCTTCACTTGGGTGATGGTTTCTGCAAAGACCTGATCTGAGCTGGACCCCTGGTGAGTTGAAGTCCTTGTTAATGGGGCCTGGAAGGCTGAAGAGGGAGATGGAGGAGGACGTTGGTTTTTGGGATATCTGTTGTTGCAGTTTTGGTCAGTTGCTGGGAAGTTATCAACAGTCTCTTTGTGCAAATCACTGTGCCACCTGTTATTGTCATTGTCGAAGTCGCTAGAAGATGTCTGGTTAGAATCATCGGCCAGTTTGGCAGCGATGAAAGGCCCCAATGGCGGGGGCAAAAAGGCACTGTCGTCGGATGCAGGTTCCGACACGGTGACGCTGGGAAGCTCTTTGCGGATGTGGCGGATCTTGTCAGCATCCGTCAGGGAATTGCCACCCAGGGCTGAGGAAATATGGCGGATACGGGGATCATCAAAAGGGATATACTGGATCCCTCCACCAGGGCGCTCCTGGGTAGTATACATTGGGTAAAGCTGCTTCTGGCCAGACATGCTCCTGTCTCTCTGGGGATCAGGCCAGGAACCAGCTGGATGTCTGGTGAACCAGTGAGAGCCATCTGGAGTCACTTGTATCTGCTGGTACACATCCCCTCTGTGCCTAAGAGTAAAAACAACACACTTGCACTTTATCTAAGCAACAATGACTTCAACAAGACAAAAGGGAATAAAAAGACAGTGAAGGCTTCAAAAATAACTGAAGCGACGTAGCCAACCTAATTATATTGCTCTACTCCAGTATCTGTTGTAAGCGAGTTACTACTACTTTTGCAAATGTGGACTCAAGTAAAATGGCACTCAATTTCAGGATACAACATAGAGTATAAATTCATAGGACTGGACAGATATATTTATAAATATAAAATACAAATTTCACCAAAGAACATAGAACATATAATGATCTTGAGAAGAGTGGGGACTCTCCACTGTCAATGCATAACATAAAACCTATTCAGAGAGCTGGCGTGGGCCTTACATATAGAAAAGTATAGTAGGTAGTTTCAAGTTATGCTTTGTCACACTTTTTTAAGTTAAGTATCATCTGAGATGTATAGGTGTGACATTACATACAGTATTAAAGGGCTGTACCATCTCATGAACACTGAGTAAATTTTCCTGCAAGCAAAATATTATTTGAATGATCATATTCTGTGATACTGTCCTTAAAAGCATTCTTACACATTCTTACAAATAATTTTATAAACAATTCTTGAAATGTTTGGTGGATACTTTTTGAAACTTTTTAATCTGTACATTTATTACATTAAAATAAATTATTAATTATTCTCATGTTTACACTACAGAATATTACAGCCTCTTGAAGAAGTCCAACCAAATAATAACAATGTAAAACCAAGGTTTGGCTCTCACACACTCAGTGTTGAATTTAAAAGCACGGCTAATTAATGTCAAAGTGAAAAAAGTCTTGAATTTATTAATTAAGACAAAGAAAAAGACTAATTGTACCTGTAGTCAACAGCAATTTCACCATATCCCCGGCGCCCCCCTCCCATTATAGGAGCTCTTTTATATGATGGGGGAGGGATGTATCCTGGAGGTCCAGAGTCCTGTGCAAAATAGTCCAGTTGGGAGTCACCTGTCCTTGATATGGGAAGTGGCGTTCTGTCCCTGGCCTGGAGAATCACTGAGTCTCTCCCAGACAACATCTCACAGCTTCCCCTGATCTGCTGGTGCATCTCATAGGAGGGAGGTCTGGGTGGTCGGGTGAAGCGGGGCTTTGGTGTCATTGAGAGTTGGTTGGCGCTAGCTGGCCTGCCATTCTCCGGCCAGCGGGGTGCCCTATAAAGGTCGTGATGTGACAGTGGGTGGCCACTGACCCGCCTGTACAGTTCCTGACCGGACGAGGCTATGTCCACATATTGCACGCTCTCAGGCTGCAGCATCCTGGGCAGGGACTGGGATTTGGCTTTGGTCCTGGGGTGGACTACCATGCCCTCTGGTGTCCTGGCATGGAGCCGCTGCTGCTCCTGTGCCCAACGCTCACCCTCACTCTGTGACAGCTGGCGGCCAAAGCTCACGGCTGGACGCCACTCATCTGTTCCCAGGCTCTGGCACTTCCTCTCAGTCCCCATCCTCCACTGGTGGAGAGCGGCTTCCCTCTCTCTAGAGCGGGCCTGAGCCTGGGCCTGGGCCTGGGCCTGAGCCTGAGCCTGAGCCTGAGCCTGGGCCTGGGCCTGAGCCTGAGCCTGGGCCTGGGCTGCCCAGCGCTGCCTCTCGTGAGCTGCCCTCTGAAACTCCTCTGCAGACAACTCTTGGCCTCTTGCTTGTTGTGACCCTTCCGGCCTGCCATATCCCCCCTGCCCTCCTCCGTGGGGCTCTCTAAAGTCAGCGTAGTCCAGAAGCACAGTAAAGTCCTGGCCTCTCCTCCTCCAGTAGGACACGTCCTTGGACTGCGACTGAGGTCCTCTGGTGCCATCACAGAACCTGTGAGGAAACACACAAATAAAGGCGTCTGTATGCTTCAACTGAAGTGTTTGTTGGATGGCCTTAATAGTGTCTGAAATCCCCTCCCCCTACACCTTTCCGATGTCAGCATTGGGTTTTTGTAACTCTCCAAACCAGACAATCTGACAAGCAAGCCCAGTTTACACAGCAATTGGTTACATGTGCAAGAGTGAGCAGGGTTTGAACTTCTCTCTCAAGCTCACTTTTTTCATTCTTTACACCATTACTTGTGTCCCTTTTTGTGTTCAACACTATGAATTCCTTCCATGAAAGGTCAGACTATGTGTCATACAAACTAGTTTGTTTCAAGCATAACCCGACCTTTAAGATCCTTTGGTTTATTGCTGATTTAGAGATGAGCCAATGCAATGTGGTAAGTTACACACACTAGGGAAAAATGAATGAAGTTATGAGCACTTTTAAATTTTAAAGCAATCAAAACACTGAAATACAATTGTTCAGAGCCTTTAAATGCCAACAAATAGGTACTGTTCAAAGGATAAGAGGCAAAATAAACACCAACAGTCTACAATGTGGACAGATTCAAAAAAAGAAAGCATCGCCCACTAGATGGAGACAGATGACCATGAGTTGCAGTGCAGTGTCTGGTAATTGTGATTTTCTATGGGGCATAATGAATACATTACACAATGACACACAGTGGCTGTTAGTCCCGGATGTCCTCCAAGACAGATCAACAATTTAGAGGACGTTTCATTGACAGTCTTTCTATTGCACAGCTCCTAATCTGAGAAAATGAGCAGCATTTCACTAAACCAGCGTAAGGAAAGCTCCTAGTATATCTCGGAGAGGATGTTTGATGGCAGACCTGATGGGCTACAACAAGATGCAGTGGGTCTCTGCATACAGCCTGATCATTTCAGGTTATTTGTGGAGTGACTGACTGACAACGCAAACAAGACGCAAGCACATGTGTACACCCCCTCGAGGCCAAGGCCACTGAGCGTCCTTGACATTTCCATCCATGATCATCACTGGCCAGAAATGTTTGCTTGGGCAAGAGGGGCTAGTTATGCCAATCTGCTAAATTTGAGGGCATCTCATGTAAGATGAGTTACCATCATTAGTCTAATTGGGTCTAAGTAGCACTGCGTAATGGGAGTGCCAAGATAGGCCTGTTCCTTATCTAAACTAAAGCTGCCAGGCAAAACGGATTTGGATGAGAGGAAAAAAAGGATGAACAAACAACAGACTGAAATCGCAGAACATATGTCTTTGCAATTCCTACATTCCCAATAGAATGCTCTGATAGCACTGGCAGAGCAGCGACATGAAAATGCGGATTACTAGTCTCAAAGACTAAAACTGAAAAGTGAAAAAGCACTAACAACCACTGACAATATTCAAGGTCATTTGACTTTTTTCAGATGCTGTGTGGCAAAAAAGGATTAGGGGGAAAAAAATAAAGTCAGGCAAACAAAATGTAAAGAAAAAGGGAAAAACTCTGACAAGCCTGCCTAATTGTGTGGACATGGGAACAGCTGTATTGACTTTGTCTCAGTTACAGCACACTAACCCCCTGAACTGGTGCAAATAGGCAAACTAAACAATCCTATTTTCAGGAAAAAACAGACTGGCAGCAGCCTGGCGATATTTCTGGAAATATCATATGTTCTAATAATCCCTACCCAAGAGGGTTTCAATTGCATAACTGCAGACTAAGCTAAATATAGCCTATCCTCCATATACATATTTAAATAAACCCTATATGAATCCTGTATTATTGATGGGGTATGCATTATGTAAATCGGTATAGTTCTTGTGAAACAGTGGAAGCTGGTTAGGCATACTGGGAATGTTTGGGGGTAGAATGGGGAAGGGGGTATCCTGAAAAAACTGGCAACCTGTGTGTGTAAGACTGGGCATGCTCAAATGGGGCACATAGGTTTGCCCAAAAGCTGTTTTGATTACAACTCCAAGGTCCCATGTGGCAGATTAAGACTCCAGCACACATTATCCCTCCCCCCAAGACTTGATTGGGAAGAGGAGGAGAGAGTGGAATAGAGATAAATTGGGAGGAAGTTACACACAAGGGGAAAGACAGAAGCAAGAGAGAGATGGCAGGAGGGACTGAGCCTCAGTGTTAGAGAGTTCCATTTGAGATGCGATCCAAAATCTCAATGCAAATTATATAATTTAATCTGCTCCATCAAAGCGCCATAACAATGAATGATTGTGTCATTTATCAATAAAGGGTGAAGACAACCAGGATAGGGCATGCAAAAGGATCAATCAGACAGGAGCACATCACTGGCCTCAAGGTACAGCACACACTACAGCTTACCCGCTGTCTGAGGTCAGCGACTCTCCCAAGGAGTGGGTATCAATTTGACTCCGGCTCTCGCCCTCCCGCCTGGACTGGCTCCTCTCCCTGTGTTCGTTGTTGTTGTTGGGACAGCCACCGCCGTATGCTTGGGGCTGCCTGGTTCCACCACCGTTCCCATAGGGCATCCCGGGCCCTCTTTCATAGCCGTTCACTGTCTTGGGGTTGGGCCTGTTCTCCAAGATTTCATGATGTTTGCTGTAGGACGGCGGTGAGGACGAAGGAGCCTGGCAGGACGAGGATGCAGGGGCTGGGGTAGGTGTGGAGGAGGAGGTGGTATGCTTGGGCAGCTTGTATCCATGAGAGATGAGGAGGTCCTCCACGCTGTACATGGTCGTATTTGTTTATGCTGGTGTGTTTTCTTTTTTCCTTTCTCTTCCTTTTTTTTGAGAGAGAGGAAGGTAGGTCGGTTGTCAAGGCGTCTCTGCTTCTTCCCTACGTGCAGCGGCAGGATCACCGGCACAGCTGCGCAGCTGAGGCCATCACTGGGAAAAAAAAGAAAGAGGGGGACGACATGAAGAGACAAGAAGAGAGACAGAGAAAAGAAGGTGACGGTAAAACCATTATCCCCGCTTCCAGTTTTTTGTCAAGGGTCCCAACCCATATGGACAGTTGAGAGGACGAAACAAAAAAAGACCCCTGAACCCAAATTCTGAGCCGCCATGACAAAACCGAGATCACCCGCCTTCCCAGCAGCCTGTCCCTCCCTCCTCTCCAGTCCTCCTAGCAACAACCTTCTTTCCATCTCATTCGGAGATTATAGGCACCAAACCGGTCCATGTCCAGAACTGAGAGGACAGGGAGGTAAACAAACACCCTGAAAAACAACTCTCAATAGCATGATGATCAGCAGCGGCAAGAGTTTCAGAAGGCTGCTAGTGCTGCAGTGAACTGTCACTGTTTACAGTGGACTCCCTGTAGACTTCCATACAGTGGCTGTAAGGTAGCTGTTAGCAGCCAACCACTGCTCATGTTTTGCATCAATGAGGCAACTGGGGGATTGTATTCCTCTCTGCTCATCATCCTCTCTCTCTCTCTCTCTCTCGACATCTTTTCTTCATCTCAAAAGTATTTTCTGGTTAAAGTCTAAAAGGATGAGGACATTTTTTCAGGTATATACCATAGAAAATGTCAGGCTTGGATAAGGGTTTGCATATTCCACAACTACTACTTTCATTTATGAATCCTTGAGAAAGTTATAGAATTGAAATTAATATAAAAAGTATAGAATATCGGAATCGAAAGGAACTGAACTAATGATTCAACATGCTCCATGCCCTCTTTTATGGTGTCTGTCTGTGTGTAAAGCTCAAATGATTGGCCAATTAATCGATCAACAGAAAATCATTTAAGTAATTTCTTTAGGCAAAAATGCCTCAAATGTGAATTCTGGGGGTTTTCTTTGTCATCTATGATAGTCATTTGAATATAGTAAAAGAGTGTTGACTGTTGGTTGGACAAAACATGCAATGTAAAGAAGTCACCTTGGGCTCTGGGAAACTGTGATGGAAATTTTTCACTATTTTCTGACATTTTATAAATCACACAATTACTCAATTAAGCTTGAAGATGAAATAGTTGCCGTGGGACACTGACACTGCAAAAACCAGTTAAGCAAGGGACATTGCAATAACACAGAGTAAACCCTAATAATCAAAAATTATATAGGTAAAATAGCATTATGAGTTTTGCTTTCTGCCCAAAAAATTATTATATGTATTAGTATCAAGGACTGATGAGCAACTGAATTGAATATACCCAGGGTGCATCTACTCATGATGTAATGCCCTTGATGAAGTCATGCTTGCTGCCTTGTCAACAGGACAGATGCTGCTGCAGCCCACTCATTCAATACTCTCCACTGGAACAGACTGCCAACAACCTGGCTGTCCTTAATAAGAAATGGCATTCAGGAACAGCAGTATGAGACTCGTTGCCAGAATCAAATGCTGTTCAGACAGTTTAAAAGCCAATCACACTATGATTGTTTAATGGCAGAGCCAAATTGCTTGTTTTCTGTTCTGAAAAACAGACGGCAGACACAGCCTCACTGAAATGTATTCAGCTGCAAACAGATTAGCATTTGTTTTGCTTCTTAGCATTTGTTTAGCCATGATAGTCCCATAGAGATGAAAAAATTCATCTATGAAAGGAGTCCTGACTCAGAGGGCAGCATCACTACCCCATTCTATTCGCTCCTGCCCCCTCCCTCCTCCTTGTACCTGAACCTTAGGATAGCCTACTAGGTGATTAACAGGATCCAAGACCGTGAAATGCCGCTCTCTTTGTATGTCTGGCTCTCTAATACGATTATCTTTTTCATTTAAAACCTTAAACCTGTTAGTTTTGGAGGATTAACTCTTGGCACTTACCCAGTTAATACTTTTGTTGAGTTTAACTCTTTCCATTTGCGTTTTGAGTAATCTCCTCAAGGAGAGGCTAGTTCTGAGTTTGGTAGGGAGGTTCATTTGAACAATATCAATGCGAAAAATGGGTTTTGGTTCGCTAAATTTGCTTCCAGATAAGGACGTGGACCTGGGACAATTGTAGTTGAACTTGTGCTGGGCAACAGATCAGTGACTATGTTCACTAAGTCACTAAGTTTCAGTGTCTCTGAAATACTGTAAACACCAGCAAAATGAAATCCAAGATGGAAATATTTGTGGCCATTTGTCACTACAGATTATTCACCCAAACTCATATGATGAAATGTAAACTTTATGCTTCCATACTTTAAATAAAGAACCAACACCAACACAGCGTTGGAGAAGCCAATATCAGACTTCGAGATCAGAGTTTTTTCCCTGTAGATGAAGCCTATCCCTCCAACCAGGCAAAGGCTTAATTAAGTGAGCCTTAGGTCAAGGGCTATGTTCATTACTATGATAATTCACTTTTGTTATGATATATGCAAATGAACCTGTTTTAACTGCACATCAATATGCTGTGTAATCTAGCCAAACCCTTAATCTAAGGCAATTGCTCTTGGTGTCATCACTAAATGAGGATTATCTCTATCATCAGTAAGTGAGGATTTCCTCCTGTAAAGTGACCTGCTCTCATTCAGTCCCCCCATCTCTACCCCACCACCAGTCCTTCCTTTCCATGACAAGCTCCGTTTAAATACTGCTAATGCTGTTACGCAATGGAATTACCCATTTTATATCAAATAAAACCTCGGATTCAAGCAACGGTATGCAACAATGGTCAGCTTTCATTCCCCTAAACACAACAACATTGTGTTTCGCTACAATGCCTTCTTGTGTGAAAAAGATTGGCATTACAGGCTCTTGAATTTGGCAACTGGGAAAAAAAGTGCAGATCTGCTGTATTTTAATGACACGGCTCACTCAAAGAGAGAAATTAATGATATAGTTTATGGATAACATATGCTGCAAAGTAAGCTAAAAATAAATAGAACCACATGAGGGCTGGCATTTCCCTGCAGACGACCCTCACACCAGCCTCCACATTTTCTCTCATCAGCCAAGTACACTACTACTGTAACATCACTTACATTTACTACGCAGCAAGATCGCCGCTTTTGAGGTCAAGCGGTCTTTTTTTAAGGCCACGGCTTGTTTATTAAAAACAGATACAAGCATTTTTTAGCTGTGTTGGGGGGGGGCTGTGCCCTTACTGGTGGCTACACAAGCGGCAGGCTGCAGGGGCATGACGGCTTGCAGGTTGGCAGTTTGGTGTCAGCTCCTTATTCATGGCCCAACTGAGATGAGGGCATAGTGGGGAGGTGAGGAGGAAGGCAAGCAGAAGGACAGTATGGGTGGCAGACAATGCAAGACAGAGACCTAGATCAGGCCTCAGGGAGGACAGAACTGCAGAGTTAGAGGGTGTTAGTAAATAGTCCAGATTGCAGGCATGGGTTACAGGCTATGTAAATAGACTTTATAGAGAGTGAGCAGTCGTGAAAGTCTATGAAAATATACTGTAATAAACAGAAGATGTTCTGTATTGTGGTCAAAACAAATTGAGTAACAGTGATTAATGTTGCCCTGAAGAAGACACAGAGATGTGTTAAAATAGCACATCCCTCCTAAAAGTGAAGAACTACAGACAAGAACAAATCTGGATTTAACAGGCTCCAGCATAAAAACACCACAACAAAAGAAATCTCATACACCAGAGCCTGGAACCAAAATATGATTAGCCTGCTTCCTAAAATATTCCACAAGAGCCGCACCTCTCCAACACATTGTTCCCAGTCTCCTTGGATCTATAACAACTGTCCCGAGTGGGTGTGTACTTGGCTAGTCTCTGGCCTGCATCTGTTAGGACTGTGCACGCACAGGGATTTCTCAGGGATGACAGCCCATCACATTCAGCAAACAGCAACAGTCCGTAGATTGTTTATCTTTGTGACATCACTGTGTCCAGTGGAGGGGCCGTCTCTCTTCCTGAGGAAGTGCGTCGCTGCGGGGACGGAGGAGAGCCGACGGTGTCGCAAATGTTTCCAATCAGGCTCTCTGCAGGCTCGTGTTTTTCCCGGGGAAAGAAGTTGGAGGCCTGTTTTTGGCTGGGGCTTGAAGAATAAACAGCCAAACAACCGCAGGCCATATTTTACCTCACACTGACCTCTAGAAAGCACAATGTTCTCCACTTCAGGTAGACTGTAACTCAGCAACATAAAGTGTGGGCATATCTGGGGAGCTATCTGCCCTCTAGACACTCGCCATCCATCAAATAAATCCCACTGGTCTCAGGAGCGATGCAACTATAGTTTAAGGCAATTATGACCTATTGCAACAATGAAAAATGATGGCAGAAAATCTCTGGAACATGTTTGTAAACTATCAAATGAACATCTGTTTAAATGATGGGTAACAACAAAAAGATTTCACTTTCCATTACAAAAGAGAGCTCATCACCACGTTGCAACCCATGTGCTTTCTCTAGCATCCACACCCTCCTGGTAGAGAGAGTAGCAACAGGCAGGCCCCGTGCATTGTGAGTCAATTAGCTCATGCGGAAAGTTTTAGCCAAAAAACACCCACTTACGTTATTTTGTTGAGCACATCCCATGGCAACAGTTGTTTTGCTTTTGTGAATGAAAGCACACAGACAATAGCATGTGGGCTGCTAAAATATTCCCGCTGCATTGCCTCAATCCAAAACTTATTACAGTCAGACTCCACTGGCAGCGAAATCAAAGGCAGTATGGGATGGAGTGGGTGTGTGTGTGTGTGTGTGTGTGTGCGTGTATTCCAACACATCACAGTCTGAAATAGTATGGTCTGGTTCTGATTCATTTCAGACTGTCAAAAAGTAGTCCAGCTGAACATTTGTCTAATGCAGTATCCGTGTTTCAGTCCAAAGAAAATGTTAAATAACTGCCTTACGCACAACAGTATAGCTAATAGCTCATTAATGCTAAAGGCAAAGCTATGCAGCAACCAGTACGACACTGACGATGTGAGGGTAATTATATCAATGGACTCATTTTACATTGTATAGCAGGCTTTGCTCAGTTCAGCTGAAATGTAGCTATTTGACATCATGAGATTTCCTTCAACTGAATGCATCCAACACTCATATGTGGAGGAAGATTCAGGGCTATGCATTTGCTCAAAAACGGCACAGCTCATGCCAACATTTAAAAATGATCATTTCATATGAGGAAAAAAAGAAACATAAAGATTATTAGGCACGCTAATCCACAATGGCACTGTTCTGCAACATAGTTGCATAGCTTCACCTGCACTGAACTATTTCCAACCCATGCTGTTTCTGAGCATGCCAAACAGGCTTCATGGTAATTAGTGTCTGTCAAGGTCTGGGGCTTGCTAGAGATGACAGTGGCATGGTTTATCAGCCAGAAACACAGTGATCAAAGGGTTAGCACGCTCTGGCTTTCTGCTAATCAGATGGACTCTGCATGCATCTTGCACAATATTATAGAAGGAACGGTACAATCCATAAACATATTTTACCAAGACAAAATCCAAGAGACTATGCCTCATCAAGAAAGCTTAAGCACATCAAGAGTATGATATTATATATGATATAAGACAGTTGATAGGATGTGGCAACAGCAGAATTCTGTTGATGACAGATGTGTTGCAGATTACAGGTGGGATCAAAAGGCTCTCACACACAATGTAACTAAAGTGTTGTCATAGTGGATGGCCTGATGAATATGGAAAACTGCTATGTAAATACATGAAATTGATTGGTCAGGGTTATCTCAAGGGCTTAATCACTGCACTGGCATAAAACAGACACACAGAAATCACAAAGCAGGCAGCTCAACTATCTGCCAACCATGAACATCCACCGGCTAGCATCCAGCTAAGATATAACAATATATAAGCTGAACGTGCATTCCATTTCAGGCCTCAGATTCACTGCCCTGCATTCTCGCTCTGAGAGGCACACTGGCAGATGTCAGTAGCTTTCACACGTTTCTGGCTGGCTTCATCCACCAGCCTCCTTCCTCCTGCCTGCGTCACCTCTGCTCTGACATCACACGTGACATCAGGCAGGACCTCCGAGGGGATCCCTGTAGCCGGGCAAACATCCGATGACTTTCAAAGGCTTCGGCTATAGCTACCCAATGGCAGAAAAACTAATTTTCTTGATGCACTTGACCTAGAAATAAAGCTGAAGACAGACAGAGAGTGGACAGAGAGAGGAAGAGAGTCTGTCAAACCTTCTGAAACAACTAGTGCACACATTACTGGAAAGGGAAAGTCTAGCCCTGGGATAACCAGACTGCCTGCAACACCAGGAAGTTATCACAGCCCACACTTATCGCTGGCTGTTTGGACCACTCCTGAAAGTTGAACTGGTATGACTCATTTCATGGCCGTGGAGTGCCCCTCCAGTTTCGCTGACCAACCCTTTCCTCTGCTGGAAGGAATTAATGAGCTGCTTCCCTTCTTAATACGCTCCCCATCCCACCATACCGCACCCCCTCTCAGGGCATCTAGCAGGGCCTTGTGTTCACACACCATCCCAGTCTTAAGGATGTGTGAAAGACCTACCACATAACACATATGCGCCCACGCACACACACTTGAGATTTTTCTTACCCTTTCCTGTGAAAATGCACATTAGCTGGTGCTGGTCTGGGCTATGTTTTGCAGTAGTTTGTCTTTTTTAACTCGTCAGCTGCTGTTGTCTACAAATCCTGCACACTGTCTAGAAAATGCTACTTTACTGACATTTACTAACAGCTATGATGTAAGCTCACTGAGCTATGAAAGGTCTTGGCAAGAAGGAACAGATCACTCCTGGGCAATGTTAATAGTACTACCATAAATTCTATAAAGAACACTACGCAAAATAATTAGACCTGAGGCCATGACAGACCGGCCCAAATAGGAGTGAGTTGATCAAATCTGATGGGATAAAATGGGATGATGGTACTCCATGTGTTCACTGCAGCAACATTGTAATTACTAAGTGATAACATAATCTTGAACTTGAACAGATAAGGTGAAATCTTGGCTTTGACAATCTGGCCTCTAGAGGTCCCTAAGTGACAGTAACAATTTATGTGCAAGACCTTCTAAAAATTAAAGCCATTAAGCAATTGCAAACACTGCCATAATTTGAGGTTTGAGTAAAGAGCAGAGGTGAGTGTTTCATCCATCCAGTCTTGTAAGCTATTAAAAATGACCACGCTGGGAAAACCTTTTTAAGTTCAGCATGCAATATTAAAACGTAAATCTTAAGCACATAACATTATTTACCAGTTTAAGCAAACTGACAGCAGGATAGCTGACAGTATGGTCATGCAAGGTTATGAGGCAGTGAGTGCAGGAGGCTGCATGGGGGAAGGAGAGGAGAGGTCAAGCAGCAGCCATCATCATGCAAACAGCAGGTGTGACAAAGTGACAACATGCAAACATCAAATCAACCTAAACTTGGCATTACATGCCAAGGGGCTATTTGAAGCTCATTTCCATCGCCATTTGGTGTTCCTAAGCATCCGACCAGAACCGAGAGCTACACATTACTGGACCCGAGTGTTGTCATCGTGTCGTTATGAAATGATTGACAGGCTCGGCGTGATGGTAGCCCCGCTGGTTCCGTTGCAGGTTGCTGCCGTAGCTTCCTAGCCTAGCCCCGATACGCGCAGTTCACAGATGCAGGGAGAAAGCACGCCAGATTCTGCTAAAACATCTGTCTGTTTAAGGTTTCGTTACAGTAAGCAATAGATGCATACCTGTTTTAACAAGACTTTCATCTTATACGGATCAGTGGTTAAATGGTTAAATTCGACGGATGAATGACCCACTAGGCTATAAAGTACAGACTGTATTTCAGTGATAGCTCTGTTTTATAACTCCAACTGCTTACTATCGCCCCTCACAGTACAATGTGGATGGAATACGACTGTGGAAATTTAAGGCAAAGCAATTCTACAAGTTAAAATTGTAAGTAATAGCTGTTTGGAGTAACACAGAATGCCTACCGAATACAAGCCATGGCCGCAGTATTTCGCTTAAGTCCATAATTTGTGTTTCTCTCGATATAAATCTCTGCTCGTAAACTAGGACATATAAAACTGCGTAATTTGGACGGAGTTTGGCCTCTCTTCTCACAGCAGAGAGAACGGCACACAGCGGGGCTAACGCTAGCCTGGCTAGCTCCATCAGCAATCTTTAACCTTCAGCTGATAGGAGCGCGTCCGCAAATAGTGGCAGTCGCCACCGCACACGCTTCAAGTTAAAAAAAATAAAGACTGCCATCCTCCCACTCCTTCACCTTCTAATGTCGCGTCCTGAAAGTGACACAGTATTGTCCTAAATCCTCTAATCCCGGCAGAGGAGGCAATGACAGCCGGACAAGAGCCGTGGTAGCTGGCTTGGCTGCAAGTTGAGGGACCGCTGGAAATGTTAAACGCAGAGCAGATGCGACTCTCAACCTCAGTCTGCTCCTCACAGCTGCTGCTCGCTTCCTCAGCCGACCGCATGTGTCGCGAAATAAATAAATAATAAAAAAAAAACACAATCCCAACGAATGCCTGAACTAAAGGCGGTGTATCGCTCGACCGGGAGCCACTCTTACCTGTGAAATGCGTCGTTGCGGTGCCGCCTAGTCCCCAGCGCTCATCCCCGCCGCTGCTCTGGACGGACTGAGCTGGGATCTGCTGAGGGAACAGCCCTTCTGCACTACAGCACAGCACTGAGGAAACTCTTCTCCAGCGGGGAGGCAGCTGGATGCTGCTCACCGATAAGGTCACTTCACACTCAGCATTTCAAGACTCATGCAGTCTATCTATCTATCTATCTATCTATCTATCTATCTATCTATCTATCTATCTATCTATCTATCTATCTATCTATCCTTTTCTAAGCAGACCATAGAAATTTTAATATTACATAATTTACATAGGCCTACTGTAGCCTAATTACTATGACTGTAATCAGAATGGTTGATGTCAGCCTGTACTTGCAAATGAAAATGTGTGTAAGCTGACCATCACCTCCACACAGCAACAATTTCGATAAGTGATTAATCACTTAAGTCAAAAATTCCAAAAGTTCTCTGGTTCCAGGTTGTTGTTGTTTGTTGTTCTCATATGTGACAATTTGCTGCTTTTCCTTGTCTTGCATTATAATAAACTGAATATCTTTGGGGTTTGGACTGTCGGCTGGACAAATCAACATGTGTTGACATCATTTGGGCTCTAGCAAATTGTGATGTTTCACTGTTTTCTGATGTTTTACAGACCAAACAATGACTCTACTAATTGAAAAATAATCAATAGATTAAGTGATAATGAAAATAATCATTAGCTGCAGCCTTAAACAATGAAAGTGAAAATGAACTCTATACATGTATCTGTTAAAAATTGCACCACAGGATCCTTTTTGCAGAGCACAAGTCATTATTTGTGTTTTTATAACATTACTATAAAAAGTTATTTACAGCAGTTGATCAAACTTTGGTCCACTTTTTTGTTTTGGTTCTCCTGTAAGGTTTGCCAAAACCTACTTTACCCCCATCTGGCTCCAGGCGTTCGAGCTGAAAGTTGTACACCCTTTCCACCTCTTAAAAAGAACCGAGGACCCTAAAACCTCTATAATATTGACACAGATGTTGCATATAACTGAATTCCCCTGAAACTAAGGGAGGCTTATAGGCTTCTGTTGGCCCTGGCTTGTGTATTCCCACAGTGGAAATAATTTCACTGGACTGCCGAGTATCTGACCATTGAAAGTCATCCCCTTATTCAGTTGTAATGGCCACTTTGTCTGTTCACGTTGCCTGATCACAGCTGGTAATGTGTCCCCTTGGCTATAGCTGCAACAATAATGATCATGTTTATATTAAGAAAAACTTCCATAATGACTTAATAGAGTCAAAGAGACAGTGGTGTTTTAGTTCCCAGTGGCGCTTGTACACAGTTTGTCCAGTAGAATGAAGCATTTAGATAGCAGAGGTTATGACTTTGGACTGCATGACGTGTTAAGACAAGGAGAAATTGAAATTTAATTGAGAAACTGAGAAAAGTGAGAGGAACCAGACAAGAACAATGGGAGTGATTTGAGATACTGTAACTGCTGTGTTACAGTAGTTTGGAAAAGGCATATAATTTCATTTGGCCTGTGACTTACTGGCATCTGCTCAGTATCACTGAAGGTCAACAATTCTGCTGCTCCCGGTGTTCATATAGTGCACGCTGCCTGTACTGCACTGCACCCAACAATCTGGTCATGTCTGTTTTCAATTGTGTGTTGCATATGCAGCTCGTATGCAATGCACTGAAATGTGGTGCAGAGACGCTGATGTCACCGCTCTGTTTGCCAGTTGTGGTTTTGAGTTTGAGCGTTTGTGAGCTTGGTGAGCAGCGCTGCCCGCTGTGGGCTGCTGCAGTTGCCGCTCCCCAATTCCCAAGAACTCTGGTCTAACATCTTGCCTCTGAAGGTGTGGGGGGTTTATGTGGATCGCTCTGCTCCTCTTGTCAGTGAGCAATACCAACCTGGGAGAAAACTCTAACATGAATCTTAAGAGTGGCACTCTATACAGGGTGGTAGCTGGATTTATTACAGAGCAGGAATTTTAAGAAGCAGAGTCTCGGCATTTTTGTATACATTTTGTATGCATGAAAACTAAACTGAAATAGCGGGGACATCTTGATAGAGATCCACATTTGAATTGTTTCAAAGCTTGAAAATCCTCCTCTACCTCCTCTGCATTTGTTTATGTATGTCTCCTCTTTTGTGATTGGTACAGATTTAAAGGAATAGTTCGACATTTGGGGAAATACACTTATTTGCTTTCTTCTTTCTGAAACTACAGCCAGGAGACAAGTAGTGTAGCTTAGCATAAAGACTGGAAACAGCTAGCCTGGCTCAGTCCGAAGGTAAAAAATTCCGCCTAACAGCACCTCTAAAGTTAGTCCCAGTGCCTGGCTAAGAAATAGTCCAGCACATAACTTCCTGTAAAACTGTGACTTGTCTTTTTTACACTTTGATTTTTTGTACAGATTATACAAACAAGATACAACGTGTCAAATAGTGCACTTTACAGGTGCTGGAAGACAGATTTTGTTAGCTTCAGACAGAGGCAGGCTAGCTGTTTGCCCATTTACATTCTTTTTGCTAAGCTAAGCTAACTGTCCCCCAGCTGTAGCTTCATATTTAATGAATCGATATGACAGTGGTATGGATCTTCTCATCTAACTCCTTGCAAGAAACCGAATAAGCGTATTTCCAAAAATGTCAAAATGCTCTTTTAGTAAATTAATGGATTTACATAATCTGTTTATTGTCTGAAAACAGGGACATAGCCAGGAGGTTGATACTGAGATCATTAGCCAGCTGTTAAAAATCAGTTAATATTCAGTTCATTTAGATTTTGTCTGTATTGAGTTTACTAGTTCCTACATGCTATTTTCTCTATGTTTTATTTTTCTACCCAATGGTAGGAAACCTTTTAATAAGCAGTCAAATTGAAACATATTGAGTCTAAAAAGTACTGGATGGAGCCTTTAAAAAACAGAATTTTAGAATGTAAACTGCAATTCAAGCTTGCTAAAATTCCCAAATTCCAAAAAAAACAGAGGACATTAACTCAGTGTCCTTAACTGTAACTACAGCCCTGTCTGAAAAAACTACATGTCCCTATCATTATGTCCAATCAGTGTTTATGGTGTATTGTATAAGTTACCTATACTGAGGTGAGGCTCACGTCAAAGGCGGCTGTGGAAAGAGGCTTGCCACAGTAGCTTTAAATAGATCAGCAGGTAATGGGCTTTAGAAGGCTGTAATTGTAGCAATCCTAATGTAGCGAGTGTGGCCACCTTTTAAAGCTTGGCATAGGCCAGACAGATTACCATCAGGGGGCTACAGTGCCACCTGGCAAACATGATCCTTTCTGTGATCTGTTTAATTTACATCCAGAAGCTGGCTCACAGGCTATTGTCTCAGCATTTGTTTTGAGTTCTCTTCTGACAAATAACTGATGATGATTTAACCTTTCTTCTTGACAGCATCATTGAAAACTTGCCAGGCCATTTGAAACAGTGGCTGCGAAACCATTTCCAGATGGATTTTATTTAACGTCACCTTGATGGCAAGCTCTCAAAGAGAATTATTTTATGCTGCTTCTAGTCCATCTAGCTGATTTCAAAAGTTGGATGCTCTTTCATATAGAAAGAATGTGCTAAACTTGGCTCGGCCATAATAACTGCACATTTGTGGGCCTTGTGGACCAAAATTGTCCATTTCCCATCAGAATCCATCTGCAGACCTATAATTAGGATTATTTTAGGAACGCCAGAGTATCCAGTGGTCACTGCATCCTCTGAATCTATCTCACAGAGCCACAGGAGCTGCCCTGAACCCAAACAATTGAACCACAGTGTAAAGTAAACACAAAACTGATTCTGTGTTACATTCCTCTATCCGTCACCACCGCCTCGAATGAAACTGTGAATCAACAGCAGGAAACCATTGTCAACATTTGGGGTATTGCTGGGCAGTGATTATGAACATGTGCTCCTTGTTTACTTCTCAGTAACATTGTTGTCTGTTGTAACAAAATGTCTGAATACGAAACTCATTTGAAAACAAAATGGGTTTTTTTTGGTATTCAACCATGACATGTTACGAGATGATTACTTTTCAAATACACTCTGAGAAGGAGTGAGGTCACTACATCATATCCCAACATTGGTTATCTAATCTACTCAGTTTCTTCCTCCGGAAAGCTTTTATTTCTCTAGGATGTGATCCCAAAGCAACTGGTCAGCAACTAGCTGAAACAGCAGAGAGAAATTTTGGGAAAAAGCAATGATATTCAAGGCATTAACACATACAATCTCATGCTCACACACACAGAAGCACTGAATCTTCTCAAATCTGATTTTAAGGCCTCTTCCTACGTAACACAGCCGTGATCAAACCAGCTCTACACCAACAAAGCAAATCCCTAAACAGCTGGTTTTTGATGGAGTAAAGTGCCTACCGTAACTCAGGACAGATGTGGAGAGGGCCTGACTGTATGAGGTCTGAGCCTCCCCTGGCGGTATCGCACCACCCACAGGCATCTGCTCAGGAGATCTGAGGGGCCGACCGGGGATTTTTTTGTGTTTTGGTCCGGCCGTGGATAGTGGTTATTGTTTTAAGGTAAGAGATCTGTGGGGAAGAGGGCACGCAGGCCGCTCTCAACACATGAGGATCATGTAAAGCCCTTTCACTTCTGAACCCATGGTGTGAACAGCTGCCTTGTGTTGATGCAGAGATTCACTTTGATCCACCTTGATCCAGATTCATGAAGACAACTGTGTTCATATTGTGTAGGGGAGTTGCTTTTGAAAATTGCATGATGCATCTACCTGTTTTTATTATCTACCTGTTTAAATAAAACATTCTCCCACCAGGGCTGGATTAACCCACTGGCGGGCCGTGGGGCAAGAAGTGAGCTGTGGGCTCCTACTGAGCACACTACAGCTCATTATGAATATGCACCATGTAAGAATATTATCAACTAAAATATCAAACATTTTAAAATAATTTAAAGGACTTTGACCCAAGGCCCCTCTACAAAACAGGGAGGTATAAATGCAGGAGTTGCCTTAAGACCCTTCCCATTTTAGTTTATACTAACAGGGAAATCAAATTATCACACAGTGAACCTGGGGTCCTGGGGAAGCCTGATCTTCCCAGCTGGTATTAAGCATTATCAACCAAAGATACTCTTATAATAACGTCACCAATTTGCGATGATCCATGCATTGCAGCAGTTATTTTGGGATTAAAAGTTGTATTTCACTTTTATGTCGTTTATATCACTTTCCCTTAAACTGGTTATTTCTATAAATGACTTCCTATAGTTCCCTGAAAGCCTTACAACAAACCCCTTAAGCAGTAAGCAGTGATTCACAGCTGGGGGTATGTGTAGCCCAGGGGGTACTTCTGCTTCTGATATGGTGGGTGTGGCCACATCACTCCTTATTTACTATATAGTGCACTGTATTTACTGTCAGACTTTGTATGAGTATCTGAAGTCTGAGTGTGAAAGTTATGCACCATAGTGCCCTCAAAGATTCCCACAATGGAACGAAAAAAGTAGTGTCCATGGTATGTACTACTGCTTTCCACTAAAAGTCCTACAATGCAATGTGTTGCATTTTGTATTGCGCCCCATTTGCTAACTATTTTTAACAGCTCGCTGTCTACTGGCTGCGTCCCAGATTACTTTAAAACTGCTTGTGTCCAGCCAGTCCTAAAAAAAACCTGGGCTTGATCCCACCGTCCTGGATAACTATCGCCCAATCTCCAAATTGCCTTTTATTTCCTTGAAAAAATTGTTTCTAAGCAGCTTCTCGCTGCTGTGGAAAACAATAATACCTTTGAAAAGTTCCAATCTGGCTTTTGTCAGCACTACAACACTGAGACAGCCCTTCTCAAAGTCACTAATGACCTTTTAATGAATGCAGACACAGGCATGTGTTCAATGCTTGTGCTGCTGGACTTGACACAGTTGATCATGGCATTCTTCTAGATAGACTGAGGTACTGGGTGGGTGCACTAAACTGGTTCTCATCTTATTTGTCCAATAGGAAGTTCTGTGTCACCATTAATAACTTCATGTCATCCTTTTCCCATATCAACTACGGGGTGCCTCAAGGTTCAATTCTGGGACCAATACTGTTCTCCCTATATATGCTCCTGTTGGGTGATGTCATGCGCAGACATTTTCATTGTTATGCGGATGACACACAGTTGTACCTCCCTGTCAAGCCCACTGACCTTAGTATGCTAGGTTCTCTGCAGGACTGCCTGTCTGACATAAAAAATTGGATTTCGATAAATTTTCTTCAGTTAAACATCCTTATTATTGGGCCCCAAAATATCACTATACAAATACTGCCATCTACTGGCTACCTGTCACAACATCACAAGCCTGTTGCAAGAAATCTTGGTGTCCTGTTTGATAGCAATTTATGTTTTGAGCAACAACACACTAAGCTTGTCCAATCATGTTTTTATCACCTCAGAAATATTACAAAATCCGATCTATTTTAAATTTTAGTGATGCAGAAACTGTTCTACATGCTTTTATCTCCTCACGCCTTGATTATTGTAAAAGTCTGTTCACTTGTCTTAATCAAAAAACTTTGAAACAACTGCAGACTGTACAAAAATCAGCTGCTAGGCTTTTAACCAGGATAAAGAGGTATGATCACATCACACCTGTTTTAGCCTCTTTAGATTGGCTCCCTGTTTGTTTTAGGATTGATTTTAAGATCTTATTGATTACTTTTAAGGCTCTTCATGGCCTGGCTCCAGTTTATATTTTAGACCTTGTAATCCCTTACGAACCTTCACGTAGTTTGAGATCTTCGGGCAGGGGTCTTCTGTCTGTTCCTGATTCCAAGACGAAAACTAATGGGGACAGAGCTTTTGCCATCAGGGCCCGAGGCTCTGGAACAACTTGCCTGAAGAAATTGTCTGAGTCAGTGTCTTCTTTTAAGTCTCTTCTCAAGATGCATTTTTATTGGAAAATATATCCTGATTTTACCTCAGCTGTCTGTTTATTTTATTGTTGTTTTTTTTAATGTATTTTATCATTCACTGTGGTATTTTATTTCTCTCTCTGTGAAGCACTTTGTACTTCACATCATGGCATTCTTCTAGATAGACTGAGGTACTGGGTGGGTGCACTAAACTGGTTCTCATCTTATTTGTCCAATAGGAAGTTCTGTGTCACCATTAATAACTTCATGTCATCCTTTTCCCATATCAACTACGGGTGCCTCAAGGTTCAATTCTGGGACCAATACTGTTCTCCTATATATATGCTCCTGTTGGGTGATGTCATGCGCAGACATTTTCATTGTTATGCGGATGACACACAGTTGTACCTCCCTGTCAAGCCCACTGACCTTAGTATGCTAGGTTCTCTGCAGGACTGCCTGTCTGACATAAAAATTGGATTTCGATAAATTTTCTTCAGTTAAACATCCTTATTATTGGGCCCCAAAATATCACTATACAAATACTGCCATCTACTGGCTACCTGTCACAACATCACAAGCCTGTTGCAAGAAATCTTGGTGTCCTGTTTGATAGCAATTTATGTTTTGAGCAACAACACACTAAGCTTGTCCAATCATGTTTTATCACCTCAGAAATATTACAAAATCCGATCTATTTTAAATTTTAGTGATGCAGAAACTGTTCTACATGCTTTTTATCTCCTCACGCCTTGATTATTGTAAAAGTCTGTTCACTTGTCTTAATCAAAAAACTTTGAAACAACTGCAGACTGTACAAAAATCAGCTGCTAGGCTTTTAACCAGGATAAAGAGGTATGATCACATCACACCTGTTTTAGCCTCTTTAGATTGGCTCCTGTTTGTTTTAGGATTGATTTTAAGATCTTATTGATTACTTTTAAGGCTCTTCATGGCCTGGCTCCAGTTTATATTTTAGACCTTGTAATCCCTTACGAACCTTCACGTAGTTTGAGATCTTCGGGCAGGGGTCTTCTGTCTGTTCCTGATTCCAAGACGAAAACTAATGGGGACAGAGCTTTTGCCATCAGGGCCCGAGGCTCTGGAACAACTTGCCTGAAGAAATTGTCTGAGTCAGTGTCTTCTTTTAAGTCTCTTCTCAAGATGCATTTTTATTGGAAAATATATCCTGATTTTACCTCAGCTGTCTGTTTATTTTATTGTTGTTTTTTTTAATGTATTTTATCATTCACTGTGGTATTTTATTTCTCTCTCTGTGAAGCACTTTGTACTTCACATCATGGCATTCTTCTAGATAGACTGAGGTACTGGGTGGGTGCACTAAACTGGTTCTCATCTTATTTGTCCAATAGGAAGTTCTGTGTCACCATTAATAACTTCATGTCATCCTTTTCCCATATCAACTACGGGTGCCTCAAGGTTCAATTCTGGGACCAATACTGTTCTCCCTATATATGCTCCTGTTGGGTGATGTCATGCGCAGACATTTTCATTGTTATGCGGATGACACACAGTTGTACCTCCCTGTCAAGCCCACTGACCTTAGTATGCTAGGTTCTCTGCAGGACTGCCTGTCTGACATAAAAAATTGGATTTCGATAAATTTTCTTCAGTTAAACATCCTTATTATTGGGCCCCAAAATATCACTATACAAATACTGCCATCTACTGGCTACCTGTCACAACATCACAAGCCTGTTGCAAGAAATCTTGGTGTCCTGTTTGATAGCAATTTATGTTTTGAGCAACAACACACTAAGCTTGTCCAATCATGTTTTTATCACCTCAGAAA
This sequence comes from Siniperca chuatsi, assembly GCF_020085105.1. NCBI lineage: Eukaryota > Metazoa > Chordata > Actinopteri > Centrarchiformes > Sinipercidae > Siniperca > Siniperca chuatsi. Next base: position 6,707,348 of record NC_058060.1, on the reverse strand, counting down.
TATTACAAAATCCGATCTATTTTAAATTTTAGTGATGCAGAAACTGTTCTACATGCTTTTATCTCTCACGCCTTGATTATTGTAAAAGTCTGTTCACTTGTCTTAATCAAAAACTTTGAAACAACTGCAGACTGTACAAAAATCAGCTGCTAGGCTTTTTAACCAGGATAAAGAGGTATGATCACATCACACCTGTTTTAGCCTCTTTAGATTGGCTCCCTGTTTGTTTTAGGATTGATTTTAAGATCTTATTGATTACTTTTAAGGCTCTTCATGGCCTGGCTCCAGTTTATATTTTAGACCTTGTAATCCCTTACGAACCTTCACGTAGTTTGAGATCTTCGGGCAGGGGTCTTCTGTCTGTTCCTGATTCCAAGACGAAAACTAATGGGGACAGAGCTTTTGCCATCAGGGCCCGAGGCTCTGGAACAACTTGCCTGAAGAAATTGTCTGAGTCAGTGTCTTCTTTTAAGTCTCTTCTCAAGATGCATTTTTATTGGAAAATATATCCTGATTTTACCTCAGCTGTCTGTTTATTTTATTGTTGTTTTTTTTAATGTATTTTATCATTCACTGTGGTATTTTATTTCTCTCTCTGTGAAGCACTTTGTACTTAGTTTTGATAAGTGCTCTATAAATAAAGTTTTATTATTTATTATTTTGTTATATGGACACAAAAATGACCATTGTCAGTCATGATGCAAAGTGTCCGAAATCTTAATTTACTGCTCACTATAGAATAAACTACTGAATGTCTATTATATTGGGAGTACTGAATGAGGGAACGAGCAAGTGATTTGAGACACAATAAATAAATCCAGAAACAAGACAAAAATTGTTGTGAGGCTGATCTTTAGAATATGGGGACACTATACAACTGAAAAATAAACTTTCTAAATAATCTCAAGCATTTCTTTGGCATTTCTGTACTGCAGTTTCTTGTCATTTCTCGGCTGAGATGATACTGATATATCTGAAATAAGCTAAAAGCTTTAGCTTACAGCCAATTTATCAGCTCTGATTGTCACAATAACCAATAAACTACCAGCAATGATAAGCTGACTGCAGTGGACATACCTATAACCAATACTTCGTCTGTGCAGAGAAGTTGAAGTAGATATCTAAAAGTAATGGATAAATAGATGAAATAGTATAGGAGTACAATTGAAAACATCACCAGACCCACTGAAAAAAAGAGACCAAGCCTAAACTTTTGCAACTGCAGAATCACCATGCCTTGTATGAAAAAACATTTGTAACAACATCCAGTTTAAAATCAATTCAGTAGAACACATTTGAAACATGAAGGATAGTGTCACTGAAGGAGTAACATGAGCTCATCTGTCACTGGGTACGTCGGACAAAAAAAACGTCAAACGTAGCAGCCCTATCAGATGGGCCTAAGTACTCGATGGCTTTATGGTATTGTTCTATGGGATTTTTTAGCAGTTTTGGCCAAGTTAGCATTTACTTTTAGCTTTTTGTTGTCTTTTTTCTGACTAGTTTTTCTGCAGTCTTAATCAACTTACAGTTGACTCAGGTCGGTGAAAAACTGAGGCATGTCTTGCGCATGGTACCATAGTTGGTAAGTTTGTGTGACATTAACTATAGAGATAAGCAGCACCCACGTGGGTGCTACACATTTGTGGTGGTTGAGGTGAGTTTCCCTCCTTCACAGTGAAGCACTTTGAGTTTCAAGATTAAATGCTACATAAATGTAATCTATTCTTATGGATCTCCTAAACACAAATATGTGGATATATATTATCAAATCATAATTTCTATTTTTTCAAATTAGCTGAACTTCACAATTTTTCCATGTACCCCCTAGTAACTGCAGAAGTACCCCTGGTTGGGAATCACTGCTCTAAAGAACAGGTATGAACATTTTCCAGTCACAGTGAAAAAGAGTGATAAGAATAATTTTCTAGCTGAAAAACTTTTAATGTAACCGGGATTGGAATGGAAAAAAAGCATGGCTTGGGAAAAAAGAGACAGAAGTGCACTGAGGAAGCAGTTTGCATAAATACAATCCTTGTAGTTAATTAGACTATCCTTGGCTACTCAGATATTTAGCCAAGGACAGCAAAATAGTGAGCCATCTGGCTGCGGACCTCATCAGCCTTTTCTCTTTGCTTTACTAAGATTTCATTTAATCTGGTTTAAACTTCTCGTTTAAAAGTGGTGGAATAATTGGTGGGAGTGGAACCAATGAAGTACCACACCCAGTCTCTCCTTGCGCTAACTGGTAAATGAAATGAATCCACCCCTCATTCTGCTGTTGCCAGTCTGAGATCTCCTTAAGGAACCTGCAAGGTCACTAGACCCCACTTCTCGTTTTCATTTTACGGTTAAGCCTTTTGCTGAGGCTTAGGGTGATCAACACTTTGTTTTGTTTTTTCTCAAAGGCACAACAGGATGGACACATCAGATCAAACTTGTAACCCACAGAGAACTGATAAAGAAGAGGGCACTAGCCTGCTGCTCTCTGTGTGACACAACACATTGTTTGAATGCAAAAGTATGTCTTCCATCATCTGAATTAGATAAGATATAGATGCTTTGTGAAGCTAGGACATGAGGTGCCTATGGGCAAGATATTTGACCTCTGTTTGGTATATGAGTCATACACATAAGTGCTTTCATGCAGACATGGTGGCTAATTTTATATGTCCACATCTGGGCTGCTCATGCCAGAGATGACATCAGTACACTTCACAGAGGGACGACGCATGAGAAAGTCGGTGTGACTGATGGCTGTCGTCTTCTGTGCTTTTCCAGATGAAATATCGGGTGGTAATAGCAGAGTCATGATGATCCAATTCACATTAACTGTCTGCAGCCAGGGTACTGAATCCCACTGCACAAAACAGTCCTTCATAAATCATTATGTTTAATTCATTTCACCACACATATCATTTGGATGACAGATCTACTCGGAGTATGTGCACTCAGATGGATCACTCTTTCGGAAAATGCTAGCCAGACTTGGTAGACAGCTCAGTGAATCACTCTGTGTATTTTGCCATCCCAGTGTGTTGTTTGCACTCCTTGCTCCTCTAAGTATCGCTGGGCTGTTATATGGCAAAACACACAATCCCAGTAACAGACACACACACACACACACACACACACTCCACACGGTCAGAGCAATACAGGCTGTCCCCGATTTCTCATGGGATCTAACTGGAGTGCAGCAGACACACAGACAGCCCAGTGAGCAAGACATGGAAAAGAGAGGGGAGAAGGATGGAAGAGTGCCAGAGGGAAAATACAGACTTATCGTGTAGACAGCCCAGTGTTTCCAATCTGCAAAAAGTTTTTATAAGTTTGCAGTAATGTGTAATTACACCACAGCAAGCCTAATTGCCAGTCTGACAATGCAGAAAACGGTTTGTCCACCCAAAATTACAAAACTTTTAACTCTCAACTCTTGTGGCATCTAGCCACGCATATAACTTTTGTTTTGTTATTGTTTTTATTTATTTTTTTATTCAACAGCAATGCGTCTCTCCAGAAAATGTGTCACTCTGAATAGAATCCACAGAACACACTGTCAACAGTTTTCATTGGAACCATTATCTACCATAGAAATAGTTTCTATGAAAATGGTTTGTGTGTTCAAGAGTAACAGAGACATTGTTTCTGGAAATACACGTTGCTGGCTGTAACATTTTTCAAATGTAATTTTTCAATGCTTTAAGCACTACAAATTCCATTCACCTTTTATTATTTAGACAGCCAAAGTCCTGAGGTCACCCAGGCTACCCGCTGTTCCACAAGCTAATGCAATCTCTCTCTTGAGGAAAGTTTCTTTCATCTGTCTTTCGAAAAACATGTTCCTGGGGTTTACTATCCATATTCCTATTCAAGATAGATGAGTAATTAATACAGCACTTGCTTTAAGAAAAATTTAACCCTTCCTGATTTTAGCAAAGTTAAAAAAGGTTAATGTGTTAGCATTAGCTCCAATTAGGTTTTATTAGTGTAGCGTGCAGACTATATCATCATAACTGTTGGTTTCTCAATGATGTCCACATACACTCTTTTCTAATGTTATCTTTCCAACTTTTTAAGTATCATCTTTTGTGTCTAAAAAATTTATAAAAATATCAATTAAAGCCGCTTTAAAGGCCAGTAAAAACGGAAATTTCTTAAAAAACAATATTAGTTGTTATTTTTTATTATCATCCTTATCTAGATATAAAGAATGAACTGCACAACATATGGAGTATGCAGAGTTGTATTGAGTGGTATTGAGCAAGGTTATGTTCGAGGGTAGTTGTATTTTTGACTTATTTTGAATCAGTTTTTTCTTTTTTACTTCTAAGTTCCTGTATCACTTCGGCTGTCTGTTGGGGTGGAGGCAGAAATCTCAGAGAGAGATAAACCTGGACAAAACAAGCCAAAACTATTTGCAAGGCTAGGTACCATCAGAAGTTTTTTGTTATTTCAGTTAACCAACCCCTTCACAGTGTGCTGTGAGGATGAAGTTCTGTCCTGACCTGGACCAGGCACCCATCTCTACCCATCAAACCCCAGTTCACCCTCCTCCCCCTACTAAGTCCATACACCCCAGCAGGAGGGTGATGATGAGCATGCTGGGCCATTGACATGGGATGAGATAACTCACAGCTGGAGCCACAACCAGGGTCTCCACTTAGTTTTCACTGGAGTCACTAAGTCGCTGGAGAGCGGACAAAAAACCCTCATTTAAGTCAGCTGTAAAACTTATACTCTCTGAGAAAACCTCTCCATCTAGTCTACTACACTGGGCCTCTCCTCATTCATTGTTCAGTGGGTAAGCATAGCAGTGGTTCAGTTAACAAGAGGCAGAAAGGGAAACATTGAACCCAAACCACAGGATTGCAGAGTGTCTGTAAAGTCTTTCATATCAAAACTAAAACGGAATTGCAAAATAGCTGAGGGTGATGATAACATGTTTATTGAACTAAAACCTGCAACCCTTTTTCTGCTGGTTGCTTTTTACAGATGGTATACGTGCAAAAGTTCTCCTTTATCACTCACTCACACACTTCAGCATGTACACAAACACACAAGATGACATCCATTTTTCCCAGAAGAAACATTAGCAGTATGATTCGCTCCATGGGGGCCAACAGGCGTGAGAGATGGATGAGCGACAAAGGTTGATGAAGAGTGCACACACACACGCACACATCTAGACATGGTTGGGATTCCTCAGCAGGTTACCTCCCTCTTTTGACATGTTGCTCAGGGATAAGGAACTCTCTTCTTCCACCCCAAGGACTCACAGCGGCCACTGTTAGCTTTTCACAAAACCCTTCTAATGACTAAAATTAGTGTTAGCCTATCTGCACCCATATCTACACCCAGCTGTTCCGTATACTCCCTGGCCTTTGCCTATAGCAAAGAAAACTGTATTCTTACTAGACACAGGATACAACTCATATTTCTTACTTTATTTTAATGGAAGAGTTCTGTAGGAGTGGCTAATTTTAGTGGGAGCCGATGGCATGAAAAGCACTTCCGATAATGTTACATAAGTCCCATTGCACTTAAAAGGCTTACCTGTGTGTCCTGCTCCAAGGGATATTTTTTGGAGTTCTTCGCAAATGTTGCCTGATCTGATGCAGAAATTTGAGAGAAACTGAACCAAAGAGAGAAAAACAGAATTAAAGACAAAGAAATAAGCAGAAAGAAACATGGAGGTACAGCAAGGGGAAGGAGTAAGCGGTGTGTCCTGAGTGTATCAAAACAAAACCGCCTGGCTTTTTCAAGCTCAATTGAACATTAAATCACTTTGGGCGAGGGAAATATGACACAGTGTTATTTTTGCCGAGCTCCAATGCAAGCGCTCTTCAGTAAAGACTGAGCGTAGAAACTGAGCCGTTTGTTGTTTTTCAGCATGTTGATCCTGAGTGGAATCTAACCTCCCTGTGCTGTTCTGTGCAACGCTGGAGGTCTGCGGCGAGGAGACGCTCAAGGATGAAGTTAAAGGCTCAATCTGCAAACACTCAAGGGCCCGTTCGTGCCTTATTATATTTTCTCCGCCGCTGCATGCTGTAGGTTGGAGCTATGGAGGGTGTCATCTGTGTCAGCTTTATAATTCAAGCATCTGGCCGACTGCTCCTCTCCACTAGATTGTGTACGTGTAAACAAGGTGACGGGGGACAGCAGGAAGCTCTGGGACTAAATCTGGATGCTCCATTGTGCTGCGAGCCCCACCTGATTAGCTCTACTTTCCACATTGTGTAGACCTCCTACGATGCAGCTGCATTCGCACACGGCGCTCGACACATTCCACTGACTTCCAGCAACTAATTTATTAACATTATCAGCAATTGTCCAGTTCACTGAGAGTCCATCGACGCAGACTGGAGGCAGCATGCATGGTCAAACACAGTGCATCACCACTGAATCATTCGTCCAGAGCTTACTCAGAGCCATAAGACCAACAATAATTACTGCTCCCCAAACTGCTCAAACCTCAAGCTGAACTTCCCGCTTTTCAGTATTATGAATAGGGTGAATGTGATATGTAGTGTGTGAAGCGCTTTCAGTGGTTGGAAGACTAGAAAGGTGCTATACAAGTATAGTCCATTACCATAACATACAAATACATTCATAAATCCTAGCACACACCATAGTCAGCTGCAACGGCAGAGGGGACAAAACTCCTGCTGAAGCGAGCTCTCCTCCATTTTCAGGTCCTGTATCTCCGTCCAGATGGCAGTAATGTGAAGTGTCATTTGCTACTGTGAGTGCTAGGCGTGTGATGGCTCTGTCGTTCATGTCCGTGAGTTTGGGTGTGGAAAGGCAGATGATTTTAGAGGCAGTATGCGTGATGCTGGTAAGTTTGTTTTTGGTGGAGATGGTTAAGATGGTGTAGAAGCAGGGGAGACAGTACAACAGGATGGGTTGAATTATGCCAATTCAACCCATTCAATGAACAGCTACTAGCCTGATATCTACAGAATTATACTAAAATCAAATCTTTTAGGGTTGTATGTACTGTATGTAAGTCCTCCTTTTATAGATCCCTATGTAAATTGCTTTTGGTATTGTATGATCTACTGATTACATAACTGTACAGTGTTAACCTATTATTTAGATATGCATTAATATCCAAGAAATTATGTATTCTCATGTGTTAGTACATTTGGTACACTGGTGCACATATTTTTGTGTTGTGTGCCAGTCTCTCCTTCTTTGTTCAAGTTCAAGATGTTGATTGTTTGCTTTGGAAATATCTGATTGGATTAAGCTGCGGTCACACCCCATTCGTTTTTAATGAGAAATGAGGTTAGAAGTTTTTGTGCTTTGTGCAGTCACAAACTGATCTTTCCTTGTTCACTTTGTGCAGCGTTCAGTCTGATTGAACTTTGGCACACAACATCGCGAGGCTCTCCAATGTCCAGCCAGAACTTTTCTATTCTATCTAAAAAACAAACCAAGCCTGGGAAGGAGGGATGCTACGTTATAGCTTGCCTAGCTCAGTTTTAGCAAGACCATAGTAGCAAGAAAACAGCCACATCAAAACCATATATCCACGCCATTTGAAATGGTTTTCGGTACGTTTTATGTTGTCATTAGTTGCATTAAATTACATTTAGCTAAATAGCCAACCTTAGATGTTAATTACCAGTCTAAAAGAAATGTTGCAAGTTCAGCATCAAACTGCAGCTGTCTCCATCGGTGAAAAGCCACACCAATATTTACTCTTGTTTTGCTTCTTTTTATATCGCTTCTTTTCTTTGCTGAATGCGGTTTCTTGCCGGAAGCGGGTGGTTGGGATGGTGATAAAGGTCGCTTGCCAAGAGCTTCAGCTATCTTTGTGATTCTGTGAGCGCCGGGCTTTGAAGCCAATTGGACATAGCGGCCAAACAGTGTAATTACAACTTGCGGGTTCGTCATGTGATGCACACTGGCCCAAAAGACTTTTTTCCATAGACTTACATTGTGAAAGAAGTGGCTGTATACATTTTTTGGAGCATCACAACCCCTGCGAAATGACTCATTTCACCATCTGAATTTGATCCATTTGGTCCGAAAACATTTGTAAAGTCAAGATTAAATCATTTTATCCCCATTCAAGTTAGCAGAGGGCTAAACCGGAAGTTAGCCACTAAGCAACTTTCATAGGAATGAACGGGGCCTTGCCTCTGACGCTGTATCCAGTTCTCTTTATACATCCATGGGCTGTACCCCATGGCTGTACCTTTAACATGATTAACAAGCCCTCGGGGCAGCTCTACTTCTTCATTCTCTCATGTTGGACTGAGGGCAGACTGGACACTACAGTCAAGCTCCTCTCCTGTGGAATCAGGTCCCAGTTTAGGTTCGAGAGGCAGACACCATCTCCACATTCAAGAGTAGGCTTAACTTTGATAAAGCTTATAGTTGGGGCTGGCTCAGGTAAGTCCTGAACCATCCTTTAGTTATGCTGCTATAGGCTTAGACTGCTGGGAGAATACCCATGATGCACTGAGCTCCTCCTCTCCCTTTCCATCTGTATGCATTCTTATCCCATTAATGCATGTTACTAATTACTGACATCTTCTCTCTCCCGTAGTTTTGTGCTTTCTCGTCTCTCTCCTTTCCCCTTCTGTTACTTTCAGCAGGTATTTCTGCCTCCAGAGCTGCAGAGTCTGGATCTGTGATTGAGGGCCACCTACTGCCCTCATGTTCATGCTCAACACCCGCTATAAAAATTATTAATATTAGTCTTATTATTATTATTTTTATTCCTATCATTATTATAACTATCATTACTATTACTATTATTATTTTATTAATATTAATATTACCACCACAGTTACATTATTATTATTTTAAATTCTATGTGGAATTTGCATTGTGCTACTGTATGCTCTCTCTTTCCCTGTCTTTCTCTCTCAGCCCAACCGGCAGCGGCAGATGGCCGCCCACCCTGAGTCTGGTTCTGCTCGAGGTTTCTGCCTCTCAAAAGGAAGTTTTTCCTTGCCACTCTCGCCAAGCGCTTGCTCTTGGTGGGAAACGAGTATATAAGAGTACGGTCTAGACCTGCTCTAAAGGAAAAGTGCAATAAGATAACTTCTATTATAAATTGCTGCTATATAAATAAAAGTGAAATGTTTTAAACTAAAATTCTGGGCATATCTGACCTCCCCTTGCTGCAGTGATGTACAAGTGTACTCCAGGGTATGTCAGTACATCATGACATCATGGTTGGGTGTGGTTACACTGTATACATTTGGGTGTAGTTACTCTACATATAGCAGTACAGATGACAAAACCAGGCTCACACCTTGCAAAAAATGGCATTCCCATACAATAAATTGAATGGTTATCAAAGAGAAACAGTTTTATTAATAACTGGTGAGCTCTGCAAAAATCTAAATCAACTTCACCATGTTGTTGCCTGCCCTTATCGTGATGCTTGAAACTGCAACTCATGCTTGCAAGAATTTCATTTTTTGAAATGCAACAATGTGTGAAATGCATTTTTAACTTTTCATAGGAATCTAGGTGCGTAATAACGAAATACTTTTTTTTGCACATTTTCCCTTCTTACTGGTTGTGAGATTTGAGCCAGCAACCCTCTGTTCACGAATGCAGTGACGTGTGTGCTAGTGAGAGCATGAATGGAGTAGTGCAGGTTAAGAGTCCGGTCATGTTGCAGGGCAGATCTGGGGCTGCCTGGCACGGCCTGTTTTGCTCTGAGGTTTGTATGCACACAACCTGTGATCTGAAGCCAGCAACCAACTATCCAACCAGTCTCCTCCACCACCTCCCTCTTCCTCTGTAAACAGCCGTAATCTGCAGTCCAGCTGCAGCTCAGGGACAGTGGTGGGAGTCAGGGACATGAGGTGTCCTGGAGCCTCGACACTGTAGCCAAGGGGAGATAGGATAATGCATAATGTGGCTAATAATTTATAACAGCTTCACAATCTTCCTCCACTTATTTAGCATTATCATTATCAACAATTTCCCCCCTCCACTTCTTTTTCTTAGTTTTCTTGTTCTTCATCTTTAAAAATGGTGTTTAATTTCACACAAAGCCAGTCATCCCACAACAGCTGGACTTGTGTCAGCTGTGAGAAGCAGTGCCTGCTTTACAGTAGGCTCCAGTGCCATCATTGTTTAATAGAAGAAGAATAGACCTTCATACACATCAGGGTGCTTCCCCACATGCAACACATTCCACTTCTACTTGCCCCTTTTGCCGTCCAAGAAAGCCCCCAAAAGCACTGACTGCTATAAAATCTGAGGCAGGGAGGACCACCAACGTAGTGAGGCCCTTTGGAGGGCCTGTTTAGTGGTCTCTTTCTACCGCCTCCCCACCCTCCCCCATTTAGTGGGTATTTATAGGGTTTTACCGTCCCGCCGCGTGAACCACGCTGATGTCTGCGGAAATGAGACAAGGTAAAAGACAACTATGAAAATATTGACCCAAGTGTTTTGGTGTAGAGATCGGCAGTGAGGTAGATTGTGATAACGCTGCTTCCTGGAGAATAATTTAGTTGTTTTTTATGTGGGGCAGGGATGAATGCTTGGACACCTGCAGGTTATATAGTGGATTAAAAGAAAAATCCTCCAGTAAAGACTTTGGTGCTGTTACAAACAGCTCTTGGTGATTAACATGTCAATTTTTGGCCTATTTTGTTCCGCAGCCGCCAAGTGGCTAAGAAATGGCTAATGCAGCTTTAAAGATTCACACAGTGTTATCCTCCAAGATTGATACCAATATTAGATAATATTAGGTAACTTTAATATAAGGCTCTAGTGGGCTCTGAAGGGGGTGGTGGAGGATTGTTGCTTGTACTTAGGAAATCAGTATTCCTACCATCCTGGCTACTTGTGAATTTGAATTATTGAATGTTTTTTCATGGGATGCACTGAACATCACAAACTGACGATGCACTCTGTTATAAGAGTGTCTGAAGGTAGAATTTTCCCTCATGTAATTCAATATATTAAACAATGCTAGTTAATTAAAGATGAATTCCTTTCTGCAGTGAGTCCTCTCTCCCTCCCCCATATTTATCTCACACACTGAGTGGAGTCGGTCTCTACATCCAGACATCAATGCCACTTCTTGATTTCCAGGCAAACTGTGATTTCTGCAGTGTCCTTTGGACAGTTTCTCTGGTGGGAGACACACCCATCCCGTCTCTGTGGGAACCCAGCCAATGGCGATCCACATTCCAAGAGATAACGGCATGGGAAAACCGATAGTACGTCTTTGTGATAGCACTCCAAAACTCCTGATAGCACACTATAAATACAAGACTTCAAGACAGCTTGATTCCATCAATAAGCAGTTTTTGCCTTCGAGTGCTACACTGACAGCAACTCTGAAGAAGTACAGCAACAAAAGGCATCCATCATAATTACAGCATGAGCCTATAAGCTTACACCCACATGCTGATTGTTTGTAGAGCGAAGACATTCCATTCAGTTCCATTCAATCAGTTTAGGTACCATGTAGGTCGCAAGAGGGAGTGTATTGTTTTGGCCTGATGTAGTAATCAACTTTCTTGGAATACACCTCCACACATTACTCACATACAGACTGACTTCAGGAGTTCAAGCTACGTGTCAAGTCCAAGTTGAAAACCATATGCTACATCCAGCGTCCACGTGATGAAAAAAGCACTTCCGTAAACAACGTACCAAAGGCCCCTCTGTCCTTCAGCGATCCGCCCACAACAAACTGTCGGTGCTCCTTATTTGGGGGGAAATCCACAGCTCCTCTAAGTTATGAAATGAAGGGAGTTTGTTGTCCCAGAGGTGGAGAGGAAATTATACTAATAAATTGCTCTGGGACAAACAGAGTGTAGTCATGTCTCAAACGCTGCAGCTTGTGCATGCTGGAGTAAACTGTAAAGTGTGTCTCAGGGTAGCATGTGAAGTGCAATGTTTGGTCTAGCCCGACCATGAGCCCACACTGCCCTGAGTGTCTGTCTGTGTAACGAGCAGCCAGGGAGTCTATCATCTGAATGGGGCTCTGTTGTGTCTCTGTGGGGGTTGGATGAGGGTCAAATATTAGTAAAGGTAGAGGTCAGGGGTTAATCTCAGAGAGCCGGATGGTCACTTTCGTGGGTCAGGGCTCAGAGGTTCTCCAGGCCTCGGGGGTGGTAGTGGGAACAGACCCTGAGGGATCAGGGTCACTGGTTTGAGTGCTTGTGCCATAGTGCACTTTACACTAATCTGGGCATTAGAAAAACAAACAAACAGGTCCTCTGGAGAGAAATCCGCCTTTTGTACATTTTTTGTTCTACATGGAAATCAAATGAAATTTTGAAGAGAATCTTTCCCAGTGCAGATAAGAGAAAAATAAACTGACTCAGGTTTCAGACCTCAACTGGCAGCAGACTGCACCTCAAATTGAAACCTCTCATTGCCAACTGTCTACTGGAAGATTGCATGTATGCAGCTAAATGCAGAGAGTGACAGGGAAAGGTATGATTAAGACGTGATTACACAAAGAAGCTAACCCCTCCCCACCCTTGCAAACACACAGCAGCCCCAGCCTCCACACACACACACACACACACACACACACACACACACACACACCCCTCCTCGACTGGTCTGACTCTACAGATTGCTCACACATGCTCCTGGCTGCCTGCCACCTGCCTCCCGCTCTAACTGTCTTTCCCCAGCACAGGAAGCCCGGCAGGCAGGCGAGTGGAGCAGTGTAGTGAGGGTCTGGTGAGATTGCCAGAGCACGGATCAGCAGGCCCAGTCTGGACTGAACCAGCGAAGTTCACACCGGGTAACTCTGGTCTCCAAAAACAACTTTGGCCCTCTCCGTATCGCTCAAAGCAGAGTACTTCTTCAACTTAAGTCTGGCCCCTGAAACGGGTCAGGGGCCAGATTCTGGATGGTTGCCACATAGCAAGATGAATGGTACGGTTCAGTGAGCCTGGGTGCCTAAAGACTGCACTTCTGATTTGTTAGTTTTAGAAGCGCCCAAGGATATTTGAGTGCTTAAGTCCCTCACTCTTCGAACCACATGCTTCCACTAAATCCTGCTATTTCTTCTGGGTCTGCTTGACCCCACATATCTATCGCTTTGTCCATTCGTTATTGTCTAAATGAACATATAAATGTTAAGGGTAAGCAGACTGACAATTTTGCTTTCAAGAAAACAGTTTCAGTAATGATCAAGGCAACAGACTCCAAGTGAAAATGACTTACTTACAGTATACTTTTACTTTTTCAGCCCATTGTTCCATGTTTAATTTAAAAAATGAACACACCAGGTTTTTAGGAGAATGAGCATACTGGTCAGTTAACCTATTTTTTAAAGAAAACCTGAATTTTCTCCATGCTAGCAAAAACCATACTGCTGTGACAAAACCATTATCTTCCACTTGTATATGGAAAATAATTGTAATGGTATATGGGAACTAATTTTAAATGGTATACATCTAGTCTGACAGCTGTATATGTTATGAAAGTAGGCCAGAAACTACAAATGAGAATTAGCTTTAGCTATGTCCGATGTAATATATGTACAAGGCTCATTGTTTTAGGCTTTGACTGATTTTCACCTAAAGTAAAATGTCCGCTATTTAAAGCTGCACTAATCAAACTTTCCATATTAACAATGGCTCAAATGCCTATGTGTATGTGAAAGGCATTAGTGACAACCCCAGAGAGAATTATCACCCAACTCTGCAGTTCCCCTCAATACAACAGAGCGGATATCAGTTCTCCATTCTCCAGATATCCGCTGGCTAAACTGGAAGCACCGAAACATTGGCCCTTGCCCCCAGAGGCTAAATTGTCATCAGACAATAGCCGATGGGTTCCGAGATTGCCAAACAGCAAAGTTAGCGACTAGCTGATGAACACAGTGGATCATTTAGTTGCACACATCCAAATGTATTACTTCCTGCTGCAACAAGTTTTTTCTTGCACTTTTAAAGTACTCTGGTCCTCTGGTGGCAAGGACAGCTAAGAAAATGCAAGACAAAATGGAGAGAATACAATAGTTTGAACAACACAGTGGAGGTAGACATGGGTTACAAGGTCCTCAAATGTATATTTTATATACTACAACTAGAACTCTATGGAGGGAAACAAAATATATATATGCACCGCAACCACTCAAATGGCAATGTTGACCTTTTTTTGCCAGTGACATTGTATTTGAGTCAGTGAATGAAGTTGTTGGACAAGCTTGGCCAAAGCACTGGCCTTGATCACCACAGGCAATCAAAGACAAATACCATGTTTTCTGAATGCTGTAATGCTTGCATTATATGCTGCACGCCTTTAATGCTTACATAAGCTACATAAAAATAACTGATCCACCACACAAACAAAACAAATCTACTGCTGTCTGTAAAGTCTAAAAAAAAAAAACTGTTCACCATCCCGATGAAGCTCCAAGGTCATAACATTTTGTGCTGTATTTTATTTGCAGACTTGCTAAATAGGATTGGTTGTTGCAGTACATGTGAACAGTCTCTAAAAGGTAATTTAAGTCAACCAGTCTGACTCCACCTTTAAACCTCCTCTTCACTTGACAAGAATAGAAAAAGGTGCATGTGCATCCACTCCTTCCTCCTCGGTTTCTCCTCCTGTGACGTCCAACGCAGTTATTGACTGAGAGGCAGGCGGCAGTGTCACCTCCTTGTGTCTGAGTTCAGGAAGAGGACACAGACTTTCAATGACCCGCTAGGTGGCCAAGACAACCCACTGCACATCTGCTCACCTCTCCTTCCCGAAAAGACTCTTTATTCTCAACTATTCCTCTGTCTGCTTGTTCTTTTTCTGTCTCCAGCTTTCATTCAGTCCTTTACTGTCTTCTATTTCCTTTCTTACTGTCATCTCATTCTCAATCTCCCACTCTGTCTCCATGATCGTACGTGATGAAAAAACTGGCTTGTCATCACATTGCTCAGTGAGGTTTTTTAAATCTCTGGATATCCTCAATAGCCAGACGAAAAAAGAGAGATTTCAGGAAAAAAAAGACGGCTATTTCTTCCTTCCTTCCCTCTTTCTCCGGCACATGCCCATGTTTTCATTTGCAGCACAGGGCGGAGAGTAGGAGTTGGCCAGACAGCAGAGGTGGGTTTCATGTAACTGAAACTGGTGCAAAGGGCTCAGAGTCATACTCTCTTCACTTCCTGCTAATAGGTCATTGCAGCACAGTCGTGTTTTCCCGACTACAGATGATGGAGACGATGACTGACTAAGTGTTCCTATTTGTAATATACAACAGTCAAGATAGAATCCCTTTTGCACATCCAATATATTTTAGAGCTTTTCTAAGATTATGACCTGGACAAATAGAAACTAGAGCAGGACCTGAGTGTAGCCTATATTTCATACGATGCTGATTTGCACAGAGTGAATTCTCTTTTTAGCTGTGCAGCTGGCATAGTGCCATTAGCTGAGAGAGAGAAGAAGAAGCTGGTCATTACATTCTATATCAATTAGTGCTTGAAAAGGAGGTTTTCTCTCAGATTCTGGGAGAGGAAAAAGCAGTGCACATCTCTGAAGTCACTTTGGAATAAAGATCTTTTCTGAACATCAATGTGGTTATTATTCAGGAGAATGGGAAATTTTTCTCTCCATTACAGCGCTGAGGAGGCTTGAACGCATGCTCCCAGTATCCAAAATATCAAAGCGTTAGCATAATTACTATTTCAAGTAGAAGGGACCCAACTGTTTCCCCACTCCTCTCCACAATTTCTCGCGGAAAACTTCAAAGGCCTTCCGTCACTGTTCTTTTTATAACCCAGCTTTTTCTTCAGCAGTTAGACAAAAGGAGCAGAAAACAAACCAAGGACATGAGTACAAAAGCAGGCGAAGCGGTCAAACACAGAGCCACGGATCTAAGATATCTGACAGATCCATCACAGAGTCAGTGATTGGGTTACTCATGGCTCGCAGATTCCCCAGAGGAGGACGGGTGAGACGGAAGACGAGCTGTTTTGTGGGATGTAGAAAATGTTGTCTTTTCCATTTTTATGTAACAGTGGTCATTATTCTGTCGGGGCTGCGAAGCCTATTAAAAGGCATGACTCAGTTGAGATTCAGCTCATCATGTGAGGGGTAATGGCCAAACATTTTCAGAATGAGTGAAGGGGAGAAAGTGAGATAACGAGCAGTGGTCATCTAGGTTAAGATAAATATTCTTACAGCCATCCTCTCTCAATCCATCCTCAGTGCTTGTGGCCCCTTTAGCACAGAGACCCCAGAGAGGACTGCAGTATTTATCCCTCCGTCACCTCTCACCTTCTCATCGTTATCGCTCCATCCTGCCACTCTCACTCACACTCTCCGGTAAACACTGGCCTGAACAAACAGAAGCAAGCGCTGCATTTGCTTTCATTCAAAGACAGCCATCGTGCTGCTTTTCCAATCCGATAATACACCCTACTCCTACTTTTTGTTTAACTGCTTCTGGGCTCATGTCAGAGGCAAGAGTGGAAAATTCCACAGTGGTAAGATAACTTCACTCCTGAGCTGCCTCATTCCAAATTAAAGGCATGTGTGGAATTTCATGCCAGAGCACTGACATGGGAGAGAAGACGATGGAGAAGAGGGCGAAGATGTCAGAGGGAATAGAGGAGAGGAGTCGCAGAAAGAAACAATCTACTACCACTTCTTCCTTCACTGCGGCTTTCCCTATCTGGCTACTCTCTCACCTCGTCTCGCTCCACCTACCCTCCCCCCGATGAGGGCCCAGAGAATAAAGGCATTATAAAGGCTCAAGCCCGGCTGCACATGCCACAAATGCCTATTTAATCAAAAGAAAATAAACCTGGCCAAATTCACATATTGGTGTCTGCATAAGTTAACCTGCGTGGAGAATTGGAATCTGCTGTTGGAGCGTGGAGGCTTCTGGCCCATGTCTCTTTACCCCCACGCCTGCTACCTAAACACAGCAGAGGAAGGCACACCCTCCACTCAGCTCGTACATTATGTTTGAGAAAATGAACCCCAATGAAAATATGGCTCTTGATTCACATTCTTATCAAAGAAAATTTTCAATAAATAACTTTACAGAATTTCCTTTTTTCCACATTCATGCATGTGGAAGGATAATGAAATATGATAAGAAAAATAATCTAGTTTGGGTGTTCCATGCTCTGAAATAAGCAAATGTTTTTCCTGCTGTAGCAATTGAGCTTTCAGTGCCTTCCAACATCCAGAGACTAACCGCTTTGCAAGGACTTGTATCTGCCTCCACATCAGCTGAATTCTTACGAGCCCTCCATCCCCGAAAAAACAGCTTTTGGGGCTTTCTCCGAACCACAACACAGCTCTTGTTACAGAGTATTTGAGGCTGGATTTTTGCGGAGAACGGCCTCCATCCAGGAAAAAAGCATCAACATCACACTGCTCTTAGCCCTCGTCCGCATGGCCTCTTCCTCTCCTCTCCATTATCCAAGTCAGGGCTATCGTGTTACCATAATGAATCCCTGTAGAGGAAAGGCCTGTCTCTCCCGGGCCCCCAGTCAGGCTCCGATCCCCCCTCTCACTTCTCTCTGTTCCTCTTCTTTTCTTATTACTCCTTTTTTCCAGCCTCTCTTTGTCCATTGCTGCTTAGGGAGACCTAATTAACTCCAACCCCAGCAGCAGTGGAAATACAACACACCTCACACAGCCTCTTCCAAACTCCCAGACAACGATGCTCTATTTCCGGGGCCCCTTCGGATGATATTGGGATGAAGGGATGCTTCCTCATGGATAGGACTACCAGACCAAAAGGTTTTAGACATGCAAAACCTAAACATAACTTAAAGCCAAGGACTGAAATGAACAATAATAGGCTGGTTAATAGGTTTCTTGACATGAAAGCCCCAGGGAGCTTGACCCTCATAACCTTTGCCGATGTGACCTATTGACTCTGCTTGAGGGGAGCATACAAGGCCGAATAATGCACGAGATTGATTGCTACTATTAAACATAGCAGCGCATGGAGTGAAATGTTAAAGTATAGTGATATTACAGCCATATTTAAGGGTTTACAGCGATAATACTGAGCACAAAAGATACTGATTCACTGCTCACTGAGTGATTCATTGCTGAGGCATAATATTTAAAGAGCAATGTTCCTGCACTATAGCTTTCTGAACTGTTGGTTATTGCAGGGCAGCTTCACCCAAATGACTCCAAATGAAAGCTAATGTTGCTCTGTGTCTGCTGGATGTGTAAATAGGCAGCTGTTTGCTAACATGTTTGTCATATCAACTTTACAAGGTGATGTTTACAGCTTGTTGCCCTGTCCCCAAGTGGTCAAATTAAGTAATGCAGGTTATATGTAAGAAGTAAAATATATGAGACCATTTCAAAATGTATTGGCGATTCCTAATGGTAGGTCAACCCCGCTCCACTGATCTGACCTGAGGACAACGAGCTGAAAGCAACACACAGACTGCACCAATTTCACAGTTTTTGTCTCTTTTTTTTCAAGCAAAAATCAATGTCATCAGAGTGATTTTAAAGAAGCTACAGTCAACTAAAATTCTAGACAATAGGGGCTTTAATAAAGTAAAAAACCTTTGTTTTTGTGGAATTTTGACTGTCAATCTCAATAGGTGATTATTTTGTCCCATCCCTAGCTAGAAATCACCAAGAGAAACTGAAGTAAACAAGCCACATTGAGAGAAAGTGGATACAGTTAAAAAGTACAGGTCAATCAGTCTGGTAAACCAGTCAGCCAGCCAGCCAGCCAGCCAACCTCCCATGTAAGTGGGCCGCTACAGATTCTCTCTAATGAGCTGGGAGCCTCTGATCCAGTTGGCCTCGCCACATTCCACTGGCTCTAATAAGACCTTGTCCTGCTCTGTGAGCTGATAGCAGCTTCATTAACCACACTATGAACCTGCACAGGAAGCCGATAGGGTTTTTTATTGGGGTTTTATTACACAAGAGGAACCAGGGCCAGTTTAATTGGAGCCAATGAGGAAGGTGGGAGAGGCGGAAAGGAGAGAGCAGAGGCGGTAATCTGCGTTTCATCTCTGCCTTTTCCGCTATTCTCCCTGATCTTGAGGAAATCAGAGGTGGAGGCGAAGGGAGAGATGAATAGAAATGTGCCACAAAAATAGGATAATACTCCTGAGGATGAGTTTATGTTTGTTCCCTTTCTCTCATTCCTGCACAGCTAACCTCAATCCTGTTGTGCCGATGGCAGGCATCAGGAGCTGTTTGAGGCAAGGAGTTGTGATGTGTGACAGAAACGGAATTTTGGTTGATTCTAAGTATGGATACCTCCATAGTTAGTTCAGCGCCTATATTTATCCAACCTCTCAGTGTAGATTTTTCATGTCAGAGTGCAAGAGGTGATACAAGATCTGCACTCCCAATTTTAGCTGCAGAGATAAATATGAGGTGTAGGCCTTGTTCTCTGTGACAACAGGCACTCATAGTGATGCTGTGATGACAGAGATACAGTACTATTGCCCTATTTTTGATTTAAAAAAATATAAAAATCCGATTACCCTTCCGTGATGCACACTCAACACATCTGGATGAGTTCATGTGACATTGTGGGGGTGTGACTGAACACTGGGTTCCATGGACTATCCACAGACACAATACTGATCTATGTGTGCCTGCCAGCAGAGCCACTCAGAGCTCATGCTGAAATACAGAGCTGCCTTTGTGGCTTCCACCCTCACATCCATATTGTCCTGAACTGAGCCCACCAAGTTTCTGTCCTTCCCTTGTAGCATCTCCACCTTCCAGGGGAAAAAAGCACTGATTCATGCTGCCTTACAAAGCCAAGATAGCCACAGCAAGCCTTGACTAAAGCTGGTTGTAGACAAACATACGGCATCAGGCTTGTTGTGTTCACTTTAGCAGATTGTAGAGATTTAAATTCTACACCCAAAAAGGTCCAAAGTCTGGTTCTAGCCAACAAATATGTGAATATTACACTATGTTGTTCCAATACAAAAGAAAAAGTGATAATATCAGAAGGTTAATGAGCCATTCCAAGTGTCATTACTTGAAACACCTTAGCTAACGGTTAGGTTTAAGCTAACAGCTGTTAAGCTAGTTAAAGTTTTGTTAAAGTTAAGGTTGGGTGTGGGCAACAAAACCAATATTGCTGAGTTTAAAATACAGCATTTAAGAGTTTGAGTTTGTTATCCTTTATAAATAAGGCAGCAGCTGAATCCAGTCATAGAAAATAAAAACAGCTAAACTAGTCCTGCTAAAACGGTAATTAGCCTAGCTTAGCAGAGTAGCGGTAGCTGCCATCTCACCTTTTGACTCTAGTGGTAATAGTAATTATAAAATAATTTATTACATTAATTTCAAGATAATTATTAACAAATAATTAGTAGTAGATAGATTTTCCACAGGTCTATGAGAATGATTTCAATGAAAGAAGGCATTACATCCTATCAATTTGTTAGGGTTGACCCATTCAGCCTGAAAGCTCGGTAGCTTCAAAGAGTCATTTCCCTCTCTAGTCCCAGCTCCTAACAGCAGGCTAATGATGAGTTTGAATAAGTCCCTCTCTGTAGGGCACCGGCAAGGCTTGTTTTCAGTCTGTCTCATTTCATTTCCGTCACTCTTCTTATGCACAGACCTCCAATTTGTACTTACTGGAATACAGTGAGGCAGAGTAAAAAAATTTCAGGAATTCACCATCCACCTACAAGTGACATCTGAAATTAATTGTGCATGGAGGAGTAGAGGGGGGAAATGTTTTCCATAGAAGTGAAACGGGTGGAGGTCGCAGTCTATATTGCATGAGCAATACCGCTGAAGGAAAACAATCTTTTACACTGAGGGGGAATGAAATACTGCGGCTTTGATTGGAAAAATAATAGAAAAAAAGAGGAGCCCCTAGTTTCTGATTATAAAAACAGAGTCTCTGAATTGTATCTTTATGATTTCATGGAATGAATGCCATTAGGTCTGAATGGATGGTAGCCAAAGGAACCCAAACACAGAAGAGAGCCTGACCTAAAAATATGTTAAAGCGGTATGCTGCCCATTTTAACATATGCACATGCATTATTTTGTGCTGCAACAAAGTTAAGTGTTTGTGAACTTGCACCAAAATATGATAAAACTATAAATAGGAGCGAACCATTCAATTTCACTGGGATATAAAATCAGGGGCTGCTCCACAGAATTGTTGGAGCCATAAGATGCTAAAATGAGATGTCACACCAAATAAACTTTATAGTCCAGCTTTACCAGGGTTGCCAACTTTGGTTACCTGGCTGGAGTGAGATTTTGATGACTAAATGGCTCAAACGCACGCCACACCACAAAGCATAACTTAACACATATCATGACAATCCCACTGTACATTGTCAGATACATTGTGCCTGTTACAGATACATAAACTAACTACGCCACACCCACAATGAGGGATGAGAGAACCCTTGTTCTTAAAGAAAGCAGAGGAAGGCCCCATGCTATTCAATTAAATTAAACATATCGAAGCTGATTAGAAAAAAACCCTCATCTTTATTCATAACAGTTTGCAATTCATAAATCATTAATACCCACTGAGAAGTTGTGCAGGAATGATGTAATAACAATGAGACCTAAGGAGACCATAGGCTCTACAACCATTTCAGTGTTTCCACACCAAAGTCACTCATATTTGGGTAGATGTAGTCAAAAAATGAAGCAAATACAAGAGAGAAAACATACAATCAAATACTATGTGGTGTCACAAAGAGACTGGGTGCCCAAGTATATCTTATACAGCCTAGTTTGAGTGCTTTCTATTATATGCTGCAGCAGCAGACTTGGACTTTGTTACTACCTCCATAGGTGGTTCTTATTTGTAGCAGAGTGGTTGAATGCCTGCACTTTTAATGCACATGATGGATGACAATGTCCCATCTAGAGCAAGTCGGTTCCTGGTGTCAGTTTTGATGAGGCCGATTAATGAGAACAGTTGCTCCAAGTCAGCATTTAAGTGCGGTAAGCACAGCACAAGCTGTGCCACCTTCCCAAGTCTTGCTGCCTTGAAGAATTTGGTGACATCACATGAGGGAATCTCACCAGCTTCATGCACCCTTGTCAGAGTGGCTTTTGTTGTCAATCCAAGACCAAGTTGGAAGTGTGAAGGGCAAAAAAGACAAGACACTTTTTTTCACTATCCATCTTGCAGCATTTTGCCCACACTATTCAATTTATTTATATAGCGCCAATTCATAACAGAAGTTATCTCATTGCACCTTTCCTACAGAGCAGGTCTAGGCCGTACTCTTTATAATATTATTTACAGAGACCCAACAATTCCCACCAAGCACTTTGGCGACAGTGACAAGGAAAAAATTCCTTTAAGAGGCAGAAACCTTGAGCAGAACCAGACTCAGGGTGGGTGGCCATCCGCCGCTGCTGTGTTGGGGTGAGAGAGAGAGAGGGAGAGAGCGAGCATACAGTAGCATAATGCAAATTCCATGTAGGATTTTAAATAATAACAATGTAATGGTAATAATAATATTAATAAAACAATAATAGTAATGATAATGATAATAATAATAATAAGACTAATAATAATAATTGTAGTAGCAGTTGTTCAACAGGAACATGGGACCAAGAAGATCATAGATCCCGACTCTGCAGCTCCGGAGGCAGAAATACCTACTGAAAGCGACAGAAGGAGAGGAGAGAGGCAAGAAAGCACAAAACTACGGGAGAAAGAAGATGTAGAGTTAGTAACATGCAGTAACAATGGGATAAGAATGCACACAGATGGAGAGGGAGAGGAGGAGAGAGGTGCGTCATGGGAAGGCTCCCAGCAGTCTAGGTCTATAGCAGCATAACTAAGGGAGGGTTCAGGACTCACCTGAGCCTGCCCTAACTATAAGTTCTATCAAAGAGGGAAGTCTTAAGTCTACTCTTAAATGTGGAGATGGTGTCTGCCTCCTGAACCAAAACTAGGATCTGATTCTACAGGAGAGGAGCTTGATAGCTGAAGGCTCTGGCTCGCATCTACTTTTGGAGACTCTAGGAACGACAAGTAACCCTACATTCTGGGAGGGCAGTGTTCTAACGAGGTAATAGGGTATTATAAACCTGACCATTAAGAGCTTTGTAGGTGAGGAGAAGGATTTTAAATTCTATTCTGGATTTTACAGGGAGCCAGTGCAGAGAAGCTAATACTGGAAAAATATTATCTCTTTTCCGAGTTCTTGTCAGTACACGTGCCGCAGCATTCTGGATCAACTGGAGAGTCTTAAGGGACTTATTTGGGCAGTCTAATAATAAGGAATTGCAATAGTCCAACCTAGAAGTAACAAATGCATGGACTATCGTAGAAAATCAACTCTTCTCTCTACTTAGAATCTTCACCTCGCTTAAGTTCTAAGTAGAGAGAAGAGTTGGTTTGAACGGGGTGTCAAGGAAGCCATTTTTGTGAAAAAAGAAAACCCCTTTTAGAACAGAAATGGTGGTCTGAAATTCAATCTGCCCAAAGTTTACTACAGTGTATTAGCACCTTGGTCACGCCAATCATATGCTAATCAGGTACTTAACAGTGATGAGGGAGGTGCAGCCAGAAAACAATAGGCCTGATTACTGATTACTGGGCCATCGTGGAAACAATTAGGTCAGTTTCAGGTGAAACTAGCTAATCAACAGATACTCAGGTAGACTCCTTCCTGAGGGCAGGGCTTATGTAACACAGAGTAGCTTAAATTTCTGAGTTCCCGTTCCATTTTTTCACAATTGAGAATGACTTCCGGATGGGAGCCGAAACGTCTTGATTCTGAAAACAGTGTCCAGATGACTACGACTGAAACCTTTTCTATGATAGAACACTCCTGGACGAATGAGGGACTACACCGTCTTATTTTGAAAAATGCATGGACTAGTTTTTCTGCATCATTTTGAGACAGGTTGTGCATGATTGTTTGCTACAGAGCTTTCAGGCTGTTACCTAGGTAAAAAAAAGGCAGTCCTTGAAGTTTGTTTTATGTGGGAGTTAAAGGACAAATCCTGATCAAAGATAACTCAAAGATTCCTTACGGTGGTTCTAAAGGCCAGGTCAATGCCATCTAGAGTAACTATATTGGATAATGTGTCTCAGAGGTGTTTTGGACCAAGTACAATAACTTCAGTTTTGTCTGAGTTTAACATCAGAAAATTGCATGTCATCCAGGTTTTTATGTCCTTAAAGCATACTTGAAGTTTAGCTAACTGATTAGTTTCACTTGGCTTGATCAATAGATATAATTGGGTATCATCCGCATAACAATGAAAGTTTATGGAGTGTTTCCTAATAATATTGCCTAAAGGAAGGATATATAAATGTGAATAGAATTGGTCCAAGCACAGAATCTTGTGGAACTCCATGACTAACTTTGGCGTGCTTGTAGGATTCATCCAGATTGGTAGAACATCATTTCCTTTCAAGTTTTCGCAATGTTTGCTTTAACTTGCAGGTTTGGGGGTTATACCATGGAGCTAACCTTCTTTGTTTTCTTCTATCTTATTTTTTAGAGGGGCAATAGAGACGAGTGTCGTTCGTAATCAGCCTGCAGAACTATCAACAAGATGATCAATTTTGGAGGAACTGAAATTAGCATAGGAGTCCTCTGTTATATTGTGACATGGCATTGAATTAAATGCAGATGGAATCACTTCCTTAAATTTAGCTACAGCACTGTCAGATAGACATCTAGTGTATGAGTATTTGTCTAATGGCGTGTAGTCCAGTAATAGGAGTTCAAAAGTTATTAAATAATGGTCCGATATAGAAAGATTCTTTGGAAAGACTTTTAAATGTTCCATTTGAATGCCAAATACCAGAACAAGGTCGAGAGTGTGATTATAACAGTGAGTGGGTTTATGTACACTCTGACAGAAGCCAATCAAATCTAATAATGAGATAAACGCAGTACATTATCAACATCCACATGAATATTAAAATCACCTACAATAATTACTTTATCTGTTTTAAGGACTAAACTTGATAAAAACTCTGAGAATTCAGATAAAATTCAGAATAAGGACCAGGAGCATGGTATACTATAACAAATAAAATAAAATAGCGCAGATACAGGACCACATATTAAGGAGTAGAGTATGTAAATTAAACCTACTGACTCCAAACACTGTGGCAGCTACTGGCAGCTACTGGCAGCTTGTGGCACCCTGTGGCACTCTTTGGCAGCTATTGGCACCCTGCGGCACTCTGTGTCAGATAGTGACACTCTGCGGCAGCGAGTGGCACCCTGTGGCAAATATTAAGATATTTTCACAATTGTATTTTTTATTAAATATTTTAATAATTTATATCACTTAACTGTGTCAGTGTCCATTGTCACTCTGCTGCTGCTTATGTTACAAAGAAGTGAAAAACAAACACAAAACAGTGAAAAACAAGTTTGTAAATAAAAATGTCAAATGTCAAAAAAACTGGGTTTTGGCAAACCGGGCAGTTACTTTGGTAACGGCCAAAAAAACTCCTCAAACACCGTCACACACACACACACATACACACACACACACGATAGATGGTAAACTGACAGTGTTATGAGTCTGTGTTTAATTCGGAGCGTATCTGATCCACCAACTAGCACATATTTTAGTGATAAAATTGTAATTTTTGGAACGGTTTGTATCTCATTCCCACGGTCTTCTCCCACTAACATAGCGTAGTTAACCAACGGACGCTGGCAGTGAGTTGTCATTTTTGTGACTGCTCCTATGATCTTGGACTCAAATGCTAATAGTTGCATGGGTGTTGAAACTTGTTTAGATTCATTTTGATAACCCTTAGCCTATTTATAGACTTTGTTATCTTTAAAATATAACAAAACAATTAATATAATGAATTGTTCACATTTTAATATCAATTGACAGCATTTTGTGGAAAGGTCAAACATTCAGTGTAATATTTAAATAAACTTGGTACTGTGTTTCAATACACTGACTCCTAATTGTTTATTGTATCCTGTTTTGTCTTCATACAATGTAATTATCACTTATTGTTATTGCACCATTGCTTTTAGTCTTGGTGTCCTATATTTTGGCCAATAAATTTGTCAAAGTGGCCTTGTCCTAAAAATGACTTAATTCCAGGCCTGTAATACAGGATCCTGATACAGACTTGCTTAATGGTAAATGGCTACATTTATATAGCACTTTTATCCAAAGCACTTTACAAGGTTTTTGCCACCCATTCACAAGCTACCACGCAGCAATTTGGGGTTCAGTGTCTTGCCCACGGACACTTTGACGTGTGGACAGGAAGAAGTGGGTAGTGAACAGCCAACCCTGTGATCAGTGGATGCCAGTGGACCCGCTCTACCTCCCGAGCCACAGCTGTCCCCTTTTCAAGCTCTTCCTTGCTACACCAGCTCATTGGTAAAGCTGAACAGCGTCTTTGTTAATTAATTAATGGTGTGCAAAGTGAACACTGTTTCTATTTTGTCATTACAATTAGTACAACTTAACAAAAGCCAGCTCCCACACACCAACAATCTTTTTAAAGTTTTGATTAATACTGACATTATTTTTCCTATAGCTGTCATTCCTATTATTACTAATTTATTAATATTAACACTACAATTACTATTCTACATTGCACATAAAATTGAATTGAATTAATAGCTACATTTCAGTACAACATCAAGGAAGAGCCTGAAAAAGGTTGCTGTACCGAAACGTAGCTATTCAATCATAACTTTAAAAAGATTGTTACTTGCAGTAAATTTTAGCATTGGGGGCCTTTTAGTCAGTGATTAGCAGGTCAGCTGAACATGCAAAAATAAGAAATTTGTCTACATGAAAGTACACAGTTTAACATGAAATATATATATGAGGTTTTCAATAATGAACGAATGAGCAGTTCTTTAAGGGAAACCAACAACCTCTTATAAACTTAACAATGATAACTCAATTTTAACTAAAAAACTGTCTCAGAACTTTGTTTCCATTTCCCCTGTAATAAGTACCAAATGACTTTGTTCTTTCCAGGACACTTCCCTGGAAATTGTTAGGAAATTACAGACATGTGAAATAAAGCATTACCCTATTTATATTTACTTCAAGGAAGAAACTCTCAACTCCTATATATAAATACTGTACATCAAATCCATTTCAGCCTCTTCATGGCACAGAGGCAGCTTTGTCAAAACAACAAAACACATGTGATTGTGAGTATAAACGCAGCAGCCTGAGCTCTGGGGACTTGTATATATGTGGCATCACACATGCAATCTCCAGTCACGGAGTAAAGGCACCCCGGAGAGCTTGCTGGAGCGCTGTGGATGAGCGGGGTGCGTTTCCATGGATACCCACCCATGTCCTGATCACAGTGGTACAATGGCCATGTGTGCTTGTGTATGGTGTACCCATGTGACAGTTCATCTTCTGTCACAGCACGCAGTCACTGCCCAGTCAACAGGGGCCTGATCTGGCCAGTACTGAATGGATGTAGCCTCTCTACTGTCCAGTGAGAGAAAGAATGTGCAAACCACCACGGTTTCTGACACTTTCGTTGCCAGTAAATCTGTGCCAGGCTCCAATTAGGCAGCCATGCGTCCTACACTGAAACAATGGTATTGTTGGTGGGTACAGTAAGTCTCAGGCATTCCCATACAGTGTAAACAAATAGCGTAAATCATCGACTTAGTCACCAGTAGTTTACCTCATGTTTTCATTGTAGAGGGACATGGAGATACAGGCTGCTGCATTTTGACTGGGGTCACTTGAATGTAGCTTTCAATAACCACATTTTTCAGCCAGTTCCACTTCAGTTACACAGTAGAAGCTCTGCAGCCAGAGATACACACAGTGATAACCTCAGGGTCTTTGGTGTGCAGCAAGTGCATTCCAGCACTCGATCTCACCATGTGCTATGCAAGGCCAACTGAGGTGTCGATGAGTGGGAAACCTAGGAGTAAGGGGGAGGTTGGGTCTCCCAGGACGCTTGTCCCTCAACCACGGAAACTAGTGCAATGACCTCTCACAATCTTGCGGGGACAATTCATGGAACTGCAGGGGGAAGTGCTTTGGAGATTACGTTCTCCACACTGCTCACAGGTCTTTGTGGAGTTGGTGGAGGTAAGTGGAAGGAGTGGCGTGGTGATCGGATGGCTTGATAAAATAACTTCTGAAAGTGCTCCAACTGATAAGGCCTCCACATCAAACACCATGTTGTCCAGGAGCAAAATCCTTTTCCTCGAACACTAACAGCATTCTGTGAAAGAAGCTGCTCAAGACTTACATTTTTTTAGGGGGCATTCAACCTCAAATGCATGCCAAGATCTTTTTCCATTTCTGGCTGTTTTTCCTACTTTTTCTCCCTCGCTGTGTCTCAAATCCCTCCCATGTTTTTCAAACCCTCGGGCCACCTTTTTACATTCTTTCAGGCTCTGAAGGCGCATTATGAGCCAAGAAAAAGGCAGCAACATAAACTCTGGCGATCGCCCCGCAGAACTGCTGGACTTCCTGAGAGAGGGCCAATCCATCTTAGACTTTTCGCCAGTTTTCCTAATAAATCAGAGCCCAATGTGCCGCCTGCAACCACTGAGGGGGAAGGTCACTGCTGGGCAGGTTAGCCAGACACAACCATGGTCTCTTTGCAGACTTAAGTGCTCTATCACTGGGAGATGGTCACATAAAACCTTGACAGTGCAATGCTTGGGATGAGCTAGAAAAAAACATGATTAACCTTGACATTGACCTGTGGAAACCTTTTGGCAAGTGGCCACAGTTTTTATCTATCCCTATAATTACCTTATAAACTGTTCAATAAATGGAGAGAGTGCCATCAAAGAGGGATCTATAAATAAATAAAAAACAGTAGAGCACATTCTAAACCACCAACTACAAATCAGAAGAATCACGGCGCTGACATCTAGCTCATTCAAATGAACCCTACAACACCCAGCTGTCCCATTTCATCAAATGGCTACGTCACTCCTTTCCTCCCATCAGTGCCGTGCCCCCATGGCAGAGGGTGGACGGGTGGAAGGAGGGGAGGGGGAGGTAGTTAAAAGTCTATCTTCTCACCCTCCTGACCTCCCACGACAATGAGTGGAAAAACAGCCATGGGCTGCACGCTCCCCGCTCCTCAAACACTGTCCCATGGGCCTGAAGCACACATATACAAACACACTCAGTCGCACTCATAGGACTTGGACCTGCAGATGCACTCTTAACACATGCACCCGAAGGTCTTTTCTCGTTCCTCTATCTCACAGACACATACGTACACTCAAGTTATGTAACTTAGAAAAAAAATTGGAAGTGAATGACTTGTGACCTTTGGTGTTTCGACTTCTTACCAACTTCGGCTTGGACTACATTGCAAGCAATGTGATTAGTGGACACAGGAATTGTAAGCTGGAAACTGAATTAAAAAGTGACATGTCTCTTTTCACATATTTAACATGACATTTTTTCAGAGAGGTCAATCCATTCTACAGGCTTCACCACAAAGCTGGCCGACTTTGGTTACAATGAACTGGGTGACCAAGTTGATGGGCTGTCTACTTCTATATAAATTTAACACACACTAGCACCATTCTGTCACTGTTTTACATCATTTGCTGCTAAAAACTTTAATCCAGATGTAACAGTTGAGAATGTGTTGTTTGAGTGTTTTTTGTACCGTTTTTACCATAATTTGTTTAGAAAGTGATAGCCTATAGAGCCATGAAAGGGACACAAGGCCGTAAAGGGTTATCAGATGAATCAAAAATATAAATGAATACATTAACAATTCTATTAGTTAAACAGTTTAAATGCAGTGTAAACATAAATATAAGGCTTTTTACTTTTCCTTTAACTTTTTATTTTATTCTCCTATTTCTCTCTCACTAGCTCATTTTACTTTTTTGGTCTTTACTCATTTATTTATATGCTATTTTCCCCAAGAAACACGTCAAATGCATCAGACTAGCACAACAAATGACTGTGTGGCTAGCTAGCTTACCTAAAAAAACAGGTAGCTAAACACACTGAGAACCAGCCTTTTCAACTAGCTACTGCACCTAGCTGAAGCTAACTTAATCATAAAACTAAAGATCATCCATAATGCATTCTACTGTAGTGTTACTATATAAAGTCATGTTACTGTAGTTAAGGTTTTTAGCTAGCAAGCTAACGATAACAAATTAGCTAGCTTTTGATAACTATACGTTTACAGTGAATAAGACACATAGACTTAAACAATTTTATTACACCAAGAGTACCCGGAGAAGTTTTTCATAATTGTTAATGCAGCATAGAAATTGATAGTGTTAGCTGACTGCGCGTCTTGGTTGTTGGCTGACTTAAACTGACTCAGTTATCACAAACTTGAATTAAGCATTCTAGCAACTAGCGCAGTGGGTAATGGAAGATGATGTTATGGAGATTATAGTGACCATGAATGGCTGATTAGTGTAGAGCGACGCTACAACAGTATGTAATATAGATGATTACAACTTCACTTGCTCTAGTGTAGATTTATGATGAAAGTTAGCTTCAGCTGGGTAGCTAAAGAGGGCTGGTGCTCAGTGTGCTTAGCTGCCAGTGTTTTCAGGTAAGGTAACTTGCCACAAAGACCTCTAATTGCTAGTAATTGCTAGTATCTAGTATGATGTTATACATCAGGAGTTAAAAAATAAAATGAGCTAGTCTGAGATAAACAGAAGAGTGAAATAAATAAGGCTTTAATTAATTCTGTCAAGTTATTGTAGGTAAAGAAAAACAATAAAAGCTTTTCTCTTTACCAACTAATTGGAGATTAAAGTATTAAAGTTAGAATGTCTTTCTACACTCCTTTTAACTAATAGTAGGCCTACTGATGTATTCAGTTATATTTTTCACACGTCTGATACCCTTTTACTGCCTTTTGTCGGTTTTGGGGCACCATAATAACCAATCCCAGTGTTTTCAGTTTGCAATAAAAGGTTGATTATTCCATCTGTATTGTAATATTAATACAAAAAAATATATCCATAGTGATTTTGTTTGAGGTGTAAGCAGATGATGTTGGTGATTACTGGAAATTATAACATCCATGTACAACAGATTTTTAATCAAATGAACCTGTGATTCTATAGAATTAGCTCCTGCATGAGCATCTGGCAGGACTTGCATCAGTTTCCACAGTACTGGCTTTATTAACAACAAAGTAGGTAAGTCTACAGTAAAGTACCCAGTTATCACTCCCTTATTCCAGGTCCCAAACAAATGCACATACAGGCCTCAGTAACTCCCTCCAGTGTCCACATTTGGAACTATAGTCCAGCAGATGAGTTCCACTGCAAAAGCTGCTCCTCACCTCCTCAGTGAGGCTTCAGACAATAACACCAGAAGGTGTCCACCAATGAATGAGTTAAAGTAATAGTAAGAGGATGGAGCTGATTTCTGAGATCTCCCAAGACTCTTAGCTTTTCTTTTGCTGATTGTTATTCTTCAATGATTCCAGCAAGCTCTTGATCCTCTCACTGGCCGGCTCCCTTCTCCTTTTCTTGCGACTTTTGATCCCTGCAACCTGGGAGGGCAGGAGGAGGGTAGCGAGTCCCCAAGGTGTGAGAGTGTTGCCTTCATTACCACATCTGGGTGTGTTGGTTCCACTCTGCTGGAGCAGCCAGGAGCTCTCCTGACACAAAGCCACAAAGCGGTCTAGCTGTGTGGCATTGACGTTCTTGCTGACATTCAGAGAGGTTTCGAACGGGTTCTGGATGTGCAGCGGGGCTACCTCCGGCTTGTTCTGCTCTTTGCCCTAGAGAGAGGGAAGGGGACAATGCTGGCAGATGAAAACACATTCCTGAGCTGCAGCAGCCATAAGGCCCATATGTACTGTATGTTACAGTCCATCTATCTTGTTGGTCATGGTTTAGCTCTTTGCTGCTGTATCTGGGGCACTTCTAGCTGACTGGAACACCTCTCCACAGGCTAGCAGATGGGAGAGGGAGAGACATGGACATGGCTCTGGAAGACAATTTGACTTGAGTTGTGAAAAGGGACAAGAATTTGGAAAAGGGAAGAAAAAAATGGTAAGACTGAGCTAGACTGATATGAAAACCATTTATGCACACCGGATGTGTTAGCAATGAAAGCATATATGATCTGTACCTCTGTCTAGCAGTCGTGGCCATCAAATGAACCATCAATATGTGGGTCAGAGAGAAGTCAAGAACCTTCCATGGTACTTTGCATGCCGTATCCTGCCTAAAGCCTGACAGTAAAGGGGCTAGAGGGATAAAGGGATGGAGCTGTGGGGGGCGGGAGGGACAGGAGATGGCAACATAAAGCCATCAATCAGAGGAGGGGAGTGAACTGAAGAATTCTAACACAGTTAAGCAGATTTATGGCTGTTGTGAAACTGGTGAAAGCCTATATGCATGGGTCACGGCTACAGTCTACCTGCAGCTTTCCTCTGCTGTGTCAAACTTGATATTAGTCTCACATATTAGGCTGTAGGGTCTCTCTTTCACAGAGGCATCAATTCATTAAACTCCAAGAACTAGCAAAATCCCTGCATCTCATATAATGTGCCACCAAAGCATGAACACCTACTTCATCAACTAAATTTAAAGTGGCAAAAGCAATAGGTGATGAATAGGATATTATTTAATATTACACATTTTTAGAGGTAGGTTAATTAACTATCCTGTACAGCTAGAGAGGAAAAAATAGCCCTGAATACTCCCCCTGATATTACCTTTCAGACATGATTTGGAAACAGATTTCCAACCCTTTTTGATCTTTCTTTTCCATTTTATTTATAAAAACTCAAAGGTCCACAGTGGACACTATTTCAGTGCCTATAAAAAGTATTACGCAGGCACAAACAGGCTGATAATGGGTCTAAATAGAATAAATATGTGTTTGTTTACACTTAGCCTGGTGGAGCTTCTAATTGGGATCTAAGTTCAAGGGGGCCGGGCCCCGTGGGGCCGGCATCAATCACATATGACAAGGACAGCTGTCATCTGTGTGTGTGGGAAGACGCCATGCACCAAACACTGCCTTTATTACCAACAGATTTCTCTGCTGAAACTCAGCTCTGGGGCTGGGAGGAAACATTGAAAGGAGGCTCAACTGGGTTTCCTTTAGTGCTGAAGTTCTTTCCGAATAGATTTTTCTTTATGCTCTGGTTTCAGTGATGCAATGGTTTGATTTTCAAGTCAGATTAGAAGCCATCCAAGTAGCAGGATGGCCTAAGGACTGGAAGGACCATTTTGTGAGTAGAGCCTGACTGGTACTGGATTTTTGAGGCCTTTATCAATAAAGGTATGTCAGAGTTAAATTTATGGCCAATATCCACTTTATTACATAAACACATAACATACCCAAACATTTTTGATCAGGATCCCTTAAATTTCTTATTTTAAAGAATGGTCAGTGCTCTCTGGTGGACAAACAAAATAACCCTGACACTTTTTAAAAATTACAAATCTTTGGCGTTTGTGTACTGACATTTCTTATTACTTAATGTCCGATGTATCGGCAACCAGCTGATATCAGCCGATATCGGCCCGGCCAATTTATTGGTCCAGCTTCAACTGTGAGGATGGAACTTATTTAGAAAACATACTTATTTGATCCTGCACCGTGAGGGTAAAGATCTTTTTTATGGACTATCAACAACTTAAAATTAGCTCAGTTACAGTGTCTCGTGATTTATTAAACATTTCTGTGTGAATAAGTGAATATAATATATTATATAATAAGTGATAGATTTATTATACTAGTAGTACTATTAGCAGTCTTAATAAGGCGAACATGACATGCGTTTAATTTCTCTCTGTGCATGTCTATCTAACCTCGTGCTGCTGCAGCTTTTATGTTAATCTGACAGCATTCAACTCAGACTTGTACTGTGTTGTAAGTCGGTGTAGTCCCTCATTCATCCAGGAGTGTTCTATAGTAGAAAAGGTTTCAGTCGTAGTCATCTGGACACTGTTTTCAGAATCAAGACATTTCGGCTCCCATCCGGAAGTCATTCTCAATTGTTCCATTTTTTCACAATCGAGAATGACTTCCGGATGGGAGCCGAAACGTCTTGATTCTGAAAACAGTGTCCAGATGACTGTGTTGTAAATGTTACAGAAATGTTACTGGGTCATCTATTTAATCTTTTTCAACTTGCGCGTTTTGAAGACAACAGTGACATATTATCACCTTTTAAGATGATATGGCGAACTTTCTGGCAAACAGTTGCTTATTTACACATCCAGTAGTTACGGAGCAACATTATCATTCATTTGGAGTCATGTCTGCGTCCACCTGATGTAAGCAGTGCTGTGGATAGGTTTTCAATGTAGTGAGTCCCCGGGACCCACAGGTGGTCATTTGAGGGGGTCCCCAATAAAATTAGTGTTTTTGACAAATTGTAGTGTTAAACTCATTTTTGAAGTTATATGGTTATAATTATGGTTATATTCATGTATGTTAAAACAACAAACAAATAAAATCCCAAATCTGTAAATACACTGCAGACACAGCAGCTGACAGAAAGAGGTCATATTATACAGAGAAATATTAACTTTTTCTGGGTGAATAAATGTACATGTGACTTATAAAAAGGGAAGCTAAAGGGCAACGAGAATGCTGAGCTTTCAAGTTTCATCATGAGTCATTAATAACACCATACAGCACATCATGTTTAATTAGGAAAGTAGTAGGGCTGCCACTAACGATTATTTTTCTATCGACTAATCTATCGACTATTTTACCGATTAATCGATTAAACACCAACTCATAACACTGTTAATTCGACGTCTATCATGTGTCTGTGTGTGAGAGATGGTATTTAAGGAGTTTTTTTAGCAAAAGTAACTACCTGGTTTCCTGTTTGGTGCTGGAGAGATATTTGCGCAGATGGTAGGAAAAAGGGTTTTTGACAGAGAGGTTTCTTTTGTTTATTTCTATGATTTCAACACAGATTTGTTGTTCACAATGTAGCATTACCAGGGAAAAAATAGGTTGAGCCCCCTGGACGCGTCGATAGGGAGTTTACAGCGTCCTTTCAGATTTTAAAAAGGGACAGTTCACCCCAAAATCAAAAATATTCATTCATATTTATTCATTTTCTGAATTTAATGGGACTATATGGTACTCAGCTTGTGGTGCTCAATGGGCCAAGCGCTAAAAAAAAAACAACCTCACAACAAGGTCTGTGGATTATGTTGAGTAACTGGGTCATGATTTCTGGAAAGAGACATACTTTTTTTTCCAGCTTTGAGCACCACAAGCCCCATTATATTAAAAAATGCAGACATCTCTACGGTCATTATCTCCAGAACAGATTTTGGGGTGAACTGTCCCTTTAACGCGTCAGCGACGCAGGACGTGCACCTATCAACATCACTGTGTAAGTCCAATATTCACTCTCTTTTAGCTCTGTTCTTGGTCTCCACCAACTCCTGAAGGAAATATCTGGCTCTCAAGCTGCTAAATGCTATGTTCACCAGCTATTCACTAACTGTGTGTGTCTGATGTTTGGTGCTGAGCAGGTAGTGTGCAGTGGGACGCTATGAGAGCGGTGAGAGTAAAGTTGTGGGACAGACAGCTAAACAATGAGCTGACACTCATTATAAAAGCTCCATAAAGCTGAGAGGAGCTTCAGAGTCAGGTGACAATTCTCTGTAGGTTTTACATTACGGGCGTCATTTGATAAATTGTTATTATAAAAAGCCGCTTTAAGATGAGCTAAATAATCAAAAGATAATTGTCATCATTGGGCAAATTCTTTCATTACAAGGGACTTTAAATGGATATAAATAATCATACATACCTTTCTGATATTTATGGACATCTTGCTGAATGCAAAAGTGGCGTAGAACTCAAAGAATTCACACAGCAGTTGCTCTGAGACAAAGCAAGACAAGTCAAGTTAGCCGCTAACAGAAACACTGCTATCACTCAAACTGAAATGTAGCCCTGCAGCTCTGATTCTACACACTCGTGCTCACCTAGTGTTTCTGTGTTGCGCTGGAGCTTGATCTTGCTGAAGTCGCTGACAAACGTGCAGTCATTCCCCTCAATCACGCTCTTGTCCGCGGGACCTTGTGGGACGAGAGCGGGGATACAAGGTAAATGCCTTCACAGGCCTACAATGGTCATAAACAAGACACAGATGGATGGTGCTGGTGCATTCATGGAGAGGAAACAGAAAGACAGGGGAAAGGAGAGAGAGCAGGTGCATCTACATGTGTATGTATGAAGGTGGTCAAAGAAAAGAAAAAAGGCTTGGCTGGTTTACTTCTCCAACAATGCCCTTGTTACCAGTCTCTTTCACAACGATGGTGGACGTTGAGGTGGTATGTGTGTCTGTGTGTTACACCACTGTTTAAATAGCTGCCTGTATGTCCGGAGGAGGTGGGGTCATCAACCTTCCCAGAGTGATGGGCCTTTTATTGTCCTGTAAGCACTCTGTGTGATAGAGTCTTTGCTAAAAGAGGCCGGGGAGGGGGGAGGGGGAAGGGGGAGGGGGCGTAGATTGCTTTTGGAA
This sequence comes from Siniperca chuatsi, assembly GCF_020085105.1. Classification (NCBI taxonomy): domain Eukaryota; kingdom Metazoa; phylum Chordata; class Actinopteri; order Centrarchiformes; family Sinipercidae; genus Siniperca; species Siniperca chuatsi. The sequence goes on along the minus strand of NC_058060.1, from coordinate 6,670,966 downwards.
GGCAATTATCAGGCAGCACAAGGTGACAGAGAGAGGGAAAGAGACAGTGATGGAGGAGCTGCAGTGGACTCGCGGGCAGACTGGTGTGCTGGTGGTTACATTATCACAGGACACATTCATTACAAATGTATACATGGTGACAAAAAAGTAAGGTATGCTCTTAAGTCATCTACAGAGGCAAAATGGAAACCACTGGGATTGTAGGAATAAAACACCTGCAGACACGCCGGGCTGCTGATGAAGGAAGTGCTTGGTACTCTAGGTTGGTACCAAGGTTGCTGGCTCATACCTGACATTGAAATGCCGCTGTTGGCTACAGTTATATTCATAAAGTCACGGACAGGTCAAAGAAGCATTGAGAAAGCCCCGAGTAAGAGAAGAGATACTCTAGAGCAGCAGGGTTACCGGCCAGCTCAACAGGATAGGAAAGCACAAAAAACACGTTTGCTTTTCACACTTTCTTTTAATCTTTGTTTTTTGTGAATTATTGAATAACTTTACCTTTCCAAACAAGAGAAAAATGTCACTGGTCAACTAGTCACAACTGGTAGACACATATGTGATGAGGTCGCAAGTAGACACGGCTTCGTTTTAAGGGGTCGCAAGCCAAAATCCCTTGAGAACTTCCTCTCTTGAAATCCTGATCATAAATTGTATAGCTGAAATAATTAGGTTAAAGTTAAAACGATTAGTCGATTAACCCATTATAAGCAACTCATTTGATAATTGATTAATAGTTTAAGTTATTCTTGGTAATAAACTGAATATCCATTGGTTTTGGACTGTTGGTTAGACAAAACAATCTGAACATCTGATGACATCGCCATGGGATTTAGCAAATTTTCTGACATATTATAGATCAAGCGACTATTTGATTAATTGAGAAAATAATCTGCAGATTAATCTGTAATGAAAATAATGTTGGTATTGTCAAAGGTTTTATTTTTTGTTCCTTTTAAGACTGCTAACTCTTTTCAGACCAGAACAGAATTATTCAAGTTCTTTAGATCTGTTAAACTATGAGCGTTTTTTGACAATAGACCTTCCCCATCCCTTCATACGCAATATTCCCCTCCTTTACCTGTTGACCTTACACATATTATGCCTAATTTAAAATACAAAAGTACCTTTATTCCCCCAGTCAGAAATCCCTCAGTTGCCACTTTCTGTAGAATAGTAGACCAGGAGATCTCATCCTTGTTCAAAAATGATTAATATGAATAAAGATTTATCTTTAAAAGAGCGCCAAGCACCTGGTAGTTTGTCCAATGATAATTCTATAGTTATAAGGAGTGACGATAAATTAGGAGCAGTGGTGGTTTTAAATAAGGAAACTTATAGAATTGAAATTTTGCGCCAACTTGGAAATAGTGACTTTTACAGACCCCTAAGTTGTGACCCTACTCTTCAATTCTTCAAATTCTCTTAGTAAAGCCTTGAATTTGATTTCATGTGGCAGCAACACCCAGTACGACCCACTTTCTATACACTCCCTAAAATTCATTCATTCATAAATCATGTATTCAACCAGTCCCTGGGCACCCAAACCAATGAATCAATGTAAATCAATCAATCAATGTAAATAATCATTAGTCACAGCCCTAATAAACTGTTGCATTTCAAACTCTTCCATAAAATGTATTTAACTCCAAATAATCATTATTTTATTAAACGTATCTCCTCCCCACTGTGTGAATTTGAGTGACCAAATTGCCACATTTTTACACATGTATTGGGGTTGCAGGATTTTGGAGGCTGGTGTCTTCCTTGACACTAAAAACACCTTATTGACCTTATTGAGTTATTGCTTTTGATTGATGACTCTTCTTTTGCATTATCAAATCTACAGCAACACATCTTATTTACTGGTCTGACCGAAGCTGTACTGGATGGAAAACCCCATATTAATCTGACCTTACCCAGTGGTTATATTTTTATTGACATACTTTCTATGGAAACCTCAATGAAGTTGAATGCATGGTGCAAAACAACACACCATTAATTCATTTGAACCATTCATTTGTTTTATTTTTTATAGTATATAAATGATTATATGAGTGTTTTGTTCTCTATAAAAGTCTCTGCTTTTCTTTCTTTTATGTTTTTTTGCACCTTCCCAGTTAGGGTTGGGTGATATGGATAAAAATCCTCTATCACAGTATACCTAATTTTATACCACAAAATTGATAAATACCATTCTATAGTAATATTTCTAGGAAATCAATTGGAAAAAATGTTTATGGATACAATAACCAGAGTGGTCTATATGTTTTTAGCTTACCCAGAGAATTAAATACCTGACAATTCAAGGTACATCATCATACAAATGCAAAAATCATATGAAAATCCAATATTACCAGACAGCAGTTGTGCTAATTGTTTGTATCATTGCCCACAACAATCTAATACACAAATATTAAGGAAATAAATACCATGGTATAAACTGTAGAGCAAAATCTATGACAGTAGAGAAATTTGCATAATCTCATGGTATATATTTCGTCATATCGCCCACCCCTAATCCCAGTTTTTGATGGTTTGGAGGTTATGGTGGAGGGGCTGGGGTCAGTAGATGTCACTATTGTGGGAATGGGGTTAGAAGAATGGTACCTGCAAGGTCCCTGAGGTGGTCCAGGGTGGGGATAAGGGGAGAGCTCCTCCTCTGCAGGAAGAAGAGCACCATGACGGTGAGGGAGAAGTTGGTGATCCAGGCCCCGGGGATGCTGCTGGTGATGCCGTGGGCTCTGGCCCAACAGCGCACAGTGAACACCAGGCAACGCACCCGCGGGTCCAGCACTCCGTACAGGTACAGCAGCTCTGTGCTCTTCATTGCCACCCTGTAGAGAACATACAGAATTACTACTGTTCTACACGTTTTAATGGGGCTTTGCTGTGGCTATTCATTCAGCGTTGGGAGTGTAGAGACTTCCAATACAAGTGCAGTCAGTACACTAAACTAAAGTGAATATTGAAATACTTTATATTTTTCAGCTTGCCATATTTTCCAGAATGACTTAAAAGGAATGACTGGATAGATATTAAGTGTCCTGCTCTGGGCCAGCCAAATAGGACATGCTACCACCTATGAAGGAAAACTATACTGCAGCAGCGGCTGTGTTGTAATATTCACTTGGAAATTTAGCCTGGGCTCGGTGTCCCCACATGGGCTTCATGAGCAGTTATATCTACCTTGTTTCACTTAAACTGCACATGACCTACTTGTAATATATTTGTATTTAGTTCTGTATATTATGGTTCTTTGATATTGATATCAAATTATTGGATTTATCAGTAGGCTGCTTTCAGATTATTATGTGTTTTAGTATGAATCCTTATGTAAATTGGTTGTGTTAAATACGTCATTAAGTAAGGGAATCATATTTTCAATGCTATCTATCAATAGTGTAAGCATCCCACTATTGTTTTGTACAGTATATATTTCTAGAAAAGCATAAGTATAAACCTCTTGATGCCAGTCCAAGCCTTTTTGTGTCCTTCATGCTCTTAAATGCTCAGTTCTCAGTTAAAATACATATTTTCCCTCTTACCTGTAGTGCTATTTATCCATCTAGATTGTTTTGGTGTGAGATGCCGAGTTTTGGAGATAATGGCCATAGAGATGTCTGCATTTTTTTAATATAATTTTTTTTTTTTTTTAACTCAACAACAATGTCTCTTTCCAGAAATCATGACCCGGTTATTCAAGATAATCCACAGTCCTTGTTGTGAGTTTTTTTTTTTTTTTTGCCGCTTTGAGCACAACAAGCTGAGTGCCATATAGTCCCATTATATTCAGAAAATGCAGATATCTCTATGGCCGATATATCCAAAACTCATGTATTTTTTGATTTGTGCACATATTCAGCATTATTACTAAACCATTTGGGAATCCTTTTCCACAGTTTTAGTGGGTAGTGTACTCTTTGAAATGGCTGGTTCACTGGTTCACGGTTTTGTTTGTTCTTTACTTGACCATTGTAGGCCTGTAATAAAAGTCTGTATTAAAACACTGTGGCTATAGAACTGTGATTTTAAAAAACCTAAAAAAAAAAAAAAAAAACATGTGAGTATTCAAATATTAGCATAATTTAAAAATTAATTTGATCCCAATACTTCTGAGTTCAGAAAATAAAATACTGTATTATGTTGAATGAAGGGTCAGTGAGACTAAAAGCATAGCAAAACCACCACTAGAGAGCAGCCTTCTGCTCGTCAGTGTCTGCCTTAGTCACACTCAGCTGCTGTTAGTTTTCTTTTTCTTTGACACACACACACACAACACATATATCTAAGGCAGGAAAGTGCTGTGCTTCAAAGATTTCAGAGCATGATTTGAGAAAAGTCCCCCTCACATCCACCCACAGTGGGTGGTTCAACTCCATTTCCTTAGAAACTGCAGTGTGGTTTTCTGTACGTTAGCAGGTGTGTACGTGTCTGTGTTGTACCATCAGCAGAGACCACAATATCTTTAATGTTGGAAGGGAAGAAGTGAAACACAAACAAACCCCCTCTTTGGCCCTCCTGTTTAGTTTCACTGTGGCAAGCATTTAACTGAACCATCACAGCACTTCCTGCCAGAGTCTGGTTTCTGTTTGGGGCTTTGCAACACCAGTGTGGCCAAAACAATATACAGGACAACATAAAACTAGACATTTCTGTGAAGCAAGAGGCCTATGAACAACTCTAATTGACATTTCAATACATGACCATTCCAAGTGAATGAAACTGACCCATTTTTTAACAAACCACTGCACCACCAGAGCCATGACAAATGATTGTTCATACTGTTAATGTATGGTAAATAGGCCGTGGTATTATATGTCCACAGGGTGAATACCTGTTGTTGGCTGTGAGGTCACACTGAAAACCAGAGGGTTGGTGGGCGAAACGGACCAGGGGGCATCGTGCATTGAGAATCTTCTGCACCCCTACACACCCAGGTCCAAACTGATCCACACACTCTGCGATGACGGACAGGGTGCTCTGGGTGACGGCCCGCTCTGAGTTGGCCCTCTTCATCTGGTACTCCAGGGACAGACCTGATTTTGGCTACACACAGATAGTTTAGAGATGTTTAATGATCCTCAAATCCCTCTGCATTTGTTATCTAATGCACTATATTTACTTTACACCATTTTATTTGGGTTTACAAATTCCCAATGCTTCTATGCACTATATTGTGCCCTCCAAAGTTCCCATAATAGAACAAAAAAGTAGTGTCCACTATTGGGTTTTTATTATGTAAGGAAGCAGCACCAACTTGAACTGGTAGGAATTCAGTGTCTTGTTCATACATATCAGCAGGGATTATAAATCACAAGAATTAAAAAACAGTACAGCTGATCACATACATGAGATTGGGGCTGCAACTAACTAGAATTTTCATATTCAATTAGTCTTATTTTCTCGATTAAGAGTTTGGTCTATAAAATGTCCTAAAATAGTGTCAAAATTTCCTAAAGCCCAGGGTTATGTTTTCTAATGCCTTGTTTTGTCTGACCAGCAGTCCAAAACCCAAAGATATTTAGTTTACAATGTTATAAAACATCCCCACAACTGAGAAATGTGACTTAAAATATTAATCGATTATCAAAGCAGGTGCAGATTAATTGACTAAATGGCAAATGGCTGCATTTATATAACACTTTGATACAAAGCACAATTTGCCTCCCATTCACCCTTTCACACACTCACCCGCCAATGGCAGCAAGCCACCATACACAGTGCTGGCCTGAACATCTGGAGCAATTTGGGGTTCACTGACTCACTAAGTGATTAATTGTTTCAGCTCTATATGAGACAACAAAATACTCAACTATAGACAAATAAAAACAAATCTTGAACGATTTAGATACAATGTAATCATCACAATCCCTGACAATCTGGGACAGACTGTATTACATCAGTAACTTTTCACTTTAACCCCCCTATTTAGCATTTATAAGCAAAATAAAAACATTTATTAAATGGTTTATAACACACTATAATGTAGTTGTAAGCAGATATAAGGACAGTTTTGAGTGTTTATTAATGTACAGCAGTATTATCAGCAATTATAACCTCTCCTATGAAGACATATTTTATACTATTAAATTGTGTTTAACTGTATTGTCATTCATTATCTGTTTTATACACCAGCCATTTATGGGTGCCCACAGGAGGACTTTTAAGTTGACAACTATATTAATAAACACTTATATCTGCTTACATCTACATATATATACAAATAGAAATGTATATACTGCTTACAATTGCTAAATAGTGGGTTAAAGTAGTGTTACCATTATTGTACATATTCCTTCTTAGCAAAAGGTTATGGAATTAAACTCTGCTCTTTTACTGTATGTCACCTTAATAACATAAGGAAAAAATTCCAAATGATTTTGATACTTTCAAAACATATAGCTCTGCTGATGTAATATAATTTAGCGATTCCAGGCAACAGTAATTTATGCAAATACTTTACCAAGATAATGTTTGTTTAATTTCAAAGTAAAAGCTTCAAAAAATTGCAAAGAAAAGCTTTAATGCAAAGCAGCCAAGTATGTCTGTAGTATTTTCCCCTCACAACACTCAAATGGCAGCTCAAATGACTGTGGCCACAGCAGCTGGTAGCTGTTTCACTTTTTGGAAAGGCACAGCTATTCAAAGTGGAAAGAGGTGCTTTATTTTGTCCAGCTCAATGTGGTCCAAATAAGCATTACCAAGTACCAAAAAACGTACATATTTTTTCATGGCAGATGTGTTTCCCCTGTTTTATCAAGCAAATTTTCTATTTTGTAAACTGAAAATGTTACATCTGGCAATATTAATATAATAAACCCGTCAGCTGGTGGCTTTGGTTTTCACAAATTAACCTTATTTAGTCTAAAGACACCTACTAAAGAACGACCCCAAACCCCCATTATTACCATCTTTGCTTTTCTCCCACTGATGCCATCCAGGTCCAGAAACATGTCCAGGTCACAGCCCAGCTTTCCAAAGCCGTTCACTGATGAGCCAAATGGTTTAATGGTGCATTCTGGGAAATAAGCAGCAGCAATGTCCTTGAGCAGAGAGCAGACGAGGAAACGCAGTCGGCTGTTCTCCTCTGTTAGCTGATAGGTTTCTGTCAGGGAGGTTACCTGCTGGTCTATCTGAGGGGAAATGAGGAGACAGGCCATGGTTAACACACTCCTTGAGGCATGTATCTTAAGGTTCAAGTTCTTTATTGTCATATGCACAACAATTACAGTGATATCAGAAATATATATTTCTGATTCTGAAATTACAATAAAGTGAATAAAGTTATGATAAAATGGATAAACCAGTTATTGACAGATAACAGGATTTTATGAACAGGCAGTGCACTCATAAATATATATACTTTGATGGTTACACAGCTTGTAAACAGGTAGTAAAGTATATATATACACACACACACACACACACACACACACACATACGCAAATTATAGAAAAACCTGAATAAGAGTGGAGAAACATTTTAAATGCAGATGCTTCCGTGCACTAGGGCTCACCGAATGGTTTGGTGAGCTTGAGTATCACCAGATCTCAACTCAGTTTCACACCTATGGAAGATTTTGGACCAACGTGTAAGACAATGCTTTCCACCACCATATCCATAAGACCAAATGATATAATAATATAAACTTTTATCTTCAAATCTATTTAGTGATGTCTGTGGCTGTCTCTGATGCTATATATCCTTTTGTTACATTCAGGCCTGTACTGTTCTCTTGGTGTACGCCACACATGCACTCACCCACTTGTGGAGAATATGGTGGAGGATGACTCATCGGACTATATCTCTGTAGACCAGTGTCTATGGTTTTTGCACCACTGATCTCTCAAATGCACATTCATCTTTGTAATGAGGGGTTTATGCACTGCAACCCTACTATAATATCCCTCTCTATGTAACTGTCGACGGACTGTTCTTGCTGACACAGTCTGATCACGTCCTGCACTGACATTCTCAGTCACCTGAGGAAGAGCTGTTCTGTTTTTCCTTACATATCACACTAAGCTCGAGCATCACGGTCATCAAATGTGCACTGTTGACCACAATTTCCAACCCTATTTTCTGACATCTTTTCCATAGATCTATTTGCAGATGTCACTTTAGTCACTGTCCCTATTGAAACACTAGCCAGTTGAACAGTCTTTGTGACTGAAGCTCCTGCAATCCGTGCCCCAACAATCAAAAGTCACTCGGTTCTTTCCCTCTTGCCATCTTGATACAAGATGGGCCTGCTTAGCATTTTTATACATGCCAGAGAGCATGATTGGATGTTAACTGCTTAATTGTACCATGCGGTACACCTGTGTGGAAGCATCTGCATTCATTATGTGTCTCCACTCATTTATTCATGTTTCTCCTAAATATATATTATACATGTGTATATGAATACAGACGGGTGACAAATTACAAGGTCACGCATTTTGTATATTATATATTGTATATATTAAAATGCATTCACACATGTATTTGTCTTTAAAGTTGAATCCAAGTCACTGGATTAGTCCTTTAATCTACATTGTAAATCTGGGTGTGATAACCCGGCCACTTACACTTTCCTCTCTGGACAGTCTCTGTATGAGCTCGCTGATGGGAATGGTGGTTTGTGGTTGGCACTGTTGGCCTGACTGCTGGTTTAGTGAATCAGCTGAGCCGAGGTTCTTCAGTGATAGCAGTCTCGATTTAAAAGGCACCATGGATTCATGGTTAACGCTGGGGATGACTGCCTCTTCAAGTAATGAGGCAACACTTTCCCGGTTGGCAAATTCCACTACAGCATACATGCCCTGGAGAATAACACCAATACACACAATTTCATCATCCTGAATCCTAGCATGACAGTGAAGTTTTTCACATGTGTGATTTAAAATATGTTGGGAAAACAATGCTTATTTATCTGGGGAACTTGGTCATTCACTTACATAGCTTTCATAAAAGAAGTATTTCTTGATATCTCCATGTCTTGATAAATACTTAAGGAACTTTTTCTCATTGGTTTTGGAGTGGCAGCTGATGAGAACAGATCTCTCTGCCTGTTCTTGTCTCTCCGCCTGGACAGCATACAACGATTTGCGTCCATCCTTTTCATCTGACAATAAAGAGGAATGAATATTCAACAATTACACGAATAAGACATTTATTTATTTTCACTGTTCATCGCTGTGTAGTTAGCATAATGTTGTTGTCAGACAATCTTTGCAGAAGTAGCTGTTGTTACACCACTTGTTCTTGGTCTTTGGTGTGGTCTTCAATTGATACAAAAACTGACAGTTTTACAGTATCTGGCACTGTTAAGCAAATATATGCATTCCACAAATCACATTCACAAGTTCCATATGTCACATAGCACATCTTATGAACTCTTAGAAACAACTTTTCAATTCGGCATACATATCATCCACAAAGCAGCATCAAATCTTATTTGAAATGACAGAATTACTTTTGGAGAAGATTGTACTGAACTATAACTCCTTGGTGGACAAACAAAATGCCGAATTTTACCGGCACCGTAATGATGTTGTAAGTTTTTAATTTTCTATGAAATAAGTCACGCATTTTGGACCATAGCCAAGGATACCCCAAACATAAATATTTCTGAATGAAGTTTGGATTGATGGTCACTCTACGTAGGCCAACTTGGTTTGTTCGAGAACTTGATATACTAACCAGTTTCGTCTTTCCGAAGTGCTGCACCTTGAGCAGCAATAACGTTTGTTCCAATATTTCTGTGAAGAAATGTATCAACCTTCTGTAGGCACTTCACCAGGCTGCCCTTTCCACTCATTAATAACCTGCACACCGCGAATGCGGACGCCATTGCTGCTCCAACAGAAAAGGAAAAGCGCATGCGCGTGGCTATGTCTACGGCGACTGAGAGGTACCAAATTCTGGAGATAAAAATATGCTGATAAATACACATGGATGATTGGTAAATACTCGGTTATATTTCTACTGTGTCCTTGGTGGCTATTACAGTCACAGCTACAAAGAACTTGAAACTTAAGATACATGCCTCAATGGAAATTGTTTGTCAATTGAAATGTGAATTACCTCTTATCACTTATTCTATGTCAAATGAAGTTAAATCTTTAATACATTATATTTCTAATGTGACTTATACTATTAGGAGTCGCTTTTACAAAAAGCAACAAAACTCATTTTCCCACAGGAAAACACCCAACGATTCTGTAGAAGGTGATGCCCTGTGTTTCAGCAATAAGCCACGTGAAATTTGTTTTCCATCTGAGAAAACAGAAGAAAGGGAAAACGAAACCTACAGAGAGTAAAACGCTAGCATCTGACATTAAAGCCTACACCACCTACGCGTTGATCGTCTGCACTTCCTTTGTTTACTTCCTTCTTAATACAATCCGACTTCTCTCAGTCAGTCAGTGTTGTCCGCTGGAGACGCAGTATGGAGAGACGACAGTCCCGTTAAGCTTCTGACTCAAAGATTACGGCAAGTACGGCGTGTTTTTCTCGTTACTGCATCTCATCTGACGTTATCAATAATAGTCTGCTGAAATCGAAAATAGCAGCTAAATAGTTTAGAGATTGCTTGTAACTTCTGTACAACATCCCGAGCATTATTGCTATAATTATATTTTTTTTTTCTAGAGGCATGTATTCTGAATTTGCAATTTTAGATTGTGATAAATAAATCTAACACAGTGACTTTTTTTTGTCTAATTTTAACATGGGGTTTGGTGGCAGGGAAATCTCTCTGTCTCTTAAAAAAAATATTGTGCATTTGCAGTGTATGATTTGCATGGAGTAATATATGTGTAAGAGCTGGATTCCTAATCACAGCCCAACGACTATTAATGAGGGTTTTTTTTTTTTACAAATAGATTATAAATTGTTGGTGTTTTATACAGGTAAAGTAAGGTCCAAGCGTTCCTGGGGGCTTCCCAGCTTTACTGTGAAACCCCCTTCATTTGCTTGGAAAACAGGCTTTTAAGCCCCTCCCAGCTGTGTGTCAGGCCAGCTGAGTCAAAGCTTTGGTCCTTCAGTACACTGTATATCCTGCAGGCCAGATGAGCTCTCTGAACTCTTGAGTCTGAACTGAAAAAAATGTCCATGAACTTACCTCCTGATGTTTCATTTTAGAGCGAGCAGGACAAGTCAAGCATCAAGATGGATTACAAATATGATGATGGAGTAGAATTGCTGTTGGCTCACATGAATATAGAAGACATCATCAACGCTGCAGAGACTCTGTATCAGCTTGGGGAAGTGGAGGAGGAAGGAGGCTTGTCATTTGAAGAGGAAGGTCTCTCCCAGGAGGAGATGGATGAGAACGAGGAGGCAGGGGACTCAGGGAATCAGCAGAAGGACTATGACGATGGGGTTGGTGGTGTTCGGTACGGGACGGTGACAGACCTCCTATCTTTTGTCAACCTGCTCTCCAACATGCAGGCAGCAGCCCTGCAGCACCTTCCTGAGGAGATGGGAGTCCTGCTGAACAAGGTGAGAAGTGTCACCAAAAACAAGACTAAATGTTTGTGTGCATGAAAATGAGTCTTTAACTGTGTTACATTTTGATGTGATTCTGTTTGCAGAAGGACATGGCAGTAAAAAAAGGCCGCTACCAGATCAACATGGACGTGCTCCTGTTTCCATGGAAATTGACCTACAAAAATCCCGGCCCAGGCCTCGTGCCCAAGGGCTCATTTGGGAAAGTCCACTTGGCTCAGGACACCACCACCAGGAAGAGAATGGCTTGTAAACTGGTGAGTCCTGCTGAGGAACGGCTGGAATCCAGCCTGTGCTGACTTCTCGGAACTCTTGCTCTAGGTGCCATGCTAATATTTCACCTGCCAAGTATTATTTGTTCACACTACTCCTGTGGTTGTAAAATGAGTATTTATGTCAACATGACATTTGGCATGTTTTCGCTTCACGTAAAGGAGGAACAGCGCTCTTAAAAGAAGAACCAAGTTTTTGTAACAAACTTACAAAATGGGCCAAGATTAAAGCAAGAATGGAAATTTAACAGTAACTTCCCACAGCTCCTCTCGATGTTTGTTACAATGTTAGATTTATAATATAATTGATATATAGGCATGTTGTGATTTAACTCAGTTCCTGGCACACTTTTCAAAATGCATTCTGTTCTTTTCTTATCTATCCGATACTGCACTCTTCACCGGGGTGGGGTGGGGTGAACAGTGTTTTTTTTCTTTTTTCTACATGGAAAATATTGACAAATGAGGAAACAGTAGTCTCCTACCTTGTCTGGTGTTATCATCTGAATGCTATGTTGACACAGTGTATTGTATGCACTTACCAATAGACTGGCTTACTGGCAAGAGTTTATGTGCTTGATATCTGAGTTACAATAGATTTCCTGCATATCAGTAGAAAGACTAAAATTACAGTGTCATCAATTATTCATCATTCAAAAATTGGTCCATCGTGTAACAAACATGCTTTTAAGGAATAGTTCAAGGTTTTGGGAAAAACAGCTAGCCTGACTCTGTCCAAAGGTTAAAAATGCCTGGCCAAAAAATTGCCCAGCACATAAACACCCATAAAACCCAAAATTGTTGTGTTTACACTTTTTGTAAAGACTGAACAAACAAGATATAACATGTTAATTAGCTATAGCTTTAGAGGTGCTGGTAGGTGGATATTTTTTTACCTTCAGACAGAGCCAGGCTAGCTGTTTCCCCATACTCCCAGTCTTTATGCTAAGCTAAGCTAACTGGCTAGCTTCATCTTTACCATACAGATATAAGAGAGAAGGAAGGAAATTAGCATATTTCCCTATATTTAAACTATTGGTTTAAATAGATTGATGGTAATGAGTTGTGATGATGTATTTATTTTTCATCTCATCATCATCCTCACAGATCCCTTTGGAGAACTTTAAAGCAGCCGACGTGGAGTTCCAGGCCCGGTTCCGCCATGAGAACATTGCTGAGCTCTACGGCGCTCTGCTCTGGGACCAGAGCGTCCACCTGTTCATGGAGGCCGGAGAGGGCGGCTCAGTCCTGGAGAAGCTGGACAGCTGTGGGCCCATGAGGGAGTTCGAGATCATCTGGGTGACCAAGCAAGTCCTGCGGGGCCTGGAGTACCTGCACTCGCACAACATCATCCACCACGACATCAAACGTAAGAGCAAAAGAAAAAAAAAATGCTTTTCACTTGTTGAGTGCTGTTGATGAGTACTGCATTATACTAAGCTAGTACAAATGGGTCAGGAAGTTATGTAATGACAGTTCTTACCCTCTTTACGTCAAAGTCGAACCACAGACAGATACAGTTCTTGTGAATAATTCTACAGAGAGTCTTAAGTGCTGAGCAGGAAAGAGGGGAATCAGTCCAGACAGCCACACAGAAATCTGACACTGACAATCTTACATACTAGGTTTGACAAAATGCATTTTGAGGAAGTGTTCAAAGGTAATCAGGTCATACTGACAAAAAATCTGGAGCTTAATGACTTAGATTACAAGAAGACAGTCTAGTTACAGTAGGTGGGGTTCAGCTGAGGTTTGATGTAAGGTAGTTTTATGACCACAGGGATCAAAGCATACTCCAGAGCTGTCTGTCAGCCTCACAGCCTAATGGCTTGGTGTCTGGAAATTCCAGCCTGCTTCTCATGCTCTCTCAGGGTTAAATGTAGGGTCCAGAGAGGCAAGTAACTTACGACAATGGCCAGCCTGGCCCTCAACATGTTGCTGTGGTTCTTCTTCTCTGCAGTGTTTCCTGCCTGCGATCAAAATATATAATTATCCCTCAGTGTGGTTTTTAAGTGCAGGGATGAGATTTTTCTCGAAAGGCTTACCCTCAAATTATCTGTCAAATTCCTTTGCTAAAAAGCACGTGACATGCTTGACTTCTTCTTGGGAGGCTTCAGTGGCCTTTTCCCAGTTGATATCAATGGGAACACAGTGCAAGTCAGTTTAGTATATTTGATATTCACTAATTATTACCTCAAATGCCAACCTCCACAGCAAAGCATAAACACTGAAAATTCTGTACACTGCAACATCTGTGAATCATAACTATTATTTTCTCTGTTTTCTTTAGCCAGTAACATTGTCCTGATGTCAGACAAGGCAGTGCTGGTGGACTTTGGCCTGACGGTGCAGATGACAGAGGACATATTCATTCCCAGAGACCTGAGAGGAACAGAAGTAAGAAAATAAGCCAGAGATCTGATAGAGTCTGACAGGGTGCAACTGTGAGCATGTAATGAATGCATAAACCCAACATGTCTTCTGTTTTTTGTAATTGCTTAGTCCAATCAATAGTTTGTTTAGTTTAGTTTTGTTTTTCTATCTCTGATCTTGGGTGTGGGTGTGTGTTTCTAGTAGAAAAGGCAGCACTCTTCTTGACTCATGACTTAGGCTAGACTTCCCCAGGGATTTAAAGAAATTAGTCTTAAGACTTATCAGCACTTGTCTCTGTCTTTTACAAAAATGATTATATAAAGTCAATGATTGGCAGGTGTTGTTGCAGAGCAGTCAGTGCACACCTCACTGATGCTAATAATCGTGCTTATGCTTAGGGATCTCAGTGCAGATGTCATCAGCACTTAGGAAATTTTAGGATTAATCCAAGACATTGCTCACGAGCCTGTTCTCCCATCATGTGTCTGCCTAGCTTTCCCATGTTTTGACCTGTTTATGTGTCAGTGTATATAGGTCTTTGTACGTGCACCCTGGGCCTCTCATGGCTTGGCTTGTGGAAAGTCCCAGGGCAGATGCCCAGCAGTAATAATGAGAGAGACAGAAGTAGCAAATGCGCTGGGCTGCTCAGGCTTACATTAACATGGGAGAGCAGGCTGGAATTTCCAGCAGAGAAAGAGATGAACGCTGGTAGTGTGTTTACTTTTCACACTCCAAAGGCCAGTACTTCTGCACTGCCCTTACCTTGACACACACAGCGTGGGTCTAAAGGTTAGCTTGTTTGTTGAAACAGAAAAAACTTTTTACTGCAAGGTGCGAGGTTGTTTCCTGTTTGGTGTTTAGCGGTGATGCATTCATTTGAATGGGAAACCTATAAAAGCAGAACCACTTTAACACCTTTTCCTGCCATCATCCTCTGAAGCCCCATTATATCTAATTCATGTTCATCTTTTGTTTAGATGTATATGAGTCCAGAGCTGGTTCTGTGTCGAGGACATGACACCAAGACAGACATCTACAGCCTGGGCACCACCATCATTCACATGCAGACTGGTAGCCCTCCATGGGTCCGGAGATACCCACGCACTGCCTACCCATCCTACCTCTACATTGTAAGTGCTGCACATTTTTTATGAGCCACACTAGTGTCAGTCTTTTGGTCGGTTGGTACACCACTTTGGTCCAAATTGAAAAAACAATTAGATTGATTGTAAAGAAATTTGGCACAGACATTTATGGTCCCAAAAGGATGAAGCCTACTGACTTTGGTGATCTCCTGACTTTTCCAGTAGCGCCACCAGCAAGTTGAACTTTATGGTTCTGCGAGAAATGTCTGTTCGATGGATTATCATATAATTTTCTACAGACATCTGTAACTTTGGTTTATGAACAAATACCTTCAAAATGAATGACATTCCCATCAGCTTCAACTGTACTTTGTGTTTAGTTCTACTTTGTATTATAGCAAATGTTAAAGTGCCTATAATCAATATTTTTATATTAAAAATACATCACATGTTTACTTGTAACTGTGAAGGGGGTCGCTTTTAGTGACAAACTCATGGAGAATTAGCATCCGACTCTGCAGTTCCCCACAGCTCTATGAAGTATTTTAGCGTCTTCGTTTTGGTTCTTTGGCTTTTTTCAGTAAAAAAGCTATAAAGACCCACTGTAGCCCCGAATAATTCTCCACTTTGAGCGGCTTATCGCCAAAGAAGACGGCAGTGTTTTTAATTTGTAATTTTGGATATTCATTGAACGTAACGGAGCGGAGGCAAGACCAATCAGCGAGGGTTTACAGGAAAATACGAGGAAATACTCGCGTCTTATTGGCTGACAGGTCTGTCAATTCTTCACAGCAGTGGCACAAACATCCTCTCATGCTGAATTATGAAAACGTGTGTAAATGTCTGTATGAGTTCCAAGTTACATGAACATGACATGAGCAGAGCATAATTTACCGGTATACACCATAGACTGTATACAGAACTACTAACCTACTTTGCTTTGCACTGCGGCCAGCTAAACCATTAGCAATAATAATTGTGCTAGTGACACCAAACTAGCCTAGTCTCGTTTTGGGCCAATTTTTGTCATTTTATTTTGCTAATTTAATGTTAATGGTCTGCCTCTGAAGAACGAGTGAGAGCCTCTGTTCAGTAACAGACTCTACGAGCACAAAGAGGCCAGCGACGGCAGAGAGAGGCAGCGGGAAAAACAGCTGTAGAGCCAGAATGTTTTCACATGTAACTCTGTGAATTAACTGTAAGGATTTATTTCGATTGTTGGAACAGTTGAAAGACTAACCAAGACGGTTTCGGGGAGTTTTGTTTTGTTTCTGTCGAGTTTGAATATAGTTTGTTTTACGATGAGTTAAGAGGCAATTAAGCTGGTCTTAGTTCAGTGAAAGAGAGAAACTTGAATTCAGAAGGTGTAGCGTCACGGTTATATTGTTCTCTTTGAAATAAAGTAGGTGTAAGAATATTTCCTTTCTTTAGCGCACACTTCATCCTGTCTGCTGCTCTCAGTGCGTGCAGTACATTGAAATGTGTTGGACAAGAAAACAGACCAGCTTAGCAATAAGAGCACTAGTCATAAAATATAGAATAGCCAATGAGATAAAAAAAAATATTTAAAAGATGATAAGATAATAACTAACTACTCATAATACTTGTGTTACAATAATCATAATACATTTGAAATACATTTTAATTTTCACAAACTCAAGGAGACTGTACAGTGTAAAAAAAAGTTGTAAAAAGTAGAGTAAAAAGGGTTCAGTTTGTTAGAGGGAAGTTTGAGGTATCTCCTAAAACTGGAGATTCTGCAGATTCCATAGATAGGCCTACTACTAATACCTCCATGGTAAATACCGGTTATGTGGTGCACTGGGTGTCTGTCAGCATTTATGCATCTCTCTGTTTGTCATCAGATGAGTATAGACAGTTTTGATTGGTAACTCAGCCATCTTTGGTAACACTTCCCCCTGTACTGTAATGACCTTATCTTTAGTGTGTAGTACAAAGTAACCTAGATGTTGTGTTAGGTTTAGAAAGTAGTCTTTAGATAAGTGTAGTAATACAAGTTTTATGTTGGTTCATCCTGTCATTAACCTCCACAAAATATATTGCAAATTAAATAGCACGCTATTAAGTAGTAGAATTGAGAACTCAAGAGCAGACTCTAGGTCTTAAGAAAAGTAGCTAGTATATATTAAATTTCATTATTAATGTTAGTATCTCTTTTAACTTCTCAGGTCAGCCAGCAACACCCGAGAACAGGCATCCAACACAGCAAACAGCAGTAGTCATACAATGCAGAAATATGAAATAAATGAAATTTAGGCAGTAGTGTTTCACGCAGAACAGCAGGGACGACCCAAAAACTTTTTGCCGTGCATTCCTGCGCCCCAGATGGCCTCGGCTTAGCCCCAGACCTTGTCAACTCCAAGTAACGCCCCTGCTGTGCACTGCCTGACCAGCACCAAATGGCAGACAAACAAAGTTAGCAACTAGCTGGTGAACATAGTTACATACATTTAGCAGCTAAAGAGAGAGATATTTCCCT
Source organism: Siniperca chuatsi (assembly GCF_020085105.1). Classification (NCBI taxonomy): domain Eukaryota; kingdom Metazoa; phylum Chordata; class Actinopteri; order Centrarchiformes; family Sinipercidae; genus Siniperca; species Siniperca chuatsi. The sequence goes on along the minus strand of NC_058060.1, from coordinate 6,653,240 downwards.
CAGGAGTTGGTAGAGACCAAAACAGAGCTAAAAGGAATGAATATTGGACTTAAATTCATCAGGTGGACACCAACATGACTCCAAATCAATGTTAATGTTGCTCTGTATCTGCTACATGTGTAAATAGGCAACTGTTTGCTAATAAGGTTACAAAAACTCAGTTTATCGTAGGTTTAACATGCTAACACAGTAAACTGAAGTACTGAATTTAACGATAAATAATACACGAACCATAAAAACCTAATTTCTCATCTAATAAGTGGAGGTATATAAGGATGCACTATTAAAACCAAGGACTGTATATTGAAGTTTATATCTTTGAAGACTTATTCAAGAGTAGAAGTGCACCTGAACAATTATTATTTGCAGCATCACCCTCTGGCCAATTATTACATTTTCTTTACCACAACTGCTAAATATCAAAAGAACATTTTTTGGCCCCAGCTTTTATCCATCTGACTGTCTGGTTTTCTTTTCATTTAGCATTACACATGCACAGAGCCACTAGTATAGCCATTATATGACACTACCACTATGCCAAGATAGACAGTATCTTGTATCTTGCTGCATTTGAAAAAGTGATGCCTTTTTCCATGACCTTGTTCAGGTCTTCCACAGCCTAGATTATCACGAGATAAAAAAAGGCTTAACGTGACTGACTGCAGTGTGTGACTGATGGCCCATTTAGTCAGTCACTACTTCTGTTTATTTCTGTTTTCCATGACATGGGTTCTTTGCTTTCAAGAAGTCCTCTTTTTGTTTTTGAAATGATTATCAGTTCTTTTGGTTTAGACAATTACTCACTTCCTTGTGAAACTGCTGTCATGGAGAAGTAATGTTACATAGTTGTAACATTAGAGCTTTGCCACTTGTCCTTGTTCCTTTTTACCACAACCAAACTTGTTTTACAAGAACTTGTTTTACAAGCTACTACTCACATTGACACTCAAAAGAGAAAACTGGGTCACAGCTGCTGGAGGAGTTCTACATGGCATGTTGTGTTTGGCTATTTGGAAGCCTTGACTGTCATTTTTTTTCATTCATGCTGCAGTTTTCTAATGCCAGTTTTGCCTTATCTCTCTCCCAACAGATCCACAAGCAGGCCCCCCCTCTGGAGGACATAGCGGAGGACTGCAGCCTGGCCATGCACTCCTTCCTGGAGCGAGCCCTGGAGAGGAACCCTGCTCTGCGGAGCTCTGCGTCAGAGCTGCTGAAGGACGAGGCCATCAACCCGCCCAGGGAGGATCAGCCGCGCTGCTGGAGCCTTGACTCAGCCCTCGAGGAGGCCACCCACACCATGCTACGGCAGCAGAGCCAGCACCACGACACCACACAGGGTAAGGACCTGGATGTTGAGGTCAATTTGGTTCCAGTAATTAATAATAAGATACTTGCCCTATTTAAACATGTGCTCCTTTCGCTTTTCTGCAGAGTCTTCTCTGTACTCTGAGGACTCCGGCCACATGAGGAGGAAGGGCTCCTTGTACATTGACCTGGGGGCCTTGTCAGGTTACTGTAAACTGGTGACAGGGCCCCCCGCCTCAGATTATGGCTAACACTGGACCACAGCTCACCTTTTATGTGGCTGAACTTTAGTTGAATCCAACTGATAATTTACTTTACTCACACTGTCGGAGGACTGATGAATAGTTCAGACAGGTGGACAGCTGCAGGCGACATGGCTCATTGATGAACTGCGATCGTTTACAAGACTCAAGATGACTTGTAATGAATGGAATTAGCTCAACCTTGATGCTGAAATGGACTAATTGTGACTCAACAACACTGCAGGACAGCAGTTGGAAGAGATGCATTGTGTATTAATGAGCATTAACTGTTAGCTATTGGTATAATTTCCCAGAGCGCCATATGGGATTCTTAGAAGATGCTATATTTTAGTGTGGTAGTTAACAAAGTAATCAAATGCAAGCTGTTTTTTTCTCATTAAACTATGTCTAATAGTCTTTAAAAATAAGTTATTTTACCACTAAAAATGTGTAAGCTATCTGTTAAATAATGTGTGCACTATGCAAACATGTATATGTAGTTCTTTATGGACTTCCTCTTGTTAATTCCTGTGGAATATTAATAGCATCATGATGCAATACAAATGACGCTTCTGTGGAATGCATGTGATATCTGATTTGTGTTTTGTACATCCTGTGAGATGAGGCCTGCTGTGCTTTTTACTAAAAAGTTACTTCTGTTTTCTTTAGTGTTGAGCATAGAAATTGCCCAAAGTTTGAAAATACATCAGTCATTATGCAATAAAATGAAAATCCCATGCTATATGTGATATTTCTTTACTACTTCAAGTAGTTAATCATTTAAACAGATTATTCATTTTGGATTTGCCGCTTCACAACTAAGATTCCTGTGAAATAAAAAAAATCACTATGTCAGTATGTTTCATATTCAGTCTGTTGATTATCTCTACTTTCTTTTTCTAACTCAATGTCCTCACTATAAGACTTCTGTATTGGTAACGCTGACATACAGTATGTATATTACATTATCTCTAAGGAACAAGAGGGTTTTGAGTGAATCCTCTCATAATTTCCAGCTGTAAAACTGTGTGCAAATATTTGGTATTTGATATAGAAATGACAGTCTCGATCACTTATGAGTGTTAATGGAAAGGAGTTTTGTTCGTTAGTTGGGAAACATGGTTCCATGAAAGCATAAGAGTGGGTGGGGGACACTTGAGTTCCCCTCTGTGTCTCTCTCTCTTTCTCACTCTGGCTCTCTCTTTACTGTTAAAGTAAATGAAGAAATCAGACCCAGCCTACTGGAAAGTGCAGCCTCTGCACTTAATGCACCCATGTTGACTCTGGTATGGGACTATGTAAGTCTGACATATGAGACTATTTTATTTTAGAACAGGACTAAGAGCCTTGCTATCTGCTCTGTGAGGCTGTACTTAAGCTAAATGCTAAGGTCAGCATGCAAACATGCTCGTCATAACATGTTTAAACAAGCTCATGTTTACCATGTCTACCCTCTTAGTTTAGCATGTTAGCATGCTAACATTTCCTAATTAGCAAGTACAGCTGAGGCTGATGGGATTGTTATTAGTTTTTGGTCATAAACTAAAATATTAGACAAATTGGCAATCCATCCAACAGTTGCAGAGATATTTCAGTCAAATTCACAAATGTCAACCTCATGGTGGCACTAGAGGAAAAGTCAGGGGATCACCAAAGTCAGTAGGATTCATCCTCTGTGGACCACGAATGTCTGTGCCAAATTTTACATTTACTCAACTTTTACTCAAGTACTGTATTTAAGTACAGTTTTAAAGTACTTATATTTCTTCTGTATGCTACTCAGACTTACTACTACTTTATACTAAGTATAAAGTATTTTATACTTTATATGACTACATTTAGTTATGCTGCTATAGGCCTAGACTGCTGGGAGACTTCCCATGATGCACTGAGCTCCTCTCTCCTCCTCTCCCTTTCCATCTGTATGCATTTTTATCCCATTAATGCATGTTACTAACTCTACATCTTCTCTCTCTCTCTCTTTCTCTCTCTCTCTCTTTGTTGGGTCTCTGTAAATAATATAATTAAGAGTACGGCCTAGACCTGCTCTATAAGAAAAGTGCAATGAGATAAGTTTTGTTATGAATTGGCGCTATATAAATAAAATTGAATTGAAATTATTTGACAGCTTTAGTTACTAGTTACTTTGAAAAAAAAACACACAAAACACATTATCAGCTTCTAAAATGTGATGAATTATTCAGTGAAATAAATCTTCCTCTTTTGTATTTTAGTCTGGCACTAATTTCTTTTCTTGGGAAAAGTGAAAAAAGTGTGTACCTGTTTTCATTGCAACAATCATCTAAAGTCAACTTTTCCATCATTCTAGTGCAGCAACCTGCCTTATGTTTCAAGATATAGACATTCTTTTCCATAAATGTTTTTAAAGAAGTTGATTTACATGTACAGGTTTAAGTATTCTTACTGCACAAAGTTTTTTTGGTCAGTCTTTATAAAATTGAGGTTTTTGAAACTTAAATTGCCCAAAACTGTATAACTTAGTTAACTACAACAAAAACACACATCAGTGTAAAATATATATATATATATATATATAACATTGGGAAAGCATGATGCGCAATAAGTATTTTTACTTGTGTTACTTTAAGTACATTTTTCTGATAATACTAGTTGCTAGATAGTACATTTACTTAAGTAAGATTTTCAATGCAGGACTTTTTCATTACCCCACATGAAGCAAAACTGCACAACTGATAATATTCCTGCTACATATTCTACCGTATGTCAGCAGGAAAGAGCAATAATATGGTGAAAAAAAACCAAAGTAGCATTTCATTGTAAGATGCTTAAGGGATTTTCTGGATTTCCCAGCTAGCAGCTAGATCACATAGATGAGGCACGTATCAAGTTTTAGCAAAGCCTCTAGTACGTTACTTTACAATATTCATATTTAGTCATTGACAGTATCTACTACTGATTCTGCATCAGGGAAACCCAAGTGGTTGAAATGTGTGATGTGTTTTTCTCCTATCTGGCTCAGGCCTACTCTTCCTCTTTCTAAAAGCGTCATGAGGGGGCGTCACGCTCAGATGTGGAGGGGCTTGCCTCAGAGTCTGATCTGAAAGCAGCAGTGTCTACAGTGATAGTCAATGGTTTCCCAATGAATGTGAAAGACAAATACTACCATCTGCTGGTAATAGTAGCTACAACTGTCTCGTGAGTACTTGCTGTTAGTGAATGAACTCACCATGTATTCACTGTGTTGCTACTGAACAGATAAAAAATAGCCACATTTTAATAAATGTGTCCTATTACAGGACTTCAGGTGAATCAAATTTTCGGCTCTCCTGTTTTATTCTGATCTTGGTTCCTTCATCCTCATGTGAACTGCTGACTCTGCAGAAATCATCCAGTCTTCTCCGATTTCAGATATAGTGGTTAAGTTGTTAACATACCTACCCTCCATGCAGTTGACCTACGTTTGAATTCATCCTCCTCTCTGACACCACCACCAAAGAATCAAGCTCCACCCACAGAACCAACCTTCCTGATGAGCTTGTTGATTCTGTTGCCGTCGACTGCCCTCACCCTGCTGCTCCAGCACACAACAGCAAAGAAAATGGCACTGGCTGCCACAGACTGGTCAAACATCCTCAGTATGGTACTGCAGACATTGAATGACTGGAGCTTCCACAGAAAGTCGGCTCTGGCCTGTCTTGTAACGTTACACATCCTTGGTGGTCTTTGCCCAGATCAGCTTGCTATCCAGGTGTATTCCTAGGTACTCCTGCACAGTTTCCACATCCACCCCCTGGACGGCAATAGGTGTAGGAGGTGTTTCCGCCTGCTGAAGTCCACCACCATCTCCTTCGTTTTGCTAATGTTAAGCTGCAGGTGGTTCAGCCCACACCACAATGGAGTCCAGGATGCCCCTGTACCAAGCCTCTTGCCCCCTAGCTGATGCAGCCCACAGTTGCAAAGTAATCAGAGAACTTCTGCAGGTAACAAGACTTGGAGTTGTATGTTAAGTCTGAGGCGTAGAGGGTGAACAGACTGTGTTGCTTACCACAGTGTCAGACACGCAGCCCTACAGTCAATGCCAAGATCAATGCACTCTCCAATGTTCAGTCCAATCCCATTTGCCAAAGCTGATTATAGACTATTTGATTTGAATGATCTTGCTACTAGAATTGAAGAAGGAGCTGACAATTGTTTCACTCCAACCTACCCCATGGAATCAACTAAATTCTCACTCGCTGGATCTCCTGTTAGCGGCCCAAGGTGGAACTTGCAAAGTTATCGGTACTGAATCTTGATCCTACTTTTCAGTAGGAAAGTCATGGACATGGTTCACAAGGCACAAGGTGTCAACAATCTGCATGAGGAGCATGGATTTAGCTTTGGGGATTTCTCTGGGATGTTTGGTTCACGGTTTGGTTAAGTTCCCAACTACTATTGCGGTATCAATGTTCCTCCTAATTGTCCTGTGTTCATGTTTGGTAGTTGTGGTCAAACTAATCATCTGTAGGGTCATGAAGGTTGCTATTCAAGCACCCTAAAGACTAATGAAATGAAAATGAGGTATTATGATTTCCAAGGTATTGAAGAATGGGTTACACTAGGTTTATGAGATTTGATGAGAAAATGCCTGAAGATGAATGTGCTTAAATACAAATTGTCATGTCCTGCTCTGCTTCGTAGTTTAGGTTTTCCTCAGTTTCATGTTTTCTATCGATGTTTCCTGTTTTATTTTGAAATATTCTCCTTCCCTCATGTGTCTGGTAATTTTGCTTCCTGTCTTTGATTGCTTGCCTTGCTTTGATTGGTTTCACCTGTGTCTCCTTGTCTCCCCTTGCCTGAGTGTATTCGGTGTGTTTTCTTTGTTCAGTGTCAGATCGTTGTACTATGTGTCAAGCCTTCCAGCTCTTTCTAGCGTTTGTGGATTTACTTCATCGTTCTACTTTTGCCTGCTCCCCGTTGTATGTGTTTAGTTCTGAGTTACTGTATTCAGGTTTTTAAAATATATTGTGCTATGATGAGAGCAATAATCACTGTAACTAAACCATTTGTATTCAGCTGAGTTAGAATGCTATTTTGCAGCAGACATGAGTTTATCACTTCATGTGTTAAAATCAGAGAAATCCTATTATCTGATTGTTTGAATCATCTTGAATCTAAACCTCAATTTTAAATCAGTGTTACATGAGGTTTACATCCAGTTTTTGAAGTGTTTGATTTATATGCAGAATGTCATGTAATCATACCAATTTTGATAAGGCATGGGGAGAAGTGGATGATAAATGTTTCTGCTTTGTGATACATATTTTAATCATTCAGTCATTATTAATGGTCCTTATACATGATTGTTTTGATCGCAGTAAAAAAGTCTACACAGTAATTATTTAACACAATAAGAATTAACCTGATTGATTTCATTATATTAGTCTTGAATATTGAGTATTTTTATTGTTTAAAATGTTTTGATTTGCATGTTTATTTGCTCTATTGAGTGTGTATGATTGATTATTGGAAACGTAAAGTGTGTGCCATTTCAACTCTGAAGATGCTCCTGATTGGTCCTTAATGTAGTGAAAGGGTAACGTAGATGGTGTGATCAAAAGGGGGAATCTGTGAAGGAATTTTCCTTTGGGGACTCAATGTGGGTAACAGGTGAGGTACACAAGTCACGTTCAGGTCACTTGCATTCCTAAAAATGGATTGACCTCTGTCTGTCTCAGGCAATAGTTCATTCTGCTGTCTCCTCCATGGGGCATGACGACAGCTGGGTAGATAGGAACCGGCATGAGACTAGAGATATGGTGCACTTCTTCATTCTTAGATGTTTGCAGACAGACTGGTACCACTTAGAATTTAATACATGTGACCACCTAATTTCAACGTGACTGAGGTAAGCATTAAAGTTCAACATCTGATAAGATGGTTACACATATTTAGGTCAGGTACGTCGTGAACTCCATAGAGACAGCAAAAGGATAAATATTGTGGACCAGGAAGAGATCCTCAGATTTGGTTTTGGCACTTCACTGTGTATCTCACTTTGTACTGGTGTTATCATTTTCTCCTCAGCCGAGGACCATGGTGATATTCAATATAACAGTACGACCTCAAGTGTGATATTGCTTTTGTACAACAGTTTTACAAGTGTCATTTATTAGTTAACATTAGTAATAAGCGGCTACAGATTATGATTAGTTTGTTTATTTAATCATTTATTTGGTTCCGCCAACACAAATAGTTCCGCAACTGGGGTCTATACAGGTTACTGCAGGCCAGCTACTTTGTATCATGTACATTTATCTGTATGTTTCCATTTATTGTGCAACCAGTGAAATAAGAGTCTGTTAACAGTCGCTTTGGTGGCATGTGTGATTCCGATGAGTTAACAACTTCATCAGACAGTACGTTGCTCCATCGTTTCCTGCTCTCCATGGATGGTCTCCACTCCAGTAACTTTTTAGCAAGCTTTCAGACCTGCAAGACAAATGGATTTTTTGTTTAAGTAACCAATTTAGACATTAAATTGTTAAAAATGTAATAGAACTTTCTCATTAGGCACTGAAAGGAGGAATTGGAAGTAAAACGCTCAAAAACATTAAGAAAAAACAATGGCCGGCATTTATTTCACAAATATAAAGAACACAAAATAAGACACTCGTCTATATCAGTTTAATTGTATTTCAACACATATCAGATCATAAATTTCCCCCCAAAATAAAATCAAAGAGCTCTGTTTAGTTCAGTTTCAAAAAATGTTTCACTGTCCACATCTAACTGGGTAGTTTGATTTTTGTTTTGCATCAATGTTAGGATCTCTTTTGTTTTGCTTATCTGAAATCCACGCAAAGGAGAATCTGATGGAAATGCCAATCTGAATGACAGAAGACTGGATGTCCTCTCGCCTCTTCATGCAGTCTTGCTGTGGTGGCTCATGGCTCTGGGCTCGTGCTCACATGCGTGTGCTTCTCTCTCTGAGTCTAAGTAATAAAAAAATCAACCTGCATACCATAGGGCAAAGTCTCGGTTAATCTCTTTTCTTGAGTACTAGGCTAATTTACAGCATAACCCATAGTTGCAACACACTATGCTTTAGTACATAACAATGTCACACTGCTACATCAACTGACATGTAACAATTTCAATATTTTGTCAGCAATTAAAGTTATGAGACTAGCTTTTCTGCTTTTACAAGTACATCTCAGATTGGTTTTTGTTCTTACATAATCAAGTAATGCAAATGTAATGTAAACAGTAGAGTCAGTTTTGTCGACCTACGCTCTGTTTTTTTTTCCTCATGTAGCAGAATGCAGTAATTTAGGATAACTGCCGTACTTACAGCCTGTAAATCTGATCCCATCTCCCGCCCCAGCCTTCATCCTCTCGTCCCGCTGACATCTGGTGCCATCGTCGCAGGACGTACCCACCAATGATTGTAAGTTGCCTTGTGTGCTTATGTTTTAATTATAGTAGGTTGTCCACAGTAACGCTACTAAATTTTGCAACCCCCTAATGTGATTTTACATTGTGTAAGCCTAGCATAATTGTCATGTAAGCTAGCTAACGTTACTGCATGTAATGTTATATTGGCCTCGCTCTCAGCAGACACGCCCCCAGCGTTTGAGAGCAGACAATACTATTATTTCTCAACCTTGCCAAGCAAATGAATTCCTGCAGTTTGACCATTTCTTTTTCACACGTAGCTACCGTATATCGTTACCTTAAGGGCATGTCTATCAAGAAAATTTACATAAAGCAGCAACACACACACATACTAGCAGAATGGACTTCCATATAACAACAACGCAAATGCTAGCTCAAACAGGCTCTGGCTAGCTGCTGCAGTAATGTTAATTAAGTTCCACAAAACATGAAAAAACTGTTCCTCCCGCATCCAAATATACTACTCTCGTTATTTCATTGGCTTTAAATGAGGCTTAACATTCACACAGTTTTTCTTGACTGTCCCTCAATATTACAACATTAGTCCAACATTGCTTGGAGTACCACCTGTAGCCTATAACATTAGCTGACAAAACATAGTGGTGACAACAAAACTAACTCATCTGCCCTCACAGCCCTGCTGGTCTCAATTAAATTCAATTTTATTTATATAGCACCAATTCATACCAGAAGTTATCTCATTGCACTTTTTCTATAGAGCAGGTCTAAACCGTACTCTTTATGATATTATTTACAGAGACTCAACCATTCCCGCCGTGAGCAAGCACTTGGCGACAATGGCAAGGAAAAACTTCCTTTTAAGAGGCAGAAACCTCGAGCAGAACCAGACTCAGGGTGGGCGGCCATCTGCCGCTGCCAGTTGGGTTGAGAGAGACAGAGAGAGAGCGAGAGGAAAGAGAGCATACAGTAGCACAATGCAAATTCCACATACACACAATCATAGATTCAGACTCTACAGCTCCAGAGGCAGAAGTACCTGCTGAAAGAAGTAGAGAGGAGAAAGTACAAAGCTACGGGAGAGAGAGGATGTCGAGTTAGTAACATGCATTAATGGGATAAGAATGCATACAGATTGAGAGGGAGAGGAGGAGAGACGTGCATCATGAGAAGTCTCCCGGAAGTCTAGGCCTATAGCAGCATAACTAAGGGATCGTTCAGGACTCTCCTGAGTCAGCAATGACTATAAGCTTTATCAAAGAGGAAAGTCTTAATCCTACTCTTAACTGTGGAGATGCTGTCTGCCTCACAAACCCAAACTGGGATCTGATTCCACAGGAGAGGAGCTTGATAGCTGAAGGTACAGTAGGCCTTATTGTACAATATATGGACATGACATGATCTATCATTTTTGTGGACCTTTTTGCCCGTTGTGTTGTTATGTTGTGTACATGCGTGTTTGTTTACAGAAGAACATCCTCTGACTGTATTATAGGCCAGCCCAGGGCCTTTTTCATGTAAGCTGCTGCGGCGATCTTGATGTTTTCTTTATTTTTCTTTCAATGCCTTGCTCGAAAGCTCTGATAAAAAAATCCATATTGTAGAGGGTCGCCATCGAACACTGGTATAGCTCTTGGTGGAAGAGCTGAGTGTTGTTGCTGAACCAGTAATTTCAGTTTGGCGTTTAATGAAATTGTCGATGGTCTGTCTTGTGTTTCCATGAGAGGTATAAGTTGTAGGAACGTTATAGCTCCTATGGTCCTGTTGAGCATCACTACCATATTGTTTCCCTCTGTCCTATCAGAGATATATATTTGTTTCCTTGAGAAGAAAATGTGTTGGAGTTTGTGGAGTAGGCATTGGGTTTGTGCATGCTTGCCTTTTTTAGGACGTGCACCCAAGGATGTTGAATTAAGCTGTTGTGACAATATAACTGGATGAGGTAAGTTTGTATGACGTGTCTGTAATCTCATTTCTCTGCTACAGTATGAATTCATGCCATCAGATGGTGCCCCTCTGGAGCTTCCCACTTCACTGGTTTCAGTATGGATAACTTAGCAGCTGGTAGCTGCCAATTCAGTTTCTATTGCCAGTTGTTCCTTTTTTCTTCTGAGTCTTTCCTGCTCCATGCGCAGGCGTTCTTCTTCTGTTTCTGGAGCATGTTGTTTTTGCTAGAGCAGCCATGCGTTGAACAAGTGCGGCTATTTTAGCTTTTGCCTTTAACATTTTCAAGAGCATCCATTTTGACAGCCTTTCTGTTTAATAAAACATTTTCAGTGAAATTAATTCACAGTCAAGTTCAATAAAGTTCGCGATACTGAGCAGAGTTCATCAATACATGTGCGTGCATCACACACGACCGCACAAGCCAGTCCAAACAGCATAGACCTGAAGAATCAATGATCCGAGCGATCAAATTTCCATACAAAACACAAAGCAAGCCAGTCCAGCTGTTCCAATTTCCATTCATATATGCCGTGCTTTTTCCAATAAAAACCTAACAGCATGTGACAACTCAATGCAGCTCCACACGTTGGGCAAGAGAAAAGCACAGCTTGGCTTATCCATTGGGGCCTCTTTTACCTTGCCTTCGGATTTGCAGCGCAGTTTTGGTGATTAGTAGTGCTTGTGATGAAGAGATTCCAATGCGTCCTTTCCAGCGTCCTTATCCGCTGGATCCTCTGCGCCGTTCTTTTCCTTCAGGTATGGTTCATTCTAATGTGACTATCGATTCAGTTCAAATGTTCCAATATAGTCACTTGCATAGGTGGAAAAAGAATGTTCTTGACGTGTATCCAGAGTGAATGAATTGTCCAAAACAATGACGTGTATACGCTATAAGCAACCAGGCCCTGAACTGCTTTCAGACTTGGCTAAGTCTAAAAAATATAACCATTGACATTCAGTCCGTTAAGAAGACCGAGCTGAATAAATTCTTGAAGCAGTTTTATGGATCTATCCGGACAACTAAAGCATCAGCAGTTACCTTGGGCTTCGGGCTGGTTTAAACCGTTATATTAACAAGCCTCCGGTTAGCCGTTCATGGAATTTAGTGCAGAATTTAACCCAGAATTCATATCAGCTAGTAATCTTTTCAAAAGGTGTCTCGTCATCCTAAAACGTGATGAGAATGGAGCTCACCAAAGTATTTCACCATGACATTCAACGAAGAAACAAAAAAATCATAAAGACCCACTGGAAAAAGACAGAAAATCGGAGGGGGGCTATGTTTGCGGAGCAAGGAAATCCCATCTGTCCGGCAGCATCACTCGAAAAATATCTAAGCAAAATTTTAGCTGGTGCAAAAGCCCTCAATCTGCAGCCCAGGAGGGTAACAGCGGCACCAGACAGCATCTGGTATACCGCGGCTCCCCTGGGAGTAATCCAGCTGTCACAGATGTTACCCAGGATGTGCAAAGATGCAGGGACACAAACAGATTACTCCAACCACAGCCTGAGAGGTACTGCCATACAGAAGCTGTCTGATGCGGGACTCAAGACGAGGGAGATCATGGCAGTGAGCGGGCATGGGTGAGATGCTTTATATAAACATGCAGCGACTACGATGTGAATTGTGATTTATAGCCTAATGAGTCACGGAACATAAAAAATCTAAACAAAAAACCTGTTTGTCTTGCAGGTCTGAAAGCTCGTTAAAAAGTTACTGGTCAGATGCAGTTTTCACCCAATAGTTCTGTAAATGCTGGTTATTCACTGGTAACCCAAAATAAAGAGCACTGCTGACAATATATGCTATTTGATATTTATACTTTATATAAGCTGTACTTCACTGATTAGAGACTTCGGAAGGTTGGTATTACAGCACAGCAGCTGTTTTACAGTCTTGTGTGTAATTGTGTATTAGGATGCAGATTAATATACTGGCAACTGACAGTACCAGTACTACTGACAAGAACAAGAACCTATGCTGCAAAAAGCTTAACTCAAACAATGTCACAGAGTAAGAGCTAAACATGTTGGCATCATACAAGATAAGTTCACATCATATACACACTGTCTCCATAACTGGTGCTGCTTGCATGCAGTCTCGTGTATAATTTTGCATTAAAGTAATAGAACAAAAGTATCTGATACCAATAAGGCATGCAGGGCAGATATACAAGGGAGGCTTACTTCTCTTCTTATCTTTCTCAGTGTGAGTCTGAATGTGTGAGTCTAGCCTCTCACTTATTGAGGAAGAAAACACGCAGTTTAACCCAAAGTTCTTTTCCTTCACTGTGATGTGTTCGATGAAGTGGGTGTCAAACTGAGATTAGACTAGAGACCTGACATTCAATTAGCATTTTTTTCAACACTGCCTGGATCTTGCAAAGACAATTTTCAGACCCAACCAACGCTGACTCAAGTGACATCACTTCACACAGCTCCCTCTGGAGACACAAAAGGCTTTATACGACTTTTTTCACATTTGCAGTAGTGCTCCCCAACACCTGTAAAGAGATGTTGATCGATGGAGTTCCTTCAAGTTAAAACGATAACTTTCTGTTACCTTTACCTATTTTTTTGAAAATATCAGTATAGTTGATCACACAACACAGGTTTGGTCTGTTTATATTAATTTTGTCCAAGGACTTCATAATCATTAAAAAGTGATTTGACCAACATCTCAGAAGCGCAGTACTTACTGGTTAACATGTAGCATTTATAAGATAATTAAAATCACAATTTTGTCCCTGTTCAGTTGTCTGAAAACAAAAAACAGAAAAATATGTAAATGAGAACAACTTACTTGTGAGTTTGGCTGTACGAAAACACAGTATAGTGGGTAAGTTTACAAATTTATCACTGATTAACTCCCACTGCTCAAAAATTGTCTATTGTTGTTGGCAGGATTTGCACCTACGCAGGGAGACCTCAATGGATTCCTATTCCAAATGCATAGATTTCACACTTTTTGTCTGTCAACCTATACTACACTATAGTACAACCTTTACTTTTTCATCTCACAAACAATTTCACAGAAAGGGAATTCTTCCAAACAGCATTGTCTTTGTGTCTTTGATGAGTAGTTTTGTTGTTTGACTTTGATGAGTCAATTAATCATTTGGTCTATACAGTGTCAGAAAATTGTGAAAAATCGCAAGTTTCAAGAACCCAGAGTGATGTCCCCAAATTGCTTGTTATGTGTAATGCAAAGTCCAAACCCTGAAGATTTTATAATGATATCAAACAAAGAGAAGAAGCAAATCCTCACACCTGAACAGCTAGAACCAGCAAATGTTTAGCAGTTTGCTCTATGAATGACTTCTTCAGCAATTAATCACTATAAAAGATAGTTGTTGATCCCATGGCCGCTATCAGCACTAGTCAGAGGGCGCTCATGGGAGTCATTAGATTGACATGAGTGGAGGTGTGAATTGGTGTAAAAATTGTCTGGGAATGGACATCAGGATGGCTTTGTATGCAAATGGGTTGTTTGTACCCATCAAGCTTTAACAATCCAGCAGACACAACAGGAAAACAATCGCTGTCGGCATGATTCCAACCTGTGCTGGGAGACACTCAACCACGACCACCCCCACACCAGCAGTTTGCACCTGCTGTCTGCCAAACAATAGCAGTCAATATTGGCGCACCTTAAATATATATTTGCAGAGGATTTGAACTCGTGATAAACACACTGTACAAAGCCCATGGCACCTGAGTGGACAGAGCCACAAGTTTGGGAATGTTTGATCACAGCTGAGAACAAATTATAAAACAAGTAAACACGTTTTGTGCTCTCAAATAATAGTTAGGTTAAAAACACCATGAGTATGACATAGGGTCCATATTGAAGTGGTGAACATCAACTCAACATTAGACACTACTACCTATCCCACTGATATTAACTGCTACAAATCACATTTGATTGATTTTCTCATCACATTGTAGGGTTGTAGTTGTATCACGGTGAATCTTAACTAGTAGAAAGCAAAGGACACTATCTGAAACACTAAATGATGTTTTCACTGTCTGTCGCCACCATGCCAACCACAATTTTACAACTAGCAGTGGGTTACTTTAAAGTTTTATGAAGTAATTTTTGTCAACGCAGACAAGCTGATACAGTGACATATAACTATCAATAGATTCAATTCAAAGTTATTGAGAATCTGCTATGTTTAAGACATGTGTACAAGACAGGCCTAGTTGTAATCTTCAGGTAAAAACCTGCTTCTGATGGGTGTTCTGTGAGTAGAGAACTGTGCAAATTCCTTCTGGCTTCCACTGTTCAAATGAGTGTGACGTTGTGAGCAGGATTCGAATCAGCGCATGGAAACCCCACCGTATTTCTAGTCCATCACCTAAACTACTCGGCCACGACAACCCCTTCCATGTAAACAGTTTGCACTTGATGTTTAAACCATGGAAGTCAATATTGACACACCTTGATTATATTTGCAGAGGATTTGAACGTCTGATAAAAACAGTACAAACTCATGGCAGCTGAGTAGACAGCGCCACACTTTTGTGAATGGTTGATCGCAACTGAGACTCTCAAATAAGAGTTAATGATGAATAGCATAACTACTCAGTAGAGCACACTATACTGTGAGCACAGCATGCAGTAAATGCAAGACTGCGGTCTCAGGACACATACTAATACTAATATTACTGAATTTTTGTTCCTTCTAACGACATAGGAAGTTTATAAAAAAAAAATGCACCCATCAGTTTTAGTTCCACAACTTGGCCAGAAGATGGCAGTGGTTTATATTCTGACAAAAGTCACCTTGAGGTAACCCACCACTAACTTACATGCACTCATAGTAACACATGAAAAGGGAATGTGTGATGTGTGATGAAGTGTACCTTGCAGGGAAAGAAGCAGTAGCATGTCTTCCATAGGCACCATCAATGTCAATATCCCTCTCCTCTCAAACAAATTCAGAGCCATCCTCCAAAAGTCTCCCACCTGTTGCCAGTAGTGTAGTGCACGCATGCTAGAAAATTTAAAATAAAATTGGTAAAAGGGAAATAAGCAAATTGTCAGTCAATTCAGTGATAATTGTACATTTTTTATGCAGACTTGAGAGCTTTTCTTGATGACAATGGGGGGGGGTTACCCATCTACAATACACTGATGCATTTGGCTAGTGTAATGCCTTATCCTGAAACACTCTTCCATGGCCATGGAATGATTGGCTCCACCCATCCATCCATGCTGGTGTTGGCAATATGTTTACATATTTAATCACGCATGTCGTCTGGAGGCTGAGAATCAGTGAAAATCTATGAGCTTGTGGTGAGAACACAGTCTCACTGCCAAACACCTGGACAGTACAGCTGGCTGTACTTCCTGTTTTCACTGGGGGGAGCGCTGATGCTGAGGCCACTGCAGGAATTTTGTATTTCTGTTGACAAAGGATGATATTTTTCAGCCAGCAGCAGGATCACTCCATTGAATACTAAAGCTAGTTCCTCAGTGTTACGCAATCTGTCTCTCTACACAAATGTTTCAGCTCCTGACCACAGAGATCCACTGTGGTCTTTCCACTGAGGAATTTGACAGAATGTTTCCAGCATCTAAATAAAAAGGGGAAAAGGGCTTGGAGAAGAGGCTATCCAACCCGTCAATGACATCACCATCCTCCTCTCCACCCTTTCTCTCATATGTGGCCAAAAATCAGAAAACTTGTTTTTGTTTGGTCTCCATCACGGCTAAGCAACGCGACACAGAGTCTGTTGCTTTGGTGAGAAGGCCTTAGCTGGACAGATTGAGCAGAGGATAAAATGCAGAGTGAGGGCAACATCTGGCACAGATCAAACGAACAAAAACGAAGGATAGAGCTGTTTCGATTTTCTGGAATGAAAGCTTGCAAAACAACCCCACTTGAAATGACATTGCAAAATGATTTGCTGAGAGTTTTGGGAAAGCGGATTGCAAAACATTACCTCACTCAGGGAAAGTACACCCAAATGAGCAACATGAATGCCTGGCCAGCTGACAAACTTTACATAACATACTGTGTACCAATACCAGCTGCCACATTCTTAAGAGAACAGTATACGGTAGCTTCCAAGTCCTGCAAAACCAGCTGTTTTATTTTGTAAGAACCCTCCCTTTTGTATCTCCACCTGACTGATTATGTAAATTAACAAAGTACATACTGTATGGCAATTGAGAGGAAAATTCTGTTTTTAATTATTCTGCTTGGCTAACAGTGGGCCAACAGTACAAGGCCTTTCAGCCTTCCAGCACAGGCTTAGCCATGAATTATGGATGAACTGGAGAGACCTTAGTGGCAGAAGAGTGTGTGTAGGGAGACCGACCACTCAGGTTTGTCCGGTCAAAACTCTAGATCTCTACTTTTTTTCAGAATCATAATCTGCAAAGTCTTTTACACATCTGTTGTAGTTTCAGTGCATACATAGTTTAAGGAATTTCCCACAAAGAAAATACTGTGGTTTCCCAACACTAGCTTTGTAATTTGCAGTAGCTTTGTAAATGAATGTACACTAATTTAATTATTCCAAAAGGAACAAGTCCCATAGCAACATCCTCCCATAACCACACTTGAACCAGAACTTGAGAGTTAGTTACAGATACTAACAAGGAACATGGTGGAAACATCTCTGGACCTGTAGTATTTTCTATGGTCAAAGATCTTAAAACGTGTTGTTAGCTTAAAGCAATACTTCTGGAAGGTTTTTTTAATCATGTAAAGTATAGACAATTCTTAGCTGACATGATCAAACACTTATACATGCAGACTTTCAGTTGATATGTGACAATGTTAAAAGCATCTGCTGTAATCAAGGTTCACACAATCTCGGAACCCGGTGGCCCAAAATCTTGTGAATCTTTATGCAATTGGCTGTTGCTTTGGTCTGCCAGACCTGAGTGGACAGCCAATCACATAACTTCCCTGTGTGTCTGGAAAGACTTTGTGATGTAAAGTGGCAGTAAGAAATAAAAAAAATCATTTGAAAATTAAAATGGACTTTGGTAAAAGTCCATTTTGAATAAAAAACTGAAATAAAAATGACCTGCAATGATCATTGGGAAAGGAAGCAGGATGAAATACATTTTAGCTGGGTTTTAAAAATGTTTGGAATTAATTCACAATTTCACAGTTATATATTTTTGTCTGTATTTATTTAGATGATTATTAGAATATTGAGCACTTTGGGTCTCCATCTAGCTCTGTGTCTTAGTGTTGATTCATTCTGCATTCAGGATGCTTGATTCTCTGCCAGCAGAGAATGTTATTTAGGTTAACTACCCCCTGCTAGACACTACAGCTCACTGCCCACTCAGAGCTACAATCTGCTACATGGACACTGAAATCATTCAAATGAATTCTTCTTGACAGTGTCCACATATTTGTACATACAAGCACAGCATGTATAGTAGGCTACTGTTGATGTGTATCATGTGGGTTGTATGCATTGGAATCTGAGCTGTGCTGACCATGCTATACCACAAGCAAATTCCACCAGTTGTGACTGTATGTTCATTAAACTTGGACTTGACTTCTTTCCACATAACTGGCCAATAACTGGGTAGACTGTCTGCGCCCTCCTCAGGTTGATCATATGACCTGTTCCTGTCTGCTGCACTCAAACAACTCACAAAAAACAGCAACGCTCGAAAAACCTTCACAATGATCCTGTTTAACTGACCTCAGCTAAATGAAAATGAGTAGATGTAAACCTGAAAATTGTTATTTTGACAGTATGATACGATGAATTTCTGGAACTTTTCTAAGACCACCAAGAGCCAATAATACTGTTTTTTCTTGCTGTATACTTTCATCTAAAAGCTCTCTAACTGGCTAGTGGAAGATTCAAGTGTTGTCTGTGTCTGGCCTCAATAAGTTGGCACAAGTCACAATTAAGTTACCATGACAGCCGTCCTCTAGTATCTTCTCAGCCAGAGAAGCATACCAGCCACAAGTTTGTAATCTTTCCCAACCCCCAAAACCGTTATTTTACTCAAAATAATTTTCTGTGTTTTTGGTTGTCACATACATGAATCGTAGCCCAATTGTATGGAAGATTTAAAAGGCCCAAATAAAAATAAATCAAAAAAATAAATAAAGTGAAATACAATACACATTGTTATATGTATGTTGTTTTTATGTATCCATTGACTGTGTCATAAGTCAATGAAAAACTTTGTCAATCAATTATTTAAGAAAAAAAGTTAAATAATTGTCCTTTTAATCTGTTTTTCATTTATATGTGACACTAAATGCATACATAAAAAGGAAATACATATAACAATGTGTCTTGTATTTCACTTTATTTCCTATGACTTGTTTTAATTGATGCATTTTAAATATTCCATATATTTGTACTGTAACACTGACTGGCAGTGGAGGCAGTTAGAGGGCACCACAAGTGATGAAATGAAACCATTTCCAGAGATGTATCACAACATTTTGGCTTGTTATTCTTATATTACATTCCTAGACTGTTGCTATGTGTCTGCTGTGGAAAGTAGCCTCTCATACAGTATGTTTGACATTTGTCACAGGCAGAAAGAAAACTTTATCGCTTCGTGACAAGCCAGCTGCTCAGACATTAGTGAAAAGGGCATTTCCACGACTGGCATGAGTGGCGACAGAGAGGGATGAGAAGAGGAGAATAAGGAGAAGATGGATGGACGATTGAGGAGGAGGAGGGAAGGAGTGAGGTAGTGCTCCTAAATCTGCATAATCCCCCTGACGACAAGGGCGGACAGGGTGGGATGAGTGCCGTGGTATGGACCACCCTGGATCAGCCGAAAAGACAGAATGTCAGCGACCAGACAGGCCAAGCTGTGTTGCTGACAGAAGATCTGACATTGACAGAGCAGCTGTGGAGCGGTTGGATTTGTGTGGACCGCTGTCTGTTTTACAAACACACACAGTCATACACACACACACACACACACACACACAGGCGGAGGAGACATGAACTAGCTCACACAAACAGACCAACAGAGACACAAACACTTGAGAAAAAAAAGCAAGAATAGTGCACACACACACACACAAGATTTCAGACGTATAAATTGCTGTGCACATGTCCAGTTTTTTCAGAGATTTAAATAGGTCTCGTCTTTAGCTCCTTGACCAACCCATTCTCATTCCCAGGTCATCAAATACCAATGTTTTGTCACGCCCCTTGACATCTAATAGACGCACAAGGTACCCTTTAGCGTCTGTATGAGACACACCGGGCTTTCAATTAACTCCACTGTAAAACCATCCGTGGCAATATTAGACGCTCAGAGGAACTGCTCCAATATTAACCAGACCGCGGCGCTATAAGATGCTGTAAGCATCATGCCCATTAGAGAACCAAGGACCCGCCGCCCCAGAAGTATTTTAATTACTGTTAATTCCCATGTTAAGGTTTTCTTTCAATGATATCATTATTTCTCAAAACTAAAACATGAAAATGTCCTTGATAATTATTTCTCCTTCGATTCCGAGAAATAAAGTTTTGTGTTGTCAGTTTTGGATAGCGGAAGGCAAGGCTACATTACCCATGATCCTTAGCCACCGCTGCAAGAGGAATCCAGCTTACAGCTAAACCTGAAGTCTGGTGGAAAACATTCAAATTACTTGATAAAGTATTTATTGTACAATGAATTTACAGTCATAATCAGCCTGAAATAGTGTGCCACATAGGTTTTTACATTGGCGTTTATGGCATGAAATGCTCCCTGATCCCCTGTGGTCCTCTCTCATAGCCACCAGCCACCGTGCATCGCTGTTGTCCCATATACTTTTCCAGTACTGTTCAGTTTCCAGCCTTGGTGGGTCTGCTCTGCTGTTGTTACCCTGTCATTGAGCGTACACTTTCGCAGGTTGAGTTGTGAACAGCCGGTTTATTCTTCTGGCTTCATTATTTCTCGTGTACCTCTTTAGGCGTCTGGCCAAGGCTTAGAGCCTTTGTTTGGCAGTTTCAAGTGCTTCAGGTATGGGCATCTGGTTGTACCTCTTGGGTACTTGTTTTCTCATTGCACCTCTCTCGGCCTCTGTCAGTTGGCTCACTTCTCTCCGTGCTCTGGTTCCCCAACACCTGACGCAGACCTTGTTTGCCCGGGCGACGTCTGAGCCGGCATCTCATATCTTTCATTGTCACTCATCATTGCATGAGGTAGGCAGTAGCATGAAGGGTCTTGCCTAAGGACCCACACTGGATGATGGGTCATTGCTCCACGAGGGGGATTCAAACCCAGGTCCCCCGTGTGTGTGTGTGTGTGTGTGTGTGTGTGTGTGTGTGTGTATAGAATTTAAAAAATTTACTTACACTGTAAAATTGTTTTCTGTGCAATTAAAAATATTTACACTCTACAACTACCTCCTGCTGTACCCTGTGTAATTCATCCATCTCACATAGTAGTATAATGCTACACACCATGTGTGTATTACAATATCTGTGCAAGTATTCTG
Source organism: Siniperca chuatsi (assembly GCF_020085105.1). Taxonomy (NCBI): domain Eukaryota; kingdom Metazoa; phylum Chordata; class Actinopteri; order Centrarchiformes; family Sinipercidae; genus Siniperca; species Siniperca chuatsi. Next base: position 6,631,921 of record NC_058060.1, on the reverse strand, counting down.
CGCAATTATGCATCACATGTATTTCTATAAATGACAGATGTATATAGTGTTTATAGCTCTTATTTTCGCTATTTCTATTTTATTTCTATTTTATGTGTATTTTTTATCTATCAACCTTTTTCCTGTATGTGTTGAATCTTGAACTGCTGTATCAAGTAAATTTCTCTGGTCTCTATAACTCTCTATAACAGTTGGTCCCATGTCTGTACCCTCTTTTGTTGCTGGATTATAAACCTTCAAACATGCACCAAAGTCAAGGTTCAAAGGTCAGTATCTCAAAGCAGGAGCCATGAAGAATCTTCATACTGACATATCTTACTCTTCAGGTTGCGACCTTTTCAACAATGTATTTGGTTTAGCTCCGAAGCTTTTTGTTTGAAACTATCTTAAAATACTGCATTTTCCACTGTAAAAGAAATGTCCACCATTTTGGTTTTCACAAAATAAACTTGGCAGTCAGGTGATGTGGACGCAGGCCAATAGAAAAGAATAGGACAAAAAATATTTTATTTCTCAGAACTGAAAGAGAAATCATAAAAACTGATAGCAGTAACATTAACCAATCTTATTGTTGAATTATCAAGGACACATTCGTGTTTTAGTTTTGAGAAATGTTGAGGATATCAATGAAAGAAAACCTTAACATGGGAATTAACAGTGAGGAAAATACTTCCAGGTTGCAGGTCCTCGGTTCTCAAATGGGACTGATGCTCACAGCATCTTATAACGCCGTCCGCGGTCAGGTTAATGTTGGAGTGAATGGACAGCCGGAGCAGTTCTGAGCGTCTAATATTGCCGCAAATGGTTTTACCTTGGAGTTAATTGAAAGCCTGGTGTGTCTCATGTGACAAAGGGCGTGACAAAACGTCGGTATTTGATGACCTGGGAAGGAGAACAGGTTGCTGTTTCCCTGGTAAGAAAAACAACCGAGCTAATCAGAGGTTTGTAGGTGGGATTGGGCGACAAGTGCGGAAGAGATTGATACAGCTTTACAGGTGGTTCTAAATTGACTTAAAGAAATAATAACTCTTAAATCAGCAAATTCCTTTGCTAAACATGGCAAATGTTGTTAACTCTTCCTTGCAATGGCGGACCTTCTGTTATGTCTGAAAATGTATTCTGCCCTAACCAATCAGTAATGAGTGACGAAGCCAAACCGCTGAAACATGGCTATCAAAAAAACTTAAGATTGGATAATGAAACGAAACAAAATGGCAATTCACCCTGATTATCAGGCTAATACACACCCATTCACTGGGTTGTGTTGCTAGAGCCTGACCAATTTCGGAACCTATCGTCGGACGTAGGGGGCAACAGCCAATGTTTCAGGGCTTCCGGTGTAGCCAGCGGATATCCAGATAATGGCTATCTGGGCCAAGACTTCCTCTTCTGTTCGCCGATCAATGTTTAGCAATCTCGGCTATCGACCCAACGGTTATCGAAATGTTGAAATCGAAATGTTTTGTAATATCTTCACATTTATTTACACATTAATTGATTATTTTACCACTTGCAGCGCACAAGCCACAAATACAACATTGGCATTTTATTACCTTGTAAATGTTGCCATCAAATCAAATTCAAAATCAAAATTAACTTTATTATTTAAAAGGAGGAACTTAATTTGGTCAGAGGCACACAGTATACTCAGAAGCAGTACAACAATACATGAAGTGGAAACAAGGAGATGGTGAATGTGTAAGCAAACAGTTGACTATTTACACATCCAGCAGACATAGAACAATGTTAGCATTCAGTTGGAGTTGTGTTTTAAGCCACCTGATGATTGTAATTCCAATACTCACTCTGTCCACATTCCCTATTCCCCAGGCTCCTTCATTGCCATTTTCCATCCATCCACCAGATTCCCTCTGACTTTCCTTCCTTTCCCCATCACCCAATTGCCTCACCCATCAACACACCTGTTCCCACTTCCCTCATCTGCTCTGCAGTTGCCTTGCCTTGCCTTCCCCACCATCCTCCTCACCTGCATCTCATTCCCTCATTAGCCTCTCAGTTAATATACCGGCCCCGCAACTGAATGAAAATAGTAAAGTTAAACCAAAAAAAATGAGCTGAAAGACACTAAAACACTCCATAGAGCTGAGTCCGGTGATAACTCTCTGTGGAATCATTACTATGAGCAACAGCTTTTACATTACACACAAACATTTGCCCTATTGTTAATATAGAAATATTGATTAGTGCAGCTTTAAGTAAACTGTTCATAGCATGCTAGCATTGTGATGAAAATGACATCAGCGTGAGGGATAAGTCAAGATGAATGTCTCCCTAACCCAATCCCCTTCCCCCAACACCCCCTCTCAAAACCTAACACGGCAGCGGTGGATGGCCGCCCACCAGTGAGTCTGGTTCTGTCTAAGGTTTCTGCCTGTTAAAAGGAAGTTTTTTCTTGCCACTGTCGCCAAATGCTTGCTCATGGTGAATTTAATGGAACTGAATGTCAGACTGAATAACAAAAATGGCAAGTCAGTCTGATTATTCAGACTGATACACACCCACTCGCAGGGTAGCATTGGTGTATTTGTGAGGAGTTTAATTGGAAAGTCATAGTCTAACCCCCAAAGTGTAACCTTAACCCTCACCATCACTGTACATGCCCAAACTTGACTGTTATACGTTGAAAAAATTAGAAGAGAGAAACAGTAGTACACATACACATACTTTTTTGATCATAAACTCAGACAGCCATATCTTACTCGTATTTCTTCCCCTCTTTTCCTGTTCTCATCTTGTTATCCCTCCATTCTTTCATGTTTTCTCTTGTTGTCTCTCTCTTGCGTGCAAAGCCTTCCATCAATAAAAGTCAGACTTGTAAGCAACAAGCAGATTGTTTTCTGTTTTCACTTTTATCTGCACAGCCTGCTATTTAAATAATGCTGTTGCATTATTTATATGTTAATCATTATTCTTCCTTTGAGCCACAGAGGCATGCTTTCCCAAATATTGTTATTGGTCTTTTCCATGTGACTTTGCTTTTGCGGAAGAAGAGTAAGTGGCTAGATAGATATTGATACACCATGGCATTTCTGTAGGGTCACAAAGGCTGAAAAGTTTGAGTATGATGCAGAAATGGCACAGTTAATTAATGCCATACAACCATTTGCATTAGATCAGACTGAAAGTATATCCAGCTGCATCACATTAGTCTAAAAATGTTGTTTAAAGACAAAAAGAAGCTTTTGATTATGCCAAAGTTAATCGGTGTCATTTACCCTGCTTTATTTGTGAATATGCCTAATATTGCAGTTTTTAAAACGTATGCATTGTTTCCTGCTACAATCACTGCTCTAAAGTCTATGATTATCCATGAACCATGACCTATTGAAAATTACTGTGTGTGCGTTAAATGGCCCACATCCAAACCGTCTCATATAATTTGTTGTTACTTCACAATAATCACTTGCAGATGTGAATATCTCAGTGGATGGCCTCATCACAGGTCTTGGTAATCTCAGAAAAACAGAGCCTAGAAAAAAAATCTCTCTGACATAGTTTCCTTAATTTATTAGCACACAATTTTACACCTGTTTTTCATTTCTACTTCCACTAAAGGATGACTGTCTAACAAAACCATGTTACATAGTGAGGTCACATGGTGTTGTTCACGACACTATTGTGAAAATTCTAGTATTTCTAAAATCACAACATGAACAGAATCTGAATGGAACACACATATGGCTTAAAATAAAACCAAATAAACATATATAATACATGTCCACATCTAAAAAGATAAGTACATTGGTACCAAATGTATTTTTAAAGTCCACATTAAATAACCTACTGAAAAAACACCCAAATTAAAAACTATTTAAGTCTAGTATTGCGTTAGAACCTATTTTCTGTAATGCAAGTGAAGTATTTTACAAATCAAATCAAATAATCCCATCTTAAAGGTTCTGTATATGAAATTATGAACATTAATATAGCAGCAAACAACTATTTGCTATGTAAAAATATAGTGGATCAGCCAGTAGATCACACTCCCTCTGCCCATGTTGTTATCCCAGCCTCTCTGTGCTTTGTTTATACAGCCAGTTCGGCCGTGCGTGTGTGTTAGTGCATGTGAGTCCCTCCTTGTGAAACTGTTCATCTGTGAGGAGAGCGATATAATTGTTATTTCTTTTATCCTCTAATGCAATTATTTAAGGATTTATTTCGACCAAACCAGAGTTTGTGATTGTTGGAACAGTGGAAAGACTAATAAAGACGGTTTTGGTGAGTTTTATGTTGTTTCTGAGAGTTTGAAGTGAGTTTCACGATGACCTGCAAGGTAATTTTATTATTTTATTTTTTTTATTTTTTTCAGTGGAGTCTGGTGGTGAACGAGAGTAATATAACAGCTGTTGCTGGTTAAACAAAAAGGATCTTACTGTTTAACAATAAGGTCTGTCTCTGTTGGGATCCTTTCCTCAATGTGGTCAGACAGAATAACAATCTGAGCCTGTCAGTGTCAAAAACAAGCACTTTAGTGAACTAGTGGACGTGGACGTACTTTGACTGGCGCATTTGTCCCCAACAGCCATTGCAGCCCCTTTCGCGGCTGAGGCATAGAGTCAGAATATTTCAGTGAATTAAGGGTTTATTTTGAGCAAACTAGAGTTGGTGATTGTTTGAACAGTGGAAATACTAACAAAGATGGTTTTGGTGATTTTTATTTTGTTTCTGTCCAGTGTGAATAAAGTGTGTTTTACAATGATATGCAAGGTAAAATTATTGTTTTTTTCCAATGGAGTCTTGTGGGCCGTAGCGCCCATTTGTTTTGGTCTCAGATGCTGGTGCTCTAGCGCGACATTTAGTGGCAGTGAATGTTGCATACAGCTCATTTAACTGGGCCTGAATGACAAAGTGAACATTTTTTAAAGTTCAGCTCTACCTCTAGCCAACGTTGTTTCCAGAGGCCTCTGAAAGCATGCACTTGTAATTAGCAAGGATTTAATATGTAGAGCAAATTTATGGGGTCAGTCTGGAATTAAATTGTACCAGCTGGAATCTCATCCATCCTGCAATAGGTCACCCCCACACACACACACACACACACACACACACACACACACAGTTATACTATTGGTCTTTCTCCTCCAGTGTGCATTATAGGATATGGCCATTGGAATCACAGTGACAGATACTTGTTTAGAGAAAGAAAAAAAAATAGATTGGCATTATAGGAAATATGCATATTTGTTTTTTTACTGAGCATTAGATGAGAAGATCAATACAGAGTATAGATTACATAGATGGAGCTAGCTAAGTGGGGAGAAGCAGCCAGCCTGGCTCTGTCCAAAGTTCAAAAAAGTGTCCAATGCCTACCAACTATACATATACATATATTATACTATATATATTTTTTGTTGAATCCAAACACAAATAGAAAGGTTTTGAAAAATGTGGTCCTTGCAGATGGGAGAAGTTTGTCCTCAGGGCTTTCTGCCAGAAAGTCTTCCTGCCAGAAAAGATTACTACTTGGTTAGGTTTAGGCAACAAAACTTTAAAAGGTGTAGGTAGGTATTGTCATGTCCTGCTCTGCTTCTTAGTTTTGGTTTTCATTAGTTTCATGTTTTCTATCGATGTTTCCTGTTTTATTTTGAAATATTCTCATTCCCTCATGTGTCTTGTTGTTTTGATTCCTGTCTTTGATTGCTTTGATTAGTTTCACCTGTGTCTCGTTGTCTCCCCTTACCTGAGTGTATTTTAGTCAGTGTGTTTCTTTTGTTAAGTGTCAGATTGTCGTATTATGTGTCAAGCGGTCCAGCTTGTTCTAGTGTTTGTAGAGTCACGTCATGGTTTGGATTATCTGCCTAATTACTTGGGACACTGCCTGCGTTGGACTTCTGGTTTGACCTCTGTCTGGTTTCCTGCTTGATTAAACGTAATAGTGCGATTGCTTCCCAGAAGGAAATGTGACTGCCGCTGAAATCGTGCCTCTCCGCTGCCCAGCTCCTCGTCCTCATTGCTGCCCAGCTCCTCTTCCTCATTGCTGCCCAGCGCCACAGAGATGACGCCTGCTCCTGGTCTCCAGTCGGCACCCTGGCAGTCAGCAGTCCTTGCGCCTCGGCGGTCTCCAGCTCCTCCGCAGCTGCCTCCTGCCTCTGCTGGATTGCCACAGCCTTGTGAACCTGCTCCAGTTGGCCCGTAACCTCCTGAACTTCCTGAGCTGCTGCAGTCACCTGTTCTTGCTGAGCTGCTGGAATCCCCAGGCCCTGAGCTGCAGCCACCTCCTGATCCACTTGAGCTGCAGCCTTCTGGTTTGCTGGCATCACTAGTTCCACCAGCTCTTCTGCCAGTCTGTCGCAGATCTCCAGTCGACCCCCAGTCCTGATATCAAGCCACATTGCTGACCTCCTGAGGGGTTTGCCTTGCTTTGATTGGTTTCACCTGTCTTGTTTTCTCCCCTTATCTGTAAATGGTATTAGTTGGCATTTCCTTTATTCAATGTCAAATTGTTGTACTGTCAAGCTTTCTCTTTCTAGTGTGGCTTTACTTCATGGTTAAGACTCTGCCTAACTTCTTTGGACTCTGCCAGCTCCCCATTGTATCTGTTGCTGCCGGTGTTGACTTATTCCCTGGTTTGACCTCTGCCTGCTAGTAACCCGTGTAAGTCTTCTTCACCATTAAAATCTCTGAACTGCACCTGCTCCGCCTTAGTGTCTGTCTGGATTCAATACCTTGTGTTCCCTGGTTTCATGCTTGACTAAATGTAACAGGTGAATTTTTAACTGGAGTGAACCTGGCTAGCTGCTCCTGCTTCCAATCTGTATCTTAAACTAAGATGGTCGCCTAGTGGCTCTAGCTCAATACTTAAAGCACAGACATGAGATTTCTTATTCCTCCTGTTTTGGCACCTGTCTACTTTAACACTGTTTAATGTAGAAACTTTATTTAAACTTAATGTTAAACTAATTATCAGATTTTGATGTTCTTAGTGTTTGTATCTTTCATACTTTATGAAATATTTAATATTTGGTCACATTTCTCTAGTCAAATGAATAGACAGAATGCTCAGAGTGGGTGACATCACACAATACAGTTAAAAGGGGAAAATTATCCACATTTTGTGGATGTCCAATCAGTGATGGTAAATACAGTAGGTTAAAGCAAATTCCTCAGTGCGTGCTACATTGATGGGAGGCTGAGTACACCAAATAGTTCTTCCTGCATCCAGCACTGTCATTTGACTTGACAGTGACGTAGCTGGAGGCAAGGAAGAACTACAGGCTATTTGTGCTTGGATTTCTAGCTTCTGCCTCTGGGTGGCCAGGGGCATACTCTAGATGCTGCTCAAAAACAAAACTCATTGTTCTCAACTTGTATTGCAAATGTTTTCCAACAGTGAACATGACGTCCCAAAATGAGTACAGAGGATATTATGGACAAGGATACATTTTTACATTGTTTTGGATGACTCAGATATTCAGCCGTATTTATTCAAGCTAGAGTATGCACCGACGAGAGGCTGCATTAACAGTGCAAGAGGATAATTCTGCTAAATTAGTCAATATAGCACAGAGGAATTTATTGCTTCAATTGACTACATTTACCATCAACACTGACTGGACATGCACATAAATATGCCAAATATTCCCTTTTAAGCTATTAAACTAAATTTTCTCTTTACTTACAACTTGCCCTATTGACTCCAATGTTTACTGAGACCAGAATTTTCAGGAGGGAAGCTCTATTTCTCACATTTTTGACATCACAAACACATTCAGATTTCCTTATCTCTCAATATAAAAAATTTAGGCGATAGGAATTACAGATTTTGAGTAATGTGTCTGTCAGTTTAATCTCTATTAAATGAACAGTCTGACCCAGGAATCATTCTGCAGTTATCATGGCAACCATTAATTGCAGGTGGGGACACACAGCTGATTGAGATAAGCTAATTACACTGCTTCACTGATCTGTGAGGTTTACCAACCACAAAAAAATTTGACATTTCTGCTACATACTGTATCTTGAAGCAGCTTCAAGGTAGCACAACCCAGGTGTTATTTGCAAACATTTCAACATTTTTAACTGTAACCACTATTTCAACTCCTTTCATTGCTAAAACAAATAGTTTCACCATGTAATCCTTTTAAGTAAGGAACTGGAGTTTGAGTCCTGCCTCTCATGTTAATCTCTATTCTGTGGTCAGCCTGAGCCAAGAGTCACTCGGTAGTTCACTGCAGTTGATGGATTCTTAACTGGCAAACCACACACACACACCTTTGAACAAGGACCTAATTTTAGGAATTCTATATTTTATATTTTATGTTTAGTGACAGCTACTTTAACTTTTTGTGTCCACAAGTATAAAGTATGATGCATTACTATTGATTAAACTACCAAATAGTATAGTTAGCATTAGCTCCATCTCGACCAGCTACAATATTAAAATGCTGCTTACACTTAAATGCAGTAGTAACAAATCAATAATATATAATACTGACAGGGTCCACTCTGAATAATGAATACTTTTACTTTTGATACTTTAAGTAAATTTTTCTGACAATACTTACATACTTTTACATGAGTAATATCTTGAATGCAGGACTTTGACAGTATTTTTACCCTGTGGTATTACTACTTTTACTTAGGTAAAGCATCTGGATACTTCTGCCACCACTGTCAGACGGATATTTTAAAACCTTGGAAAATAAACCCAAAACAATCTGCATAGCAGTTTTGGATGAACTGATGCTTTAGGCCTTCGTCTCTAAATATACATACAGTAGGGTGCCTTAGCTATAGAGTTAGCTATATCAACTTCAACATGTTTTTTTATTTAAATGATTTATGATTAAACTGCTTAACTGTAGTGGCCCAAAAGATCAAGATTTCATGGTATGAGTCAAAGTGAGGCATAGTTCACCTGGCTGAGTGTGTTTGTTCAGGGTCACACTACACTGCTCACATCCAATAGCTTCTTTCATGGGTGAAGCCCCTGGTGAGAGAATGCTATATGACTGCTGTGGGAAACTTAAGTGTGAAAAAGCAGCTTTCTTCTTCTAAAACATAAAGAACATTAGCTGGTCTTCACCAAAGTGACAAAGTTCAAATCTAGGCAATGCACTGTACAATCAAAGATTTTCTGACGTTCAGAATTATACCAATTACAGTACATTGTTGGACTTGAATAACATCTCATTTAGCTATCTTGGGCAGCCACTATAATTAAAACACAAGATATAGATGTAGTGGGTGAGGATTCTCTCACACTTAAATGGTGCATTGTTGACAACTGCAATTTTCAGCAGGAGTGTTTTTCTCGCAGATCATTTCCTGCTCTGAGGCTGATGGAGTCCATCATTAGGCATGTGGATGATAAGGAAGGTTTTTCTACAACCTTTTCTCTAGTCTGTTTCTCATATGGCCATTATGAGCACTTGCTGGCATGCACTGCATCTTTCTCATAAACAGAAACAAGACAATGCTCCTCACAATCAATACTCACGATGCAAAATGCAATTAAAAGTAATGGCAAGAAGGGATCTAAAATACCACTTCTACAGAAACAAACATGGTTACAAAGTAAACAACATCAAAGCCCAGTCCAGTCTGACCAGAGTTATCAAGAACAATGGCATAAAAGGGGGCTTGTTAGTGTATCCAGAGCTTCCAGAGTACACTACTAGTTTGACCTCATTACTCTGGCTTATATGAGTCATAGAGTTGACAAGGGGCAGAGCAGCACAGTTAAATGCCTTCTACAGACACAACTCATTTGGTATGCAACAATGAGACAGACCCATCCAAAATCAGCTTGCCTATTGCTCTGAATCCTCTCAAACATCAGCGAAAGAAATGAAATATTACTGAATGCTTTGCAAGACTGGGAACAAAAGTAGTGAGCCAAGCATGCAGGGGGAGAATTTGCATTTCAGGCATGTATAACTTGCTTACAATCATATTCTTTACCAGAAGTTAAGTGACAATGGGCCAATTTATGACCCTCACTTATCCACCCTCCGGATGATATCTGGACTTATACAATAACCCATACAGGGAACAAGGAACAAAAGAAACCAACTTTGCAATTCAGAGTCAAATGTACATTAATTGATATACCATGTTTAATTAATATTATAGGGAGAATGTTAAGTTTTATGTCAACATGCTGATTTTGATTCAGGAACTGAACTAACCAGAACTAGTTACACATATCCACTAATCCAGAAAAAAGATGTAAGTTGGATGTCAAACCTCATACCCCATGGGTGCTGGTTCTGGCCTGCCTGTTCCCCCCTCCTCTTTTTCATCCCCTACAGAGGAGGAGACAGACAGGTAATGCACATCCCTTCGCCTAATACAAGAAATACTGCATATTTATGCATAACAGAAGTTATCTCATTGCACTTTTCCTATAGAGCAGATCTAGACCGTACTAGAGAGAGAGAGAGACAATGGGCACAATGAGAATACGCTTACCGCAGCACGTCAAATCTTTGCGTTCAACCAAAGACAAAAAAAGAGAGAGTCGCCTAGTGGCTCTAGCTCACATATGTGCATTGTCATAAAAACAGATATTGTAACATGATTGCCATTTATAACATTTAATTAACACTATCTACTAGACCTACTCATTTATTACTAAGGTACTAAAGGTGTTTCGTATCCTTTCAGCAACTGAGGAGGTCCAGTTTTAAACATGGAAGCATTAGACATGTAATAAACTTCTCAATTCTTTAGGATAGAAATTGGAAGAAAGAAAATAATTAAGGCAGACAGAATAGATCTGGGCTAGGTGGATTAAAATGTTTGAGCCAGTTGACATCAGGTGGGACCGAGTGCACCCGAGGATGCAAGAGAGCTCCAGAGAGCTTAATGCGAGAATCGACATGGATCATCTGCTGCCCTCCTCCCTTCCAGCGCAATTTGCCCCCTGGCTATCTGAACCACCAAGTGAAACTATAATTTTCCTGTGATATATTGGGGTTGATGCTGATAGATTACTAAAAGTAATTTAGCATTAGGTCAGGAGTAGGATCTCTCTTCAATATAATCATGGAATCGTAAAATAGTTGTGGCAAATTAAAGGTTTAAATGCATTAAACTGATCATATCGAGTGACCTTAATTTTGGGAAGAGGAAGGAGCAGATTTACATTTCCAACTATCAGAATGAAAACAACTTTAATATTAAATAACAGAATCTAACTTACATTGAATTCGTTTTTCAATGGGGCACCCCCCTTCCTTTACATGAATAATAATTCTTGTTAACAGGGCCTATAGCTCCTGTCGGTATCAGCATGACGACATCAAGCTTTACATTCTTCTTGCCCCGGGGACACACAGGAGGGGGAAGCGCCGTAAAGTGCTGCCTGCTTCCTGTTGGCGCCCATGTTAACCAATGGGGCTGTTCAGACAGCGAGCCAGCATGGAGCTCTGCAGCTGGCTCGCACTCAGCAGCCATAGTTTCGACATCAGGTCTATTTTTTCCACGTGCCATGAGCGAATCTGACAAGAAAACACACTGATAATCTATTATAAACTATATAAATTGATATTACATATGATAGAAATGATCTGATTCTGATAAATAATATCCCATGTTTTCCAACACTTTTGATCCCCCCCCATGATGAAATATTAAGATCTGCCCATCCACTATATTTATTAGAAAGAGTATCACTGCTGCTTGTGATTGTGTTTTTTACAAGCAGGGCCTGTCTGTGCGTGTGTGTGTGCCCCTCCCCGCAGATCATCACACAAGGCAATCCTTTTTACTTCATTGTTGCAGTAGAAGCGACACCCTGCCGAAACACATAAAAAGCTTTAAGTTATAAATTTGTGAGGTTATTATAAAGATCAGCTCTTTATTGTGATTAGAAAAGAGCAGAGGAGCAGAATCGCTTGTTGAGCAGAAATGTGCTTCTGGTCTGAACAGCCAGACTACTGCTCACAGGAGAAATGACCTAGCATGGCGCTTCACGACGATTCCGCCTCCTGTGTGTCCCTGGCGTTGTACTGTCAATTAAACTTAACATACTAGTTAATACATTTTGATTCTGTATGGCAAAGTCACTTTCTTTGTTCCTTTAGTCTTTGTTACGAATGAATTTGTGAAGTGCAAGATGCAGAGGCAGGAGACTGAAGGCTTGAAATAGTGAAAAAGGTTTATTTCAGGGTTTAAAGGGTGTGGAAAAGCCAGTGGATGAGCTGACCAGGGGGAATCCAGGAAGCGTGGAGAAGCGCTGCTCTGGCACACCTTTCACCACTCAGGTAATTACACACACACACACACACAGAGAGAGAGAGAGAGACCCTGCATGCCCCCCCCCATGGGAGCCACCTGGCGCATGTCTAGGGCAGTCCGGATGCTTGTGATGGAAATCCCTGAAGAGGGAGGAGTCCAGGATCTGACCCCGCAGGATCCAACTGCGCTCCTCCGGGAGGCAGACACCATCTCCACATTTAAGAGTAGGCTTAAGACTTTAATCTTTGATAAAGCTTATAGTTAGGGCTGGCTTAGGTGAGTCCTGAACCATCCCTTAGACTGCCGGGAGACCCATGATGCATGTCTCTCCTCCTCTCCCTCTCCAACTCGACATCTTTTCTCTCCTGTAGTTTTGTGCTTTCTCATCGCTCTCCTCTCTCCTTCTGTCTCTTTCAGCAGGTATTGGAGCTGTAGAGTCTGGATCTATGATTGCAGGCCTCCTACTGCCCCCATGTTCCTGCTCGACAATCGCTACTACAATTATTTTTATTAATCTTATTACTATTATTATCATTATTATTCCTATTATTATTTTATTAATATTAATATTAAAACTACCATTACATTATTATTATTTTAAAATTCTGTGTGGAATTTGCATTGTGCTACTGTATGCTCTTTACCTCCTGCGCTCTCGACTGGACTGGACTGACAAGACAAAAGTTGAAGTTTTTGGATGGTGTGTGTCCCATTACATCTGGCGTAAAAGTAACACTGCATTTCAGAAAAAGAACATCATACCAACAGTAAAATATTGTGGTGGTAGTGTGATGGTCTGGGGCTGTTTTGCTGCTTCAGGACCTGGAAGACTTGCTGTGATAAATGGAACCATGAATTCTAGGAGACAATATTTTGGACTCAACCTTAAGAGGTAGATCCTTAGAAAAGAGCCATACCTTTGACCAGGCATGTAGTTGGGTGCCGGGATGCGGCAGCAGTTGGCTTGTTTTTCAGTCCTGGTGGCAGCGCAGAGCAGAGCAGAGCAGAGCAGAGCAGAGCAGAGCGGGCCTGATGGAACAGCAATCTCCTGTTCCTGCACATGGAACAAGGGAGATTGGTAACCAAGAGAGCAGAGGAAGGTGGACATACCTGAAGAGGCATTGATTTGGGTTGTTGATTGAGTTGTGAGCATATTCCAACCAGGGCAGTTGGGAGCTCCAGGAGGACGGATTAGCAGTCTCCATCTCCTGATTGGCTTGTTCAGTTTGGCAATTGGTTTGGGGTGGTATCCAGAAGAGAGACTGATAGCAGCTCCCAGGGCAGTGGAGAAAGTCTTAAAACTTTGTGAAGTGAACTGAGGACCTCTGTCGGACACTATGTCTGATGGAATGCCATGGAAGTGAAAAACATGGTCCACTAGGAGGTCTGCGGTCTCCCTAGCTGAGGGGAAGTTTGGGCAGGGCAAGGAAATGAGCAGCTTTAGAAAAACAATCGATGATGGGGAGACCAGTGACAAAGGCCAGGGCAATATGGGACCATGGACGGCTGGGGACGGGCAGAGGGAGGAGAAGTCCTGAGCTGGGTTTAGTGGAAGACTTGTTTTGGACACACACAAAACAGGCTGAGATGAAGGATCGGATGTCGGCATCCATTGTAGGCCACCAGAACTGTTGACAGAGAAAGGAGAGTGTACGATTGATACCAGGATGGCGGGTTAGATGTGTAGAAAGGGCCCACTGGAGAACCTGGGAACGGACAGTCAGGAACGAAAAGACAGTTAAGAGGGCCATTACCAGGGTCATGTTGTTGACTTAACCAGTGCCTCGATTACCCATGTGATGGTGGCGATGAAGCAGGTGGATGGCAGGTGGATCTGGGGTCCAGATCAGAACCAGTCTTCTCCAAGGCAAACTGGCATTTTAGGGCATCAGGCTTGATGTTACGGGAACCTGGGCGATAAGTCAAAGTGAAGTTTAATCTCCCAAAAAACAGAGCCCACCTTGCCTGACTTGAATTTAGCCGCTTAAGCTGACTGGATGTATGAGAGATTGTTATGATCTGTCCACACGATGGGGTTGATCATTACTGTTTAACCAGTAGAGCCATTCTTCCAAAGCCAGTTTAACAGTGAGGACTTCATTGTTACCAATGTCATAATTCTTCTCAGCAGGTGAAAGTCCATGTGAGAAGAAAGCACAATAATGTAGCAGGGGATCTTTGAGAAAGTACTGCACCTACCCCAGTGTCTGAGGCATCCACCTCGCCAATGAATGGAAGGGCTGAATCAGGTTGTACGAGGACTAGGGCAGAGACAAAGTGACGCTTGAGTTCCTCAGGGAGGTGGAAGTCAGGGCTGTGATGGGGCAGCAAGGCAGCTGTAGTTGCGGATGAATCTCCTATAGAAGTTCGCAAACCCAAGAAAGCACTGCAGTTGCCTAAGGTTGGAGGGAACTGGCCACTCACACATGGCGGTGACCTTGGCAGGATCCATCTGCACTTGACCTTGTGCAATCACGTAGCCAAGGAAGGACACTGTGGAGACATGAAATTCACATTTTTCAGCTTTGACGTACAGCTTATTCTCAAGAAGGCGTTGAAGTACCTCGCGTATATGTAGTTCATGCTCAGAGGTAGACTTGGAGAAGATCAGGATGTCGTCCAGATAGACGAAAACAAAACGGTTGATCATGTCTCGAAGGCATTTTTATATTGATTAGAGAATTTTCACCCAACTCTGCCATTCCCCTCAGTTCTATGGAGCATTTGAACATCTTTCAGCTCATTGTTTTGGTTTCATGGCAACTTTTATTGCTTTGATTCACTTTCACTGCTCTCATCGGCAACATTTCCAGCAGCAGCAGGCAGCTGGTTTCAGCAAAATGCCCTGAACCACTGTACACTACTTGCCCAGCACCAAATGGCGGACAGACCAAGTCAGCTACTAGCTGGCAAACATAGTGGAGCATTTAGCAGCTAAAGGGCCAGAGTTTTTTCTCAGGAGTTGGTGGAGACTAAAACAGAGCTATAAGGAGAATGAATGTTGGCCTTACATTTATCAAGTGGCCAGAAATATCCAAACTCCAAATGAATATTAATGTTGCTCTGTATCTGCTGGATGTACTTATAAGGTGATAATATGTCAGTGTTGTGTTTACAGGTTGTTTCCACTGCCCCCAAATTGGCAAAAAAGTTAATCCAGATTGAAGAACACTATTTACACAGAAGGAGAAGAGACAAGAGATGCTACAAGAAGACTAAGCAGTTATCTACAGACAACACATGATTAGAGAACAGTGGCTGAATCAATAATCAGATGAGAACCGTCTGATGAAGCACTGATGGGAACCAAGAGGAGAGAAAGGAAAAAAGATAAACAGAAGGGAGAAAGAAGGAGAGAGGTCCCAGGATGGTTGGTGGATCTCTCAGAGAGGGATCTGGTTGGAGATAAGATGGCGAACCTCAACTAGGATTTCCAGTGAGATAGAGGAAGTCAGCTTGCCACATGTGGTTCTTCGTTGTGGTTTTCGTCAGAGTGCACTCTTTTTTTGTCTCAATGCACTATTGACAGAAGAGGTGACATACCAAATTTTATTCATTCAAAATTGTTTTAAAAACTGCAGGATTGTATCATTTATTTTTGAATCAGACATTTATGTCAAATACTCCTGTAAGAGAGTGTAACAAAGTCAGCTATTGCTAATGAATTCCCAAGCCTTATGCTGCATTCACACACTATCGGCAGAACAGGAAGAACCTCTTATTTTGACTTGGGTGCATTCTTGCAAGTAAATACCCCCACTATAGATAAATATTCTAAATTAGCTTATTTTATTATATTTGTAGCAATTCGTTAATAAGTGAAACCAGATAAAAACAAATAATATATAGCTCCTACAAATTAGCGGACTTTATTCTATTTGTGTATTGAATTTTATTTAGACGTAACTGCCAGTAACTGTGGCTGTGCAGCCATGTTGCCAACGGTTTCTTGACACACTGTTTTCGCCAAGTCGCTGGCAGAACTTCCAGATATATCTGCCATCTTGTCTGCAGCTAGCATCTCATCTCATCTCACAGATCAAATATCAAATCACCTATGGGGGATTTCAGTAGATATAAACAGGTACCAATGTAAGAAGGCATACTATAGATTTTTTTCAAAGGGAAGCAAAGTAGATTTTTTTAAATGACAATGTCTGATATGTTTCAGTCTTCCCTGATACATGCAGTTCAGTATGTTCACTGATAGAACTGTTCAGTTTGCTGGTCTATATGTACTAAGAAATCATCTGATATCAGTAGTAGCAGCAGAAGGCCACTTGACAGTCTGTGAACTGCTTCTCTGCCTTCTTTGTGTCTGATTTATAACTTTCATATCTTAGTTACTGGCATTTATGCAATGCACTATTCAACAACATAACTGTCATCCTTTTCAGCATTGTTAAAGGTATTTGGTAGCAATTCAGCAGCAACAAAATGTATGAGATTCCTCCTTTGTAAACAAAGAGTCCTTTATCTTTCATGGTTAACACATGATTGAGATACCAAGATAGGGAATACATTTGCAACCTCAATGCTGCATAACTTAGAATATCATCACACTGGAGAACAGATGGACTGAAATTTGTGGAACTTGTTACCAACCTACAGGTCCACTCCCGGTTAACTCCTCCTCTGTGTTTTCCATATGGCTGCTGGTGAGTATCATGTTCACTACTTTCTCATCAACTATTCTGACTGTGGTTGGGGATCATTTGTTTGCAATTGGCCTGTTTCCCTTAGCAACATGCTTTGAAACTCACCACTGTGGAGACTATTCAAAGTAGGCAAAGTGAACAAAGAGCAGAGGTGACAAGTCGGTCAAACAAAGTCACATGGTTACCTTTCCAGCTTAGCGACTCACATCTGATAGAATACTGTGCCCTAAACCTCCAAATAATTAATGTATCCTCTCTTTCAATATGGTTTGACAGCAAGAGAGGGTGATCTATTCACCGCCAGCATTTTGCATTTTACAAACCTATTAAGAGCTGGAGTCACAGAGATAGGAGCAGCTCGATCTGTGATCAAATTGAATGTTTATCTGGGCTTGTTTTTAATGGACAGGATATGTGGACCGTTAACTCGGCCATTAGAGCAGACTGAGAATTGATTGTCCACTGCACTGAGGCTGACCCCATAAGTAACTGAAGGAAAAACACTTTTAATGTGTTTGTATCTGTGCATGTGTATCAGAGAGATGACTGTAAGGCTAGAGAATATTTAATAGACAGATAAGGAGAAAAATGCACTGGTGAAAGTAATTTCAAATATAGGCCTACACCTGTAGCAGAGAAAGAGGACCTGCAATACACGACTGATTTATTATAAAGAGAAAAGTAAAGGTTTAGCAGAGACATGCTCCTGGCTCAGTTTTGTCTGACCACAAATGAATACAATGTAGCGGCACAGAGATGATTCAGTTCTTTCAGGAGGAGAGAGCTGAGTCAAGCTAGAAACAGAGTTCATCCAGAATATTGAGATCAATGCAAATGGGAACTTGCCTTCAAAATAAAAGCCTGACATGACTCGCTTGAGAAAATAGAGGCAACCTTTGTATACAGAACTGGAATCAGAGAAATATTGGGTGTGTATAAGATTAATACTCAAATACAACCTGCAATTATTTGCATTGTATTTAATACATGTTTTTTTTATGTTTTGCAAGATAAGATAAGATAGTGTGTAGCTTGTTCTTAAATTCTGTACAATTTGTATTGTTAGAAGGGTACGTTAAATAAGTGCTGCCTTCAGGCTACACCTTTTTGGCCACTATGTCTCTTTTGACATTTATTCATTATTCCGTGGTTGTTTAAGCACTTGGGTAGGCTACACCTCTAATTTCAGTTTTTGTTATTTTATTTTAGTGAACTTAATTACTGCAATTAAGATTGATCAATCAATAACTTAATTTAAGATGAGTTGGGATACTCTGCTGTTAGATGATAGGAAAAAATAAGTAGAAATACATAGGCTAGATTAAAGAAGGGTAAGTACAGTACTGCTTTCGAATCAGCATTATCACATATATTGTACAAATCCACTGGAAAACAGACCTATGCTGTCTACAAAAACAAGTCAATGTTAGCATATGTCAGGGCAAAGTTGTTCCTAAATAAAGTGCACTAAGCCCCAATTCAATTAGGCTTTAATTTTGAAAATTCCAGTCGGTAATTCGTTGTGTTATTGTAGTTGACTTGACAGAAGTGAAGAACTTTACAGCAGTCGGCGTATCTGTGTGATTGACAGTCGCGTGTGCGTGTGCGTGTCCTTGGGATATTACAAGTGTTTGTTTGGTGGTGGTTTCACAGCCGTCAGAAAGCAGTTGTTTCCTGCAGGATAGCGTCGGTAAGTACATTTGCCTGAATGTTTGTGCATGAAAATTAAGGTCCACGTTTTCTAACGTGAGGAAGGACTTAAACATTTTTCAACGGCAGAAACAGAGGAGAGAAGTTTGAAGTCTATGAACGTACTGACCTGCAACAAAACATGTTGCTAATGTATCACATCACTTTGTAGCGTTCAGGTGGTGCTTTTATGGACGTTTTGTCCGGTATGGAATTCTTAAAATATTAAGAAATAGTAGCTATGCTGTTTATCACGTGAACCTTCAAACATTCAGTCACAGTGCTCATCCAGGTGAGTCCATCCTGCCAACAGGTGGAGACTAGGCTATTCATATTAGGCGTCACCATCCACACTGGCTTACATCACCTCAACCAGAAAAGTAAAAGGTGGAGTAATGAGTCCGCAGTTAGACAACTTGTGAAACGAGAGACCCAGGCCCAAGGCCACAATAGACTATTTTATCTCTGACTATTATGTTACACTGTACATGACATCCAATACTACAGCAGAGATGATAGTAGGCCTACATTGGACTGCGTCGGTAGGCTACTTGCGCTTCTAATCAGGGAGAGAACGCAACGCCAAACTGCGTTGAAAAATCCAGTAATTGAAAGTTGCCATGCTTGCCATACAAGTAGAATATGACACAAGGTCGTGCATGACTCGGTACAATATTGTCTTTATTTCGGCATGTGTCCTACACACCATGCATCGTTTATTGAAGTGAAATTATGACTTTTATAATTTGCACACAAGTTATCCCGACAGTGTTTTGTCTACTGAAGACTTTAGGAATTGACTATCAGCAGCTAACCAAATGCTACAATTGAGAATATTCTAAAGTGAAGTGCTTCTTGGGGGATTATCTGACCGCCGAATTTACCGTTGGACCGTGATGACTCCTGAAATGTCTTAAGTAATCTCCTAGTTGTAATGTACCGATGATGATGAGCAAAGCAACTTAAACATGTAGTTTGTCAAATGGTGTTTGGCGTGGTAAATGCAACATCCTGCCACAATATAACCTATTTATGATTCATTTTACGATGATTTGCAGCACTGTATGGCAAACATATCATTGCATTGCAAGTTTGTACAGTAAGTCAGTGTGTCTATTGCAGCCAATGTAGAATATGCCTACAGCTGAAAAGTTGAGTAAATGCACATTTTGTCAAATTATATCACACACATTTTATACAAACACACACCCACATGCATACACAGTGCACTGTCCAAGTGTTTTTCCTTTTCTTCTTATTTGGCAGGTAGTCTGGTGTTTTATAATCTGCCAAAATAAATAACCTGCAGGTAATTAGCAAGGCTGCTTCTGTGTTTTTACTCCACACTTGGAAGTGCATAGGGAAGCTAATTAGCAGCCATTCCCATCCACCAAACATTCAAGATATGAGGTCAGTAAACCCAGAGAGACTGTGACAACACTTGAGTACCCTTTGCTTGATCATTCTAATGGCTAGAGAGTTGAATGACTTTAGATTGATAAAGCCTATTCACTTGCATTTTGCTCTTTTCCCACATATTTGCAGCTCAAAACTGACTTAACTGAATCAGATCCTTATGCCAAAGTTTGGTATATTATCTTTGTTTTCCCATGGTAGTGCACGAATAATATGATCTGCTCAGGATATTGATGTTTAAAGAACTTTCAGGTGTTCTCACAGGTATCAACAGGAAACTTTTCCCTTTGTTCAAGTTCCTCTTCTTGGCTACTGTTGTCTTACTCAAGTTATATCCACATCTAATCAGAATTTGGCACAGTTTTTTGATACTTGCTTGAAAATTTTAGTTTCAAAACTTGTGCATTCATAGTTTTTGTCTAGTCTTATATGTGATATGGCTGCCTTTGCCTCAGTTTTAATGAAAACACACACACATTGCTTTCTCCAAGGTCGACTTATCAGCCTGACCCTTAGGCCCACATAGCCCGAGCCTGCAAAACAAAGAACAACATTCTAAAACATTCTTCTTAGAGGAAAAAAAACAACTTAATTGTCCTTTGATGGCAGTATCCGCTGACTTGCTGATGGTGGTGGTGATTAGTGTCAGTATCTTTTTGGACAAAGAAATAATAATGGATGATCCCCGTGGAGCGGGATCAAAGCGATGATTAAGCCTCCAACCTGTCTGCTGTTGTATGACTTTGTAATTGTCTGTGGTGATTAGCTGTGTAGCGATGGCGTTAAGCTGTGGCTGCACCATATCTCCACTCCAGCAAACTGCTAGCCCACGAAGCTTGTCTGGCAAGAAGATGTCTTGTCTTCACTTAAAGAGGCTTATTCTAGTGTGTGTGTGTGTGTGTGTGTGTATGATGGTGGTTAGAAATTAAGTTCTAAAAATCCCTTTCCAGGACTGGAACATCTACTGTGCTGGAGCCAAGATGCTATAATATCAGTTTAGAGAAGCGATAGTGACTCTGTCCTGCTGTGTATTTGTTTTGGGGAAGTTTACACTTAAGCAATCCCTATTACAAGCTACTGCTAGCTCTACCTGCAATCCAAGAACAATGCTGTTGTTGTTTTCAACCAACTTACGGCATGTTAGCGTTACCTTACTAGTACACAGGTAAGCTACTACACTAGCGAGCGACAGCTGATGAAATCTGCTAGCGACAGGCTGACTGAGAGCAAGTGGAATAAGCATTTTTCACAACAGACGTTTGGACGTGTCATAGCAGAAAAAAGCACAGGTGTAATTAATAGCATTAATGACGGCTGTGTATCATTTGGGTATGCTAGTCCCAGGGTTCTGGCATTGTGCATGCTGGCTCACAAAAATAGCACTGGACACTTGATGGAACTGTGCCATCGATACTGTTATTATTAACACCTGTGTAGCATATCCCACCGAAAGATGGTCTGACACTTGAACCGATAATTGATAAGATTTATTGGAAGTCCCAAAACCAATGTAAGAACTGGTTACAAAACAACAAATATGTTAGCTACCTTCCCATAGGGTTTCAGAGCGTTACCATAGCCTAATACTAGCTCACATTAAGCTAACGCTAACTCAATTAAACAAACGGTTAGAAAAAGTTAATTTAAGAGACAAACCACATTACAACAGATACTAACCTTGTGCCTCTTCAGGGGATGCTAATACATAAAACGTTTCACTCAATGTGCTTTCATTTTACCGTTTCTCCTCTCTACTGGTGCACGGGATAGGAACTCCTTGTCGCTTTCAAAATATAAGCCCCTCTAATCAAAAAGGAAATGAGACAATATACGCTTAAAACAGATAAAAATACTTACTTAAATCAACAGAAATGACTGTTCAACAGGGCTATCTCTTCTCTGTGGCTAAAACATCAACAGATAGCTGGTACCAATATATCTGCAATAAGATAATATCAGGCGATATATATCACCAAGATTTTATTATAGCAATCTCACGCAGTGTGACATGCAATGAATCAGACAGTGTATAGGGGCCTTTGCAGGAGCCTACATCAGTTTGATGCTTATTAAAGGGTGGTTCACCCAAATCATTAAACAGTACTTACATCCCAAAACCTGGACAAATAAAACCAAAGTATACTAACACTAGGTGTTAATGAAAAATGTCTTTTTGTAATTTGGTTGTACCAACCCTTAAATATTATTCATCCACTGTGTCATTGTATGTGTGTGCATGTGCAGTCTGAGTGCACACTCTGAATCACAGTCCAGTGTGCTATTTTGTTATGAGTGTTACCAGGGTCTCCACCTTCTGTGTTTCAGAGTGAGAAACTGCCAGCAAAAGTAAGTTACATAAGCCTGGTGGGTGTTACATCATTGTTTTGGGAGCCCTGGTCCAAAGAGCTGGGGCTCAGGCTTCAGATGGGTCCGATGGGTCCGCTGCCTCCCACAGACCCCCTCACGGGGGCTATTGGAAGCAGATGCTCAGTGAGGAGACGTGGCTCAGTGCTGGTGATGAAGCGAGGTTCCACCTGTAATATTGTCTTTGATTGTATTGTGTGGTTTTTGTCTATCAGTGTTTGCTGATTAGCTGACATATGTTGGAAGTATGGTTTGGGTGGGTTTGGTTGCCATGACATCAAAGGGTAAACATGCAAAATAGGAATGATTTATAGGTCTATAATCCTCAAAATAACCCCACCTCTTTTGTTCACCGCCAGTAAATCAAGCTCAAGAAAACTCATAAATATAAAATAAAAACTTTGTGGGCAAGAGTTGATTTGTAGCAAAGCACATAATTGTTTGAAAAACCAAAATTAAATTCACAAAACGTCATATTCAAAGAATTCTGTAGATTTTTTGCACTTTGCTTCCACTGTGATGTGGAGCAACAAAGAATCCATGAAGCTATAAAGCCCATTAGCCTGGAATAGCATGCTTTTTAGTGGCTGTGTGACCTTGGGGGATCTGCACTCATATTGTGTTCCAGATCATTAGTTTGTGAAAACAAGCTCTTGCACTACCCTGAAGTTCCCTTCTCTACACATAAAGATCCCCCAAATTGCTATTGTAAGAGCATCTGTGAGGCTCAGTGATCTTAGGTGTGTACAATCCACAGTCTGGTCTTGAATGTGATGCAGGCTTTCACTTAATGTGTAAGTCTTGTTGGTTTCCCTTCTTTGAACTGTGTAATAAAGGCAAAAAGTGGGTTTAAGTAATTTAAAACATTTTATCAGCCTCTATTGACATACATATATACAGAATTTTGCGATATTGCTATATATATTGCTAAATATTAGGGCTGCAACTAACTTATTTTCATTACAGATTAATCTGCAGATTATTTTTTCAATTAACCGTTGGTTATAAAATGTCACAGAAACATGAAAAATGTCCATTACAAGTTTCTAAAGCCCAAGGTGATTTCATCAATTTGCTTGATTTGTCTAACCAACGCAGGGGCGGGGTCACAAGGGTGGTCAGGGGTGGCACGGGCTCCGGTAGAATCTGATTGGCCACACCATGTCCATGGTTATATTTTGGAGTAACAAATAGCAGCTATTTTTTGATATTAGAATATTTCAGATTTTGTAGTCTTCAGCCCCAACCGATGCTGACTCAAGTGACAACGACATTTATCAGATTTTGCACAGCTCCCTCTGGAGCTACATATAAAAACATATTGTTATATCGCCCACCTGTAATTTTTGAGGTGCTGTCTGTATGTCTGGGGTGCATTCTAGTTACTCCTTTATTGCAGCAGGGCTGCCGGGCCACTGGGTTCACAGAACTTACATGCAGTGGCATCTGCCATGTGTAGGGTGAGTACGGGCTGATTTAGGTCACAGAGACAATGCTGCAGTGTTGTCCAGTAATTGATGGGCATTTTGATATGCGAACAGCTTTTGTAAAGGTTTGGTTCGCTCACTCATATTCATAGTTTTTTGATGTGAAAATAATCAGTAGTAGTTGTTGACTTAATTGGAATGTAATGACCATCCTGTCCACAGTTTATATTGTGTACATTAACTAGATATTTGCAGATTAGCTAATGAACATGGAAGTATGCAGCTTGTTGGCCAACACTTTTTAGGTTTTTGTTGATTTATTCCTTTAAGAAAATATACCAATAGACTGGTCTAAATTTGGATTTGTCTGCACTGTATGCTTTTTCGCAGGTATTGCATTATCTCAGCGGAAAAGAAAACTCTATCCCAGCTGTAATATTATGTTGAAATCCCCAACACACTGTGGTGACTACATTCATTTGTTTTCAGGACCAGGTGGCGTTCAGGAGCCCGGACACTGGAGGAAACAGTTGAACTCTTCTGTCTCAATGGTCATCTTGTAAGTACATCAGCTGGGTCTATTTGTTCCTCTCATAAAAACAGATTTTTCTCTTAGAGTTTCTCAATATTTCATGGGACAGAAAGACACATCAACTGCAGCCAAGAGGACATACAGTACATTACTGAGCAGCATGGCCCATTGATCACAGTAGGAAGGGGGATATCAGCTTTTTCCTTTCCTTAGGTCAGCCAGACATGAGCTGACCTTTACAAGGTCTCTCTCTG
The DNA here is from genome assembly GCF_020085105.1 of Siniperca chuatsi. Taxonomy (NCBI): domain Eukaryota; kingdom Metazoa; phylum Chordata; class Actinopteri; order Centrarchiformes; family Sinipercidae; genus Siniperca; species Siniperca chuatsi. The sequence continues at coordinate 6,607,377 of NC_058060.1, read as the reverse complement.
TTTTGCTGGTTCACATCCACCAGTCAGTGGTAACCATTTGTCAATGACCTCATGTGTAGATGAGGCGAATCAACAACAGACCCTGGTTGTGCAGATAATGCCAAACTTTACACTCTCGCCATGGTAACAGCTTTTTGTTTAGTTTGGTTGTGTGTCTTTTGTGTTTTATAAATATTATAGTTTTTGATTTTTAAGTAGTTTTGGACTCTGTCTTTATTTTACTTCCAGTTTTTAGTCTGGCTTTGGTAGTATTACTTTTGCAAAGTTATGGCTCCATTCTAGATTTAGTATTTTTGGCTGGGGTCATATATTTTTATATATAATGAAAGAACTTCAGATCAAACTCTCAAACCAGACAGTGCTGATTAAATATGAATCCAGATTCTGTTACTGCATTGCCTATTTTCCGCCTCAAATGTTTTCAGAAACACATTTTAGTGTTTAGTTAGTTTAGTTAGTGAGTAATTTGAGAAAGTTTGTGACCAGACCGCCATTATTTCCTGCTTGAAAACAGACCGAGCACCACCCCGTCGCTCAGCGCTACGTAACGTCACACGTTTTGTTGCTCTGATTGATTGAAGATTTATCCAATTGCGCCCCCTGCCCATGTTGATACTTTTTTCACGTACTTTTTTCACGTTCTAGAGGCATTTTTTGACTTTCCAGGGTAGAGGCACTTCAGCCAAAACTTTGGGGTTTAGTTACTCTTTAAAGGAACAGTTTGAAATTTTTGGATATATTTTTTAAAAATATATTTAGTATATAGTTACACAAATTTTCACTAATCTAAGCTTTTTGTAAGATGTTGGATTCTTTCACATGTTTGGGCTTTAAACAACTCCATAGCCATTTGAAACATGGCAGGGGGCCCTGAGTAGTTGATATTTTGGAAGAGGCCAGAAGCCAAAAATGTTATAAATCTTACGTATACATTTTTTTTAAAGTAAATTCGAAAACCAAAATGTAATTCTCGTCATCGTGAGGATGCCAGGCAACCAACGGAGCCTCCAGGATGTCGTTGCAACCAGAGAAAAATAGTTCCAGCATGTAACTTTCAGTAAAATTACAGGTTAATAAGGTATAATAAGGTTTGAGCAGAGCCAGACTACCTTTTTTCCTCCTGCTTCCGGTCTTCATAAGCTAAGCTAAACTAAGATAGACTGTCAGCTCTAATTAATGCAGAGATATGAGTGGCAACGATGCTCTCAATTAACTCTCAACAAGAAAGCGAATAAGCACATTCCCAAAATGCCAAACTATTTCTTTAATGATCGAGTGGCATCTCAGCATTGCAGCCATATCAGTATTTCCCCATAAGGCCCCTGTCAGTTGTTTGTAGTTCCTCGCCTGAGGGGAGCTGAGTTCACAGTGAAGAGGGATCTATTTCTCTCCCTGCTTGCTAAAGGTCTGGTAGTCTTTAACAACCTGGAGGAACTGGACCCAGCAGCGTGTTTTGTTTTTTATTGTTGGCCATTGACTAGTCTACTCCGTCAGTTTCTTCTCTCCCCACCTTGCTCTGAGCTGAGGAGAGCTTGGCACACACACAGAACACCCTCCCACTACAGAGCTGACATTCTCTCTTGTCTACATGGATACCTGGGTGATGCAAATCACATCAGCAAGTTAAAATGCATCCTACCGTACTTACCGTAATTGTGCACACAGTTTTCTTGTAAAATGAGGAATTATTACCAATATTTCTGGTGCGTTCACTTTCGAGTTTAACCTCCAAAAAAAGTGGTTTAGATCAGTAGTTTCCAAACGTAGTTTTGTGTAACAGAAATAAAGGCTTTTTATATCCCTTCAATCATTTTGTGATCGTTTGGGGGGGGTTGTGCCCCGACCCCCAGGTTGGGTACCACTGTTTTAGATAATCTGGCTAAACTTGGCTTATTTACAACCTGTCTGATGGTTTCTTGCCTATGGACTACTTTTTAGCAATGTTGCCATGTTCCCAGATCTTAGCAAAGGTGTCAGTTCACCTGACAATCCAATTTTTGTCCCCACCACTTTTACAGTTTCAGTTTGATTTACACACAAAAATCTCTGTAAATAGTACCCTTCTACTTTTTACTTCATTGTGTTCCCCTCCCCACATCTGAAACCAAATTCACACTGTCGCACATCAGGGAGTGAGTCCAATGTTATAACCCATTGAAATGATGACCAAAACTACAAAAATAAGACGTGGAATTATCCTTAAAAGCCCAACTTTACTCATTCGAGCAGAGTAACAAATGCTGACAAGTTTCATTATAGGTTTCTGCTGTTTTCCCAAACTATACTCCTCAGCCCCCTGAGCTCCGTAAGACTCTACACATACACTGATACACCTCCAACACAAATAAATACTCCATCACCAAATCCACCCACATTGTTTTCTCTATAAATTAGGATCATATGTGTGCTGTGTGTATACTGAACATTATTTTACCCATCATTCTAATGCTGAAATTTTTTTCTACATCCCTCCTTGTATGTGTTAATGAAAGATTCAGAAATGCTGAAACAGGATATTCCCAATGACAGCAGGACTGAATCAAATAGAGGCTGCAAATAGGTTACAAATAATTGAAATTCAGTTTACTTAGTCACATCTGATTCACAGCCTGATGCTATTAGTCCTGTGCTGGGAAGGGAAACCCCACCCATTTGGTACTCCACATGTGTTTAATCATCCAATAAAAATATCTGCAACATACTATTTAACCCACGTCTAATTCAAATAACAGAAACTGATGCAGCTGAGTGTGTGAGGTCACGATGTTGGATGTTATCAGGTGCTGTTCATCACCCCTAATGTCTAGCCAGTTAGCACTAATCAGAGGCGGGTGATGAGTTAAAGAGGAGTCATTATGAAGTGCCGAAGTCTGGGTAACTGTGTAACTGTGTTGAGTTGACAGATGTTCATGAACACACCTACACCTGGTGCTGCTCATCATTATCCCTGGTCTGATGCCATGCTGGAGCTAAGAGCTTGCCTTTTATAGGAAAGCATTCGTACAGAATGCCTGGGAGGGTAGGAGTGTGTGGCTGTGGTTGTGTACATGTTAGAGCTGCTAATACTTGTCGTTATATCACCCATAGCAATTTATCTATTATTAATCTGATTAAAGCATTTCCTGCTGCTGGGACTCATGTCAAAGCCTGATTAGGCTACAATACTATAAATATAAATATAGTCATGGATGGCAATATGACAATACAAATCAGCCAAAGAGCTGAAAAAGCCTAGTATTTTATGTAAATTTAGTGTTTTTTAAATGGTTACTAACCAGTCTTTTGCCACATTCACGCACTCTTTTACTGAATGGTTTACCTTGGGCCTAATTTAATCCAATTAATTTGAAATGCTATTTTCTTTCCCTCTCTCACTGCACTGTTTTTTTTATTTGTATGAAATAATCAGCTCTTGAGGTAACAATAAGATACAAAAGAGAACTTGATTGGCTTATAAATGACCCTGCACTATATCAGAAATTTGTCTGTGATCAAATTCAAGTCTCAACTCTGTGTACTTTATCTGTTCTCAGAGTTGTCTCACTTCTATCAACAAAAAAAAAGTCAAAACAAGATTTACATACAAACTTCAGTTTCTCATTGATTTGTCGGCGCTAGAGGGAGGGTCGTGGGGTCACCAAAATTGCCAGGTCTCATGCCAACATGAATGTTGTCACAAAATTTTATGGGGATCCAACAAATATACTTAGAAATAACTATGAGAAGCCTATGAGCACAGCAAAATAACTCATGCTTTTTTGTTTCTAAAGTTATTTTCAAACTGGACAGGATAGTTTGTCTTCGATTTATTTATTCTTTTGTTCCTTATTTCTCCTAAGGGGGGAGGGTGGGTTAGGAGAAACAGGTCAGAATTCAGTAATCACCAAATAAGAAAATGATTTATTTCTGATGAAACAAAGAAAAGATTGTTGTGAGCAGCGACATTTTCCTCTGCGGTGTTCCCAACTTTGAGAAATAGTATAGTAGGCTGTGTGAACCACTCAGGACCGCGATCTTTGACTTGTATTTATAGCCAGCAATAGCAACCGGACATGAAGAGACAAGCAGGAAGTGGAACAGTATCAATATACAGTAAGTCTTTAAAAGCTTGCAGTGAAATTAGATTTTCAGGAAGTCCTTAAAGCTGCACTAATCAATATTTTTTGTATTAACAATGGATCAAATAACTATGGGCAATGCAAAAGGGGTTGCTCGAAATTACAAATCCATGGATAATTACAGTTCCTCTCAGCTCTACAGAACTTTTCAGCCTCCTTTAACTAATTGTTTTAGTTTTCTGACTTGCAAACTCCGCTCTCATCAACCCTGTTTTCAGCAGTAGCATGCATCTGTTTCCAGCAAAAAAATAAAACAACTCTACCTATACCTGCCAAGCACCAAACAACAGACAGATAATGTTAACAAATGATGAAAATCATAAACATTCAGAGCATCTAGCAACTTAAGAGCCAGATATTTTCCTCTGGAGTTAATTGAGACCAAACCAGAAGTAAAATGAGTGAATATTGGACTTAAATTTATCATGTTGCCAGGAACACTACATTAAATGAATGCTAATGTTGCTACATGTCTGCTATATGTGTATAGGCCTAATGCAGCTTTTAATGTGTTTTGAAAACTACTCATGAAATTGAAGGCAGATTTTCACAAACTTACTGCTAGTTTGAGTAGAGAGCTCTAGTGTCCCATTATGTAACGACACCTCTAGAGGCTTTTCAATGCTGGAAAAAAAAAAACCTTGAACCTTGGAAGTTTTTGGTACAAGTGTTCAGCTGTCAGGATATTGATTATTATAAAATACATTCATTCATCAGCATTTTGTGTCAATATTGATCTTTGGAGATCAACTGCTTGCAGGCATTTTAAAATAAGTAGTTTCCAGTTGATTTTAGTCAACCTTGTCTGATATATAAGACACTGCCAGTTCAGTCTAATTAACCTCTGACTTGGAGGAAAACAACCTTCCACACTGTCAGAGGGAGTGATGCAGCTCACTCACTTATCTCCTGCAGGAACTGGACTTTTGTGAGTTTGTCAGTTACGGCAGTTGGTCTTCAGCCATGTGGGAAAGCTGTTCCCTCTGCATCCGAGTTGTTGCTTTTTCTGGTTTACTGTCCCTCTGCCTGACTCATCAGGGCCGCTGGAAGGAATAAAAAGGAATTCCTCCCCCTCCTATCTCTGCTGGGTGACTTGCTCCAACCCCCTCTCATCCCTTCATCTTTACTCCTCGTTGGAGCTCATTAGGACAAATTCCCATTTCTATTAATCGCTGTCATAATGTCCCTAAGCGCTGTTAGACACACTGCAGGTGTACGTCTCTCTCTGTGATAAATCGTTGGCTGGGATCCCGGTGACCCACTCCCAGATGCCAGGCTGACACTCTAACTGCGCCTGTCACTGCCTAAAAGGGCCAACACTCGTGTCAACGCCAAACCCACCCTGTGGTTTCGTGGGCCGTGGTTACTGGTGAGGAGTCATGTGACTTAGTCCAGTTCCAGTTCTACCCTCTGGCAGTCTCACTCTTTCTCTGCCCTGCTGTTCTCTGCTATGTCCTTGCTATCATTTTTTTTCCTTCCTGCTGTTCCTCAAGTGTTCTGACTGTGGATACTGACTTTTACTGGAGATAATCTATTTTACAAAGAACAACTGGCAGCAGAGGAGACATGAAAGGTACAGTCCCTTGTTCATCTTCAGTTTCTCTCCTGGTCCATCATGTAATCTCTCAAACTCAACGTCTGTTTTTTCCATTTTGTCTCACTTCAGCTGTATAATTGCTCTCATTGCACTCTGGGGTGGATGTATTGGCTCATTAATGTGCTCTAAAAGCCTGTTTATCTGCCAGGAGACTGGGTGGCAGGCTTTGGTAGAAAATGGGGTCTGGTTTGTGTAACAGCAGTTTTGCTGCTGTTGAGTGGACATGTCGGTTATGGCATTGTAGAGTGGTAGAGGTGAAATGGGGAGAGAAGACTGGAAAGGCTGATAGCTCTAGCCCCTCCACTCCCTCCACCCGTCCCGTTTATTTTCTCGATTAATCGTTATGTCTACAAAACATAAGCAGTGACAAAAGCCCGTCACGATGTTCTAGAGCCCAAGGTGACATCTTCAGATGCTTTGTCCAACCAACAGTCCAAAACCAAATATATTTAATTTAATATAATGAGGTAAGACAAGGAAAATAAGCAAATCCTCACATATGAAAAGCTTGAACCATCAAATGTTTGGCATTTTTGCTTGAAAATTACTTGAGTGATTAATCAATTATCTAAATAGTTGGAATAAATGTTTTGTTGATCGGCTAATCGATTAATCGTCACAGCTCTACTGGATAGTAGTCATAAGTACAGAACAGTCTGCTTAAAGTGTTTTCTGTCTTCCACACAAAGTCCAAATTAAATGCGAGATATTGGCGCGAAACCAACCAGGTAGTTAAAAAGCTTGCATTTCTATTGATAATTGCAAACCAAAGGTGCAGTTTTATGAGCTGGAAAAAATGTGCAAATTGTGCTGTTTCTCGTCAATTAAATGACATTATGAGATCGAGTTCTGCATCATTTCTCAACCTTGTCCACATCTAACTTTGTGAATTATCTGAGTCATTACCACAGAATGAGGTAACTGGTTACATTGTTATTCTACCTGAAAGACACTGCCAGTTGGTGAAACTCGCCATCCTTTTGGTGCCGTGCCAAGAATGGGTCAATGCAATCCTTTTTTCTTTTTCTTTTTTTTTCTAACCTACAGAGAATTACCACCTGAATCTGCTGCTCTGCTCACCTTTACTGAGCTTTTTAGTGAGGTTCAGCTTATTGTTTAGCTGTCCGGCCCAAAACTTTACAAAAAAGAATCTCTAAAAAGCCACTGTACACTCCCTGCTCAGCAGCAAACAGCACACAGACACAGTTTGTGACTAGCTGGTGAACATAGTAGAGCGTTTAGCAGCTAAAGAGCCATATATTTCCCTCAGAAACAGAGCAAGAAAGTGAATATTGGACTTACATTCATCAGGTGGACACAAACACGATTGAAAATTTCAATGCTAATGTTGCTCTGTAACTGTTGGATGAACCAACAAGTTCGCCATATCAACCTAAAAGGTGATGAAATGTCAATGTTATGTTCAGAACTTGTTTCTGTTGCCCCCAAGTGGCCAAAAAAAAAAAATCAGTTATTGCAGGTTATGAAGTATGAAAAGCAAAATATCATACTTGGAGCTTGGATACTGACCAGTTGCATGAAAAGAAAACAAAATAGTACATGAACATGAGTAAGAATACGGTTTCATCTTTGACTTGATGTGCGTTGTTCCCATGAAATTTACGAACACGTTTTGCATTTTTCGCATTGTTCCTGTGTGGACGAGTTTTAGCCTGAAATGTTGAAAATTTTGTAAAGCTTAGCTACTTTTCTGATGAAGTTGGTGATGTCCCTTTCTTGACCTTTTTTTTTTGTTGTTTTTTTTTTTGGTGAGGTTGGTTTTGCGGCTGCAACGAATAGTCAATCAATTGGTTAGTCGATCAACAGAAAATGAATCTGCAACTATGCAGCCCTTGATTGGCCCAGCTTCTAAAATGTGAGAATTTGCTGCTTTTTCTTGCCTTTATATTATAGTATATTTTCTGATATATATTTTATGTTTTCTGAAATTTTATAGGCCAAATGATTAATCAATGAATCAAAAAAATAATCAGCAGATTAATCAATAATGAAAATAATCAGTTAGTTGCAGCCCCTTTTCATTGTTTTCTATCAGCGTTTTTGATATGTGATTGGGTTAAGTATTTTTGGATGACACATCATCTTCCATCCATAGCTGTCCCAACTATTCAGTTAGGATATGCCCTCTGTTAAATGAGTGTGTAAAGGGTCCCAACTGATGTGTTTTCTCCAGCTTTGAACCCTGATAAAGACCTTTTTTGTAGGTGAACAGCATTTTTTATTTTATTTTTTTAAGATTTCAGGAATAAGTCATGTACCTAGACTTATTATTACAACTTTTCTACACTCTTGAGTGCCATGAAGTTTGCTTTTGTATAGGTATGATGAATTTAACCCTTTTTACTTTAAGAGCATCAGAGTTTCGTCATTCTAAAAGATGTGCATCCTCAAGCTTACCTTTTGATCATATTGCTATCCCTTTTGAACCCATAAATCTATTACTGCTATTGATCCTGAAATCTCTGAAATATAATATAAAACACAATGTTAATAATGAGATGGATTTGTTTTAAGCAGCCACATAGTTTTGTCTTTCTCGCTCCAACCTGTTCCTGTGTAGTTGTTCTCTTTCTTCATGTGTCTTTACACTTTAAATAGACTTTTATTGTGTCTCTGTTTAATTGGCGCTGGTGGTTCATGCTCTGTGCTCCGTGTGAATGGCGTCTCATGCTGCTGGATGGTTTCAGGGCTCAACAATCCCAGTCTGGTCTGTTCTGTCTCCGTGTTCATGGGTGTTAGGGCTCTGCATGTTATACAGAATATTCCTTTTAACCAAAGCTGCTGAGTGTGAGTTTGCCTGCATGGCTTAACCTCATCAAAGCGAGGCGGTGAAGGAGGGGAGAGGGTTTAAGAGTAGGCATATTTCCAGTTTTTCTGCATCCCAGAACATTGTTGTGGTCTATCTGCAACTTTTTATGGAAAAACAGGAGGCGAGGTCTTTTGCCCTCAGTTTTCTATGTTGTGCTGACAGTTCAGTGTGGTCGGGGCATGTTAGCAATCAACATTCAGCTCTAGCCTAACAAGGGGCTAAATTGAAATCACATTTGCTCCAACATTTCTCTGCTGGCTTTGGAAGAACTAATGTTTCTCCAGTGCTAATAAGCTCTTGAGTGGCTGAACCCCCCGTCGCTTTCAAAGCTTATATAAAGTACAAAGGCCCTGCTGAAGAATCTCAAAGCTTGGCCCTGTGCCCAGAACTGCTTTCTCAACCAGCTGAAAAAAATCATGAATCAGTTTTAGGGTTTACCTTTTCACACAGCCATAAACAAATCAGTCGGTGTGATATCTTGAAGAATAAGGTGGTGTTGAGACTTAAAAAGCCAACAAAGCAGACCAGAAGCCACTGAGGCCAGATTTTGGTCGTACCTTGTTGTCAACACTAGATGGTGCTCTTTGGTGTGAAGCTCAAAACCAAAGTGGAAGTCAGTGTTTGTCCCTAATGATAGTGAGTACATGCCAGTTCTAATGATTCTGTATCTCATTTATTTAATAGACTACGTTTCACAAAAAAAAAAACATTTAATGAAACATCTCTGCCTCATCCTTTATGTCTCCCTCTCCCCTTCTCCTTCTGACTGGCAGTGTCCCAGTGTCCCCTGCTTGGCCCAGTGTGTCCTTTGTTCAGTGGCCAGCTGAAACGAAGCCCTGTCGTTATCTTTGGGTCTTTTGTGTGTGCTCGATTCCCTTCTTTCCTCTCCATCTGTCCGGTGTTGTCCTCCACTGTGCTTTTGAACCTCAAATATGTAATCAGCATGATGAATGAGACTTTTGCATGCTTATTGAACTCACTGTTTAAGTATCTTCATGTCACTTTTTAGCCCTTATGGACTTTGATGTCTTTGTTTGATGTCCACTCTGAGAAAGGATTGCACCCTGCATGTCACAAACTGAGCCAGTGCTTGGTTTTTTACTGTGACGTTCTAGTGTCTCTGATCTTCGGTACTTCTTCCTGTTGGTAAACCTTGACCCGTGAGCTACGAGTCACCAGCTAGTAACAGGCCAAATTACATTTTGTTTAAAACACCAATAGCCAAAGGTAAGCTTAACTTTGATTCTCGCCATCTTCCCAAGATGGTTGGTAACTGTCTTGGGAGCCATCCAATTATTTGTAGTGCTGTACTACAGTCGCAGGCTCCTCTTTAAGGATGGTCGGAGCAAGAGGAGTAGACCTCCTGTGAAAGTCAATGAATATCTCGTTGGTCTTAGACACATTCAGTTGTACTTAAGACTGATCACACCACCTGACCAATTCTTCTACCACTGGACCATGACTGTTCCTTAGTGTGCAAAAGGAACACAATCAGTCATCCCAGTTATAGTGTTGTATATTAAGCATCAGGTTTTATGCAAAGGTTTCTGTCTGTAATTGGTACATAGCTTGTTTGTGTGTGTGGCCAGTTTGTGGATATTATTTGTGGAATTATTGGCCTGACAGCTGATTTGATCCCTGAGACCTCCTGTTTATGGACCAAATATGGTGTCACCCATCGCCATTATTGGGCAGTCCCCTTGCCTCTCTGCCAGTTTGGGAATGTGATTGGCCTGATGATCATATACCCAGCCCATCTGTGTAGGTGACCCATTGGCTGATATGTATGTGTATGTATATCATTGGTTGTGTGTTATATTTTTTAAGCTTCTGATTTTTTTTGCTTCATACCTTTAAATGTTCTTTGTAATGTGCTTTATGAAAGCAAAAACTATTAAAACCTTAATGTCAAGGTCCTTAAATGGGCTTCACCCACTGGATTCAGTTTACATTTCAGGGCCTCTCCCCCTATTTTACATAGTTTATTCATCATGGGGTGTTTTATACAGCCTGTGACAAGAGTTGTATAATGTCTCTGTTACTGTTACTTTCTTAAGTCTGAGAAAACAACCCTAGTGATGTCATCATAACAAATTGTTAACATAAAGTCTGCGTTACAAACCAGGCAGAGGAAGTCTAACTAAAGAACTAAAGAGAGTTGCATTATGGGAAATGTAGGATCCAGCTTTCTGTAGCTTGGCCCATAGTAGGAACTAAAAGTCAGGACATCTCTGCCTTAGCTGCATTGATTTTGGCCGTTCGTTTAGGCTGTAGAATGGCTCCAACTAAAGTATTAATTTCATTATGTTATGAAACACAGATAAACAAGTTTATTGAGACATTTGTGAAGCTGTAATGAGCAAATAACTGTCATTGTAGGACTAAAACGTAGTCTATTTGTAATTGCTTAACTTTTTGATGATAGACTAAACCATTTCAGCACTTATCTAAAGGAAAAAAAAAGCCATGGTTCTCTGTACATAAATACCAAAATACTGTTAACTTCACCAATGCTACTATATACAGTATTTTACAGTGGCTTTTTATAGATGTATAATAATTTATAGCTTTTGAATGTAACAGGATTTTCCCATTTTCCTTCATCTTGGCTTCCCACTGCCCCCAGTTTGATTGACCTCATGACTGCCACTAGTCACTTTCGTCATTGGATTGATCTGGCCTGGTGCTGATGGAGTGGGAAAGAACCGTTCTAAATTTATCACCCAACCACCCATCCCTCGGGTTCATGCCTGCTGTGGATCTAGCCACGACACATGCGCCCCTAAAGGAGGAGGGTTGTGGATAGAAAGTGGGTGGGGGGTGGCTGGTGTTAGCTGGCAGGACCTGTGGACCTGTCAGTCTATCTTTATGTCCCAGTAGTCCTGTCCCACAAGCCTCCAGAGCTCTGACCTTCTCAGGGACCGTGGAACCAGTAGACTCTGAACAAAACAGGAAAGACTTTTAACTAACTTATTACTGTGCCCACCTGAAACACTTCTATTATAACAATTCTAAGACTCAATGGCTCTCTGAGAAGATAACCTACATTAAGAAGGTATGTGGCTTTCATTTGATAACTGACTACAGGATTAGTTGTCCGTCAGAGTTGTTGAATGACTTTGGTGGTGAAACATTGTGCTTTGATTTACCTTTTTTATGGTTGTATGAATTAGATTAAAAGTGTGATGGTTGTAGGATTGATGCTACTACAGGTAGATTCTTAATGTTTAGGAAAAGTGGTTGAACTTTTTTTTTTTAAATTTATTATGTGTTTTCAGGAAAATTCATTCTGCATTATGGTAATGATTTAAATACAGTCTGGTTCATTTAACCATTTCTGATAAGACTTTCAAATCCATGTTGGATTCTGTATTTTGACCTAGAAGCAGCTCAGCAATTACCGCCACCTGTCCTTGTGTCAGTAATTCATTACATGTTCAGATATTTATGTTAAAATGTGGAGTTTGTTCCGATCTCTCGACTGGAAGTGATTCACTGGATATATCCGTGAGACCTCCATAAGTGCATTTATCTGTGTATACATGAGTTGAGGAAATTAATGGTCTAAGTTAGATTTGGATTTTGGGGCTGCTGAGCTACTCCATGTGTGATTCATTCAGTGGTGAGTGACTGGCTGGGCAGACTACAGTTGTTCATTGTGCTGCACCTGCTCTCACTCTGTCAGGACACACAGACAGAAATAGAGTGCTGCCTAACAGGGCAGCACACACACCAAACATTTTACACAAGTTTTTCCATTGATACAAGCCCTGTCTTTAATCATTACTCATATCCACTTAAGTTCTAGCACTATGCTCAACACCCAATAATCACAATGCATGTTATGATTTAGCTCCCCTCTCTACTTAATGTGTGAGAGCTTTTTTTTTTTTTTTTTTAGAACCTGTGATTGATTGTCAGGGACCCCACCCCACCCCCCACCCTCCCAAACAGTGTGTAATTCTGATGTATAAGTGTTTATAATAACTACATAATAAGATGTATGCACATGCTCTTGTATGCATCATTTAATCATGATGCCCTGACCGATTTATTTTTACCAACTGCTCCAAATATACATGAGCCCTAGTTCAGTTACTTAATCGGCTGAGGTCTGATCTGATTTCCGGCTCTGGGGAATTGGAAGACGAGCGGTGATGTTGTGGCTGTCTTTTGTTGCACATTGTCAGTGGTTAACTGTCACTCTGGCAGTGTCACTGTCACTTTTCTCAGCCATTTGTCAAGGTGTCAGACTGCCGCGGGGGGGGAATCGCTGTGATTTTGTTTGGCTCAAAACAACAAGTAACAAATCTTTTACTGGAGTTGAGAGGAAGTGCACTCTGTTCATGTGTCAGAGTATTGATGCATCTGTGTTGTGTCTGGGACCATGGTAATCATGTGGAGAGCTACAGTCAGCGTGTTTTCCTTTTGGGGAGTTGAGCTCAGGCTCTGATGGCTTATTCACCTGTCAAGATGGACAGTTAGTTCCTGTCAGTTTATCAGGAGCTGTTCTATCAAATGAAACATTACTATGAAAAAGACCTACAACACTGTGTTTGCATCCTTCGCAGAACGCAGACAACAGAGACGCATGGTTGAGCCTATTTGTGGATTAATATCTCACTGATAGAAGCACCATGACTGAACATGTCTCATACTGCTGTTCAAAGACTTATTTTAGCTTGGACGTCCTCTTGTCAACAGCCATGGTTGACCAAACACACAGTGGACAAGTTAAATATGGCTTAGACTGACCTAATACTTTGTTTTGTTTACTGTTCTGTCACCATAGCTGGACATGCATGCATAGTGTCTCAACTCAGTTTACTCTGTAAGGTTGTCACGATACCAGAATTTTAAACTTCAATACTAGTATAAAAAGAGATACTCGATACCCCTTTTGATACCACGGCAAAAAGAGGAAAAAGTCACTGAACACACAAAACACATTTATAATAATGTAAATAGTAATTAACATTATTATTACTATTCTTAAAGGAGATATTCACTGCCACTAAATGTAACGCTAGAGCACCAGCATCTTAGACCAGACTCGGTTGAGAAAAACAGTAATTTTACCTCGCAGATCATCGTAAGACACACTTTATTCAAACTGGTCAGATACAAAATAAAATTCACCAAAACTGTCTTTCTTCACGTCCACTAAAAGTGCTTGTTTTTGCTGCTGACAGGCTCAGATTGTTATTGTAAGTGTCTGACAACATTATGCAAAGGATAAAGGATTCAGTCTTTCCGAAAGCCAGAGGAGGCTAAAGTTTCCCTGTTTACAGACCCACATGGACCCGCTCCAGACTTTATGTAGCCCCCAAAGTATTGCAGGAGGCTTACTCCTGGTGGTCTCATGTGGTTGGTCCTAAGTGCATATTTACTCCTCCCATGACAGCTTTTCCTTTATTTTAACCCCCCCCCCCCAGTTTAAAATTAAATTAGTGTTGGTTTATGATGAGCCACTAATAGCATGTAGGACCTTGAGATGGGGTCTCTGCCCTTGGCGTTGACCTCAGACTTGAGCTCTGACACAAGCTGCTGTGACTGCGATGTATTACTATAAAAGTACAGTCCATTTTACCATTTACCATTTTTCTACCCAGCATCCCTTGGTATTGGTCATGTTGTTTTACTTATAACAATGTTAGAATCATAAGCCTTTTCCAAACCTAGCTGTGGCATTGAAAACAGCCACAGCAAAGTGACATGTTTCATGTTGACTGGTTTTTGGACCTTCCCTTTAGAATTGTCTCTATTTTGCATTTGTCATTTTCTGTTCAGACATTGCATTTTATCTGCAGCACTGAGCTTCAGTATTGGTATTAGTAGATGAAAAGTAGCTGGAAGAAAAGGACAGAAAGTGAGAGAGAACAGACCATCTCTGGCGATGCAATGGAACCAGCTGTACTGCCAGCTGTGTTGACAATTTGTCGACAAGTCTTTGTAGATAGACTCACTAGCAATTCATACCTTGGATAGGATGTAACTGTAGAAAGGAGGAATCATCATGGTTTGGATCGTTTGGTGAAAAAGAGATTCGGGGAAAATTTGTACATTTGTGGAGAAATGGGGTCCATAAATGATCATGTCACACTAGTAATTGTTTCTACGTCTGTCAAGCTCTACGTTCTTACGCGGTACATATGCTGTTTACAGTGATAACAGTGGCCGGTTTGCCACTTGAAATTGTTACTAGTTTTTGAAACAATCGGTTCTTCATTTCACACAGAGGTAGACAAAAGCAGCATCTTAATTGTAGCCGCCATCGAGTTTGCTGACTGAAATGACGCCAACTGTCGCAGGCAGATTTTATTAGCTGTGGCTTGTTAATGTTTCCAGCTGACTCCTGTAAAGATCCTGTAAAAATAACCCCACAAACTAATGTCGTTAGTTAATGATGTGCTCTTGTTTTTGTTTGTTGTTTTTGGAAGTAACTCTAGTTTAATATTGTAGGTAGTAAGATAGACAGCAGGACATGCTCTCGATTGCAACTAATGTTAGAGCAAACAAACACAGTTTAATCCCTTTCTTACACTTTTGCTCTTGTGTTTTTTGTGTTGGAAAGGCTAAAAAAGGGACACCATCCTCCATATTCTTTAAATGCATAGCATCCCTCTTTCTAAAGCAACATACTGTATGGCGAAGTCTAACACCTGGCAGTCTGTGCCTAGTTACGGTTGCTAACGCCTCCGCCTCCTGTGTGTCCCCTGTCATTTCTCCTGCCTGGCTGTTCAGACCAGAAGCGCATTTCTCAGCACTGGTGAACAAGCAATTCTGCTCCTCTGCTCTTTTCTAATTGCAATAACGAGCGAATCTTTATAATAACCTCATGAATTTTATAACCTCGCCTTGTGTGATGATCTGCGGGGAGGGGCGCACATCCTGCTCGTCTTTGTCACTCTGTGTCACTCAGTCTGTCTGAACAGCCCAAATGGTTAACATGGGTGCCGAAAGGAAGTGGGCAGCGCTTTGTGGCGCTTCCGCCTCCAGTGTGTCCCTGCCGTAAGCCATGATGATTGGTGTTCAGGCGAGGGGTTTAGTGAAAGGTTATAGGTAAGGTATTCCAATTTCTCTGGTCTGATCAAGTGTTCTTAACTAATCAACAATTGCTAAGTACCTATGCCACTGATATGTTTATTTAAACATAGCACACCTGCACTATGGAGCTCATAGTTCACTGAGTTCCCAACTTTAACTCTGGAAATAGGTGTATCCTGCCAGGCACCGATCATCACTGCAGCTACATTTGGTTTAGTTTACCAATGGCAGCCTCCGCTCTGCTGGCTCACCTCACACTGTGTCGACTCTGGAGGGAAATGAGAGACACAAGCTTTCCACCACTGTCTCTCCATCCTCTTAAGTGTTCTCGTCCTCCAGGATGACAGTTTTTGGGAAGGTGTCCGCGGCGCCTGGGGATGGAAACAAATTCCCTGGCAAGTGGGATCGATGAAGATTTGTCTGGTGCCGTAGCTCTCTCTCCTGACCAGATGTGATGTGTGTATTGCACTGAAGCATGCACATGTGTGTTTATTTAACAGTTGAAGACTCTGTATGTGTATCTGACTTGGGTATATATCTTTCCCCTGGGCTCTGTTTGAATCAGACAGTGTAGACGTGTTTCAGTATTTCAGGTGCATCACATGCCTCAAGGGTCACATCATCATTGAGGAACAGATGGCGCTATATTGGTTGATTTAATTACAAATTAATCATGATTGCAATTATGGGTATGGAAAGTGTGCTGTCCACTGTTAGTATTTAGTTACTTAATTATTCAGGGGCAGGAAAAGGAGAAGTCTTAAAAAATCAGAGCGAAAAATGTTTTTTGGCATTGTATTCTTAAGTCCTGTTTTTATTTTTTTTGTTTGGTTTCTAATTCCCATGGATAATTCGCCAGAAGTAGACAACAAATGCTCATATCACAGTAACCTTGCTGTAGTTTAATAGCAGAAAGAAAATGGTAATAGCGAATGTCAGGTTTTGGTGCAAGACAAAGCAAGATGTCTTCCTAGCACTTCCTAGAGTTTCAACAGCACTGTAGGAAATTCATGATAGCACTGAACGTCACCGGTTGGTGATACTTAATAGTTTCTGTCGATGGATTTTTCTTGAATCTCATTTGTAAAGACAAGACATGAAGTTTTTGGAGGAGGGAGCCACCTCAATCCTTCCATTGGTCTTACTGAGGCAGTAATGTTGATAGGTTTTCAATGTAGTTTTTTAAAATTCTTTTTTACAAATTGTAGTGTTAAACTCATGTTTGATATTTTGATTATATTCATGTTAGGTGTGTAACAGTACACAAAATCCACAGTTCGTTATGTACCTTGGTTTTAGGGTTCTAAATAACCTTTGTGTCATTTATTTTGAAAAATTTACAAAAACATTCAACAGCGGCTCATTGGCCATAATTCTTACTGTAACTGATAAGGCACTCAAATACTGGAATATTGTTAATAAGAAAAAGTAAATAACACAAATAAATGATAAATAAGTCATGCTCCATGGTAAGACTCTGACCTGTTGATAATTCCTGAACTTGTGCTTGTTTATACAGAGCTGCACAAGGGACTAATTAACATGCACATGTGAAGGCACATTGTAGCAGAGCTCAAACATTTTGACCATATGCTTAAATCCTGTATTCTCTAGACGTAGAGTATGGTCACATATCTGCATAGATAAACACTCCTATAGCATTAGTTATTACTTTGACATAGTCCGAATCTGCATTGAGAGGCTGCCTGAACGCTGTGGGGAGAAGGACTCGCCTTCCAGTCTGTTTTTGTCTCGTTATGCTATTTGACACATTTGGGTGATACCATCGTAAATGACGTGTTTTGAAGTGTGTCCACGGACAAACCCGAGTTCAGTTGAACAATGTCGGCATACAGTTTGACACTATAGCCATGTTCACTGTAACTAGCCGGCAAACCGTAATGCTCCCATACAGTCGAGCAGCAATACTACATGAGCTTGACTAACTGGGCTTAGTTGACTAGCATGCTACAGCTGATACACAACAACTGGTGCACTGCCAAAACGTTCTGGGTAAAAGCAAGGTTTCTTTTGTTTATTGCTATGATTTCAACTCTGATTTGTTGTTCACAATGTAGCATTATAAGGAGAAAAAATTGTGTGCGTCCCCTTTTGGATTTTAATGCGTCAGGAGGTAGGACATGTACCTAGCAACATCACTGCTGAGGTATAGCTGATGCCCGTGGCCAAATTTAAGCTCTGCGATACGCCTTGAGGCATACATTGCTGGACCTCTTGGAGCACTCCACTTGGAGTCGCCCAATCAAGTCCCCTACTTAAAACCTCTTATCTGTTTTATTTAGGGAAAGCCATGCTGAGGTGTGTGTGTGTCTAAATACACTGTACAATGGCCAGAGAAGGTCAGCGTAGTCTTGGTGTATCTATTTGCAGTGCAACTGTAAAGTTTCAAAGACTTGAGGCAGTTCTGAAAGGGAGTCGATAATGAGGTTTGGAGCGCCTGTCCAGGAGTGTCTCTTGAAGTTTGAGGTCTGTCATATCTGACCTCAGAGGCCCTGCAGGGGTCTTGGTGCAATTTAAAGGGACAGGACCCGGTTACTTAAGATAAATCAATGACTTTGTTGTGAGCAGTTTCATGTAGGAACTGTCAGTAGAAAGAAAATTGTTTCTATGTGAAACTGCTCGCAACAAAACTGTGGATTATCATGATTTCTGGAAAGAGACATTGCTGTTTTTCCAATGTATTTTTTTGGCGCTTTGAACACCCCAAGCTGAGTTCCATATAGTCTCATTATATTCAAACAATGCAGACATCTCTACGGCTGATATCTCCAAAACTCGGCAACTCACACCAAAACAATCTAGATGGATAAAGAACACTACAGGTAAGAGGAAAAATATGTATTTTTGATTTTGGGGTGAACTGTCCCTTTTTATGGTACACATGCACAATGATATTTAAGCAAGCTAGCCAACGCTGTTACCACTTTACATTTATACGAGGACAAATTGGCTGACAGATTATTCTGAAAAACTGTTCTATTTTGAATCTGGTTGCAAATTTGTAAAATATCTTTTTTTTTTTATTTAAAGATAGGTTTTATAAACTTGGAACCGGTTCCAAACTAGAAACATTATGAACTAAAACTCTTTTAATTGAAATAAAAACTTGAGCTTTAGTTCTTTCACTTTCACACCTGTAGTTCAGTTCATTCACGAAACAAAGCCGCTTCAGCTGGTATGGTTTTGGTTCAGCCATACATGTTCGAGCCCGAGTCTGATACTGAAACGCAGGCAGAACAACCCAAACCAGCCTCACAACCTAGACTGGAGCAAGACGTTTCAGAGTGGTAAGTTATTAATTTGTAACAAATGTATCTTTCATAGTTAACATTTTCACTGTGCGCCATCTCTACATCACAGTAACAACTTTATGCCCATTGACTGCCTGGAGGGTATCTAACATTATTTAATTTCATATTTAGCTGTACTTGTGGAAACTGCTCAATTCGTGCATTATGACGTGTGTTACATAGCGATGTAGATACGTTAAGGAAGTAAAGGCTGGACTACAATCGAGCTGTTTTCAGGCAGTTCAGGAGCAGTGTTTTCTGTGAGGGTAACTCCCTTTGGGCTTTCTCACTTTGCAAACCTATTACATGCACAAAAAAATATGTATAACACAATAAAGGAAAGGGAAAAAACCAAAAAGCATATGACCACTTTAAAATGACAGTTCAGCTGCTTTCATATTTCATAAATTCCTCAATGAGGAACAACCAAAATACATGGAGTAGAACACAAGCTCAATACACCTAATTAACATTTCAACTGTTGTCACTGGTTACATATCAACGGACGCTTAAATTACTTACAGTTCACACACTTCAACTATCCTCAGCTCTTTTAATATACAATATAAGGGCAAAATCCCTGCATTCATGTTACTATGGTTACCAAATGATCTTGCATAACCATACAGGAGATCACTTTCTTGACAGTTTCCTTCGTAAGCACATGGCTTGTGTAAATAAGAGTATGACTTTTGAATTTATGCTAAAATTACATTTCTGCTATCACACAGTCCTGCATTTGTTCCGCTTTGTGTTTGCACCAGAAACGGCTCTGTTGGAATCGGATCAAGATTAATCTTATCAAAGGCACTAGAGTTCTTTTAACTTTTATTACTCAAAATCGTCAAAAGCTAAACCTGAATAGATATGATAAAGAATTTGAAACAACTTCAAGAACCTCAACCTTAGTTCAAAGCAGGAACTCCATATTCAAATCCAGAGTTGTCACTGACATGTTGCAACATACCTTTTTCTTTACTTTTTAAAGGTCAAAGGGCATATTGAAGAATCTGTTTGCTTCATACTGAAATCTCATCAAGCCTAGTAAAAGACATCAAACAACATTGCCAATGGAGTTTTAGCCTCAGTTTTCCTCCCTCTAACTCTCTTTATGTGTGCATGTGAATATCTTTACTTTTCATTCTCTACAATGTTCTACAATGCCACCCCCCCCAAATCTGAATTTATGGCTATGCTGCAGAGTCTTGGGTTCTGTTATGTGTCTGCAGAAACGGCATGGCCGTGCGCACTGAATCTCTCCGCCGCTCTCTCGCCAGACAAAACGGATATCTTTCCTAGGGGACGCCATAAATCTGGACTTTATTTCTAAGATGGCTGTGAAAGAGCCCAGAGCAGGAGACAAGCCCTGCTAATGCTTATTTCTCTCCCTCCTTCTGAGCGTTCTCTCTTCTGAAAGATTTTCCGACCGTGAAGATGATGTAGCCATTAAGCACATACCTGTCGGGATGCCTCTGCGCACTCGAGGTCATTTTAAGTGCAAACATGGACTGCCTGGAAGTGTTTATCTAATAATGACCCACTGAATGGCTGCACATGTGAGGTTGTCCAGGCTGTTGTCCGAATGTGTGCTGACTGAACATTTGGCGGGGATGATTAGCGATGAGGTGTGGCACTGTTCTGTCCTGCCTTGCTCTCTGTGCTGTTTAAATTGAAGAACCTGAAGTGCCTTTCTTGTAGTGTTTTACATGTTAGCTTAACAATATATCAGCCTGATACTGATATTGTTATTATAATTAACATTTTATTAAAAAATTTCAACTGATGTGACTGCGTACTTACAAACTGACACTTCAACTATTTGCAGTGCACACACTCAAACTATCTTCGGTGCTTCAACTTAAACTGAAATGTTGTCATTTACAGTTCAACTTACATTTCAACTGATTTCATCTCTTACACTTGAACTGACATTTGTTTGTCAGTGACCTTTGTCAGTGCTCTTGTTAACTGACAGTTCAACTGCTTTTATGGCTTAGACATTGACTGACAATTCAGCTGCTTTTATCGCTTACTCTTTAAATGTTAGGTCAACTACTTTCAGTGTTTACTTACAAACTGGCAATTCAGCTGTGTACGTGGCTTAAAAGTGAAACAAAAATTTCAAATGTCTTTCAGCATTTCCACTTCAATTACTTATGTGTCAACTGACATTTCAATTGCCTGTAGCTCTAAGACTAAAAGGGTGGGCTTAGCTTTCCAGATTTATTTTCATGCTACTCAAGTAGATATAATAATGAAATGGATGAATAATGAAGTAAAAACTAAATGGAAACTAATAGAAAAACAATCAACACAAAGATCAATTGGTACACTACCCTAATTAAGTTTAAAGAAATGCAAAAATACAAGGGAAATAATAGATGTGTAGAAAATACAATAAAAAAATTATATTTGTAAAATATATAAATTTGTTAAAGACTGCATATATTTGAGAGAGATAGGCAGAAAATCTGCATCACTCGCTAATGGATAAATTACTAGAAGAAATGGGCAGGAAAGGGATCACAAGTGTATTCACAGATAATTACAAGTAGTATGATAGTAGTAGACTCATTTGAAACTAAATTTAATATAGGTAACAATAATTTAAAAAAAAGTTTACAAACAAGGAGCTATCTCATGAAACAGCAGAGAAAAGAACTGAGTCAGAGAATGAATGGGTTACTGGAATTTATAAGCAAAAAGTGAAAATAGTAAAATCTCAAAACGGTTTAAAATCCTACAGGAAACAAAGGTAAATGTGGACAACACCAAAGAGAAATGGGAAACGGAACTGGCAATAACAATTTTGGAAGAAGATTGGGGAAAAAAAACATGTTACGACTTTTCAAGACAACAATCAAAATATTAGAAAGAATATCATATTAATTTTGGAAAATTAACTTGAGGCTTTTCGCAACACCAAAAATCACATCGAAATACAATCTGAGGTGGAGCTGAATGCTGGAGTGAATGTGCATAACAGGAAGCTAACCATGCACACATTTTTTTTTTTATTTCTGCCCAGTGTTAAACGTTTTGGGGGCAGTTCAGGAAAAAGCCACAAACATTTTTCATTTAAAGAAGCGGTTGAAACTATCCAATATTGTGTTAGGTACCATCCTCTAGAAATAGAGAGGGAAGGAGATAATATCTGTATACAATAATACGCATAACCGCATTAAAAGAAATCACATGGAATTGGCTGGACGTTAAATCACCATCTACTAACACCTGGAAACTTAACAGTGGAAGAGATCAAAGAAATGGAAAGAATCACTTATAAGTTGAGAAACAGAGAAGAGGAATTTAAAAGAAGAGCGGAACAGTGCAACTAAGAGAGTACTGCAGCCCCCCCCCCTTTGCTTCTCTTTCTTTCATTTCCTTTGTACTGTCTGTAGTAAAAATGTATAAATGTTGCAGGAGGAATGAAAGAAGTGATGAATCTGATAACTTGTAATGTAAACACCTGCAATAAAGTAATAATGAAAAAACTCCTTTTAATACTTAAACTTAATTGACACTTCATACCCTTTTTAATTCTTCAGCTTCAACCGGCAATTCAGCTCCTTAGTGTTTCAACTTAAACTGCAAATCCTGCACCTCACATGCAATCAATTAACATTCTAAGACATTTTGACATCTTTACAGCCTTTATTTTCTGTATAAGCATGCCCACTTTTCTTCAGAAAATGTAGCCTTTTCTAGTTGTATGACTGTCTTGTCTGGGAAGTCCTGAACCTGAGGTGTAAATCATAAATTCAGTTGAATCCCAGAGTGTAGATTTTTAGTGTCCCTTGGTATTTCAGAGGTTGACAAGAACAAAAGCTTGGGGCTAACACTGAATGCTTGTATGCTTTGGCATGAAAATGTCACCAATGAAGCCTTTGAACATCAGCACAGATTACCGCCAGTTGTCAGCTTTAATCCAAAAATATTGGTACTGCAATGGTCTTCAAAACCTATATGGATCTCTGGATAGGTTTCCTGGGACATATCTGTTTCACAACTTTGGCAAGTTTTGCAGTGTAGCAGCAGAGATGGCTTCAGTTTTCATTCTCATTGACCTTTGATCCAGTTTCTGGTCTCTGTGCCATTCCTCTAAGCATTTTAGGCTGGTTTATGGTCAATGTGTAAGCATTTACAGAAGCACACTTAAATCAATTCCCACAGAGTTCTAAACAAAGTAGATGGTCCCTTTACGGGATGGTTTGTTTATGTCTAATAAGATTTATTGGATTTAAAGGATTAAAGGATTTTAAATAGTTGAAAATTAGTTAGAAAATTCTTCTTCAAAGCCAAACTCTACCAAATAAATGTAAATTTATACCAATTAAGTTCTTAATTGCATAATCAATTTCAGGGCTAACTCAGCTGGTTTTCCTCAGTTTGTTTGAAGTGCAACTTCCCGTTTGACTCTGTGGCTGTGGTGTGTAGCAAAAAAGTAATCACTCTTAATGCAGCACTACACATGCTCACATTCCTCATACCTGCTGCAGCGCACTTAGTAATTATCACTCAATAGCACAGGGCTGAACGCCAAATAAATACAATTTCTTTTAAGTCCATCTGTGCATTTTTTTGCTTCTGTACATGCTGCTTCTTCTCAGGGGCCTATATTACTGTCTGAAAAAATCCTACAATCCACCACAAATTAGAGAACAAGAGCAGTGTTGCATCATTGCAGCCACCTGTAAGGTCTTGCCCATCCTTGGCAGTAAAGACTCATCATTCCTAATAACAGGGTAGAAGCCGTCGGGTGGTTTTGTAGGTTTGATGTCATCCCTGTAGCAGATGAGTCAAAGAAACAAACATTACATACAAGTCAGACAGCCAGATGGTAGAAGGTGGTAGGTGCAGAGGTGATGACAGCTTGGATAGTGAGACCTGTTGTGGTTTGCATTTGATTAAAGTCATCAGTGATTGCATTTTATGCCATTAAAGGTGCCTTACAGAGCATTTTGGCATTATTAAATAGTTACCACACTCATTTAGAAATATTGCTTGTATAGTTAGAATAGATTTCAGAAGTTCGAAGATGGGCTGATATTGACTTTCTTTTGAAAAAAACAAAATGGTAGCTGCTTGAAGGCAGATAAAAGATTATGTATGTGGCAAGTAATAACTGGAATTACTGTACCTCTCCAACAAACTGAAGTAACAAAGAAGAGTAGTTCTATTAAGTGTTTAACTTGTCCAACATCAGAACATTGTGAACTAAACAGTGCTCAAATTACCCTGTTACACTTTCATATCCAAGTCACACGTCGATTGGGACTTTTATTGCATGCCATTTTGCTCTCTGTTTCCTTGTATTTCCTGTCTGTCTCCATTGCCAAACTATGTAATAAAAATGGCAACAAATAAATATATAAATGTTTTGTTATACTTGTCTGCAGTCTTGTTTTTCTTCCACAGCTAGAAATGTTACATTTTCAGAAGAAAAGTGAACTCACTTATGCTGAAAATTTCAGGTGCAAACTCTGTAAACAGTTTAATATGTCTTAATATGTTTGATTGTCTGTTTTGGAAAGAAATGGTCAGACAGAGGAGGCGGTTTCTGAGGCTAGTCCACCTTTCGACAATCAGACGATTCTGACGGAGTATACTGGCTGCATACTCTTTGAAAAGAGCTGGAGTGTTAAAGCTGAAAGCAACTGAAATCAATGTAGTCTCTAAAAGCATGTGAAGTTTTTAGTTTCAAGTTTAAGTGCTATTAGCACTTAGCTATTGTCAGTTTGTATGTAAGCACTGAAAGTAGCACCCTAAACAGTTGAACCGTCAGTTAGAGATAGACGAAGTATGTGTACTGTAAATAGTCAGTTGGCATGTACTGTAAGCAGCGACAGCAAATGAGATGGTAATAAAATGTTAATGTTGGTATCAAGCTGATATATTGGGAAACTAACATGTCAAGTATTGGAAATTTCAGTTTCAATTTTAAACCCTGGAGGCAGTTGAATTGTCACTTTATATGTAAGTGCTAAAAGTAACACCTAAAGTGTAAGACATGAAAGCAGCTAAACGGCTGTTAATGTGTAGCCATGAAAGCAACTGAAATGTGAGTTTGAAAAGTAAGCGCTAAAAGCCGTTGAATTGCCATTTTGAAAAGTAAGAGATGAAAGTTGAAATGCTAGTTGAACTGTAAACGATGAATTCTGATTAAAATTCAAATGAAACCATCACCAACCGGAAAAGTACTCTGTTTTGTTTGATACTTGCCTCTTCAGCTCACTTATTTCCATTTAGACTACTCCAATATGCATTTGACCATCAGTAGATGCTTTTTATTTTAGTAATACATTACTTTATGTAATCGTCTGCTGTCAGTCTGGAAGTAGTTTGATGAATTGCAGTTTCACCCCTGAAGGCTGGCGCTGAAAATAACAGTTAAAGTGTTGCGTGCAGGTAGCGCTCTTCCCATCCGCTCACTCCCAGTGTGAATTGGCAGGTTTGTGATGTGTGTGTGTGTGTGTGTGTGCAGTTCACATGCTGAGCCAGATGAGCTCATTTTAGAGAAGGATCCAAACACGCCACCTCTAAAGTTTACATGGCCCAGTGTCAGTCAGGCTGCATTTTTGACACACCTGTATAGCCATTGATGCTGAGGCTGGACAGATTTATGTGATTTGACGAATGTTATGATGTGATAAGCTTGGTCTGTGTTGGTGTGTTAGAAACAGCCCAGCAACCTGAGTTAGATTTTCCAAGAAGTTTAGAAGAAGTACACTGAGATCTATTTATTCTGAAAATCACAGCAAGGGAATAGCATACTCAAGCTTCTACTGATTGCTATTCTTGAGAAGCTGACGTTTGCCCACTTCCATCCACTAGATCTGCTTTATGTTGAAGCCTGTGTGATGGCCAGTGACAGCTTTTGCTCTGTATGCTGCAGAAAGATAAGATACCGCTCACTGTTTTCCCAACAGTGCCTGAAAAGCAGCGTTGGGCTCTGCGCCAGCCTCCCTGCAATGCCCCCAGTACAGTGATAAGCATGTCATTGTCACATCGATGCATAGGTGAGGTGTGTATATGTGTGCAGTTGCTTTTGTCTAGTTCTTGGCATTCACTTACAGCATGATCATACTAGGAAATGGGTTTATACGCACCATGACTCAGGGAATATCGCTTTATGCATGCTTTGGGACGCAAACACTTTTGATAAGTGTGTTAAAAGGAGAATTGCAGGGCTGTCAATAAATCAACCTATTTTTCTCCCCTTGCGCCTCTTTTCAGCTCTTCTAGGAAGTGTTAAGCATAATGATTCCATTACTCACAAGTGGACATAGCAGAGCTCACATTCTGTCTCTCTCATTGCCATTTACATGCTCTCTGTTTTTCTTTTCCTGATTTTGTTTCACTAATGCTCTCTCTCTTCTTGCCATCTATTTGTCCCTCCCACCTCCTCTCTCTTTCTTTCTCTGCATGCTGTTCCTTTTATTTTGTCCCCGCTGAGAGATGACTGGAATTTCTCATCTGGCTGAGAGGGTCATTTTAACGTTCTCCTCCTCCCCTGCTCACTTTATTTCTACTCCAATCCACCCTGCCTGTGCGCTTTCTCTCCCCTCCTTTTTTGACACTATGCACCAGTTTCTTTGGCATCCCGCTCGTGCGTGTGAGCCAAGGGAAGGCGGCACTCTCCTGGGACACTTCTAACTATCTCTGTCTCTCTTACACACACACACACACACACACACACGCACACATACTCTTTTTGCTCTTTTCTGTGCCTGTCATTTTGTAGCATGCAGGACACTTTGCTCCAATCTGTAGTAGGGATGGGGCCTGATTTGCTTGTCTTGGCTAATGAGCTTAGCCCATACTGAGCAGCTTTTAGCCCTGCAGGTTGTTGTTGTTGTAGTGGGCACTGGTTAGCCCATAGCGGTTAGCAAGAGGAACCAGAGTGGAGGAGTGAATCTCAGAAGGGGCAGAGCTGCAGCCACAGTCTCAACACTCCTCTGTTTGCCTACCAGGACCACCTCTACTTCTACCGGCACTGCGGCTGCGACGTCGCTCTCTACCCTCTCCCCTCCCTCCTCTGCCTCTCTCAAACGCTACCTGACTCTCCTCTCTCTCCCTCTCTGTCTGTCCCGGAGCACTGACAAACTGCTTTTTGTTGCTGCATCACTTCTTAAGCAGCTGCCCCTCTTTCTACCCTGTGTTTCTATCTCTTTTACCTCTTTTCTGTCTTACCCTCACCCCTGACTTTGTTGCCAAAATGTACCGGAACCCGTGGATCTCGAATTACCTGACTCATGTCAAGTTTTGCAGCCAAGGTAAGAGCAGCAACTTGGGGCTCTGCAGCTCGGGGCAGATCTGGGATTTGAAGCTCAGGCTCAGAGCTTGAGGACAGGTTACTCTGGTTGTAGAGCTGGGAATCTGAGCTCAGAACTTGGCAGGGAACAAACTGCAGACTCCCTTCCTCTCTGCTCACTGTCCTGCTTTATAGCCAGCTGTCCTCACACTGCAGCTGTAGCTTCCAAGGACACTACGTAGCAGAGATAAGGGACTCTTAACAGCGCAGGGGGCTGTTTTCAGGAAGAAAATACTTGGAATTAGATTTAAGAACGTGTAGTTGCATGTATGGACGTATTGTTAGGCTTTACCACTGGGGCTGGATAACAAACCAAATTCATTAGTTTACCGACATACATCTCTTATTGACCTAAATTTATTCTAATCAGAATTATGAAATTAATAAATTGTCTGATTTCCCAATAACTAAACTTCCAATGATCTAACTAGAAGTTTAACCAGCCAGTTAGCCCAAAGTCTAAGGACCTGGTCACACCAGCATTTAAAATGGCAAAATTTCGCAGCAAAATCAATTAATTTCAATGAAATTGCCACAATCAGTGGATTCCATTGCGAGGGCGAAGTAAATCTGCATATTTTTTTTGCACTGAGTTTAACTTTGGTGAACCTTGACATTTAAATTTGCGCTGTTGACCAATAGCAAACCATCTTGTCAGTGCTGACCTTTGAGGGAACAAAGAGCCAGAGTCCAAAATGGAGAAAGTTACTGTACCTTTATTATCTGTGTGTCACCATCTGCTTTTATTTAATGTCCTCTGACAGTCCTCGGACCTTAATACAGAAGCCCTGTCATACTGTTCATCAGAATAAACATGAGTCAGCATGCGAAAGGAAATGTGTCATACTGATGTCATATAAATAATAGTAAGTAATAATATGTTTTTTCATTACTTATAGGTAAATGTGACAATTTATAAATCATACCAGCACAACCTTTGTGTGTGATGGATGATTATGCACCGCCACAGGTCCATGTCTGCTTCTCAGAGTGCTTCTCATTCCCACCCTTCTCTGTAGTATTTTCTGAGTGAGAACTGAGTGTTGAGATCTGGCTTCTCCATGCTAAACTGGCTGGGAATCCACAACAGGTGGCCCACAGTTTCAGGCTTTTATGCGAGCAGTGAGACTGGTTTTGCGGGAAGGAGGGTGTGTATTGAAGTTTGTTTGAGGATTTAGATGTGTCAGTGTAGCTGTCCTTTGCTCTCTGTTTCCTCTCCAGAATTAAATCTGAGACTGAGCTGCTTGTGTACTCATTGTTATTAGTGTTAAAGACATAATTGGCTTATTGTAACATTTGTTAAGTTTACTGTTTGTAGCCATGGCCTCACCTAATTTCTGATTGTCCATCTGTTTTTTTAATGCTTTACTTCTTAAGCCTCACTCAGTGAGGCTTTAGTTACAACTTCAGTCTCCCAGCAGGCAGGGCAAAGGTAGAGTAGGTGGGCAACTGTTAGGGGGGCTGTTAAGTCTTAAACATGCACGCACACACGCACATGTAGTGTGATGTAATGCAGATGGTTAAAGAGTGACTGGTTTCCTTTTGGGCTCGCTGTAATCCCAGGAATCGAAGTTAATCCTGTATCTCAATTTGGACATATGCTCAGCCCCTGATGCCTCTTTGGTTACCACACTGGGTGATTTTATGTGTTAAGACATGGCGCAAGTATTGCTGTTTGCTTGACGTCCACTCCAGTCCTCTTGTGAATGGTCCTCCATTTATTTGTAATGTGTTAGCCTCAGGTTAAAGTCAGATTTGTCAGAGCAGAGCATTCCCAAAGACAACTTTTTCTGTGTACAGACAATGTTATACAGTCTTTGTGCTTCACACCTCTGATACGTCACATAAAAGGATTTCTTCACTTCAGAGCCTGAATGACACTCCACTGAATCATCCTCATGTTTTATCCTCATGTTTTATCAGTGTGAAGCTGCTTTTACAGCCTCATCAACACACACAGGGCATGGTGCTGAGGAATTCCTGGCGCATTCTCGCACAGCTATAGTAGACATAGTGTTTCTGTAGATTATAGCCAGCATCAAAGGCTCTGCCACATCTGTGATCATTGTGGAGGTTTTTATGCCTGTGTCTGGAATGATGAATGTATTGAGGCACTTGGGCTTTCCGAGGGGGTCGCCTGATGGCCCACATGCCACTACATATAGGCTGTATAAGGTGTAAAAGGAATAAAGGTCTGGGTTATGGAGAACTCTATATGTTAGACCTGACAATAGGCTCAGACAGCAGCTTCCAAGGGAAAGATGCTTCATTGCGTAATTTTCACACTAACAGCTAATTAACCTTTTATCATTGCATCTATTTTTGTTTGTTATTTTGTGTGCAATATCTCAATTTATTTGGAACAAGAATTAAGAAATCTTTCTTACAAAAACCCAAGACACTAGGATGCATGGGATTGCCTTGCTTTCGGCTTTATTATTGGTCTTGTAAAATTTGCTCTACGACATTTTGGTTTCATATACAAAGGACCGATTGGTCAAGGATGGAAAATCAAAGTTGCTCCCCTTCTTCACTACTTGCAATGATTACTCAGCTCTACCCACTCTTAACCTAAGGTTAATTAATCCAATAGTCTCACATTCAATCAAAATTTGGTCCCAGATAAGAAGACATTTTGGCTGGCAGAAATGCTCGGTGCTAACTCCGTTGACAGACAATCATATGTTCATTCCATCACTCTGACTTGTCATTTCATCAATGGTACCTCAAAGCCATACATTCTATACGAGACTTATTTATTGACAAGATTTTTCCCACATTCCATCAACTACAGGAACAATTTAATATACCTAATACAGACTTGTAGTGATGAACCGTCGTGATGTGAGAGCGATATGAGGTCTTGGTGAGTAATCTTGCTGCAGAGTTTTGGACTAACTATAACCGGGCAACTGCATCATGGCTTAGGCAGGAATACAGAGCATTACAGTAGTCTAGGTGAGAGGACACAAAAGCATGGATAACAATTTCCAACTGCTGGAAAGATAACAGACGGCCCAATATTCCTCAGGTGAAAGTAACAGGACAGAATAATTGTCTTGACGTGTTTATCAAATTTCAGCCGGTAGTCAAAAATGACACCTAAGTTTTTGGAGAAAGGTTTTGTATTTACAGCCAATGAACCAAGGTTTTTGTGGATGTTAGAAGAGACCTGATCTAGTGGGAAAACCAGAACTTCAGTTTTACTGTGATTTAGTTGAAGAAAATTATGAGACATCCAGTTACTAATCTCGGCCAGACACGTGTACAGAGTAGTTAAATTTGAGAGATCACTGGGCCTAATGGATGGGTAGAGTTGTGTGTTATCAGCATAGCACTGATAATACACAAAGCTGAAGTGCCATAAGGGGAGCATATATAATGAAAATAAAATGGGTCCTAGAATTGACCCCTGAGTGGACACCTTGTCATCAGTTGATACCAAACATTTCCGGTTGGATAAATAAGAGGAAAACCAGTTCAGTGCTACACCAGATATCCCAACCCATTTTTTCCAGCCGATCAATTAGAGTAGCATGGTCAATAGTGTCAAAGGCTGCAGACAAATCTAAGAGAACTAAAATTTCAACTTCACCATGGTCTAACTGCATAAGAGTGTCATTTGTGACCCTTTGCAGAGCTGTCTCAGTGCTGTGTTTGTGACAAAAGCCTGATTGGTATTTTTTAAAATGTTATTTTGCTAGGTTAAGATTCAGAGACATAGCCTGGTGCAAGTGACTGGTTTATTATAGCAAGTAGAGATGTCCAATTATGCTGATGGTGTCTTTAATTATGCTGAGTCTGGGATGCACAATGTCAAGGGGATGCATGGAGGAACGAGTATTAATCAAAGCCCTGAGGGAGATGGGTGAAGACTGATCTATTAGGATGGGACAGGTTTGAGACGGCTCAGTACGAGGGCAGGAGGGACTGGGGGGTATGATTTGAAGTTTTTATTCTGTTGATTTTGTCTACAAAGAAGGATGAAAAATGTTCACCATCTAGCACAAATGGTGTGGACATGCTGGAGGCTGAATTATTTAAGAGGCGGTTAAGAGATTTAAAAAGAAACCTAGGATTGTGTTTGTTTGGGGTGATGAGATTATTGAAATAAGCAGTTTGTGCATCCTTAATCTTTTGATTCAGCAAGATCATAAAGTCTTTCATTCGATTATAATGGACAAGCAGTCGTGTGGTTTTTCACCTACGCTCTGCTAGTCTACATTCTCTTTTCACAGAGTGTATGTCATCATTTAGCCACAGAGAATAATTGGTCTTAGAAACTTTGGTCTCAAGGGGGCAGCAGCTTCTAGAGCAGATGCACACATATCATTAAAGTGGTTCACCATGTCATCAATATTTGAAAAGGATAATACTCCTTGATCTAACACAGAAAAAGTGGTAGAAAATGTGGCTATAGACTGACGGTTAATGAGGCGACATTTTACGGTGTGCTTTTATTTCAATAAGATAAACCCATGACTGGTATACAGCACGATTTACATGCAAAATGATGGCATTTCTAAATAGTCCAGCTTATTCTGAAAATAACAGTACATGGTATGCCTAGCCAAGACATGTAGTGACTATACCGAACTATACCGAACACATAGCAAAAAAGGAAAGGGTTCAAAGGGTTAATGTGAAATTTACATGGCAATTTATGTGTTAAGTAAGTTATGTTAGCCCAGGGCTCATAAGGCTCACTCGAAACAAATTTTCTAGTTGCAGATGTGTAGGTGTTAGTGGGAAAATTTTGAGATTCGACTTAGATTTTCATCCACTATGAACACATGGTGTAGTTATTAGAGACTGAAATAATATAATATGTTACTGTCTCAGTGCACGGTGGCAGAGCGGCTAAAGCTCCTGCCTCCCAATAAGGAGATCGTGGGTTCGTGGGATCGATTCCCGGACCAGACCAACATCACACAATCTCTCTGGGTGGAACCGTCCAAAGAATGCCGTATTGTGTGAGAGTGAATGGTTGTCTGTCCTTGTCTGTGTCTGTGTTAGCCCTCGCGACGAGTTGGCCACTGTCCAGGGTGTACCCTGCCTAAGGCCCAAAGTCATCTAACAATGCGTGTGCGCATTGTTTTATACTTTTCCAATATCTACTAGAATGGTGTCAATCTAATCTTTGGATCATTGTCAAAAGAAAACAGAATCAGCTCAGATAACCAGGATTATCATTCATGCCTTGCAAGGAATGAGCCGTGTTTTCACCAACCGTTTTCAACCCAGCTGAAACAATACATGACTATCCCCAAACACATCCAGGCATAGCGCCCTCTCTAAATAAGCCTAAGGACTAACAGATCTGGTATGAGGGGTTAGGGGTGGGGGCCTCGGGGGAGAGGTTAGGGGTTTGGGTGGAGCAGTGGGGGAGTCAGGGGCGTCACGCGGCCCTGAGGTGAACTCGGAGAGGATGGAAGTGGGACCACATGTTTGTCCAGAAATTGCACAGCTCTGGCCACTCTGAGGTCCGAGGACAGCCAAAACCTCACGTTTGAGGTTTGGAGTCAGTAACTGAAGCAGACGCAGACATTCCCTAAAGGGATGTTCCACAGCTTGCATTCCTCAAAAGACTGTTTATGATGCTTAATACCCACTAATGCCATTCATCTTGGTATGAGGCTGTATTTCTCTGTAGGCAGGTGTTTGTCACGTTTTGCCCTTATTTATTGACTTTGGCGATTTTCCCAATTGACATCAGAATTTATTAGGTTAGATTGTCAACTCTTTTGTGTCTAATTGAGTTTTATAACATAGCTTCATAAAAGTGTGTTTGGGGAATTGGACAGTATGGTTTTCTCTGTCTCTTGATGCTGTCCCCTATCTATATTCATGGCGGGTATAAAAGTACTGCCCAGCGACAATGATGTGCTTTGCTCCTCCTGGCATCGTCCCAACTGCATTGCACTGCAACCTTGACGTGTGATCAGACTTTACAGTGCCCGTCTCAGGCTGTGACACAGAGGCAGTCACTCCTCTATCAAACCCTTTAAGCTATGACCTCATGCACAGCACATAGACTGATACTTAAGATGGAGACAGTCACTGCCTCTGGATGTAAGTGCAGTGATGATTTGTGTGTTGCTGTTTGTGGGGTGGGCAGAGGTGGGGGTTGGAGGGGTAAGCTTTTTAACTACACAGATAACTTATTTGATGTGGTTCAGTCAGGCAGGCAATTTCTTTTCCCCCACATCATTTGTTTTCTCTGTGGAAGTCCACTTAATTAATGTGGTTCTGTGCCAAGGACCTGTAGACAGACTGGCTGGTTCACCTTAAGATGCCTTGCTGCACTGTGTGTCTGTTCATTAAAAGATAAAACTGAAGGTTCTGCTGTTCAAAATTGAAATTGGTGAATGAGCATTGTGACATGACTAAATGTTACACTCTTTTCTTCTGTTCACAGGACTTGGGAGTGAGACCCCCATTAAACTAAGCAATACCAGATTGCTACAGAAGAGAGCTTTGAGGTAAGATATGCTAAACTTGGTGTGTTAACCAATTTCATGAGGTTCTTATTTCTATTGTGTTAGGTCACTTTGTTAAAGACCTGGTGAACAAAAACCTGGGTCCTAATAAGAGGTAATTTAAATATGAATGATGCCATGTGTAAAACTTTGACATCAATAAAAGCAGTCATCATCGCATTAAAGCCCCTATGTGCAGCATTTGAAAATGTTGGCCTCTTTTACTACCTTCTTCTCTGCATTGAGACTCTTGAATCATGTGGGGAGGTTGGAGGCAGCTTGTCACGACTCAGTCTTGCAAAGGCAGATAGTGGAAGGCTGATGAAGAATGATGAAAAAATCAAACATATTTATCCTCTCCAGTAAACGTAATAGATATAATTATACCAAGGTATCACAGTTAGGCTGATTTCCTTGACATGGATTAAGCCCTATCCTAGACTGGAATAGAGATATCCATTAAACAAAACCTTACTGTAGTACTCTGATTGTGGAAACAGATAGCAAGGTATCAGATAACGCTTAGGTGCTTCAGACAGGGCTAGTGTCCATGCTTAGTGTAAAACCTCCCTACTGAAGCATTAATAGGATTGCTCAGCATCATGTTGGCTGGGTGTCAAATACACCACCAGGTCTACAAGTTAGTCTCTATTTAGAATCTTTCCTTTTCGGCTGTGAGGACATCAGGTACTGTCACACCAAGTTGGTGCCAAACTGTGTGGGTGTGGCTCTGACTTGAAAACATTGTGCATGTTGGAATAAGATGTTGGAAGATTTCAGTCATGAAAATGACTGTCTGGGGCTTCCAGTTCCGCCACCATCAGAGATGGCAACCTAGAACGCGGTCTCCTCCGACAGAACTTTAAAATATCCTGCTAATTGGTGAATTAATCCCACTTAGTATTAAATACAGTCAGATAGTAGGATCACATTGGAAACGAGAGAGAAAAAGTAAGAAAAATACAACAGAATTACACAAGAAGGATGAAGAACCACAAGTTGCAGAATCCAATGCTAATGGGAAAGATTGCGGAAGGCAGAAATGCAACGAAAAAGCAAAGGTGAACATGGAGAGGATTCAAGGAGATTCAAGACTTCAGAAAAGAGAACAACCACCAGCTGTATGATATCAAAGACGAGCTCAACAAAACAAACCAGAGAATCGGGGAAGCAGAAGATTGCATTGACGTGGTGGGAACCAGATTGCAAACAATGGAGCAAATAGTGAGAAACATGCTTAAGGTCCAAACTCAACATGAGGATAAGCTTGTCGATCAAGAAGGAAGATCAAGCAGAGAGAATATCAGAATATATAACATGCCAGAAAATGAGGAAGGAAGCTTGGTGATAACTTTTGTGGAGATACTCCTCAGAGACAAACTTGACATCCGACCAACTATTGAACTTCATATCCAGAGAGCACACAGAGCGCCTAGCCCTGAAGCCCACGGCTACAGGCAAACCCAGATCGATCGTGATTAATTTCCACCAGTACAAAACAAAAGAAGTCGTCCTATGTAAAAATTAGTGTTGAAGGAGAAGAGGATTTGCTTCCAGACTCCCTACCCAGACAGACTACGTCTTCTATGAGGATGGGATGCAACTCTACCACACAATCAGCAAGGCTACGAAAGATATGAAGGACAGAGGCTTCCTGGTTAAGGTGATACCCCCACCAGAGGATTCAGTCGAGCGTATTAATCACCAAACAGGGCGCATGGCAGGAGAAGGACGATCAGAACGAGAGAAAGGATCATCCAGAGCTGACATCAGAGAGTAGCTCCAGGTTTACAGAAGACAATCCCCCCATTAAAAAAACAAGAAAATAAATCAAATGAAAGCCCACACATAAGGTAACATATTGATGTCCACTAATTTATGGACAGAGAAACAACACTTTTTTTTTCTGTTACCTTGAAATATGCGCTGTAAAAAGAAGTCGGAGGTTAAAAATACAAAATATTTTTAAGATACTTTCCGAAATGAAAAAAGAGAAGGCACATTTTCTATGTTTACAAGAAACACATTTAAACGATAAAGAGCATGAAAAACTAAGAAAGTTAGGCTTTACAAAAATATTCTTTTCATCATACAAATCTAATCATAAGAGGGGGGTTGCCATCTCAATTTCTAATAAGATTGCTTTTGAACAGACATATAAACAGACATTTGAATAGAAAGATAAGGAGGGTAGATTTATCTTGGTTAGGGGAACAATAGACATCACTGAAATCACTAACATTTATGCTCATCTTTTTTCAAGAAGATATTTGACATAATAATAAGCCATAGTGAAGGGGTCTTAATATGTGGAGGAGATTTGAACATATATCTGCAACCAAAACTAGATGTATCAACTCATATACACACCTCTAAAGCAGTAAGCAAAAAGTTCAATAAATTAATGAAAGACATAGGCTTAGTAGATATATGGAGATAATTGTACCCTAATGCAAGGCAGTATACACATTACTCTACGCCTCACTCGGCATACACCAGAATTGATTACTTCATGATTTTTTAGTAAAGATAGGTCAAGGGTCAGGGACTCAGATATTGGAACAATATCAGAGTAACCATGCCCCTATATATATGACTATCAATCTGGAGAACTGCCAAAGAAATACAACATGAAGGTTTATTTCAAATTAAGAAATTACTACAATCAAAAAAATCTAAGAAAAAACCAGAGAAGCCAGTAAACCCTTTATCCAACTTTTCATAAATGCATATACAGTGGTGTGCAAAAGTGTTTGCTCCCTTCCTGATTTCTTATTTTTTTGCATGTTTGTCACACTTAAATGTTTCAGATCATCAAACAAATTTAAATATTAGTCAAAGATAACACAAGTAAACACGAACTTGGGTTCTGCAGCAGGACAATGATCCAAAACACACCAGCAAGTCCACCTCTGAATGGCTGAAGAAGAACAAAATGTAGACTAGAGTGGCCTAGTCAGTTCTGACCTGAATCCTATTGAGATGCTGTGGCATGACGTTAAAAAGGTAGTTCATGCTCGAAAACCCTCCAATGTGGCTGAATTACAACAATTCTGCAAAGATGAGTGGGCCAAAATTCCTCCACAGCGCTGTAAAAGCCTCATTGCAAGTTATCGCAAACGCTTGATTGCAGTTGTTGCTGCTAAGGGTGGCCCAACCAGTTATTAGGTTTATGGGGCAATCACTTTTTCACACAGGGACGTGTAGGTTTGGATTTTGTTTTCCCTTAATAATAACAACCTTCATTTAAAAACTGCATTTTGTGTTTACTTCTGTTATCTTTGATTAATATTTAAATTTGTTTGATGATCTGAAACATTTAAGTGTGACAAACATGCAAAAAAAAAAAGAAATCAGGAAGGGGGCAAACATGTTTGCACACCACTGTAAATCAGACATTAAAAGAGGGGCCATCTCCCGACTGTATACGAGTCTCCACATCTGCATGCTTACTCGACAAAATATATAAAGGACAGATAGGAGAAGGAAGGAGATCTGACAATAACCTAATAATAAAGAATGGCAAGATATCTGCATATTTCAGTGGAAAAGCACAAAATTTCATGCATGGAAAGACTTTTGCTGGAAAAATGTAGTTTGATTTTTTTTACTCCCCTTAGGAGGCACACTATGATTATTCTAATCCTCAGTGTTGGAGGAATTGTGGCTATCAATCCGTGAACCATTCCCATTGTTTTTGGGAATACTATAACATACAGAAATACTGGAAAGAAATACATAGAGCAATACAGACCATCTTTAATACACATATACCATTACATTTAAAACCATATATTTAGGTTAGATCTCCCTAGAAGCAAAAGGTATTGACAAATATTTAATGGGTATATTGCTGGCAGCAGAGAAAAAAGGCTCTGACCAAACTGCTACAACCATTTTTATTTATTTTATCATTTTTCCCCCTTTACCTCTCCCTCTCCCTATATAGTTACGTTATGTCTCTTTTTTTCATAGCTATCCCTTGAAAATGAAAAGAAATAGACTATGAATCAGTCTAACTGAAAATAAGGCTGAGAGACTATATTTTTGGTACAAGATACTTTTACTCTTGTTTTTTATTCTTGGCTTTGAAAATGTACCTTTTTTTAATTGCTTGTATATCCATTTATATCGCTTGTGGATATCATAACAATGCATTTTGAAATAAAGTAAATATTTAAAAAAAGACAACGAATGTTGATGCATATCAGTGTGTTCACAACTCTGGTTGCTGGAATGGACAAAACCACAGTCATGCTTTCCCAATTCTTGACAGTTTCCTCACATCAATAATCTGCTGCCAGGTCTTGTATAGCTGTATTGTAACTTTGTGGTTGTGATTCAAATCCATAAATGATTTCAGTATGTTTCTGAGAGAGAAATTTGCTGTGTATCTGTGAGAGGCAGAGGGTGTGACGATGGTCAAACCTTCTCATAATTTCTAGATAAATATTTGAGGATTCAAGACGTGATGAAATTTCCAGGTTGATATCCATATGTATTGTTTAGATGATTAATTCCTTGTTTTTATAGCTTCATCCACAATCCATTGGCTGATTGACTAGATTCTTGAACATCATTCAAACCGATCCTGCTTCCAGCAACATTTTTTTAATGACTGATCAAATTCAGATTCATTCAGTGAGCCCCTTACAACTGCTTACACTTTTGGTCTATAAACAAATTCAGTTTCCCACAGCTCAGCCCTGTTTCAATAACAGTTGGTATTTTTCCTGCACCCCTCAGCTTCCAGAAAGAATTCTCCTTTGACGAAAAAGACGACCCAGCCAAAAGCACCAAGGATATAGATGTTAGTCTCTTGGCCAATCTTCCCAAAGGTGAGTGAGGTTTTTTTTTTTTTTTTTTCTGCTTGCTTCCAAATGGCCCTCACAATGTGAACTTTCCCAGGGTTTTTAAAAGTCACTGTTGTGCAACAGCAGCCTCTTTGCCAGGTGGATTCATGTCAAGAAACCAGCCTGAAACCAGTTTTTCTATAAGCACTGTCCTCACACATTGTACAATGTGAAAAGCTGTGCGCTCTATTTTCTTGACAGGCTCCATTTACTCCAAAATGTAGGTCCAATAAAGAGATAATGTCCAGTGGATTGTGGGGCTGTCAAGTTAAGCTGTTTGATTAGCTTTTTAGAAGTTGTGATTTGGGCAATAAGAAAGAAAGTCTGCAGATGTGAAATTGTAAAGTTGTCCAATTTCTATGGATCAGATGGAAAAGTGAAACTGGTCATCAAGATCTGACATTTTCAGGGCAATAATGCCAGACGAACAAGCTGTTGCATCTTGTTCCCTTTTGGCATAATACACAGATTTACTAAGCTCAGACACTAACACACTCTTATCTCACCGTTGAGCTCTCCTCGCCTCCTTGCTCTTTTTTATTAGCAATGACAAATGTACAAAACATTCAGGTAATGTCAACAGGCTTTTCATTTTTAGCCAGTGCTGGCCAACGTTCACACTGGTTGAAATTAAAAACATCACTGGATTAGATGTAGCTTATTACTTATTACCACAGGCCAAAATAAAAGCTGCTATCTAGTTAACACACTCTCTGCAAATTGGTGTGTGTACAGATTGTGAGGGAAATTAACATTACTTTATAACATCCCTCTATGACTGTTTTTGACAAAAAGACGTGTATTGGATTAGAATTGCATAGCCCACCTTTAAACCTGCAATAATTGATTTTACTGGGGGCAGCGAAAACAAGCTGTTAATGCAACAACTTCATATTATCGTCTTTATAAAGTTGTTATGGCCAACATGTTAGCAAAGAGTTGGCTATGTATACGAAGCCTGTCCACTCAACTACAGTTTCAGTCAGTCAATTAGACCGAATAAAAGAGGGGGTGGAATTGCCACTATTTTCTCAAACAAGTTCAGTTGCACTAGGCTAAGTTTTGATTATTTCTCCACATTTGAATACATTGCATTTACTCTAAAGGCTGAGCCAGTGGTACTCTTACTTACAGGATACCGCACTGCTATAGACAGATTTTCTTTGAGTTTTCGGAACTAATGTCACTCCATATCTCTATGATAGAGTAATTATAAATGGTGATATTAAAATCAATGTAAATAACTTAACAGATCCTAAAGCTACAAAACTCATCAATATCTTAGATAGCCTAGAACTTAACCAGCATGTTTACTGACCCCACCCATAACCGCAGTAATACTCTAGATCTAGTTATTTCCAGATGAATCACTGTCACTTATATAGTGATATCTGATATCAATGTATCTGATCATTAGTGTGTATCCTTTATTGTTTCATTGAATACCATAAGAAATCATTCTGAAACCACAATTAAAAGAAGATATTTAGATACCACTGCAGAACTACGATTTGCTGAGCTCACTAATTCCCTAGATCCAAATATTTTTAATTATCCTGTAGATGAAATGGTAGATGCCTTCAACAGTCCCATGAAAACTAAAAAAAGGTCTCACGTTAAAGCGAGGCCTTGGAAGGACAAAGATGTTTGTGCATTAAAGCGGTCTTGTAGGAAAGTTGAAAGAATATGGAGGAAAACTAAGCTAGAGGTAAACTATAATATTCTGAAAGAAAAAATTGCCACGTAAAACGGTTCGTACTGAGAGTCAGATCCACTTTTCGATTATAACTGAGAATCGTAGGGATATAGCAGTACACAAAATTCACGATTTGGTATGTACCTCGGTTTTAGGGTCACGGTTCAGTACGTTTTCGTTACAGCAGGGAAAACAAAAACAATTTATTTTGTCATTTATTTTGAAAAATGTAAACATTTACAGTGGCTCACTGGCAATGATTTTTACTCAGTTAATGCAAATACTGTCATATTGTCAGTAAGAAAAAATAAATAACACAAATGTCAGTAATGCTCCATCACAAGACTGTGATAATTCCTAAACAGCTGTAGCTTGCGCTTGTTTATACAGAGCTGCACAACGGATTGACTAAAATGTACGTGAAGGCACTTTGTAGCAGGGCTCAAGCACTTTGACCATATGCTTAAATTCTGTATTCTCTACGACTAAGTATGGTCGCACATCTGCAGCAATAAATACTCCTTTAGCATTAGTTATTCATTTAGCATGGTCCAAATCTGCAGTGAGACTGCCTGAACGCTGTGGGGAGAAGGACTCTCCTTGCAGACTGTTTTTGTTTTTGTTCCTCTAGGCAACACCCCATAGCAGTCCTCCAACTCTTAAAAGTATTTCGCATAGCTACCTGCGGAAGATTGTAACTCAAACATCCTTCTCCACTTGCGCTCTTGATCCAGTCCTAGCTATTTCCTCAAGAATGTATATGACAGCTTGTCTCCCTCCATTCTAAAGATAATCAACACATCGCTAGAAATAGGTATCTTTCCTACTGTCTTTAAGACTGCAGTAGTGAAGCCTCTATTAAAGAAGCCAAATCTAGATTAAAACATCCTTAGTAATTACAGGCTTATATCCAACCCACACTTTTATGAGCAAAGTTCTTGAGAAATCAGTTTTTAATCAACTTAATACCTTTCTCAATGAAAACAGTATTTTAGAGAAGTTCCAATCTGGTTTTACATCCAACCACAGTACAGAAACGGCTCTAGTCAAGATAGTAAATGATCTCCGACGTGCTACTGATTTGTGTCAATCCTCATCCTTTTAGATCTAAGCTCAGCATTTGACACCAACGACCATACTACTTTAATATATCGTCTTGAAAGATGGGTTGGTCTCTCTGACAGTGCTTTAAACTGGTTTCAAACTTATGTAACTGACTTTTAACAGACTAGGTAAAGAGAGCACATTACTGCTGTTTTAGCTACCCTGCACTGGCTCCCCATTTCTTTTAGAATTGATTTTAAGGTCCTTTTACTCACATACAAAGCTCTTAATGATATAGCACCTTGTTACAATTCAGACTTTTTAACTCCGTATCAACCAACAAGAGCTCTTAGGTCCTCCGATGGTGGTATTTTATCTGTTCCTAAAGTAACCCACAAAACGAGCAGGGAAACTGCTTTTAGCTACTACGCTCCAAGACTGTGGAACATCCTGCCCAGTTACATTAGATATGCAAGCTCTGTTGACATTTTTAAAAAGTCAACTACCTAAAGACAGGCATTTAGTTAATGTGGTACGATTGTTTCTCTTCCCACTGTTATTTTTACTACTTCTATCTCTCTGCCTTTTTATTGGCTCTATTAGGATTAATTTTTAATGCCATACTGTAATGTACTTTGAGCTGCATTTAATGTATGAAGGGTGCTATACAAATAAAGTTGTTGTTTTTATTTATTTATTTATTTATTTATTTTTATTTATTTATTTTTTACAGATCCAGCTTTTACGGAGCAACATTATCATTCATTTAGAGTTGTGTTTCTGTCCACCTAGTATAAGTCCAATATACACTAGGCTTGGGCAGTATCAAGGTATTACGGTATACCAGGGTATTTAGAAATCCCAAAGGTATGATTTTCAATGCTGTCAAAAATACAGATGCTTCTCTTTCTATTAAACTGAAACAGAGATGCTGTAGGTATGAAAAAATAGATACCGCCCAAGCCTAATATACACTCTCCTTTTAGTTCTGTTTTGGTCTCTACCAACTCCTGAGGGAAATATCTTTAGCTGCTAAATGCTCCGCGATGCTCACCAGCTAGTCACTAACTTTTTTTCTGCTGTTTATTGCTGGGCAGGTAGTGTACAGTGGGTTTTTAAAGGTTTTTGCTGAAAACAGCTGCCTGTCGCAGCTGAAAACATCGCTATGGCAGCGATGAGAGTGAATCAGAACAGTAATGTTGTGAGCTGGAAAACCAAACAAGGATGAAAAAAAGACTCTATAAAGCTTCGTAGAGTTGAGGGGAACTGCACAGTCCGTTCTCTGTGGGTTCATCACTACAAGCCACACATTTCACATACATGTAGTCATGTGATCAATTGTTAATATAAAAATAATAACTTTAGCCACTTTAAGCTATTCAAGTAAATTGTTGTGAATCAGGACCTCCAGTATATGTATCAAATTGCTCAAGGAAATTATGGTGTATTAAATTAAGTATGTTACAGCTGTTATATCAACGTATCAGATACATTTTATCAACATTACATATTTTCTTCTGCTCATCTCATTTTCTCTCAGATTGTTAACATTAATTGTGCTACCACTCAAAATTGAAGAGTTTCTGCCATCTCAGTCAACAAAAGCTGATTACAGATCAATCCATCTTTGAGTTTTAATTATTTATAAATTTTACTTCAAAATATTCAAAGAAAAATCCTAATTAGGTTTGAACAGGTATTCAAAAGAATTCAATTCAATTTAAAAGTGGATTCAATACTGGATTCAGGCTCAATAAACTGCTGCTGAACCCCAACCCTATAAATAATAGACAATAGAGTCTTGATTAAAAACATTGCAAAGTCTGCCATCCAGATCTAACCTGTAAATGTCCGTAACTGTCAGTTTGGTTTGGTTAAGATTGCACTGCCAAGACAGATGTTTTCCTTTTATTGAGCTATAATAGTATCATGTTTTTTATTCTTCCTTTTAGTCTCTGAATTGAGGAAACGATTTGAAGGCATTACCACAAGCGCAAGTGACTGGGAAATGAACAGGTGAGAAGGTGATGATATGTGTATAAAAAGGCTGCAAGTGTTTTTAATAATGAGACAACAATTATCCTCATCCAACATGAGAATGTTTTGGAGAATAATAACATGTCTGAGGTTGACTACTTCTTCCTCCTTCCGTGTGTGTGTGTGTGTGTGTGTGTGTGTGTAGTAGAAAGGAGCGTATCTCTCGACGGTTGGAGGGCATAGATGGTGAGATGCATCCCTCTCTCCTGCCCAGTTTAGTGGCCAACCGGCTTCTGGAGGAGGACACACCACGATACACCAGGGCCTCTGACCCTTGTGAGCCCTGTGGTGGTGAGACAAGTACAGTACCTAGACAGTTTTTACTCTTTTTTTTGTTTTCTTTTGGGTTTTTTGTGCTT
Source organism: Siniperca chuatsi (assembly GCF_020085105.1). Lineage (NCBI taxonomy): Eukaryota > Metazoa > Chordata > Actinopteri > Centrarchiformes > Sinipercidae > Siniperca > Siniperca chuatsi. The sequence continues at coordinate 6,563,692 of NC_058060.1, read as the reverse complement.
CTATGGTAATAACTGACTTGTGATGTCTCTCTGTCCTCTAGTTACAGTCCAGCGTTATGGCATGGAGGGATTGGAAAGCCCAGAAATGCAGCTGACGGCGCTAGAGCAACAGTCCCGAGCTCGATGCAGACCTGAACCTCAGTCTTCCGTCTACACAGAGCCTGTCTACAGTTCAGGCTCTACCACCAGTGCCCCGGAGCTGGAGTCCAAGGCTGAACGCATCGCTCGCTACAAGGCAGAGCGGCGCCGGCAGCTCGCTGAGCGCTACGGCATCTCTTTGGATCAGGAGCCGGACCTGGACTGTCCCTCCCGCTACACTCGCACCCGGAAGGAGTTGGAAGGCTCAGAGAGGCAAAACAGAGGGGAGTCAGTGGGGGAGGAAGGGAGGGACATCACCCTGAGTTCCTCTGCCACTAGCCCGAGGGCAGGACGCACGGCACCACAGCACGGCCACCCCAACCTGGGTTACGAGATGGGTCGAACCAGAGTGGACTCGTTCTCAGAGAGGGAGAGGCTGATGAACCTGGAGAATCAACGGCGAGCTGCCCCTCCTGAGCCACCATCCTCTTCATCATACATGGATGTGACATCATTGTCCTCAGCTGCCAGGGTGCCCGCCAAGGACTATTCAGTCACAGGGATGCTATCCAGTTCACCCAAACTGAGCAGGCACACTTCCCTCTCCTCACCTAAACATGGGGTGTCTCCTGGTGACCTATTCATTGAGCAGCAGGCCCACAACATCCTCAGCAGACAGGGGTGAGTGGTCTTGATCACTGTTCTTTTTTGCCCTCAACTTTTTTTGATTCCTATTTATCACCCAAGTAGAGTCTCTCCCTTGTTTCACTAAATTTAAGAAATAGAGTAGATATGAAGTCTTCCTGTGAAAATGGCCACAGCCCTGCTCTGTTTAATATGTCCTTAGCAGACCATTCCTTCCTTTTTTCCTTTGGGTCCAGATCCCAGCTTTCTTTCAAACCTATAGGTGCGAGCATGGTTTCCATGTGCCCCAGAACACTGATGTATCATTTTCTTTAATAGATGGACTTGCTGTAACGACGTTATCCATCAGACTGGCCCAACAGTCGTCCTGTTGGCAGGAGTGTGGTTTCATACCAGGTCAAGCAACCTGAGCTTGCTCTGGACCAGTCTTTGAGCGCAGACCCAGTCCCACTGAGGCTTACAACTGGGCTTGCAAAATACATGGGCAGATTAATAATGTGTATTGTGTGTGTGTTGTGTTTCTATTTTAGAGATTTCAGGTGCATTTGTTGAGAATAGCAAATTGCTGTACTTTTTAAAATCCCAAATGAACGCTTACTGGCCATGCTGTTACTATTTTGTTAGGGAGAGCTATCAACCAGGCTGTTTGGATGAAGTAAACCTCTAGCTCTGTAGCTGATCCACAGTCTTAAAAAGAGTTGCTCCTCTTTGAGAAGTTCACCAATGCTGATCAGAGCACCAAGTGCTTCCTTAAAGGATACTTTCAGTTTATTACAACTTGGGTTATATTTTTGTAGTTTTGATGATGGCTCCTATTAGTAATTACAACATTCTACTCCCCAAGTTATTATTATCGAAATAATTTCCACCTACCACAACTGTCTGTTGTTAACATCAATCACAGTTTTCAGACCGATTTTGGGGTTCAACTTCAACATACTCTACCATACTTGCAGTAGTTGTGCTTGCACCAAGACTGGATTATCAATACAGTACCCCCCAATATTCAGAATGTATCAAATTGTCCCCCTACTATTTTTATAAAATTTGGCACCAGTCAGCATTAATTCCCAGCACAATGGTGAACCTCGAACGCATTTAATGAGAATGCACTAACATTCCAAATCTGGGTTTGAAGGAGAGATAATCACTGCTTGTTTGGGTCGTGGCTAGAAATATGAACAAATATGAACAGCATGCAATAGTTTACCAGATAGTCTCATGCTGACTCTTGTGGATTCAGTGGACAGAGAGGGAGACAGAAGAAGTGAAGGAATAATATAAGATTTTTGTTTAAAAATGCTTTAAAGTGCTCAGTTTAGCTGTTAAGTTTCTAAAGATTTCTCCTGCCAAATTTTTTTGACTGCATGGACCGCCAAACGTGTGAACATGTCCCTGTATGTAGACAACATAGTACATTGTTCGCTGAGTACATCCGTCCATTAAGTACCACCATTTACTATTTTGTTGTAGCGATGTTGTCCTGTTCCCAGATCACAGCAATTACTTTGGTTTGTTTCATGTTATCATAACTGAAATGATGGACAAAAGTTGCAATAAACTGGAATTATCCTTTAATTGGTTCAGCCAATACTGATAAGCGGTTCCAGTGCTCACTAAATTAGGCATTCATTAAATACATGATTGTGAGCATGAATTATATTTATTCTTATAGTGGGCTTTTCCCAACAGAACACTGTAAAATGAGACAAGATGACAAAGAGGCTTTGCTTCAAAAAGTTAAGTTTTGCATTTTTATCATCTAATTTTAAAGATCTCAACAGACAGTTTATCTTTCTAAAGTGCTATCTTTAAAAGTATTAGTGGTTTTATCTGAGGCAGATAGATGTTTTGCTGCTGCAGAGGCTAAGTACTAAGGAATGCTTTGGCTTCACTACTGATAGTGCAGATAGTATCAGCACGAGCACCTCTATATATCTCTCTCCCTCATTTCTGATGTGACAACCAGCTGGCCCAGCCCAGGTCTTGACCAGGCTTTGGCCCTGTAGCCCGTGTTGCTGACGAACAGATGAAGATGATTGAACACCCGACTATGCTGTCATTCCCTATCCTATGTTCCTGTCTGCATCGCCCCCTCTCTTCCTCAATCCCTCTCTTAGGTTTGAAAACTTGGCCGGTGTGTGTGTGTGTGTGTGTGTGTGTGTCTGTGGTCCAGGGGAGGGTGTTGTGTTACTGGGCGGCTCAGTGTGACTTCACGGTCAGATCTCTGACCCACAGCTGGGCTTGATCAAGACCAGCGAGGTCTGAACAGAAAAAATCTAATAGGAGAGCATCTTCTCTACCTCTTCTCAGGGTATCTGTGGGCCCTTCAAAATTCTCTGACAAGTCTGACATGAATAGCTACATTTTAGGAGTTAGAAGTAAAATGTTATGAACAAAAGCCATCCTTTTTTTAACCTGTAATGACCTTGGGTTTCACCCTTGACCTTGGAAACTGTCTGTTTTACTAGGCACAGTTGAACATAATGTTCCTTTTAAAATGGTGTTTTAAGATGCTGTCAATCATCATTGTTGGCCAGCTTCTTAACATTGCTTCTGGTGGTGTCACATGTACACACCACATGTACATATTCAATGTAGTTACAGGTCCTTTAGAAGAAGCCATTTGCGGTCATTTATTCTTTACAGTATGAAAAACATCCATAGAATGACCTATGTCATTAAATAAAAATGGTGTATGAAATGCAACACAGGTCATGTGGTATGCATCTTAACCATTTGGCTACCAGGAAACCCTATCCCGCAGTAATTTGGATGTACTATGCGATCACAGCTAATACTCTATATGCTCGGATCCATTCAGATCCACTTGGGTGTTAAGAAATTTTGACACACAGACCGAGACCCCGTTCAGACCGAGTCCTGTGGCAGTAAAACACGACCCTACCCAACCCGATTAAACTGAGTATAATATGGAACAGGTCCAACTCAGGTCCCGGGTGGCACTAAAAAGGCAATATTTGGTTTATGAAATGCTTCTCTCGCCTGAATTTTCCCTCTTAAGTCCTCTCTTTCTGTATTCATGACTGATGGGCATTCTCCTTGATTTTGTTGAACTCAGGCCTGGTCTTAATTAAACTGATTAGGCTGTTTGTCTTTATGCAGCCTCAGAGAGCCAGCATGACTCATCTGCCTTTTTTGGCTGTGGTGGCATTACCTCTGAATATCTGTTTCAGTAGATAAGACCACCAGACAGGTCTGACTTTAGTGAGCCATCTCTTGATACAGTGAAGCACTGATAACATGTTTTATTCCACATAACATAGGTGCAGTCTGTGGCAAAATCTGATCTAATATAAGTCAATGGACTTATTCTGTTTTTTTAGTCATTGCTCTTCATTTAACAAACATTAAAAAATAAACTAAAAATATATTTATAGTTCATATTTTATTGAATGTGATGTCTTTCCCAAAATGACAATAACAATGAAATGTCTCACTAGGGAGTTGAACTTCTATTCTTAGCAGGATCCTGCTTGTGTCCAAGCCTATTCTCACTCTGGTCAAGCTCAATGTGAAGTCAATGGTGTGTGTAATGTAGTGGTGTGTCTGTGTGTGTGTTCCAAGAAAAATGGCTGAATACTGAATCTAGACTTTTACTCACCCACCCACCCACTCATGTCTGCCACCGGGTTTCCATTGGTACAGTGCGAGGGTGAAACTGAGTACTGATTGGTTCCTCCAGACTGATGCTGAGGGTGACACCCATTCCCTCATCAACTGGCCCTCAAGGTACACCCAGGCTGGTTGTGTCACACCCCACCATCACCTGCCATGTTGGCATTCAGCTGAACTTACCAAAACCCATCAACCCTTATGAGCAGTGCTTCTTAGACTGTAGGTCAAAACAGAACCCAATACTGTTCCATACAAGACTATACTTTGTCTTTTCTCATCTCATAGGGTTAAACCTAATTTACTCAGTTTGGGTTCTGGGCTGATTAGAAGACACACATGTTTAAGAACCTCTGCTTTTGAGCTTTGAGAGTCAACTGACATCATATAACGATCATCCTCATTGCCACAAGCTCCCTTTCCCTTTGCTTTGGACCATAACTTCATTTCCCATGCACATGTTGCTGTGTTCAGTTTAATTCCCATGTGAAACCAAATGTTTGAAGGAACATATTATATTAAACATACTAATGAAGGATAAAACATTGGGTAGTGATGCTGCAGTATTGCTTCTTAACCTGGAGTAATACTGACCTTACATCACCTTACATTTTCTTCAGTTCTCTTTTTGCCACTTTACTTGTACTTTACATTTCAAATTTTTCAGTTCCAGTACTAATACAGAACAATTTTTGGTACAGAGGTTAAAATGAACTTGTTTTAATTAGAGCTAAAACGCATTGTTAGATTTGGTGTGAGTTATACTTTCTGGGAATATTAGTATCTCTGGTGTCCATCACAAACATTGATAAATGTAAAAAGTTTTCTTCCGTATCAAAGTAGTCAAATGATAGTTATCTGTACATCCATGGGTACAGTACAAACAGGAATTGCTAATAGCTATTTCGGCATAACTTTTCATTGTGCAAATTTGCCCACAGCTAACTCACTGAATCCACAGCATCCAACATTATATTTCCTGCTTGCATCCCCCAGTGGGAACTGTAGTCCCAAAACTAAGAGCATGATTATCCCAAATAGAAGTAAGAAAAAGGATAACAATAGGAGTTCATATACAGATATTTGCCCTGTGTTGACAACCTGTGGACATGCAGGCCAAAAAACTGTCCTAGAACATATATACAACCCTCATGCAAATTCATGGCATTCCTATGTAGCCCAACCTATTCTGAAAATATCAATATATGGCATGCCTATGTGATGACACGTAGTGAAAGCTTGTAAATAAAAGGAGTAAAAATCGAGCAAAAAAGTCAAAGGATTAATTGAGAGTAGTCGATTAGTTGCAGCCCTTGTTTCAATACCTTACATGTTTTTCTTCCAATCTACCAAAACATGCCAATATTCTTAGTGGATCAACATTTAATGTTGTCTTAACACAAATAACCAGAACACAGGGAATTTGCCCTAAATAAAATAGGGCAAATAGTTCAAACGAAGCAACGTTATGATTTAGGAAATATTTGATCTAACAAGATTAAACATCTGACCAAGCATTCGATGTCAACTTTTGATATTTGGCAATTTTTTGTACTTGATTCTAAGGACACATTATGGTAATTTATGGAAAATTATTGCGTTCAATACCCAGCCCTAATATCAAACATGGGAAATAATCAGCTCCTCCCTTCATGTTGAAAGGTGTACACACAAAAAATAATCTAGATTAAGTAGGAGTTGAGTGCTGTTTTTGTCTGCTCCTTTTATCAGACCAAGTACGTCATCTTTATGAGTTTAAGAGACATATGCCGTGTCTATTCATGCAGTGCAAATGTTAACCAGTCCTTTGTTTCCCTGAAAAATCAGAGTTAGGGAGAGGCTTGCCAAGGAGGAAGGCAGCCAGAGGAGCCCGGAGCTGGGAAATATTACAGAAACCCTGGCGTACCGCAAACAATTTCCACACCAGACCCAAACCTCTACACGCTACCACACAGACCCACCAGGCCCCCAGCAAGCTTACTCCCATCCCCACCATCACTCCCAGGCTCAGCTCACCCGACCTGGACCACCAGGAGGACAAGAAGTTGGTGGTTACCCCAGTTACCTGTCCATGGCCTCTGGCTCCACAACCAGAGCTGGGCGGCGGCAGCAGCAGCAGCAACAACAATCCCAAGAGGAAGAGACTGAGGAGTCAGAGGATGTGAAAACAGAGGGCCTTCTGAGGAGTAAGAAAGCAGTGCTGCCCTCTGAGATTCGCCGCAGGGAGAGAAGCACTGAGGACCCACGGAGAGGAAGGGGGGAAGAGGAGCTAGGGATGTCCAGGGCACTGAGTCTCAGCCAGGCAAGGGAGTCTGAGGCAGACGATCCTGCAAGAGGAGGTCACAGAAGCAGAGCCAGGTGGGACGAAACAGAGCACACCTCCCTGCAAGCATCAGAGAGCAGGCCCAGAGAGCGGGAAAATGCCATTTATATCCATAAAGGGATGGCTGCCACCCACATCCAGCCCAGAGCGGCACATGCAGGCCCAGGAAGCTCCACCTCCAGTACAGCCCTGAGCCGCTCAGTGTCAGATGTTGGGGATCCACGAGGGCCCAGTCAGAGTCCCAGTCAGTGCCTGCAGAACCAGGCCCAAGACCCCCGAGAGGTCAGGGAGGGTGAAGGTTTCAGTAACCGAGAGAGTCACAAGGACACCGCGATGTCTGTGGTCCAGCTCAGACATTCCTACATGGAGAGCACCGCCAACCCTCCAGCCAGCCACAGGACTGAGCTGTAGGTGGCAAAGTTAATTGCTACACCGCCGCTACTCATTGGCTGGCTTCTCTAGAACTCACACTGCTGCTTGTTACCTAACATCGGCTGGCTACTGAATGACTAACAAGCAACTAAGGCTGGAGTGAAGTTAACATCAAAGCATAGTTAATCTATTGCAGAGTTTCTAATCCGTAGAAATGGTATTCCTGCATTAATCACCCAACACTTCCTAAGTGGAAGTTCCTAAGCTTCCTATGATGTTTGTTTTTTATTCTTTACTGGCACTGCGACTTGTTTGGTTACTACCTAGGGCCAATGAACATGTGCATGCTTTAATCGCTAGTAAATCTGCATGGTCTTGCTCACATACTTGATTTAAAAACCAGTGATGTGACTGAATATTCAAACCTACACCTCTGCTTTTAAACATTTAAATTTTTGCTACCAGTCCCTCTCTATCTCTCCCTCACCACACTGTATTTTCTCTTTCCTTTGGGTACTCTATCTGTTGGTCCCTCTCCTTGGGTGGCCCCTCCAGTGAGGTTGAGGGGGATAGGGCACTCGCAGGCTACAAGGCCCCATGGAGAGGGGAGAGGGACAGGGGGCGCAGGGCTCGGCAGTATATCTGTCCCGGGGAGAGTAGAAAGACCTCACAGAGGTTTAGGACGCAGCCCATCACTTCTGCTGAGCGCCAGGAGACTGATAGGTACTGCTCTGGACTCAAGAATGCATGGCTGAGAGTGAAAAATGCTGGAAAATGTCCATATGATCCTGCATGTCAGAGAACATAATGTTGATTTTATAATATTCGATGCACAGAAATGTTGATTCCAATCAGGTTTTGTTGCACTACACTGATTAATCATCAAGTATATGCTGTGTAGTGTACAATAAATAATTCTATAGTATGTAGTAAGTCCATAATCACATTAATACCATGAGCTGGATCATAGTTTACCACAGGTCAATGGGCGTGACACACACACAGACATGTACACACTCACTTTCTCCTTGATTTTGCCCCTCAGTCTAACAACAAGCAAACAGGGAAGCTTAAAGGTCAAAGGTCCTTCTGATTGGGCCTTGGCAGTGGTCAGCACGTGCGACTATACCAACAAAGCGTAAATTGGCCTTTTGTTGGTAATCACTCCCTGAGACCACGGAACTGAACAGGCTTCTGTAATGCTGCCTAATTCTCCAGCTTAGTCTGCTTTACTAGACTGTTTCCCTTTTTCATTTCTTCTCCTAACACTCGCTGTCACGTTTCCAGCAAACTAGAGACCACTGCTTTTCACTGCATCTCCTCACCTCCTCTGTGACTAGCTTTCTCTTTCCTGTCCCTAACCACTCACCACCCTTTTGGTATTACTGAATTAGGCATTGTTGCATGGATACTACAAGCATTTGCCAATTGTCTTTTTCTTTTTGCACTTGTGAAGGTCCTGTGTGAGTTCAGATCTTACTTCCACTGAAGGTAAGTCATTTTTTTGTCTTGGCAAAGATTTGAAGGTTTGTTTTTAGAGTTGAACTTGATTTTCAGAATATATTAGTAACAGTAAGTGGATATATGGTACACACATCTGGTCATAAATGGTTAGAATGTAAGTATATTTGTTGATGAATATAGTTGTAGACATTTAGGATTTATTGCACTGAACGCATTTTCTTGAAACACAAACGTAAAGCTCATGAACTGCTGTAGCCTCTGTACACAAGTATGGCAGCATATAGAGGACTATATTAAAAAGATAATGTAAACTTGGAAATGAAAATGTAATTCCACAATAGCATTATAATGTTCTGCATATGTGTTATTAAATGAAGTTGTTAGTGATGTTAGTAAAAATGAAAATGCAATAATCCAATTTTCATTTCTACATACTTGTATGGGTGTAATCCTAACCCTAACCATATTAATATGGAAAAGCTGTTTGCCATTTAATTTTGAAAGTTGTAAGCATTCAAATTTGAAAATGAAATATAAACAATGTAACCTGATTTTCCATTTATGCTAGCAATATTTAAGTCAAAATGAAAATGCCATTTTCTAAAAATTTGAAAATGAAAACTGCATTTGACATTTCATTTTCAAAGGCTTAACCTGCTATACAGTGGACAATATTTAAATGCAATAAGCGAAACAGCGCCCCCAGTCTATTGGATTTACATTTACATGTCACCGCACTTTTTTGCAGTCAACATGAAAATCAAATCTGTCAGTCCTCTCATCAAGGCAGGTCTTCAGTTAGGACGTCACTTGCATGAACATCTGCATTGCGCATGTCCGTAGTCCACTTGTGGCAGAAAGGCGAGAAGGCGGCCAGGCCTCACTGATTACTGTACAACAACACAACTTTATATGGGGCACTGAATTTGATGAATTGACTGTTTCAGACCACAAATGAGACAAGAATTAGCACAAGATGGTCAAAGATTGTAAAAAGTGTATAAGATCATGTGGATGGGCGAGAGAGAGAGAGAGAGATCATGTGAACGAGCTCGCGAGAGACGGAGGATGCGAATGTGGACATAAGTGTCTGTGATATAAAAACTTTCTTTGATCATCAAAAAACACAAATATTGCACACCATTTAGAATGCCGTCATTTTATAGACTGACCTTCTCTCAGCACCCCCAACTGTGACTGACTTTCCTGCTGATTACTGTACAAAAACACTACTTTATAACTTTATTCACTGATTTTGGTGAAACTAGATCATATTTTATAGAGAAAATATTTTCTGGTTTTCCCTCTGATGTCCTCCTGCTGCTCTGCCTCAACTCTGTGATTTACGGAGTTTCCTGATGGACAAATAGCTTTACTTGTTGCTAAAGTAACCGCTAACTGCTGCTTAGCTGGTTAGCTCAGTTAGCCATGCAGCTCAGAGGACCGGGGGAATGTTGGTGTTGTTTACACCGCTTGCACAGGAGCTTTGGATGGCGAGGGTTTTCAGGCCCCACAGGAATACAGTATCGAGGTGATTTACAGCAGCCAAACCCGGCAAGAAATCACCTCGGTAACGTTTCTTTATTCCATGTCGTCAAACTGGCCTCTGTCGGTCTCGGAGGGTGTGTTCTGTCCCGGTCCAGCCGTATTCACTGGGAGGTCGTTGAGCCCGGTTTGGTTACCTGCTCGGCTGGTTTCGGTTCTGGTGCCCATTCAGGCACCGCTCCACGCCAACATTCCCTGCTGGGTCAAATTGGAATATTCTAGATATCTTGAAATCTGAAATTCAGCCTGACATATTTGGTATATTTAGAAACTCTGGTATCTTCACTAGAATTTAAAATAAAGTCTTGTAGGTTTGAACAATGTTTAGTAGGTCTATGAGTTTCTTATGACTCACCCACCAGTCGAACACTGCTTGGGAGATTATTCTATAATTTTTTATGGAGAAGACATCCAAAGTTTCTAATGTCTTTATGTCCTCTTCCATCCCGGCCTCCCTCTCTGTAGCTGATGAAGAGAAGCTAGATGAACGGGCCAAGCTGAGCGTAGCAGCCAAGCGCTCTCTCTTCAGGGTGAGTTTCAACTATCGCCTATTTGTCCTCTCATTTCTACAGATCACATGCTGGTTCCAGACACCAAGCATGGAGAAATGTGCTTCCAATCAAGGACACAAACATTGACGCTGTCTTTTCTTTTCTGTCCTCTCACTACTGTGGGGATTTAGAGATTAAAACTTGGAAATACTCATGATTTGGTTTCAGCACAGGCATTCCACTGGAACAAGCATTTTAATGGAGCACATTTCACTCCACATCTGTGAAATTGACCTCAAACATGCCCTGTAGTCTAAGCTGCTTAAGCTCAAGCCAGTAGGTAGGCCTACTTGCATAACAGCTTTGATAATAGATATGAATTTAATGTACTCACTATCTGTCTTTAATCACTGTTATACCAATTTCTTGATCCATATGATACTTCAGAAGCCAATTCAATCATCAAACCCACTGTCACTTTCAATGCAAATATTCCCTTGTTAGTCTGTGAAGCCCATGTTTCATCAGACCTTCACTTCTAATCAAACCTCACAACAACCGAGTCAACTCTGCTCCTAGATTATACTGCTAGAGTTAAAGTGAAGTGAAATATTCTATTGATTTATAATGATTTTCCATGTTTCCCCCAACCTTTCCATCCAGGAACTGGAGAAGAGCATTGATGGCGGAGCCCCTAAACCACGGTCCAGGAATGCAGCAGTGGACAGAAGACTAAGAAGGACACAAGACCGGTCCAGAACTCAGCCAGTCACCACTGAGGAAGTAGTCATTGCCGCCACGTAAGTCTTTGCAAGTTACTTTGTTTAATGCTGAAGTTAAAGGAATAGTTTGACATTTTTCAAAATGCCCTTTTTTTGAGTTAGATGAAAAGATCAATACCATTTTCAGGTCTGTGCACAAGCATGGCGCTAGAGCCAGGAGGGGATTATTTTGTCTTAGCATAAAGACTGGAGGACTGGCAGTCTGCTCCCAGCTGTTGGTCACCAAGAAATACTTAAAGCACGTAACTCCTTGTTAAACCACAACTTGTCATTTTTACCTTGCTTTTTGTGTACAAATTAAACAACAAACACGATACAGCGTGTGACTTATTGAGCTTTAGAGGTAGCTCCTTGACATAGATGTATTTTGGAACTTAGGAGAAAGCCAGGCTAGCTGTTTCCCCTTGCTTTCAGTCTTTATGTTAAGTGAAGCTAACTTCTAAGCTAGCTAGCTTCATATTTAGCATTCAGACATGAGAGTGGTATCAATCTTCTCATCTAACTCTCAGGAGAAAAGGGAATGAGGGTATGGCAAACTATTCCTTTAAATCAAGCCCAACTAAAGTGCCGCTCATGTTATCTAGCCAGATTTTCAGAGATCTGAGATTTCTGCCTCCACCCCAATACAGTGGAGGTGAACAGGATTTTGTTTGTGGTGCTCACAGCATTGAAAAGAACTGAACATTTATTATATATGTTCCCATTGCTCTAAATTATCCACAGACCTCACTCACAAACAGTGAGTTGTGTGGATTATCCAGAGTGAGAGGGGGCACTGATTCTGGAAAGATAAGTTGCTGTGAATTTTTTAATGTAATTTTCCAATGCAGTGAGTCAACAAAATTCTGTCCACCTCAACTGTATTGGGGTCGAGGGTGGAGACAGAAATCTTAGACATGGATATCTCTATAAAATCCAAACTATCTGCATGGCTAGACTTCAGTAAGAGTAAATGAGACAATATGTTTTTTGTAATTTGGGTGACCCTTTAAATAATTTAAACTTCTATCAACAAGCTTGATGATGCAAGAACAGTTTCTTATTTTGTCAACCTGATAGCTTGTCCATCACATTTTCTGCTCTGGACATTCAAAATTTCATTTGTATGTGAAATTTTCCATGAACTCTGAAATGAAATTTTGGTTTAAGCTTTCAGCCATTTTTCTGAACACCTTTCTGACCCTCAACATGCTTTATATTCCTCTTCCTTAGCTTGAATGAACCTTTTTCTTAATTACCTAGAAATCATCTGGTTCATTCCCCCTGTCACCGGTGTGTTTTCTCTGTCACCTCTGTGTGTGTGTGTGTGTGTGTGACTTTGTCCCTGTCCTTGACTACTGTAGCATCCCCACTCATGTGCCACCAACGGTGACTCTTCACACTGCTGTAGCACGCGTCCCTAGCCCCACCCTAGTTTGCAGCACTGTCCCACCATACAGGTACATGGCTCAGATATGAATGCTCACGCCGTCATGTGACTAACATGATTGATCTTTACTGAATGCTGCTCATACACCACGGCATAGTGTTCTTTTCAGAATGGTATTCTCACAAGTGGGTTTTACCCTACAGGATGTGAATGAATGTTAAGTTCTTTGTAGTGAAAACTCCTTATGGACAATGTTTTTTTGAGTTTTGGTGCCCTCCTGTGTGATTGGAGGAAACTACATGATTAAATTATTAAAGGACTAAGAAGACTAGAAGGATTTTACTTAAAATCATAGTTTTGTTTATGGTGGGCATGTCTCTCTGCGTGTGTAACAACCCTTTTTTTAGTGCTATCATAAACCTTTTATTGGATGTCATTGTCATTAGATGCACACAGCTCCACAATGCTGCCTGCCATGTAGCATGCCACTTGCTAGCTTGCACGAGCTCCTTCCATGCTTACCTGAAGTCTCCCTATCTCCTACTTGTTTGTGTCTTGGGTGTCATCTTGCCCTCAGACTGCAGGCATCCTTGCAGCAGAGTGCCACCGCCTGGGAGCAGGGGTGGGCGGCCAGGCAGGTGCAGGATACCGAGGAGGTCCAAGGCCCTAAACAGGTGTCCTCAATGGAGGGAAAAGACCAGAGCCAGAGTCAAAGCCAGGGTCAGGAGGAGCCTGACCTCTGCACCCTCAGCCTGGCAGAAAAGATGGCGCTGTTCAACAGACTGTCTCAGCCTCCCACCAGGGTTACCCGCACCAGAGGGGACACACGTCAGCGCAGGGCCGGTGCTCGCTACCAGACACAACCCATCACACTGGGAGATATGGAGCAGGTAGGGGGAGGGGCAGGATAATTAGCAGTTTAGCCTGTAGAATAACCGTCTTTTCTGCCTATATTTCACTGGAAGTCTGCATTATTCTAAATCTTTACCTTTTATTCTAATGAGAACATATTCCTGTTTCCTTAGTTTGTAAGGTTTTAGAAAACAGAGGTATTCTTACTATATTTTTGGGCTATAAAGTGTCATTTTTATGTTGTATACAAATATATTGTTTGAAAGGATTAGCTTGAATAGATTGTAAAGCCCTATTAGAAATTATGTGATTTTGAGCCATATAAATAAGCAGTGGCAGGGCTGCTTAATTTCTAAGAGGGCTTTACACATATGACACCATCTATCCCTGATTTGGATAAGGAAAAACGCAATGGGAAAAGAGGGAGAAACCTCACAAAGAGCACCAGAGGAGCGATCGCTGCCTTACGACATGCAATAGGTAGACAGAAGTAGCCGTAGTCAAATTACAATATGGAAAAACAAAATTAAAATATTAAGTAAAAAGAAAGGACATAAGATATAATATGAAGAAAATTGTGTATGAGAGTCAAAAGAGTTTCAGGCAGGTACAGTATAACCTATTCCTGCTTCCAAAATAGAGAATACATGAACCAAGCATTGTAGCCTGTGCATGTTTCTGCTCCAGGAGGCTTCAGACATAGACATCAGGGATGAACAGGAGCTATGTGACAGCCCAGTAGAGCACCTACAAGTAAGGTTCCTCTGAACAATCACCATGCATTTGCCTGAGACCGTGAAGGCTGACAAAGCTGGAGCACTATTCTCAGAAATGACCATACATTTCTGTGAACAACACGTGCTGTATGGCATCTCACTTTTGGCCCGTGTCCATGTTGTGTGGTTTTAATTATGAATGTACAGTGCATGGCCCGGCTTCTGAGTAAGATCTGACTCAGTTCTCATCATCCTGCTGTGTCAGTGAGGAGGCTGTGATGTGTGGATGGATGATGCTGCTGACCATATTTCAGCAAGGCTGAGGACTTGAAAGATGCCTCTGGGGTGCAGGAGAGAACAAAAGCACTTTAACTCTCGTTCACCACCACATGGACTCAGCTTGTTCGAAAGTGGTGGCGGGGAAGCACGAGAGAGAAAATTGAAGCAAAAAGAAAATGTTTTAATGGACTCTATTTACATAAAAGATTTTTCACGGTTATGTGGTTTCCAATAGATGTTTACTGTTGCTTCTCATGTATTACTCAAAAATGTCAGGTTAGTTTACATGTTTTTGATGTGAAGTAATGGTTATAAATCTGGAAAGTGTGTCTTTTGGCTTCAGCTGGATGCATTGTGCGTGGGGGGGGGGTTGCTGGCATGGCTTTGTGATGTGGGCTGCAACTGACCGGCGAGATAGGCTGCCCTTTGATGCTCAGGAAGTGCAGTGAGTCAGGCAGGCGATGATTAGTCAGCGTGATTCTCTCTGTTTTGTTTGTGTGTGCAGTTTGCCCGACCAGTTTCTCAGCCTCTGTAGCAAACTGACCCACTGTTTCTTTGTCTGTGTCTCTTTCTACCTCCCTGTTACACAGCTTCAAAATGGTACAGGCTCTCGGTTCCTTCGTACTTTGTCATCCTCCTCTGCTCTGAAAGCAGGAGGTACCGTCTCCACTGACCATGCCGGAGACATCCACATAACCAGAGCAGCAGCCCGGGTCGAACCCCTCCCTCCCAGCTCTGACAGGTCTCTGCCCACTCGCCACCCAGACGGCCCGGCTTTGAGGTCCCAGGACTCTGTGTACCACCAGAGGTACAGAATCTTTCCCCAGGGAGAAGACGGAGCTGATCTTGGAGGAGGGAAGAGGAAGCTGCCCTCCCCTGAGGGAGCGGTAAGGCAGGCCGCTCTTCCCCAGCCTGGAATAGAGAGGAGGGGTGAGGAGGAGGAAGAGGAGCAGCGGCTAGCCAGAGGGGGGGGGGATAGAGCCGTGGAGAGCTCAGAGAGCCACATGCTCCAGGAGAGGCAGGAGGCATATCTGAGGGAGGAAGGACACTACCCGGACAGTCAAAAGAGAAGGGCCATCAGTGGAGGTAAGAACAGCTGAGAGGGCTTGTTTGGGCTTCTTACTTTCTGCTTCCTTTATATTATAAAACTACTTCTTTGTTGTTTCTTTCTCTCTCTTATTTACTTATTCAATGTGCACTGTACAGTATGTGAACTGTGAATATAATAAATTATATTATTTATATAAGTCGTATTCTGCTTTTCCACAGTTTATACAATATCAGGCTTTGCAAAGAATTTTAAACCATATTCACTATTACAATCTCCAGCTTTGACACTAAAGAAAACAAGACTGGCCAGATTTCTTTTTTTGTGTACAAATGTAGCTAGTGACAAAATTTAGTGGTAAGTAAGTGCCTATTGGATATTAGTTTTCTTTAACAGAAAAAAAGATTAAAAACAAAGTGATGCTGGGTAGGTGAAGGAAGTGGGCTATAAATATTATAATAAAGCCGACTATAAGACTAAAAATAAGGCCGATTTCAAACTGTGCTAAAACGCAAAACTAAGATGAACATGGTAAACATACCTGCTAAACATTACCATGTTAGCATTGTCATAATATTGGTATCGATTATGTTATGTCAGTGATGTATTTTATATCCATAAGAGAGTACAAAGAATTGCATGGTAAATAAGTGGTTATAGTAGGTTTTCTTTAACAGAACAAAATCAGGTGGGGGGGTTTTTTTTTTAGCTAGGCAGCTAGGAGATGTGTGCGAGTGGAGTTTGCTACGTTACACAAGCTCTCTTAGCTTTTTTAGTCTAAAAAATAAACAAAATAAACACACAAAATGTCAGGAAAGGAAATATTCTTATAGCTATTTTCCTTATCAAACAGCAAAATACAACCGTACACCTTCTGAATACATGTTCCTCTCTTTCACTGAACTATTACGAGCTTAAATGCCTTGTTAACTCATCTTGTTAACTCACTCTAAACACACTCAATTCAAACTCCACAGAAGCAAAATAAAATTCACCAAAACCGTCTTGGTTAAGTCTTTCCACTGTTCCAATAATCACCAACTCTGGTTTGGCCGAAATAAATCCTTAATCCACCACGTTAGATGTGAAAAATATTCTGGCTCTACACTGGCTACCTCTCTGCCCGACCTCCGCCTCGCTCCTCTCCTGCTTAACGACTCTCCTGTCCCCCGCCTGAACGCGCCGTGTCTTCATCTTTTCTGTAAATTACCTCAGTACTGTATTCCCTGTCGTCAAACTGGACTCCGTCAGTCTCGCGGGCTGTGTTTGGTCCGGTCTGGCCATGTTCACTGGGAGGCTGCTGATCCCGGTTCCCTTGCCCGCGCGCCTGACTCTGGTTCTGGTGCTCAGTCAGCTAATAGGACCGCTAAGTTAGTTGCACAGCTAACTGAGCTAACTAAGTAAAGGCAGTTAGCAGCAGTTATGACCTGATGTGTGATATGCTGCCCCCTTATTTATTTGGAGTATGAATTTGACAGGTGGAGAGTAGTCTCAATTCTTACATATTCCCACTTTAAGGTGTGCAAATTAGCACATTTTTGTATGCTAAAATGCTAGACTAAGATGGTGAACATAGTAAGTCATTATACCTGCTACACATCACCATGTTTGCATTTTGTCATCATGAGCATGTTAGCATGCTGATGTTAGCATTTAGCATTTAAAAATCAGGTGTGTATTTTTTTACACTAAAGGGAACAAGGATTTTTTTGGTAAGTGGTTGAGGCTTTTACAGAACAAAATAAAAAAAAAAAAAAGAAAGTGATGCTGGATAGAAGAGTGAAGTGGGCTTTAAATATTTAAAGCACAAACTGTATGACTAAATAAACACTGGTGTCAATTTCACTCAACAGTCAACAACCATTTCTCATTTCAACATTCAAAATTTCCTGCATGTGAGTCTTTGAAAATGTGACCAGATTGTGGTTTCAGGCTTCCTTTATGTCTGAACGGCAGTAACTCCAAGCCAAACACTTTGTCTCTGTACAACTTGTCAGAGAGCACAGAAATCAGTCAGATGATTGTTGTCGTTTTGTGGAGTGGGGACAGAGTGATAGAGCAGTATGGAGGCAGAGAAGAAAAGCAGGCAGTAGTGCCTCGACAAGCGAGCTTCAGTGTTTCTACAAAACAGCGTGGGTTATTTGATTACAGCTGTGGCTGGAAGGTTTAAAGCTGTGAAAAGTGTCTGTGTTGCTTGTCACAGGCTGATGAGAGCCTCTTGGTAAGCATGAAAGATGTTTGCTCCCACGCTGTTTTGTGATGCTGAGTTTGCACTGTGAGAGCGATGACTGTACTTTTATGCAAAATTTAAACATTTATGCACCTGTAGTCATGGAATTTTTGGAATATTGTGTTATTTAGAGGGTTGTATCCTAAACAGAGGAATATCAGGGAGTTAGATACATGGATACATTTGCAGAATGTATTTTAAATCCTGTTTCATGCCTTTTTTTTTTTCTTCATTTAAGCCTTTCCTAAGCAGAAAAATTAAACCATTTTAAATCTAATCCACCATTGGAAACCATGATAACATGTATGTAGTTGTTGTCATGTTATTGATTTTACTATTCCTTTGTGTGTGCTTGTCTGCTTGTGCTCACAGAACTGCCAGAGTCTACTGTGGTAACATCCAGAGCAGCATCTGGTTCACCCAGGAGTGTGTGTCAGCCTCCAGTGGCAGATACACACATAGACGGCAGCGAACACACAGTCGGCCTGGTTCAGCCTGAGCTGGGTGACGAACTGAGCGACATGATGACAGCCAGACACATGTCCATCAAACAGAGGTGAGCAAGGTGGTGTGGTCAGCTGTTATTGATTTTAAGCTTAGAGTGGGTGGAGTTGTTGTTTTTCTGCTTTTTGTGTATCCAGAATGTTTTTCTTTTTTTTACTTCATATATGACCACGTGCAAGTACTGTTAAACTATTCAATTAATCTGAATGACATTCACGTCAGCTTGGCCTGAAATATACTGTAAATAAAGTCGCTAAAGCTGAAGGAAGTTCCCTTTCATCCATTGCTTGAAATGTGGGTTAAATGGAGACAGAAAATGACATCACAAGGACAAGACAGAACGAATTAGTGGGTTGCTAGAGTTTTTTCATTTTCAGCCACTGCAGCTGTGCTGCTGGACTCCCCAAGATAAAGAGTGGAATATTAACAACAGCAGTATGTTGGATATGGAATAGATAGAATGGACATTTACATTCATACTGAAGCTCTTGAATGCTACTAAACTTAATGCATGAGGCTATAAAAGCTAATTTAATTAGATAAATATATATATCTTTTATAATAGGAATACACACCATGTTTTCATGTTTCTGTAATTTTATATATAAAATCATTGCAATGCACGTTAAATGTACTTGTTCATTATGTAACTTTGACTTCGACCTTTTAACTGAAGCTCAGTATTGGATTCCCAGACAAATTATATGATTACATAAGTCTAGTTATGTCACATTGTGTTAGCAAGCACAGCCTGCTGGTTTGACTGGTAAACACACCAGGCAGCAATCACACTCTAAATTGATTGATGACATAATGGAAGTTCATGTAAACTGGGTGTGTGTTGCCTGTTCCAGTCTACTTCCAGTCACATCCCACTCACTCTTTTACCATGTCAGGGCGCCTTTGAGTCTCTCCCATTTTCAAAGGAATTTACTGGAGGCAGGATCTTTATCCCAGATACCACTGGCGACATCTTTTCAGTATTACTGTCACCATTTTTTCTGGCGTTGTTGTGGAGCCCCCAGGGCAGAATAGGACATCCCCTCACTGGGTCACAGAGGGGTGGTTGTGCGAGGGGCGGAAGGCACTGCCCACCCCCTGACCCCTCCATTATGGGTCTTGTCTGCTCCCTACCCAGAGATGAGAGCTCAATAATTGAACCTCTGTTCTTGTCACACTATACTTTACTCTACTTATAGTTTGTGATCTTATAATCTTCCATGTGCTATATATGTAATCCCAGTTTTCTACAACTCCTCATTTAAAAGACCAAACAGTAATTTTAAGTTAGTATTTGTCATTTAGACCACTTCCCTTACTGGCTTACATTTACTTTAGCTAAAATAAATCCCTGCACCTTTTTTTTTTTTTTTTTTTACTGCTTTAACTCCTTGTTTAAACCAAAGCCTGTCAAATACTCTCCCAGCTCCAGTTACACTGACTGACATCTCTAAGTGATCTTTATATCCAATTGTCCTTTAGCTGTCACCAGTCTGTTTATCCGTGACCCAGAACTTTACAGTATTTCTAACTGTGGCTGCTAAGTGGCATGCTGTCTGCCTCTGCTTAGTGTCTGCTGCCTTCACAGTCTCGTAGATGAGACTAAAGGGCGCGTGGCAACGTCCCTGTTTTTTGTTGCTGTCAGCCTTGACAGGTTGAGTTAAAAGCTCAGGGGAAGCAAAACTGAGGTTTTAACAAGTGCTCACTTTGCAGTAACCTCGTGCGAAGGGCTGTCTGTCTTCATTTCATGCGCTGTTATATTGGCTCTGTACTACTTACTGTATGTGTGCTTTTTTTTATTTAAATGTGTCCTTTATTTCTGATTGGCAAAATCTTTGTAAAAGTCCAATTTAATACAAGCTAGTGATTTAAAGAAATAGTTTGACATTTTGGGACCAGTATGAGCTTTGTTCTAATAGTTAGATCTAGGACTCTCTGCTGGTTGTATGGCAACCAGTGATGCCAAGACTCCAGGAAGTTACTGTGCCCGGAGAGAGAGAGTTCCAGCACTTAATTCCCCCGTAAAATCACAGCGTCTCATTTTTACATCTCGGTTTTTGTGCGGATTTAACAAGAAAAGCTTTTATGCTAAGCTAATCGACTCCCAGCTTTAGCTCCATTCCTAGCGTACAGAGATGAAAGTAGAATCAAACTTCTCATCTAACTATTGACAAAAAGTGTATTTCTCAAAAAGTCTAACTATTCCTTTAATAACTTTTTTTTATTCTTGACAAAATTTCCCCCCCCAACATGAGTTACAACAATAACTTTATACTAAAGTTAGTAGTATAGCATTAATATATATATAAACTACGTAAAGTTAGTATATTCACAATTTCATATTCATAATTTCATATGTTCCTGTGCAAGCAAATGGTTAGTCTCTAATTTGTTTTGTTAAGTACTAACTTGTCAATAATCATAATCATGCATAACAATAAATTCAACGTTTGAAAGTTTACTGTTGCAAGTCAACCTTTTTGTAATGTCCCGCCCCATCCAGGCTGTGATTGGTCGGTTCACGGAAAGTGACATTGACGAGTGCAGAAAAGTTGAACATTTTTCAACAAAAGACACCCGATATAACTAAATAGCCAGCTAGCCAAACCCAATTATTACAATAATTGAATTAAATAAAATTTTATTTATATAGCGCCAATTCATAACAGAACATTTCCTATAGAGCAGGTCTAGACCGTACTCTTTATTATAATAATAATAATAATAATAATAATTATTATTATTATTATTATTTATTATTTTAAAACAGTTGGCTGTATCAGTCTTCGGGACTTCTTCCTCTTCTCTCTCAGCTTTTCAGCACCACCTTTATTTATTTATTTATTTATTTATTTATTTTTCCATCGCCACTTCTAGTTATCCATGTAATGTCACCCCACAGCAGAGAGGGGAAAGGGTGGGGCCCAGGTAAAGTTATAATCAACTGGACCGAAAGTAATTTTGAGGCTGAGAGGCTGACAGATATAATACCCAAACACAGTGGGCCAGCAGCCCACTTGCCTGGGCCAGTCAGCCACACAGCTGCGTAATCAAAGACGCATCTTTCGCTCTTGTTTTTGTATAATTTTGGCACTCTGTTTTTGCAAATGCGTTGTTTATGAACACACTGAGCCCAAAGGCCAGGGTAGGGGTTTACAGATGTGATTGGGCCAGCCCAGTGTCAAGAAAAAAAACAATGGGCTGCTCCACCTGTTTTACTGGCCGGTTAGATTAAAAAAAAAAAAAAAAAAGACGTTGTGTTGGCCCATAAGGCACGTCGGCCCACTGGGAAAGTGCCCGCTCTGCCAGATGGCCAGTCCAGCCCTGACTGTGCAGTAACATTAGCACAGTGTTGTATTTGGAAAGAAATGCAATTGTCCAAGATTTTTTTTTTTATCCCTTTTATTCAATTAATTTTATCAACTAAATCAGAAATAATATGTTTGATAGTACCCCAAACACTTTTCTGACCTCATCACTAACACTGAACATTGCCAGTGCTGTGAGTAGAACTGAGGTCAATTATCATAAGTTTTAATTATGGTTTGGCAAATTTAAATTTATTTAAAATCAGCATTTTTGGTGAAAGGTAAATGGACTGTACTTATATCAGAATCAGAAATACTTTATTGATCCCCGAGGGGAAACTCTTTCGTTACAGCTGCTCACTATCACGTCAAAGCACACAGGAATAGAAGTACTAATAGAATAGAAATAATAATATAAGTCTGCAATGAGACAATTATTTCTAGTAAGAAATAATAGATTTGCAAATCAAAATATAATATATAGCGTAATAACATAAGTAATAGGTAATAGTGCAATAATGAGTACTGTCAAGTAAGTAAGTTAAGTGTAGCAGATTAACCAGATTATTAGATGGATAATGCACAGCAGTAATATAAGTATGAATAAATATCAAAACATGGGGAATATTAAACTCAAAACAGAGTATATTGCACAGGAGTATTATACATAGAATATTGCACAATATTTCAAGTATTGCAGTGATGTTAATGATCCAGTGTCCAGTTTAGTGACTTAGGGTCATACAGACTGACACTTAGAGGGAGGAGTTAAAGAGTTTGATGGCATCAGGCAGGAATGACTTCCTGTGGCGCTCTGTGGTGTGTTTTGGGGGGGGGATGAGTCTTCCGCTGAAGGTACTCCTTTGTTTGACCAGCACGTCATGGAGTGGGTGGGAGACATTGTTCAAGATGGCATGTAGTTTGGCCAGCATCCTCCTCTCTGACACCACCGATAGAGAGTCCAGCTCCACCCCCACAATGTCACTGTCCTTACGGATTAGTTTGGTGAGTCTGTTAGTGTCCGCTACCCTCAACCTGCTGCCCCAGCATGCAACAGCATACAGGATAGCACTGGCCACCATATAGCGCCTTTCTAGTCTTTTCTGACTACTCAAAGTGCTTCAAGTACATATCACATTCACACACTGATGGCAGGTGCCATCAGTTCAAAGAAAGTAAATCATTCACTCACACTCACACACCCAAGGCACAGCCCTCGGGAGCAATTTGGGGTTCAGTGTCTTGCCCAAGGGCACTTCGACATGTGGGTTGGGGGAAGCCGGGATCAAACCACTGATTGGTGGACAACCTGCTCTAACCTTAAAGCCACAGTCGTTTTGAGTCATGTGAATTAGGTTTTGAGTTAGGGCCAACAATGCCTCTGTAAAGCCCAGCATCTCACATCTCACCATTTATGAACTTTATTGTAACATCTTCCCTTATTCTGCATACTCTTCCCCCCCTCAGAGTGGCTTTGTTGAAGATGAGTGGCGAGCAAGACTGGAGGAACAGGATCAATAAGAAACAGGATGTGGTGAAGGTTGCTGTGGGTGAACAGCACGCTCAGCTCTGGGAGGTGGAGCAGAGCTTCAAGACGAAGGTAACCACCTGATGTGCACACTCACTGCTGACTGAACACATCAACAAACAAGTGTGAGACAGGCAGTCGTCTGCTTGTGGCTGTTATGTCTATCATGTTTGTAACATCATCTTTTTCATGCACTTATGACTGTATGCTCCATTAATGTTTAAAAGATGGTAGAGTGTCCAGTTTGAACTACTTCCTACTTAGTAGGAGCATTCAAATTGTGGTTCAAATTCCAATCAAGGCACCTTCAAATTAAGTTCAAACACATGAACACCTCCAGGGAACTGCTTTTAACTGTCACTCCACCATTTTATCCCCGTGAGACTTGAATGCAACACTAATACAGTGACAGTGACATGTCACTGAGGCTTCGGTAATTTGATTTGATCCACAGCGTCACATTATGACAGTAAGTATTTCCTGTATCAGCCTCTGAAGTCAGGCTGTTTATTAAACAGAGTTTTGGAGATGTTTTTGATCTTCTTTGCTGACATGTAACTCTAGAGTCATAGGAATGTCAGAAGGATGACAGCCATTAAATTATCAATTTTGCAGTAGAAACCTACAGAGGCATATGGTAACAATTTTGGATATCTCTAAACAGAGAGGTTGTTTATTGTCCCATGTATGTGTCTTTTGATCTCTTTGTCTCTTTCCTTTGTTCTATCTCATAAACACCTGTTGCATGTTTTTGTGCTTGGACTGAATCAAGAGTTAATCTGCATTTATTTCATGGCAGTTGAATAGATACTGTTGTATCTGGATCAGTCATTATTTCACAGTGCATACTGTTTTCATTCTAAGTATATGGAAGTGTATGCCTGCCAATATTAAAATGAAATTATTTAATTCAATTGAAAAGTAATTGTTAATTTGTCTGTGCATGATGCATGACAATAAAAACTATATTATAATTCAACTTTTAAAATAAAAATGAAATTTCCATTTTTATGTTTGAAAAGACATAATTACAGCCTAAAATTAAAACTCAATTGAAAAATGATTTTCAGTGGACTCTTTAGCATAACACTGCCATGACGTTAATGAAAATTAATGTGAAATGGACTTTTCATTTTCAAAGTGGCAGACAATGTGCATTTTCATTAGAGATTAGCTAAAATAAGGACATAATTCAGTTTCAATTTCATTTTTTCATTTTTCATTTTCAAGTTTAGGTTGTATATTGCCTCTCCATTTCTCATTTAATTTAATTATTTTTCATAATTTCATTATCATTATCATATCAGTGCTATGCTTAGTACAATAAAAATTGTCATTGGACTTTAATCTTAATTTAAATTTTGATAGTAGTTTCAACTATAATAAAATAAAAAGTAAAAATGAAAATTGGATTTTAAAATTTTATTTTTGTCATACACCATCCGTAAAATGGAAAATGTAATTTCAATTTGATCAAATGATTTCATTTTAATATTTGCAGCCATATACTTCCATACATAGGAGGTTCATTAATCTATAGAATATCTATTGTATATTTACAGTTTACAATTACAGTTGTCTGATTAGAGATTATCAAGATTAGAGTATATTAAGTTGAATTTGAAAGCCTAATTTTGCCTAAATTAAACATATATTGTTAATTTTTACTCAGAGAAAAGTTGTTGTGTGCACTTTTTAAACAACACTATTTGACTAACTGTACCAGTGACAGTAATGACTAACTATCCAATTTACTGTAGCCTCTGTATTTTTTCTTGCCTGGTTTCAACCTTTCTTTCCAATGACCTGCATGTTACATGTAACTTTTATTCTTCTGTTTGCCTGTGTCTCTGTTTGCATGTCCATAACCTTTTAAAAAAAATAAACCTCATTGCATCCTCTGCATGTTGAGTGTGTTTCTGTGTTGGCATCCTCTGTTTGTTTTTGAAGGGAGGGTTAGGGTGGGACGGTACACGTACCTCTCTGTTTAGACATATTAACAACAGCTACCATCCACATCAGCTGGGCTGTTTTTGTTTCCAGCTGCTTATCAGGGTTTGTTCAGCTCGGCTCAACAGCTCTGCCTGTTCATATTCTGCTTTTGGGTTTTTAGTTGATTTAAGGTCAGGAAGAGTTTTGCTTTTAATGCCATGATGCCACTGTGAATGAGATGCTACGCTGTTTTTAACTGCCTTTTCTGAATTTTTTCTACAAAAGGCATGATGTTTTAAGTGATAGCTAAGTAGAGGTCAAGGGGAAGGACAGCTGTTCATCTTCATCCTCCCATTCATCAGGGCCAGTGGACACAATTCAGTCAATTTCCTATTTTAGATTAGAGAAGAGCAACACTAAAGATCAGGCAGATACAAAACTTAGCATAGTTAAGCAAATGCCAACAAATAAAGATTCCCATTGTTCCAACCAAGGACATGGTTTTTGATTAGTTTCATTCTTGTTACACAATAGATACTGAAGTCTTGATATTTTCAAAGTAAGTCTGTAGCTACTTAAAGGGCCTTAAAATGAAACTTACAGTTCAGAAAGTCCAAATGGTGTATCAAAAATGTTCATTCCTGATTTTTAGGGAGGTGATCATGTGATTTGACCATGATATTATTTTTGGGACAACTGAGCTTTCAGAAAACATGTCCCTTTTCTTCTGCGGCTGCTTGTCTGTAGGACAAATCCTTGACTGTGTCAAGAATATCTCTTACAGTCTCAGGCACTGTGGATGTGTTTTCTATGTGTCTCTATGTATGGTTCTGAAATTGAACCTTTATTTGTTTTTAATCAACATAACTAAGCTCACATTACCAATAAATATCTCTAGCAGTGTGTGAAAGCTGGAGTAGGATTATAATCCTTATCCCTTTTTCAAAATCTCAAAGGCTGGAACTGTTGTTGACATTAAATTCAAACAGTTTGGCACACTTCTCTGCTCTGCCTCCTATTTCCTCTCCATTCCAGCTGCTCAGGGCTGTAGCGAAGAAGAGTTTACGTTCTGATAACACAAATATAACACTTGATGAGTTTTTTTTTTTTTTTAGGTGACTAGAATGTTCAAGCAGACTTAGTATCTTTATAATTTGACTTTAATTTAATTTAATTTGACCAAATGCTGCTCCAATCAATGTTTGTATATGAACAATAGATCAAATGACTGAATGTATTATGTGAAAAGGGTCATTTAAGGTGACAAACCCAGAGAGAATTATCACCCGACCCTGCAGTTTCCCTCTGATAAAGCCACTGTATGGTACCTGCACAGCACTAAACAGACAATGTTAGCTGGTGATCATAGTGGAGCATTTAGCAGCTAAAGAGCCACATACAGTATTTTCCTCAGGAGCTGGTAGAACCCAAAACAGAGTTAAAGAAGAGTGAATATTGGAGTTGCATTTGTCTGTCATTTGTCCCAAATTACACACCTGGTGGGGTAAAGAAGGCTTTCAACATATGGACTATAATGAAACCATTATGTAGGGCAGTACAGGTTAAATTAAATGTAATTAAACAGTGAAATGAAGTGTGTATTGTTTGAAGGGGTTCAATGATTTAGTATTCCACTTCCATAAATTTGAGGGACTTGCAAGAGACAGGGTAAAAAAAAAAAAAAAAAAAGGAACGGTCAAAATCGAAGCAGCAGAGGATTCTACACTTCCCAAAATGAACTGCCCATCTCTTTCTAACTTCACACCCCCTGTTTGTTACACAGGCTTTCTGTTATAAATGTATAGTCTCCAAGCTCAAGCCACAGTTTTCACAGGCTGCCCAGCATTAACCATGACTAGTTAACTGATCTTCATTTGTAAAATCTTTGGAGTGCCCATTTAAATACTAGTACAGTACATTTTTTAGGTATGTTGGGTTCTTTGGGGGAATTTGGTCCCCATGACCTCAGCATTTCTAAAATCCTGGCTACAGCCTTGCAGCTGCTATACACTTGATGATATCCTGTGTGTGTGTGTGTATTTCCTCTTTCCATGGCCATGCCTCGTATAGGAGCCGGCCTTTGCCTCTACTTTCTCTCCTCCTCCTGAGCCTCATTCTACTTCTTCCCAACATGAGTCAGCCAGCCAGGTAGGAAGTTGCAACAGCCTGTGCTGCATGCATTGCTTGCCCATCTACTTCACTAAGCTCTGAAATCCATACACAAATCATAAACCCCATTGTTTTAACATGGAACTTCATTATTCGATTTGAACTAATTCATTGATGGAGGGAATCTCTTAAATGCCCCATACAGAGAGTAAGGCTCTCCGAAATGCTCTTCATCTATACCTTTGTGGTTATTTGGCACTGCATTCTTTCACATTACAAACCATTTCACCCCCATACTGCACTATCTGTCAATTCTTTCTGCTCTGTCAGCTACAACCATGTTGGCAAAACAATTATGGCTAGTGCACATTATGATCAGTAGTGCTCTGCCGTCCTTCACAGCCACCATGTTCCTGTTTTTTGCCACAAAAAAAAAGCTTTGTCCCTTTGCTTGTGAAGGCAGCATGGCAGCCCCTGCCGCTTCTAATGCTTGTGCTGAACTTGAACGTTTTCTACCATCTTTTCATCCTTGTCTCTTAATCCTCATCCTTTCTTACCTTCACTTCCATCCCTCTGGTTGTGAAGGTCACCAGATCTCCCAGACCCATGCAGGTGGATGAGAAACACCCCTGGAGACGGAAGGTGACCTTGTCAATACTGTGTACAGTGCTCTTGCAAATCCCCCAACTCCCCCTCCCCAGTGGCAGCCTTATATATATATATATATATATATATATATACAGTCAAAGCAATGGTGTTGTGCCTCAAAATTTGCATGTTATAATTGCTCACTAAAAGACTTTGTCTGCTATTGTTCTTTGTTTTCACTTTCTTTAACTAACATTTCTTTCATTTTAACTTCATGAGTGACACTAAAACATTTCTACGGCATTTCTAAGCCATGTGCATCCAGCAGAAAAGAAAGAATCAATATTTTCGGATGTTGGTAAACAGCTTGTTTTCAATGTGAGGCAGGGATTAATGTGCTTCCTGATACCCTCCTTTGGTGTCCTTGTTTTCCTCAACTACTTTGCCTGTTTGATGTTTTCCTTGCTGTTAAAGGAAAATTCCACATTCAAACACTTTATCACTGTTAAGAACAGTCAATGGCAATAAAAAAATGCAGTTCTGGTTGCATTTTTTTTTTTTTGTGGTGTATTTTTCCTTTTACTGTAGTGTGACCACATACTTCCAAAGAAACTATAATAGAGCTTGATAGCTAATAAAGTAAATTTTTTTGTACTTGTTCTATCCAAGTCCAAGTGCCCAAGTCATTCCAGGAAAATTCTAACAGAAAGTACTGTTGTGGATACAGTTTGGTTTAAAAGTGGGTATATCACAAATGTAAGTACCATAAGGTGGATTATTCCTTTAACTTTTAGTCCATCCAGTATTCATTGTAACTGACAGTAACTTCTCTCTCCTCCCTTCTCTTAGAGAATAGCTGAAGCTGAGATGGAGTGTCAGGGGATCGAGTCTCACATGTCCATTCAGGAGCGGAAACAGCTGATAGTAGCCCAAGAGGAGGCCTGGAAGATGAAAGGCTACGGAGCTGCCAACGACTCCACCCAGTTCACTGTAGCTGCACGCATGGTGAAGAAAGGTCAGAGGGCATTGTTGTGACGAGAAACTGGACACACATACCTTCTCGACAATCCTCTTTCTCCATCTCTCATATGCACACATGAACTTATAACTTAGTCATTACACCACAGAGAGTTAAGTCCACAGTTCAGTCTCTGCTCTCTGCCCTGAATCCTCCAAAGCCCCCTTCTCAATTAGCTGCTGGGGGAAAATGACTCTCCTTTTCCCTCCATCAGGCCAAGACACACCAGGTCAGAGTAGCTGCTGAAATTATTTTATTATTGGAGTTGTTCCCTATTAGCTCCAGGCTTGGCCCAAGGGGGATGGAAGGTTTAATATGTGTTTTGGGGGAGTTTGGCCAGATTATGGCTAATGGAGAGTGGCATAGGAGGGATTAACATCAGAAATGTTGCTTAGACAGTGCCTTTATAGCTTTGGCAGCCTTTGAGGCTAGTGTTGTTAGCTGTGCATGAATCAGTCCAACTGCTCATCAGTCCAACGAAACTAACTCAGTCACACACACTCACACACCGAAGGCACACAGGAGCAATTTGGGGTTCAGTATCTTGCCAAGGACACTTTGACTTGTTGGCTGGGGGAAGCCGGGATCGAACTACCGACCTTCCGATTAGTGGACGACCCACTCTACCTGTAAGCCCCAGCCTCCCCAGCATTGTGATTTAAACAATTGTTAATATGAGAGAAACTAACTAAAGACTACCAAGCCAACTTCCCTCCAAAATATGACATTATATACACGATCAAATTTTGAAAAAGGTCAGGAAAAAAATGTCCTGCTCTCGAGCATATAAACTAGCCTATCAGTGACCATCCTCTCCATCGTTTTACATAACAGTGATGCAAGCCTGTAAGATACTGGGCTAATTGCATCTTTACCTGGTTTTAATATTGGTACTACTACTAAATGTTTCCAATCCGCAGGCAACTGACCATTCTCACAAGCTGTGGTTATCAATGCAAGCACCTCTTCCAGCACCAAATTGTTAATATGCTTGAGTACTTCATATCCTACCCCATCCCTTCCTGGAATAGTATTTGTCCCTGCTTGAATTGCCCTTTTTAATTCATGAAGACTGAATAACATATTACCTGGATCACTATTGTCACTATTATATTATATACTATTAAATTTTTTTTTATTATGCAAAAAAAAAAAAAGAAATCAGGAAGGGGGCAAACACTTTTTCACACCACTGTATATCCCCCAGCTCTCTCTGCAAGGCATCTGTCAGTTTAAGAGGGTTAGTTGACCCAAAACCCAACTGTCCCTCCCTGCACTTGATCAACTCGTTCTGCACTTCCGTTTGTCCCTGACTTGGCCCTACTTTCCACATTTTATTCGCAGCCTGTTTATCATCCCCTCTCCCATTTCCCTGAGAAGCCATTTCCCTAATCTTCTTCCTACCTTTTATTTCCCAATCCTCACCACCCTTGTCTCCCATCCCTTCAGAGTCCATACCTTTGGCTTGATATTCCTCATGATAAATTAATGTGCTCCGCTACAGCTGAACTAGGGCAAAGTTAGAACACAGCATTTGCCGATACAACTCAGAAGCAACTTCCCCACCGTCAGGCCCCACATCCTCTCTTGGCAGCGTCTCCTTGCCTATGACTCATAGGCTAGCAACAGCCTTTACAACAACACATTGATTGATTGATACACATATAGACAAATCAGTGTTGAATTCAGATGCGTGGTGCATTGTTTATGTTTTTATATTGGGTTAGGTAATAATGAGGGGGACAGAACATGGTAAACGTCTATATAAGCGCTGAAAACAAGTACAATATTCTAATTATTATTTTAATTGTGGTGAAACCCTGGACAATTTGGTAGTGAATGTTAAAGAAACGGGACATTTTAGTGTTTTGCAGATATTTGTCGGGACTCAGGACACTCAGTCTGGTCACCGTAGGTCAACTGGCACTAAACGTGCTAGAAGATTAGCTCGGTAACGGTAGTGCTAGTTCAGCTAGCCCCGTCACGCGCCCCTCGTCTTGCAGGTGTTGTGCGTAATACACACACAATGCTTTGTGATGTGTAGTATATGAAAGCTCCAACATTTTAATAATACATGGGTCCATCCCAGTTATGTTTAACTGTGTTTATTCCTCAACATTAGTTGGCAATAATTCAATTCAGTTTTATTTATATAGCTCCAATTCATAACAGAAGTTATGTCATTGCACTTTTCCTACAGAGCAGGTCAAGACCGTACTCTTTATAATATTATTTACAGAGACCCAACAAATCCCACCATGAGCAAGCACTTGGCGACAGTGGAAAGGAAAAACTTCCTTTAAGAGGCAGAAACCTCGGGCAGAACGAGACTCAGGGTGGGTGGCCATCCGTCGCTGCTGGTTAGGGAGGGGGGGGGGAGAAAGAGGGGAGATGGAGAGAGAGAAGGGGTGGGAGGGGAAAGGGGAAGCACAATGCAAATTCCACCTAGAATTTTTAAATAATAATGTAATGGTAGTGGTAATATTAATAAGTAATAATAATAGGAATGATACTGATATTAATAGTAATAAGACTAATAATAACAATTGTAGTGGCAGGAACACGGGGGCAGCAGGAGGCCCACAATCATAGATCCAGACTCTACAGCTCCAGAGGCAGACATACCTGCTGAAAGCGACAGAAGGAGAGAGAGGAGAAAGCACAAAAGTACGGAGAGAGATGTCGAGTTAGTAACATGCATTAATAGGATCAAAATGCATACAAATGGAGAGGAGAAGAGAGGAGCTTAGTGCATCATGGGAAGTCTCCCAGCAGTATAGGCCTATAGCAGCATAACTAAGGGATGCTTAAGGACTCACCTGAGCCAGCCCTAACTATAAGCTTTATCAAAGAGGAAAGTCTTAAGCCTACTCTTAAATGTGGAGATGGTGTCTGCCTCCCAAACCCAAACTGGGATCTGATTCCAAAGGAGAGGAGCTTGATAGCTGAAGGCTCTGGCTCCCATTCTGCTTTTGTAGACTCTAGGGAACCACAAGTAATCCTGCATTCTGGGAGCGCAGTTTTCTAGTGGGGTAATAGGGTACTATGAGCTCTTAAAGATATGATGGTGCCTGACCATTAAGAGCTTTGTAGGTGAGGAGAAGGATTTTAAATTCTATTCTGGATTTTAATGGGAACCAGTGCAGAGAAGCTAATACTAGAGAAATATGATCTCTTTTCCTAGTTATTGTCAATACACATGCCGCAGCCTTCTGGATCAACTGGAAGTAACAAATGCATGGACTAGTTTTTCTGCATAATTTTGAGACAGGATTTGCCTGATTTTTGCAATGTTACGTAAGTAAAAAAGGCAGTCCTTGAATTTTGTTTCATACAGGAGTTAAAGGACAAATCCTGATCAAAGATAACTCTGAGAGTCCTCACGGTGGTGCTGGAGGCCAGGATAATGCCATTTAGAGTAACTATATCTTTAAATAACATGTCTCGGAGGTGTGTGAGGCCAAGTACAATAACTTCAGTTTTGTCAGAGTTTAACATCAGAAAATTGCAGGTCATCCAGGTTTTTATGTCCTTAAGGCGTGCCTGAAGTTTAGTTAACTGATTAGTTTCATCTGGCTTGATCGGTGTATATAATTGGGTATCATCCGCATAACAATGAAAGTTTATGGAGTGTTTCTTAATAATATTTCCTAAAGGAATCATATATAAGGTGAATAGAATTAGTCCAAGCACAGAACCTTGTGGAATTCCATGACTAACTTTGGCGTTTCCCTCCATCAGGCCAAGACACACCAGGTCAGAGTAGCTGCTGAAATTATTTTATTATTGGAGTTGTTCCCTATTAGCTCCAGGCTTGGCCCAAGGGGGATGGAAGGTTTAATATGTGTTTTGGGGGAGTTTGGCCAGATTATGGCTAATGGAGAGTGGCATAGGAGGGATTAACATCAGAAATGTTGCTTAGACAGTGCCTTTATAGCTTTGGCAGCCTTTGAGGCTAGTGTTGTTAGCTGTGCATGAATCAGTCCAACTGCTCATCAGTCCAACGAAACTAACTCAGTCACACACACTCACACACCGAAGGCACACAGGAGCAATTTGGGGTTCAGTATCTTGCCAAGGACACTTTGACTTGTTGGCTGGGGGAAGCCGGGATCGAACTACCGACCTTCCGATTAGTGGACGACCCACTCTACCTGTAAGCCCCAGCCTCCCCAGCATTGTGATTTAAACAATTGTTAATATGAGAGAAACTAACTAAAGACTACCAAGCCAACTTCCCTCCAAAATATGACATTATATACACGATCAAATTTTGAAAAAGGTCAGGAAAAAAATGTCCTGCTCTCGAGCATATAAACTAGCCTATCAGTGACCATCCTCTCCATCGTTTTACATAACAGTGATGCAAGCCTGTAAGATACTGGGCTAATTGCATCTTTACCTGGTTTTAATATTGGTACTACTACTAAATGTTTCCAATCCGCAGGCAACTGACCATTCTCACAAGCTGTGGTTATCAATGCAAGCACCTCTTCCAGCACCAAATTGTTAATATGCTTGAGTACTTCATATCCTACCCCATCCCTTCCTGGAATAGTATTTGTCCCTGCTTGAATTGCCCTTTTTAATTCATGAAGACTGAATAACATATTACCTGGATCACTATTGTCACTATTATATTATATACTATTAAATTTTTTTTTTATTATGCAAAAAAAAAAAAGAAATCAGGAAGGGGGCAAACACTTTTTCACACCACTGTATATCCCCAGCTCTCTCTGCAAGGCATCTGTCAGTTTAAGAGGGTTAGTTGACCCAAAACCCCAACTGTCCCTCCCTGCACTTGATCAACTCGTTCTGCACTTCCGTTTGTCCCTGACTTGGCCCTACTTTCCACATTTTATTAGCCTGTTTATCATCCCCTCTCCCATTTCCCTGAGAAGCCATTTCCTAATCTTCTTCCTACCTTTTATTTCCCAATCCTCACCACCCTTGTCTCCCATCCCTTCAGAGTCCATACCTTTGGCTTGATATTCCTCATGATAAATTAATGTGCTCCGCTACAGCTGAACTAGGGCAAAGTTAGAACACAGCATTTGCCGATACAACTCAGAAGCAACTTCCCCACCGTCAGGCCCCACATCCTCTCTTGGCAGCGTCTCCTTGCCTATGACTCATAGGCTAGCAACAGCCTTTACAACAACACATTGATTGATTGATACACATATAGACAAATCAGTGTTGAATTCAGATGCGTGGTGCATTGTTTATGTTTTTATATTGGGTTAGGTAATAATGAGGGGACAGAACATGGTAAACGTCTATATAAGCGCTGAAAACAAGTACAATATTCTAATTATTATTTTAATTGTGGTGAAACCCTGGACAATTTGGTAGTGAATGTTAAAAAAACGGGACATTTTAGTGTTTTGCAGATATTTGTCGGGACTCAGGACACCCAGTCTGGTCACCGTAGGTCAACTGGCACTAAACGTGCTAGAAGATTAGCTCGGTAACGGTAGTGCTAGTTCAGCTAGCCCCGTCATGCGCCCCTCGTCTTGCAGGTGTTGTGCGTAATACACACACAATGCTTTGTGATGTGTAGTATATGAAAGCTCCAACATTTTAATAATACATGGGTCCATCCCAGTTATGTTTAACTGTGTTTATTCCTCAACATTAGTTGGCAATAATTCAATTCAGTTTTATTTATATAGCTCCAATTCATAACAGAAGTTATGTCATTGCACTTTTCCTACAGAGCAGGTCAAGACCGTACTCTTTATAATATTATTTACAGAGACCCAACAAATCCCACCATGAGCAAGCACTTGGCGACAGTGGAAAGGAAAAACTTCCTTTAAGAGGCAGAAACCTCGGGCAGAACGAGACTCAGGGTGGGTGGCCATCCGTCGCTGCTGGTTAGGGAGGGGGAGAAAGAGGGGAGATGGAGAGAGAGAAGGGTGGGAGGGGAAGGGGAAGCACAATGCAAATTCCACCTAGAATTTTTAAATAATAATGTAATGGTAGTGGTAATATTAATAAGTAATAATAATAGGAATGATACTGATATTAATAGTAATAAGACTAATAATAACAATTGTAGTGGCAGGAACACGGGGCAGCAGGAGGCCCACAATCATAGATCCAGACTCTACAGCTCCAGAGGCAGACATACCTGCTGAAAGCGACAGAAGGAGAGAGAGAGAAAGCACAAAAGTACGGAGAGAGATGTCGAGTTAGTAACATGCATTAATAGGATCAAAATGCATACAAATGGAGAGGAGAAGAGAGGAGCTTAGTGCATCATGGGAAGTCTCCCAGCAGTATAGGCCTATAGCAGCATAACTAAGGGATGCTTAAGGACTCACCTGAGCCAGCCCTAACTATAAGCTTTATCAAAGAGGAAAGTCTTAAGCCTACTCTTAAATGTGGAGATGGTGTCTGCCTCCCAAACCCAAACTGGGACCTGATTCCACAGGAGAGGAGCTTGATAGCTGAAGGCTCTGGCTCCCATTCTGCTTTTGTAGACTCTAGGGAACCACAAGTAATCCTGCATTCTGGGAGCGCAGTTTTCTAGTGGGGTAATAGGGTACTATGAGCTCTTAAAGATATGATGGTGCCTGACCATTAAGAGCTTTGTAGGTGAGGAGAAGGATTTTAAATTCTATTCTGGATTTTAATGGGAACCAGTGCAGAGAAGCTAATACTAGAGAGAAATATGATCTCTTTTCCTAGTTCTTGTCAATACACATGCCGCAGCCTTCTGGATCAACTGGAAGTAACAAATGCATGGACTAGTTTTTCTGCATAATTTTGAGACAGGATTTGCCTGATTTTTGCAATGTTACGTAAGTAAAAAAGGCAGTCCTTGAATTTTGTTTCATACAGGAGTTAAAGGACAAATCCTGATCAAAGATAACTCTGAGAGTCCTCACGGTGGTGCTGGAGGCCAGGATAATGCCATTTAGAGTAACTATATCTTTAAATAACATGTCTCGGAGGTGTGTGAGGCCAAGTACAATAACTTCAGTTTTGTCAGAGTTTAACATCAGAAAATTGCAGGTCATCCAGGTTTTTATGTCCTTAAGGCGTGCCTGAAGTTTAGTTAACTGATTAGTTTCATCTGGCTTGATCGGTGTATATAATTGGGTATCATCCGCATAACAATGAAAGTTTATGGAGTGTTTCTTAATAATATTTCCTAAAGGAATCATATATAAGGTGAATAGAATTAGTCCAAGCACAGAACCTTGTGGAATTCCATGACTAACTTTGGCGTACATGGAGGATTCATCGTTAACATGTACAAACTGAGATCACTTAGTGCGGCTCCTTTAATGCCAAATAAATGTTCCAGTCTCTACAATAGGATGTGATGGTCAATGGTGTCGAATGCAGCACTAAGATCTAACAAGTACAGAGACAAGTCCATTGTCTGATGCAATTAAACAAGATAAGTGTCTTCAAGTATGCCTAGTAACAGTAAATTACCTGTTCTGTGGTGTAAATTGAACCAATGTTCCGGTAACAATCTGTGTCTTAACCTATGAAATGAAACTGGAACCACATCATGCTTTTTGGGTCATTAGATGTTCATGCCTGTCTGTGTTCATACAACAGGGTTGGCCTCCCCCTCAGCCCTCCAGTCTTCAGTGTCATCCAAACCCAAGAACAGCAGCCTGGCCATCTCCAAACCACAGGAAGGTCAGTTTTACTTTGTTATTCCTTTGACTACACTCTCTATCCTCTGGTTACCTGTTATGTCACACTGCTGTCATGTGGAGCCGTTCAGTTCATTTAGCTGCTGCTCCAATCTGATTTAGACCTAATGACATGACTTTGTTACATCCTCAACTGTCACCAGACACACAGTTTCCAAAAAATATTCTGCATATAGTTAGTTAACTGAAATGTTGTCTTAAACTTAGGTGGATCTCTGTGTAATATGATTTCTGATGCTGACAGGTGGTCCACTGATGCTACATTTACAGTTTTTGAAATTATTCTGGGTCAGATCTCATTTGAACACAGTGTAATTGATTGTCTTTGCTTCTCTTTCAAAAGACATGGAGGAGATATCTATCAAAGGTGTATTCCTTTTTTTTTTTTTTTTGGTGTTGCACTGAATGCAATGTTCATCATCATCACCACAACCATAAATATCATCAACACTAATGTGGCTGATGATGCTGTGAGACTTCTATTAGGCTATGAAAGCCTAATAGAATATAAACCATGAGATAGTGTTCCTCTGAATATGCATGAGTCTGAAGTGTAGAAGAATTCATATTTAGTGGCTCTTAACTATTGTTAAAATGCCTGCCTGTTCAGAGATGGGATCTGTGCTAAAATCAAACAGTCAATTTATATGGCTCTAACGTGTGTGTGTGTGTGTGTGTGTGTGTGTGTGTGTGTGTGTGTGTGTGTGTGTGTGTGTGTGTGTGTGTGTGTGTGTGTGTGTGTGTGTGTGTGTGTGTGTGTGTGTGTGTGTGTGTGTGTGTGTGTGTGTGTGTGTGCAGAGATCAAGGCCGTACCAGATCTGAACCTAGAGTCCGACATTAAGCTGGATAAACTGGAGTCATTCCTAGGCA
This sequence comes from Siniperca chuatsi, assembly GCF_020085105.1. NCBI lineage: Eukaryota > Metazoa > Chordata > Actinopteri > Centrarchiformes > Sinipercidae > Siniperca > Siniperca chuatsi. The sequence goes on along the minus strand of NC_058060.1, from coordinate 6,526,320 downwards.
AGCTCAACAGTAAAGGTCAGTGATGTTCAGCATGCTGTCTACAAGTCACTGGGTGTAGAATCAGGCCTTTCACGTTGAAAAAAAAATGGTCCCATATTATAACCATACAATCAATTATAGATTCTATCCTATCTGATGTAGAGAGTTTAGAACAAACTTAATGAATTAAATGCAGTATTCTCTGTCTAGTTCACTTTAATTCATGCGAGATGAGATAATCCATTTGTGTTGCTTTTTTCCAGGCAAATATTGCATGCATTTAGAATTTTCTACTTTTGAGTCTGTAAGACTTCAGTCCTGGTTGATTTGGTGACACCTGTGGTTGCTGGTGGTAACAGCAAGAGTGTGATAATAGAGCCCCTTTCAGACATGCATCTCGTTACGTGAATGTTACGGCAATTTAACATGTCAGTCTCAAATAAGTGCCAGAGTCACTTTGACATTAAAGTCCACAACAGCAGTCTTACTAGGTCAGACCTAGTAAGATTTCTGTATCACTTTCAACACTGCACAAGTCTGAATTAAAGGCAGTCGCATTAACATTAAGGCTGCTGCAGCACAATGTTGAATATGCACAAAAGAAGTTTTACAGTCCATAAGTGATGCAGCCTGTGAGCAAAAACACGTTTCAAAACAAACAGATAAACAGTCTTCTTGTTGTTGTGGGCAGATAAACAGTCTTCATAGATGCCATCAACAGCGTAATCAAAAGAGCAGAAATGGCGAGCTAGATGCCATCAACAGCGTAATCAAAAGAGCAGAAATGGCGATTTTTAACAGGTGAACCACCCAGATGTCATTGTTGATTCTGTTTTTTGTGGTCACTCCTCCTTCATTAGGAGAGGCCGCTTCTGGGTGGTTCATTCACGTATGTATCCTATCATGCAATTATATATTCTCTTTGCTGATTGGTGTTTGAACCTCACCTGTTATAAATCACCATTTCAGCTGTTTTGATTATGCTGATGATGGCTTCTAAGCTGAAACGCATTTGTTTTTGCCCGCTATAAACAAGAAGACTGTTTATCTGTGAGCGTCGGCATTCTGTTTGTTTTGATCCTTGTTATGGCCGGGCACCCGATACAGTGTTGAAGATTGGGAGCTGTGTGCGCACTGTTATTTTTTCACTAGCAAAAACACCTTTTCCTTTATGTCAGTACTTTGTAACTCATTGCTGTTCTCCAGCAGTGACACTTTTCCATACATCAGATGCGAACTATCATGCAGTCATTGTGGCACTTTCTGTAATGGTCCTGTTAGGTCTGAACAATGCCATTATGGAACATTTCCGTAACAGACACCTATGTCTGAATGTCAAAAAGGGATAGCAATAGAGTTCCGTTCAAAATGATGTGTATTGATCACTGGGTGTAATAAACAAGCTTTCAGTGGCTACTCAAGAAATGCAGAAATGCAACACAACTGGGGCATTGTGATGGTTAAGATGCTTAGCATATACTATGATCGCAACATTCCCAGTTTGATTCCCTTTGGAAAAAATATATAAATTATAAATAAAAAAATATACTTAAAGAAATAGATACATGAGTTGCTCTTGTTTTGTTGCATTTCTTTTTTTCAGTATATTTCTTTTATTTTTCTGTTTACAGTGCTGCCAAACAAAATGTGGACTAAGAGGATTCATCATGTCATGCTGTTTTAATAGACACAGTCAACATTAACATTTTCCACATTACATGAAATGCGCCCATGCACCAGCTTTTGTCTTCCACATCATGTCCAGTACATGCATTTATCAATTACTGTGAATCCTTAGTGCATTTGTAGGCATTTTCAGTTCTGTACATTACATTGTAACATTGAAATCAACCATTTATGGAGGCAAAGAAATGCTGGAAAAATGACAAATAGTCCCAAAATAGACCCAAAAATTGGGTTTGATATGACAATCTGGAGGATTGAAATTCTAAACTGTATGCATTCATAGAAGTAAGACTTTTACTAGCTTTATGTAAAATTTTCATAAATCAAAGTTACAATTTAAATTTGACATTTATTCATATTTATTCACATATATGAATAAATAAATAAGCGCATCTTACTACTTTCAGTGGTAATACATAAGCCCAGTGATGCTTGCACAGGCTTTGGCAAATCATCTGTAGTAGTAACTTCAATGAATTCTGGATATTGTATGACCTTGTCTTGTCCCTCCTCAGTGTCTGGACTGCCAGAGGCGACCATCACAGTTACAGAGAAGAAGGTAAAGGAAGTGATGACCCTCGAAGATGAAACTTTTTCCAAGTTCTACCGCCAAGTGGAGGAGATCCCCGTCACCACCAACAAGGTGGAGATAGACGATGACTTTGATGCCATCTTCGGTCCCCAGGTGCCAAAGTAAGCTCTCACTGCCAGAGGTCATTTTTAAGTAAGAACCCTGACTAAATCATCATTGTGAGTGCGACTCTACCTTTTCTCTGTTGACTATGCAACTTCGTCTCTGACCTCTTCTCCAGGCTGACCTCGGAGATGGTGCAACACAAGCGAGCGGTGCGCCCGGCGCGTAACGTCCAGTCATCTAGGAACCCTCTAAAGATGCTGGCTGCCAGGGAGGACATCAGACACGAATACACAGAACAGAGGCTCAATGTTGGCCTGCTGGAGAGCAAGAGGATGAAGGCAGAGAAGAGTGAGTAAGGATGGATGAGGAGCTGGAAAATGCATGAGACCAAAACACTCAGGGACAGGCTCCTTTTGTCAAAATGAGAAAACTCTAAATATAATTCTTGATGTTGCAATATTGTACATTACAATACTTTGTCAATCCTTGAATATAGTTCAGTTTGTTTAGGGCATCAAATTGTTCTCGTTAATCATTGTCCAATCTTGGCCAGTCACATGGGAATTTCATATTTTAATTAAACTGCATATTTGTCTGTCATCTGGTTTTCACCTTCTGTGACTGTGCTGTTTTGTGAATAGTTGCAGAACATGTGAAAATGCATGAGCTTTTATAAATGTGTCCCTGCAGAAACACATTGACAAACATATCCTTTTTGTGAAACCAGTTCAGTTGTAATCACTGTAATCACCAAGTGCAATAAATATCTGCTTTTGTCTTGTCTTTATAATAGTGGCTAAAAGATGTATTCACCTATTGACAGCCAGTGTTTGAAACAAAAGGCTTCCACTTCCACTGCAAAATAAGAGAGAGCGAAACAAACATCTCCATCTCAGATACACATTTAAGCATAACTGATATTTTAAATATGTCCAATCAAGATACTTTGTTTTTAAGATGGACGTGGTCTGCAGGTTGTTTTGAGAGTGATGTTAGAGAACTCACAAAATCAATGTCATGTTACTCCCATAACTAGCTATTAAAAACTTCAAAAATGTCTGGAGTGTTCTATATTTGTTGCAGTCATTTAGAGACCTTTAGTGCCGTGCTTGAAAGGTAATTTAGACTCTAGCTGTTGTCTCATATGTTTACAGGGGCTAAATGTAATGATTGAATGTTGTGTGTTATTTCTGTTTCTTTCTGTCTCATGTCTCTTCTCTGTGCTCTGTTCTGATCACTGCAGTGAATAAGAACTCTGGTTTCTCTGATGTGGCTCTGGCTGGTCTGGCCAGCAAGGAGAACTTCAGCAACATCAACCTGCGCAGCGTCAACATCTCCGAGCAGATGTCCAACAACAGCGCCGTGCCTTACAAGAAACTCATGCTCTTACAGGTCAAAGGTCAGTTGACCTGAGCCTTTTTCATCCTATTTTTAGTTGACTAAATTCCATACCAATACTAATTCCAGTAATAACACATAAAAACATTTTGTGGAAAGTCCAGATTACAAACATCTTACTTACATCGTCTATGGTTGTAATGCTGATAACAACTGTCATCTTGCCCACATTTCTACAGGCCTGTGTTTTCAGAAATGTGTAATCAATAGTATTTAGTAAAACAGCTAAAAGCAGTGGTTCCCAACAGGTCTAGATCCAGGTCCACATTTTAACAACACTCATTCAGTTTTATTTCCACCCATCCATTACGCCTGTCAGTGGATTTATTCCCAGGACCTTATTGCTTTGAGGAAACGGTGCTAACTGCTGCCTGTTTAATATAATTTCACTAAATTAAAACTAAGTAATAAGATTTGCAACTAGAGTGAAATAAGGGCAGAAACAACACTTGCTAATTCAGGCTAGTTAAAAAGAAAAGGATAAAAAACATATGCTTTGCTGAAAAAGATTATGAGATTAAAAAGTCATTTTCTAACTAAAAAGCCAGGCTAGTTTTTTTCTTTTCTGTGTTCACTGTAAGTAATGCTAAGTTTAATAGCGTCATACTTATGTTTGGCCCTGTTGTGGGTTACGTTAGCTTCTTCTGAGCCATCAAAAGGCTAGTTGTAGTGTAAAGTTGCATGTTGTAGCACCTGCTACTCACTCTGCTAAAGGAAACGGTTATTAATAAGACTAAGAGTCTACATCCATGCTAGCAGCCCTGTGAGTCTATTGGCTGTACTTAAGCACAGCGGTGCTTTGAGCTAAATGCTAACATCAGCATGCTAACATGCTCACAATGACAATGCTAACATGCTGATGTTTAGCAGGTTTGTTTACCATGTTCACTATCTTAATTATAATCTTATTAGCATGCTAACATTCAATAATTAGCAGTAAGTACAGCTGAGGCTGAGGATGTCATCACTTTTCAGGTGTTTGGTCGTAAACCAGAGTATCGGACAAATGTAAAAGTTTACCTGATTATGGCGCTAGAGGAAAAGTGTCATTTAGTGCTTTTCCATTACTAGAGCCACACCACTAGCTTGGCTAATAAAAGCACTGTTCAGAATTCAGAGTTCAAAATTCACTACACTTCTAAATTAAGTTGGTTTTCTTTGCTTGCGACTCGGTCAGACTGCACCCTACTCAACTTTTGGACTGCAACCCACCAGTTGGGAGACACAGGTTTTGAATAAGGACTCTAGCCGGATGTCAGACAGCCACCCTAACAGAACAAATACTAAAGTGCTGTCTGGTGGGTAACTAAGGATTTGTCCTGAGAGGGCACAGAGGCCATCATGCTGTATCAAGAAATATCTCTCAAAGTCCTCTGTTAAAAGCACAACCCTTTCAAAAGTAAAATTGAGGGCAGCCTCCTTGAATAGACAGGCTTGAGGATGTGGCTTGTTTACACTACAAACAAGCCAGCCAAGCAGAAAGGGATACATGTGAACATCTGTCTACATTTTCCAAATCTTTTAAATTGGCTTGTCTGTTTTGTGGAGACCTATCTGTGAAATATAGAGACACTAAGGCAGCATCTATACCAGCAGTTGCATTCAGTTGTTTAAGAGGATGGAAAAACAAATAGCTACTGTTTTACTTAAACATTTGGAGAATGCTGCTTCAAGGGTGTCCTTTCCAGAGGATATCTAAAATAGGAGACGAGAGTGGGTCTATTTTGGTTTCTTTGCACCTTATCTGCACGTCTAGTGGTGACAGCTGTGGCTCTAAATCATTCTCCCCAGGTCACCTCACACTATCCTGGGCTGATCCTCTCCTCCAAACCCCACTGTCTGTTATCCAGAGCAAATCCACTACACCAGGGGGTACCGCTTTGTTAGGAGGTTAGCTATCCCAACCTGACAGTGTTGAGAGTGGTGCTTTAGAATAGCTTCTGCTGGTTTCTGCTTGGATCACCTGGAGAGCCAATGGGATCGTGAGTCACTGAGGCCCCTAAAACCCTCGAGTTTGTAATTGGACAAATTTATAATTAAATGTAGATTGCATACTGTCCTGGCTACATTATTTAGTTGGAAAGAGAGATTTTTAATAGGAAGGGGTTAATCTTGACAAGGCAGATACGTGTACATACATGTACAGGGTGAAAATGGTGATGGCTGGCACATCGTTGCTCCAACACCCGTAGTATGATAATCCAGGCATGCTGACAGTGATAATCAGAGCTTGTCACTGATAAGCCACCTGTCTGTGTGTTGGGTTTTTTGTAACACCAGGCCGACGACACGTCCAGACCAGGCTGGTGGAGCCCAGAGCGTCCTCCCTGAACAGCGGCGATTGTTTCCTACTCATTACGCCACACCACTGCTTCATCTGGACTGGCGAGTTCGCCAACGTCATCGAGAAGAACAAGGTAAGTCTGGCTTCTGGGTGCTGCAAAATAACACAAAAAATTAGATAAGCTTGTTTGGGTTGACTTAAGTTTCAGTCATATCAACACAGGTGGAGTAACGGTGCTGTTATGTAGGGCAGGTTTCACGTGCAGGATGTAAACAGCCCTGGGAGGAAGCAACAGTGGCGCAGCACAGGAAAGGGTAGTGTGTGTGTCTCTGGGTTGTTGCAGGAAACGAACACAAAACAAGGCTATTGTTCAAAGCCGAGACTGGTCTGATGACCTTTCATTGGCTGAACAGAGTGCTGACCTCAATCAGACAAAAAGGAAAGCTCAGAGCCCTGGCCCACATTATTTTGAGGGGTTGTTTAAGTTTGGTTCATTAAAGTTTGCAGACTCTTCTGTATTTTCCTGAGTAATGAGCTTGAATGATAGGGTCTAGGATTTCAAAAAGTGAACCTAAAGAAATGCATGGATGCGTTCCACATGTTTTTTTGCCAAGTATGAACAGTATGTTAACCATGTCTGCCATTTATTAAAAAGCACAGAACATTTGTGTTTTTGGAATGAGATTAACAGAACTCATCAGTGTAATGCAATAAAGGTTTTTCTCTGCCATTTTTTCAGGCTTCAGAGTTAGCAAACTTCATCCAGAGCAAGAGAGATTTGGGTTGCCGCGCTAACTATGTCCAGGTCATCGAGGAGGGCGTCAGCACACACAGCCATGCTGCCAAGGATTTCTGGAAGATTCTGGGAGGGCAGTTGAGTTTTCAGTGTAAGAATTTGTATCTGATATATACAACCTCAAGGAAACAGCCCCTGAAGCAATGAAATGCAAGCTGATGCCGTTATCTTTCTTCATGTAGCTGCAGGAACACCAGATGAAGACGAGCTGTATGAGGGTGCCATTGTGGAGACAAACTGTATTTACCGCCTGATGGATGACAAACTGGTCCCAGATGATGATTTTTGGGCCAAGATGCCCCGTTGTTCCCTGCTCAACCCCAAAGAGGTCAGACAACCTGACATGTCTAAACACTTATCTTGAATATGTTAAGTTGTAAATCAGCCAGATCTTGTGGGAGACAGCAATGCTCACTGGTACTGTTGGGTTGGAAAAATAAAAACTGTCTCCGTCTGCGTTTCTGTTCAGGTTTTGGTGTTTGACTTTGGCAGCGAGATGTACATATGGCATGGAAAGGAAGTGACGCTGGCACAGAGGAAGGTGGCCTTCCAGCTGGCCAAGCACCTGTGGAACGGCACCTTTGACTACACAAACTGTGACATTAACCCGCTCGACCCGGGAGAGTGCAACCCACTCATACCTAAGTATGGAAACACATACTACATTGCAATTGTATGATTAGATGCATATATGCAATGGATCATTCACAGGATGTGTATTTACTCATAATGTTTTTCCCCTTTGAAAAATCATTACAGAACAGTGTGTGTGCTACACTGTTGTGGCTCAGCAGATTTCACAAACATTAAGTGACAAATTTAATGTTGCCTAATGCACATCTGGGAGACAGTTGCATAAGCAAATCATACAAAAGAAAGTGTTGAATTCCCACACATTGCAACATTTTGGACATAGGTGTTAATCAAGCGTCAGACTCAGAATATGAAACAACAATTTCTTTATATTAGAGCAACAGGCTGGAACATCCGATCGCAAAAAGGTTGCCACCTACTGTATACAAATTAAAGCAACACTTATCTGTCGGTTTCCAATGTATTTGAACACTGTATTTGTATCTGATTTTAAAATATCAGGTGATGGAGGTTTGTCAGTGACTTTGTCTGTGAAACCTGCAATGGAGTTTGTTATATCAAAACAAAGTTGTATTATTATATTATTGTCTCTTTGACGCACTGTATACTCTTACTCACCTGTAGGAAAGGTCAGGGCCGACCTGACTGGGCAGTGTTTGGCAGACTGACTCAACACAATGAAACCACCCTGTTCAAAGAGAAGTTCCTGGACTGGAGTGACTCCAGGAAAACTCCCAGTCCCATAAAAAACACCAACGACCACATCACTGATCAAAAGGTATCAAAAAATACTTCAGTATCATAAAAGTCTTATTGCTATAATCAGTGTGGCACAAAGGATAATATACAGTATGAAATACAGATTCTGTCCCTCTCTGCCATCCCTCTTTTCTGTCCTTCATCTCCGAACTTCATCTTGCTCTTCACCCCAGGAGAAGTCCACCTCTGATCAGCCCCATGCGTACGACGCCTCCCTGATGCTGCCCCTCCATGAGGGACCCATCTGCACCAGACTGGACGGGTTCAATGTGGGGCGGGGCTACGGCCTTGTGGAGGGAGAGGAGTGGCGGAGCTACGAGATCAGCACGCTGGCGGTGGAGGTGTGGCACATCCTGGAGTTCGACTACAGCCGCCTGCCCCGCCAGAGCATTGGCCAGTTTCATGAGGGTGACACATATGTGATGAAGTGGAAGTACATGGTCAGCACTGCAGGTTAATATCGTTTATTTTCACACATGTACCATCACTTACAGTATACCCACTCCTGTCACAACACAGATCTTAACTTCCGGCTATAATTTGTCTTTCAGTCTTTCCTCTTATGATAAGTTTTCTTTCTACTTTCAACTTCTTAAACTGTGCTGGGACCACTCCAACTGCATGTCATATCCTTCTCTGAAATACCTCTGACTCCCTCTGAATACATCCATATTTGATTTAGGCACCAATCTTCTCTATTTACAGACATTTCAAACTGTGGTTAAATTGCCTCTGCTATTCTATTCTCTACTATATTGTAGATCAGAGTAGTTAACCACAAAAGAAGCTCCCGAGAGAAGTCTTCCAAGGTGTTTGGTCAGAAATACAACCTACTAGTTAACATTAGATTAACCATTTGAAATTAGATTATCCATCACTTCCAAGATATATGAGAGAGAGATTTGATGCACATATTTCATATAGTTACATACTGTATATATACTTGAAAATGTATCTGAACTTGATTCCAAATGTATAAATGTGGGTAAACTGATTAGTCAGAATCATTAATGTCTTTCTAACAATCTCTGCCATCAGTTGGGAGAAGACAGAACCCGGAGCAGCTGAAAACAGCGGGGGCCGGGAAGGAGAAGTGCTGCTACTTCTTCTGGCAGGGCCGCAACTCCACCGTCAGCGAGAAGGGAACATCAGCACTTATGACAGTGGAGCTGGACGAGGAGGGGGGAACACAGGTACATGAAAGAGTGTGTGTATGTGTGTGTCTGAGCAAGAAAGGTCACTGTGAATAATTCAATTCAGTTTTATTTATATAGCACCAAATATATAACAGAAGTTATCTCTGGGCACTTGTCATATAGAGCAGGTCTAGACCGTACTCTTTATAATATTATTTACCCAACACCATAAACAAGTAAAAACGCCCTTTTAACAGGCAGAAACCTCATGCAGAACCTATCAAATTGTTTGTTTAAAGCAGTATTACTTGTATAAAAATTAGGCTATCAAATAACACATCAATTACAAATCATTAATTTGATCTAGCTCTGATGCACAGAGAGAGAGAGAAACACACACACACACACTTACATTCTCTGCTTCACAGAGAGAAATAAAATACCACAGTGAATGATAAAATATAAAATACATAAAAATAATAAAATAAACAGACAGCTCAGGTAAGATCATGATATGCTTTCCTATAAAAATGCGTTTTGAGACACTTAAAAGAAGACTTAAAAGACTTAAAAGAAAACTTGGGCAAGACTTAAAAGAAGACTTGGGCAATATAAATGTCTGTTTACCATGCCAATAAAGCCCCATTGAATTGAAATGAGAGAGAGAGAAAGAGAGCCGTATCAAAATACCTATATATTATATAAATAGCCTATAGAAAGGATGAAAGCCAAAGGTTACCGTAGTTATTTCAACTTGGATTCATTTTTATGAAAAAACGTTTTGATTCTGTTAATTGGTAGGCCCTTACGGACTAAATATTATAAATAATAGAGGAATGGACACATATTCGGACTTTATGACTCCTTCAAAGGTAGGTAGTCACCACTTCTTTTTTTTCCGTCTCTCTTGTTTACCATGCCGGTAAATCTGAATGAATTATACTTTGGTGCTCATGGGTTCTGTAAAATGAACTAAATGATTGAATTGTGGAGAAACTAACCAATCTAACAATGTGTAGCATGTCCATATTGACAAAAGTTTAAACATATGTAGGTGCAATCTAAGCAGCTTAGAACTAGCTCAAGTGGGCGACCCAATGGGCTTTAAGAGATTTTAAACATCCAAAGAACTTCTATAAATGCCAGACCTGGCGTCTAATTGAGACCTGCGTTTATTTGTTAAAACCCGGCCACACCCGGCCAATAAAAGGGATTGGCGTCTAATTGGGGCTTGGCTTTTAATTGAAGTTTTATGGTAATAAGACTAATAAGAATAATTGTAGTCGTGGGTGTTGAGCAGGAACATGGGGGCAGTATGTGGCCCAATATCACAGATCCAGACTCTGCAGCTCTGGAGGCAGAAATACCTGCTGAAAGTGACAGGAGGAGAGAGACGGGAAAGCACAAAACTACAGGAGAGAGTAGATGTCAGTAACATGCATTAATGGAATAAGAATGTGTACAGATGGAGAGGGAGAGGAGGAGAGAGGAGCTTAGTGCATCGTGGGAAGTCTCCCAGCAGTCTAGGCCTATAGCAGCATACTAAGGGATGGTTCAGGACTCTCCTGAGCCAGCCCTAACTATAAGCTTTATCAAAGAGGAAAGTCTTAAGCCTACTCTTAAAGCTAGGGTAGGTGATGTAATTCAGGAGCATTTTTTGTTATATATGAAAATATGTTTTAGGGGAGTGGCTTTGGAGGGAGGCCTGAAGGGAGGGGGTCGGATTTTTTCAGTTGGATACTTTCAAAATCCAGCTGTCTCTTGGTAGTTTCTCCAACGTTATCTACCCTAGCTTTAAATTTGGAGAGGTTGTCTACCCCCCGAAACCCAAACTGGGACCTGATTCCACAGGAGAGGAGCTTGATAGCTTAAGGCTCTGGTTCCCATTCTACTTTTGGAGACTCTAGGAACTGCAAGTAACTCTGCATTCTGGCAGCGCAGTGTTTTAGTCGGGTAATAGGGTACTATGAGCTGTTTAAGGTGAATAGGTGAGGAGAGGATTTTAAATTATATTCTGGATTTTACAGGGAGCCAGTGCAGAGAAGCTAATATGCGAGAAATATGATCACTTTTCCTGGTTCTTGTCACAATAAAAGTCTGTTTTCTGTTGGGTAAGCTTCACTCCTTTTCTGTGTCATTTCATCTTCCTCCAGGTTCAGGTCCAGCAGGGTAAGGAGCCTCCATGTTTCTTGCAGTGCTTTCAAGGAGGGATGGTCATCCATTCAGGGAAGAGAGAAGAGGAGGAGGAAAACTCACAGAGTAAGCCCACATTACTGCTTTAAGATGGTCATCAATCAACACAAACACACAGGGTCCGTGTAACGCGTATCAGTTAAATTTTCCATATAAAAAATGACAAATAGAAAATTGGCAAATTTAATTCAATTTTCTAAAATTGTATTTTTCGTTTGTCAGATCAAAATCACTATATTTACATAAACACAGAGTCTTCCTCTACCTCTGCCAAAAGTGCATTTAGAAGGAAAAACTGACTCTGAGGCTCACCTCAACTGTGCGCGGCCATGACCGGATGCCTTGAATGCAGGCGTGACGACAATTATACATTGATCTGACAAACAAAAAATACAATTTTAGAAAATTTATTTCAATTTGCCAATTCTCTATTTTTCATTTTTTTATATGGAAAATTGAACTGTTACACGGACCACACAGTTTGCTCTCCGCTGCTATTCCATCATTTTCTGTACAAGGTTAATTAGCAAATAGTCTGTTTAGAGGTCCATATTTTCTGAATTATACTTGATCTCTGACTATTCTAAATGAATAAGACTCACAATGGCTTCTTGTACTTGCATTTAAAGCAATGATTGCTTCCGTAACAATCGTATAAATTCATCAAGTGCCCATAATGAGTGACTCATACATATGAGACCTGTGTTGTAGCTTAGAGAAGAACTGGATTGGAAATAATAATGAATTGGAAAACAACTGAGCTTTTGTTCTTAAAGTTTCACTTTAGTTAAGAAGTTTTCTTCTTTTGCCTAAAATGTAAAAAACCCTTTTTTTACTTGTCTGTCTGTCTCCCTAACCTCTCGCCCTGCCCCTGTTGCCCCCAGATGACTGGCGCCTGTACTGTGTGCGGGGAGAGGTAGCGGTGGAGGGACACCTGCTGGAGGTAGCCTGTCACTGCAGCAGCTTGCGCTCCAGGGTCTCAATGGTGTTGCTGAGTGTTAGCCAGGCCCTCATTTACCTGTGGCATGGCTGCAAATCTCAGACACACACACGGGAGGTGGCACGCACTGCTGCCAACAAAATCAAAGAACAGTAAGTGGAAACTTAATTTTCTCCCCTAAAAGAATTCAGTCAACACAAGGCAAAGTGACACTAGAAGTGAAATTCAAACTATTGGGACTGTTTCATTTGACTTCTGCCAACAAATAATGAAAGCAGTTCCTGAAACCTCTATTGATCATCTTGCAAAATGTATTGAGATAAATCCATTTCTGATTTCAAACTGCCATTATCATCAGTCAGTATATGACACCTTTGTCTTTGTGCAGTTGTCCTCTGGAAGCAGGCCTCCACAGCAGCAGCAAGGTAACCATCCAGGATTGTGATGAGGGAGCAGAGCCCACAGGATTCTGGGAACCCCTTGGGAGGAGGGACAGGAAAGCTTATGACTGCATGCTGCAAGGTGGGGGAACCAAAGTGCATGAAATCTAAAGACTGATTTTAAAAAAGATTTAAAAAAAAAAAAAAAAAAAAAAAGTTCTTTACTGTAAACAGAGCTGTGGATGGTGTCATTAACTAGTGTCCTTGGTTATGTGTGTTTTTAACCTTTGACCCTCAGACCCAGGGAGGTTTAACTTCTCACCACGTCTGTACCAGCTGAGCAGCAGCTCAGGGGAGTTTGCAGCTGTGGAGTTTCTATACCCTGCCAGAGACCCCAAGCAGGTCAACTCTATGCCTTTCCTGCAAGAGGACCTTTATGCAGCTTCCCAGCCAGGTACACACTTGCCTATGTGTAATATGTCTTAGTGTACATTTGAAGATAACAATTATATTTATAGGGTGCTTTTCAACATATTCAAATATGATTTACATAGCAAAACATCTTCCACTGACTACACGCATTTCTTCACTCCAGCTTTAATCATAAAGGAATTAAAGATTTTGTGAAATTGGCCCAGTGGTCAATTTACCCATTAAACGACACTATAGCCCAACTTTATTGGATTTTTGTGGCAGATTATGATATCAATATTTGAGAGTTAGAGGATCTGATAATAATATATCAGTGGATATTATTTTTTATACATCAACACATAATCTAAGCAAACATTTTTGATCCCTTAAATTTGGTTATTAATGAACTGTGACTAAAAATATGTGCTGAAAGGGACATTTTTACAGTTGAAAAAAAACAGCACAACACTGTTTCTAAATGACCTCAAACATATCTTTGGCATTTCTGTTCTGCAGTTTTTTGTTACTTATCGGCCAACCTATACACTGAGACCAAGATATATGCAATAAGATAATATCAGATTATATATCGCCCAGCCGATTCATTGGCAGGGCTCTCATATACATTATATTGAGTTATACTAAAGTAGGAGAAAAAGCTCTCAGCTCTGAAGCTGCATTATAAAGAATTCTAAACCGTATCTATGTTTGGAAGGTAAAAGTTTATTTTTGAAAATATAAAATATTTTTGGAACTACTAGGGAGGTGGAGGTGGTTGCCTATTGGGAAGTGTGTGCAGCTAAGAATCACTTCTATATCAGGAGTATCACTCCATGCAGGACCAAAACCAGCTGGGACACATTGATGATGATGATGATTGCTGTGTGTGTTCTCATCCATTAACACGGGCAAGTCATCCAAAACTTTGTGTTTTTCATTAATCCTCAACTTGTAAACTCGTAACCATAAACTAGCCACCTGAAAAAACTGATATGCGACCACTTTACGAAATTGTCCTCACTCTGAAAGTCTAAAAATGGTGTCCTCGACTTGTTTTCTTTCTCTGATGTTCAGGCCTGTTCCTGGTGGACAACCACCATGAGGTGTATCTGTGGCAGGGCTGGTGGCCTCAGGACAGTGAAAGCACCGGCTCAGCCCGAATCCGCTGGGACTCAGACAGGAAGTGTGCCATGGAGACTGTGCTGCAGTACTGTAGAGGTATTCACCATATTCCATTCTTCTTATTATTAGACACATACAACACTTTTACTCTCTGTTACTGATTGATGTAACATGTTAGTTCTTTCTCTCATAACCAGGTGTTGGGAACATAGACAAACAACAGTATTAGCCACAGTGTTGGTCACGCTTAAGAAGAGCTAGCTCTAAGTTCAGTTTACACAGATTTAAATGAACTAGTTCACATTCATAGTTCACAATTTTGAATTTTTAACTAAATTCAAAGTACCAAAAAATTAACTAGTTCACGTTCATTTCTTCAGGGTTTTTTTCCCCTAACAAAATGTTGTGAGTTTTACTTGGGTGGAGGAACTTTGTGGCTGTTGGCTTGTCTTACCCTTTGTTAATGATTTCTTGTGATCATCATTCACTCGCAGATATTTCCCTGGACTGGTCGGATGCTTCAGCTTGATGTGTCGTTTCAAAAATCTGTGACCCAAAACACCGGCATTCCGGGTGCCGTAAAACACAGTGCGTCATATGTAACTCTCGCAGGAGTGAACAACGCTCGCGTGGATTAGTTGCAAACGGATACGGAAACATGCTCTCGTGCATTCATGTACAACACTGACTGGCCACACTGTTGAATCCACACAAAATGATGAATGCAAAGTGCAATGTAAAACCACTACAGCAATGTTTGCCTTGCGCCGAAATAAAAAAATCACTAGGGTGCTTCTTTAAAACCGATGATGTGTTCTTGTTTGGTTTCCACAGAAAAGAATGAGAAGAAGCCTCCCAAAGCTTATCTGATCCATGCTGGTCTGGAGCCACTCACCTTCACCAACATGTTCCCCAGCTGGGAGCACAGAGAGGACATCGCTGAGATCACTGAGAGGGTGTGTGGATCAAATCATATTATCTGATTACTCCCAGCTACCATTGGGCAGTCTGAACAGACTGGGAGTGCCAGTGGTCCCAACACAGCTACATCACCTGATATGAACCAGTATTGCTCACAGTGTCTGCCTGTAGCAATTAGTGTATATATTGTACTGAAACACGTACAAAATAAAGAGACTTCTTTTTTCATGAATACATTTAAATCTAGGTGTTAGCCATTGTCCCTCATTGATTTGCCTAATTAAATGTGTTATCTACTATCCAACTGGCTGCTTTTTGCGTTGAAAAATTATATATTTTGTGTGTGTGTGTGTGTGTGTGTTCTCAGGAGGCAGAGGTGTGTAACCAGATTATTCTAGTGGAGGATGTGTTGGCCAGGCTGTGTAAGACCACATACCCCCTGGAAGATCTTCTGGCCCGGCCACTGCCTGAGGGTGTTGACCCTCTTCGCCTGGAGGTCTACCTGTCTGATGAGGACTTTGAGGTAAGAACCTGCAGTCTGTCATGCTTCTTTTTAACACTGATAAATCACAACTACATGCTGTATTCAGATATTAACTATGATGACTGTCAATAAATGAGTAAAAGAGATAACATTTTGCTAGAGAATGTGAAACATCTCAGCAATTGTTTGTCTTTTTTTTCTGGTATACTAGAAAATATTTTCCGACTAATTTGACAGTGATATATTATTTTAAAGATGCACAAGTCAATATTTTTATAGTAACAATGGCTCAAATGACCATGTGTACTGTGAAAGGTGTCGCTCGCAGTGATGAACCAACAAAGAATTATCTCCCGACTCTGTAGTTCCCTCCAGCTCTGCACAGTGTTTTAATGTGTTTTAACTCGTTGTTTTGGTTTTATGATCCGCAACTTTACTGTTTTGGTTCGCCACTCTCATCAAGCTCGTTTTTAGCCACAGCAGGCAGCTGTTTTCAGAGAAAAAGCTCTAATAAACTTACTGTATGCTACCTGCCCAGAACCAAATCGCAGCCAGAAAAGTTAGCAACTATCTGATGAACATAGTGGAGCATTTAGCAGCTAAAGAGTTGGATATTTCTCTCAGGAGTTGGTTGCGACAAAAACAGAGCTAAAGGAGGCTAGAAATATGACTCCAAATTAATTCTAATGTTGCTCTGTGTCTGCTGGATGTGTTGATAAGCACCTGGCCACTGTAGATTTTAGCAAATGTGACTCAAACAGGGGGAAATAGTGCATTTGTTGGGGACTATTTTCAGCAGTGGATTAATCCACATTTGGTGCTCTAGTGAGTATTTCTGGCAGCAGGACGATGTATGTGGGATTGAGTTAAAATAAACTACAGTGTGAGGAAGGAACAGGTTTTTAATAGTTTTTGGACAACAATGGAGCTCAATGGCACAGAGGAATAAGATATATCAGGCTTTAGATACACACAGTACTTGTTAGAACTTCATACAACTTTTATTATGTTTATGCAAATATGACTTTCAGGAATATTCTTGTTTATAAATACTGTGAGGTTATAGAGGTATTTTAGTCTGTAGCTGTCAGATCACTCTCTGGAAATATTTTATGTTCTTCCTGATTTATCTATGGCTATGTATTGATCATTCAGCTTTTTCAGATGTCCCTTATGTTCATTGCTCTCTTCCTTTCTTTTCGCAATCTTGTCTTTCATCATGTTCTGCCATTTTCTCTACATCTTGTCTTTTTTGGAACTTATCTATTTTATTCATTCCACCCTCCAGGGTGTAGGGGCTTATGGGAAGGTGAGTCATCTGACTTGAGCATGGATGACCTGGACTAGTGCCCCTGTTGCACAGCATCCTCACTCAACTTTACCATAATCCATTTTCTCTCCAACTTTACCTCATCACTCTTTTATATTTTCTCTTTGATAAAACATCTACCATTTGATTAGCATGCTGTTCACTCACTATCTAAAAGCTGGTTTGGACACCGTACTGAATCCTGGAGATATGAGCTCTTTGTCAACTTTGAAACAGACCATATTTTACTGGGGATGTGAATTGAGGAATGATGGCTGTGTTCTTAATCTCACTGATGCATGAGTGTGTTCTCAGAGGTTACTCAGTCCTCACCATGCAAGCTGGCAGGATTTGTTAGTTTGAAATTCTGGACAATCTGTTTGGTAAACTATCATGTGACTGTGACTGCTTCATGCTGATTGTGTGCATGGCTGCTCCCACAGAAAGCCCTGGAGATGACCAGAGAGGAGTACGGCGATTTGCCTGGCTGGAAGCAGGTGAACTTGAAGAAAGCCAAAGGACTTTTCTAAATGGTTGAAGCAGAGCGTTAACCTGAAGATATCAGAAAAAAGCCACCAGGAGGTTGTTTTGTCTCCTCTTTTGTTTACGTCTGGACACAACAGAGTCTCAGGGAAGTAATTAAGGTGTGGAAGAGGTGATCAGTGAACGAGAGGTGTGCCAGCTTCTTGTGCTGCAAAGTTCCTTCCCATCTGCTTTTTGAGTTGGAATTTTGGTTGTATAAGTAGGAAACAAATGTAGGTGGATGCACCTCTGAGTGGATGTGTTAATAGTTCTTCTTTAAAGTCACACTCTGTTAATGTTTGTTCATATGTACCATACGCAGAACAGCCAGTGCTGTTACATTTTCAGCCATGCAGCCATCTGGTAGTGGGAGCAGGCCTGTCAGTCTGTTCAGCACACTCCACATCAGACTCTCTGCTATACTTATATGTATGCTTGTGCATTACAAATAGCTTATATTTATATCAAATCCATATAGGAATTAAAAAAAAAACCTTCATAAATATTGACTGAGCTAAAAATGATTGAATAAACTGTATAATTAATGTTGAGGAGGTTTGTGTCATATGGTGATAAATAGTGGATATTACAGAAAATATCTTGCTGTACAGTTCACCATTTGCCATTTACAGATCAAATTATGCAGCTTTATTTGTATGTGTCTAGTGTCAATTTTGTTACAGATAGAAGAAAGGATATAGGCTTGATTAAAGTCAAAGAAAGTGTGATGATTAAATGTATTTGAATTTAAAATTCTACAGTGTATAGTGCCTTGCTTTTGTGTACAGTTTATATACAGATCCTAGTCTGCATTTTGAAGACTTTTTGTGATATAAAGAAATATTAGAGAAATAAACCATGAAAGTTGTATATCAGAACATTTTTGTTGCCTTTTGTTGTTCTTACCTAACATACTGCTTTAAAGTTTTCTCCATGGTACTGTCAAACTCTAGTACAAAATGTACTTTACTCATTTACACTCACCAGCCACTTTATTAGGTACACCTTGCTAGTACCGGACCCCCTTTTGCCTTCAGAACTGCCATAATTCTTCATGGCATAACGTTAGATTCAGCAAGGTGCTTGGAAACATTCCTCAGAGATTTTGGTCTATATTGACATGATAGCATCACGCAGTTGCTGCAAGTTCCCCATTCCACCACATCCCAAAGGTGCTCCATTGGACTGAGATCTGGTGACCATGGAGGCCATTTGAGTATAGTGAACTCATTGTCATGTTCAAGAAACCAGTTTGAGATGATTTGAGCTTTGTGACATGGCGCATTATCCTGCTCCTTCTAAGTAGCCATTAGAAGATGGGTACGCTCTGTTCATAAAGGGATGGACATGGTCAGCAAAAATACTCAGGTAGGCTGTGGCATTTAAACGATGCTCAATTGGTAGCTAAGGGGCTCAAAGTGCGCGAAGGAAATATCCCCCACACAGTTACACCACCAGCCTGAACAGTTGATACAAGGCAGGATGGATCCACGCTTTCATGTTGTTTACACCAAATTCTGACCCTACCATCTGAATGTCGCAGCATAAATCGAGACTCAACATAACAGACGATGTTTTTCTAATCTTCTATTGTCCAATTTTGGCACCAACAATCATGCTACATTCAGTCACTTAAATCACCTTTGTTCCCCATTCTGATGTTTGGTTTGAACTTCAGCAGATGGTCTTGACCATGTCTACATGTCTAAATGCACTGAGTTGCTGCCATGTGATTGGCTGATTATATATTTGCATTATAACGAGCAGTCGAACAGGTATACCTAATAAATTGGCCAGTGAGTGTATATACTGTATTATAATATTGTATACTGTGTTTTAAATTCATATCATAAACTGCTGTATGCAACCACAATATGACTACTTCTTTTATCATCCAATAGAGGGCAGTATAATACTAATTTGTGTGGACTCAAGACATGACAAGTACAGAGACTCGAAATGATCAGTGATTCATGGTGAGTCACATTTAAGTCGTGTTTACTCTGTTACTATCAATAACACTGAACACACTGTATTTGCGCCAGTACTCTCTACTCAAAATTATTTCTTTTTCTATGGTAAATATTGACTAAACAGAACTTATAGTTCCCAGAAAGAAAAGACATATTGTAGCGAGTGGTTTCCAACCCGGGGCTGGTGCCTCCACAAGGGGTTGGAATATAAATCTGAAAGCTCATCATTAATAATATAGGAACCAAATAATTTTTTCAAGCTTTTTTCTTTGGCTTCTTTTTTCTTATAAAGTACTGGGGGATTTTACCTCTATAATTTCATGTCTAATGTATTAATGTCTCTCAATGAAACAGAAGAAAATCACTCTTTTGTCAAAGACAGTATAGGTAGCTCATACCGATGTCATTTGCCAAAAGGACTAGAAGATTCCCAACATAAATCCCTAACTAGGACATTCTGCATGGGGAAAACTTTGTCTATCCAATGCTTCAAACACTACTGTCAGGTAGGTCAGTGGTTCCTAAACTGGAGGGCAAACAGCCATTGCAAGGGACCTACACATGACCAGACAGAAAAACAAAAGCTGAATGAATCTGGTTCATGGTCCTTTTTGACAGCAGACGTTTTGACTTCTTATAGTAGGAAAAACACAGGTGTTCATAATAATATTATGAGTGAGCCAGCATGAAATATACCAGGACCCTGAAACTAAAGCAGCTAAATGGAATTCAGGTATCATTCATTTTATTATTTACACCTGTGCTTTTCCTAATGCCACATGTCAAAATGTCTTCTACGAAAAAGGGGGATTTTTGGGAACAATAAAGAAAAAGTGCTCAGATGCTAGCTAGGCTATCAAGAAGAAGAAGTCTATCTTGCTGTGTTTACTGTCCATGTAGTGAGAGAGCCTTGTGCCTTTAGTATCTAAAAAAACAATGGTTAAATATAACTTTATATAAGTAAATTTACTCAAGTACTGTACTTAAGTAGGTGAGTGAGTAAGTGAGGTACTTGTACTTTACCATTGAGTATTTTCATTTCATGCTACTTTATACTTGTACTCCTCTATAATTCAGAAATATTGTACTTTTTACTCCACTACATTTATTTGCTGTAGTTACTAGTTAACTTTACAAAGATTTTTCATAGAAAACAGGATGAAAATATGATGCACTGTTAAAGATTAAACTACCAAACAGTATACAAAGTAGTCAAAATTGGCCCCATCTGACCAGCTACAATGGTAAAATGCTACTTACACATTAATACATCAGCAGTGTTAATCTAATAATTAAAGGTGCCATTTTTCTTTATTGAGTACTTCTACTTTGATACTTTAAGTACATTTAGCCAATAATACTTACTTTTACTTAAGCAACATTTTGATGCAATATTTTTACTTGTAATGAAGTATTTTTACAGTGTACAGTATTGATACTTATACTTGCGTAAAAGGATCTGAATACTTCCTCCAACACTGTTAAAAGCTAAAACTTACAGGTTTTTCATTTGCAGAAACTCAGAAAAAAACAGGTAGGACAAAATATGCAGTTCATGTTTTAGATAATGTTGTTTAAATTAAATTCAACCTGGCTTCTTTTGTTGCTAGTTTCCCCACTGTTGATAAAAATATTGAGTCAGTTACATATCAACAGTGGAGTGCAGATCCTGAAGTTGTTTTTTGTTTTTTTGTTACCAAAGGGGGTGTGACAGAAAAAGTTTGGGAACCACTGGTCCAGGCAGTTAACCGCTAACAAAACCAAAGGAGGTGCTCAGTCATGAAAAAATACAAGACTCACTGTTTATGCTGTGTAAATTCCAAGTGACTTTGGAACATGATGGCAGACTTTTCTGTATAAATAAAGTCAATGCATTGATACTGATAATACTGAGAAAGTCACTATGTTTTCATGTTAGTCTCTTATTAACACCTCTGTCTGTCAGTGGCTCTGATCACCACTGTTCCTCTGGGGTTAGATATGCACGAACAACTTTCCATTTGGTCTGTATTGCCCACACATGGCAGCTTTATGGATTCTGTTAAGAGCTCCATGTGAAGTCACATACACACAGGTGAAAGCTACAATCAGCAGTCCAACCTGTCAAACCTCACAGCCTCATTTTCCAGGCTGTCCTCCAACTCTATACACACACACACACACACACACACACACACACACACACACACACGCTGAAAGCCCTCAGATGTTCTCAATATCAGCCGTTGGCCTGTGTTAAGGAACAAGAGCAATTAGAGAGGAATTTCATGCAATCACTGTAGAACAATATACACAGCAGGTTTCTGTTCATCCAACTGTTGCTCGAGTGTTGCTCAATACCCTATTTTAACAGCCTTATTGACAGCCTGCCCCGAAAAAGCAACAAGAGAAAGAAGAAGCTGCTGCCTGTTCCAAAAAGGTTGGCAAGGCTCTGCGTGGTTCTCGCTGTTTTTCATCTGCTCGCCCTCTCTTGCATGCTAAGTTGTTGGATATTGAGCCTGTGCTAGATTATTCTGTTACACATGCCTCCTCTGAACTCCTCTGGCTTGCGAAGAGTTTGATGTGCGACAGTGCGTATCTGCCCACCCACTCCTCCACACCCACTCAGTGCAACATGCTCCAACAACGCCTCCCCATCCCTCTCCATCCCTTCCCTCTCTGTCTCCAGGAAGACAGTAGGATGTACAGTACGTTGCTGTGCACACACATTCAGGTGTGTGTAGTATCTCTGAGCCCATTTTGACTCTGAACCCAGTTTCTGTGCTGAGCTTTTCTTTTGATAAAATCCCTTTACAAGACGCAAAGAAATGAATGCAAAACCCCATAACACACATACACCTCTATAGTATAGTTGATATATACACACAGAAGCTAGCAGTTACATTCCTATGTATAGTAAATGTGCTGTAATCACTACCAGAATAGAATGCAAAGTAAAGGTCAGTGATCAGGATTACAAAGAAACCTGGGGAAATTTTAATGGTGCCATCATTGGTGCAAAGTAATCAAGTACATTTATTTAAGTACTAAAGAGTCAGTTCAGCCAAATTACAAAAATATATATTTAATATTTGCCCAGATTTTGAGATTTCTGCCTCCACCACAATGCATTTTAAAAAATCACCATCAACAGTTTCCTTCTTATTTTGGATGATCACACATAAACACACTGTCATGAGTTTTCAAAGGGACTATTTGGTAAATGGACTGTACTTGTATAGTGCCTTTCTAGTCTTCCAACCTCTCAAAGCGCTTCACACTACATATCACGTCAGTCCAAATAAACAAAATCATTCGCACCAAAGGCACAGCCCTCGGGAGCAATTTGGGGTTCAATACCTTGGTCAGGGACACTTCCCCCAGTTGGGGGAAGCCAGAACAGCCCGCTCTACCACTAAGCCACTGCCGCCCCTATTTCTTTTGTAGAAAATACTTCCATTGTCATGCCATTGTCAATTTCCTGTGAGATGGAACATTTTATTACTTGGTTCAAATAATTTCAAAATCCCCTTGTTAACTTTTATGTGTCACATGAAACACAGTAAAACACTCCTGCACTTAATTTTAGGGTTTACAAGCATGTTTAGTAAATTGGTAGTATAGAGAAATCACCAAGAGTTCCTTTATCACTAACCTCTAATTCCTCTAACTTCTCTGAAATCTATTGGTAAGGCACATTTACTTATATATAGGACACTGAATTACAAGAAAATTACAAGTGTTTTACATGAACATGCATGTGCAAGCACCTAATCTATAGACAGTAAAGAACCCACATCCATCCCACAGGCACACACATACAGTAACTGAGATCCTGAGAAATAAACCTTTCAGTTTGCTTTTGAATGTGGACACAGTTGTAAGAGGTCTCAGGTCATCAGGTCCAGGCCCAGGACCAAAGTGACCAAAAGCAAACCTTCCCCCAATGTGGATCTTATTCTAGGTACAATTAGAAAACCACTGCCTGGTGACCTCAAAGACTGGATTGGAGTCAATGAGCAGATCAGAAATATACTGGAGAGCTGATAGTGCGTTAAAATTATAAGTAGACTGCTGAAGCTGATACTGTATTGCAATGGGAACCAATGAAGTGATTTACTGTAAGTACTGAAGTAATACATTGTTGCATTCTGAATGAGCTAGAACCTTCCTATTGTTTGTTTGGGTAACCCAGCAAAGAGTGTGTTGCATTAATCTAACCTGGCTGAGATGAATTTTGAATGACTTTCTCAGAACCATTTTAAAAGATAATCTATTTTTCAAGTGAAAGTGTTTTAGTTATATTACTAACATGTCCCTCAAAGTTGAGACCAGAGTCCAAAATAACTTCCTGACTTAAAGTTACTAGTTACTTTGGATATCAAGATTTCCAACATATATGATCAGCTTCTAAAATATGATGCATTATTATTTAATGGTGTGGAATTTCCATCCATGTTATGTTTACATTCAGTGTTTCTCATCAAAATGTACTGTGTGTATCCTTGAGGTCTAACAAATGTGTTGATTGTTTTTCCTTCCTCATAAACTTTTGCTGAGTTGCATTGCTGCATTGTTTACGTTTATGTTTGCTTGCTAGCAATCTACTTCTTCACTGCCTTGGCGCATTGATATGTTTGTCGGTGCGTTTTCGCCAATGTTGATCGGTGGAATAGCGTGAAACTGATGGCAGGATGTGAATTGCACTGCCCATAGCTTGTGCATGTACATGTGCGTCAAGAACAAACAAAACTGGGACCCACTTGTAAAAACATTGCTCCATAGTGCTACTAGTGGACAAAACCTCCACAGGGAACCTTTAAAAGGATACTCCAGAGAGTTGGGGGAGTTGATGGAGACCGATTTGAAATATGAACGGTCCAAATTGATGCAACAGAGGCCAAGACATCCTGATTTCTAATCCCTAGTGATGGTATTTATTTAGTATATTTAGTCCCTCCAAAATGTTGGATCCTATATTTACCATAAATTAACCAATGCCATCATTATTTTGACCCTCCCTGCCTGGCAAATGCCTATGTCTGTCAAACTCCTGCTCCCAGTTTTTAACACAGACTTTCAGTTATGTGTTTTTAGACTCCAAGCTCTAGCTGCAATAAACCTGATGACATCATTATCAGTACTAATAAAGAAATAATACATATAATGATATAATACTATAGAAGTGGGCGTTATGCATCATGAATATTAATCCAGGGCTTCATTTGTAATGTAGTATATTTGTATTGTAATATTGTGCCTTTTGCCAAAGTAAAGGATATGAATACTTCTTCAACTATGCCATTAAAACTAAATGGACTCTGGACAATAACATCACATCCTTGATTAGTATGTGACAGCACGCCATACTGAGTCTTCACAGAGAGAGATTTTGAAGCTCTGCACCTCTGAAGCAGTGCTGGGAAAAGGTGAAACTGTAATGTTTGTGATTCATTATTAGATTATGCAAAGGGTAATTAAAATATCAGTCAATATTTACTGGGCCATATGCCAAGGGCGCTTTTGCAGCCATGGCTCGCCATTGAATTTTAATATCCCAAACGGGGTGAAACGCGCCCTTTGGCAGGTATCTCCCTAATGCTGTTAACCATCTGTCGACGCTCAGCCCACTTCCACACTAACATAATGTTTTGTTTATGATAACAATGTTAATTCAACACAGGCTTAGGTGCAAAGTGGCACAGTTGAGCTTTAGCACCATTTATTCCACAATATTTGCATTTGGCGGCATGCCTGTCCAACAGCACTCTTCCCCTCTCCTCCTCTCCTCAATCCACAGAAGATGACAAGCAGCGAACAATGAGAGTCCAAATAAGGCTTAGCACATATTCTTCTGCATGCTGTGTTTCCTTTTTGTTCAGAGTTTCTATTTATGTGTGGATTATCACTTGCTCTCAGCATCACAATGGAGCTATGGGAGCTCCTCTCCTCTCGTGATTCCTCTCCTGATTCCTTTTCTCCTCTCCTCTTTTCTCTTCTCATCTCCTCTCCTCTCCCTCTTTGGGTTGGAAAAAAGCTCTAAGCCCCACACTTCCTGTCCAAAGTCTAAGAAAGCCACTTCAAAGACTCTGGCCCGAGATGATTTATGGGAAATGAATTTCAGAAAGAAGACTTTTTTTTCTCTTTTCTGGTGCCCTGGGCTCTTAGTGGTAAGCTCTGCTTGTTAACCCAGATTTAGATCTCTATCCTGATGGAACCCATAAAAGTGGTGTGGATTTATATAATGTGGAGCACAGCCACGTGCCTCAGGTCCCCTCACTGCCTCTCTTCTGTCTCCAGTCCAATTTAGACCTGGACGGTCACTTTTAAAGCTGGATGGAGGCTTTGCACCACCTGGGGCACATCAACTCTAGAAGACCACACACTACAGTATAAGCTCTTCAGAAGTTTAGATTTTATCCCACAGGTTTATGATGGAATTAACCTCTAGATGGAAGGAATAAAAAAGTCTAGATACTGCAACCCTCCTGGCTCGTGTGCCTGCATGTGCCACGATGAATGCAGCAGCCCGACTTGCCTTCAACCTTCCCAAGTTCTCCCACACTACACCGCTCCTCCGCACCCTGCACTGGCTACCAGCAGACACTGGTACTTGCCTACCGTACTGCGAATGGCTCAGGCCTATCGTACATCCAGGACATGGTCAAACCATACACCCCAGCCAGTCCACTACGCTCTGCTACTGCCGACTTACGACTCCCTCACTATGAGGGGGTCCAGCTACCGCTCAACAAAATCACGACTCCTTGAGGTTCTGGCTCCACAACGGTGGAACAAGCTCCCCATCGACATCAGGACAGCAGAAACTGGACACATCTTCCGTCGCAGACTGAAAGTGTACCAACTGAGCACGGTCCCTATTTTTCATATAATTAGCACCAAATTACACAGAGACAGACAGTCACTTAATAGGGAACTTAAAAGTAATAGTATAATATAAATCTATATTTATATTATATATATTTATATCTTATAAATATATACAATCTTAAAAATTACATACTTAATTTTCATTATTGATCTGGAACAAAAACAAAACTTCATTGATCTGTTGATTTAATTTTTTTTGTCTATAAAATGTCAGCTAAAAAAATCCCCATCACAATGTCACAGAACATCTTCAAATGTCCTGTTTTGTCCAACCAACTTTCAAAGTTTAGTTTTCTAAAATTAGTGATTATTTTTCTCTCAAATAATCAACTAATTCTTTCATCTCTCAACAAGGGTTGACTTTTACTGTCTCTCAGTAGCTACTATAAAAATTTGAGTATTTTAGTAGCTTACATGTTGGCATTAATTTCTTATTTTGTGGTTCCAGTGTGAGCACACTACATCTTCTAAACATGGTTAGAATGAGCATTTAATATGAAATTTGGATGGAAATTCAACACAGAAGTATGGGTCACATTATTCCCTCCATCCAGGATGAAGAAGGGTAACTGTAACTGCTGTACTTGAAGATTCTGCCAATCACTGAATCAGACAAAAGTATCTTAGCCTTTTAGAGGTGCTCCCCTACTATGCACTTCACCATTAGGTGTGACTCTGTGTGTGTGTGTGTGTGTGTGTGTGTGTGTGTGTGCGTGTGTGTGTGTGTGTGTGTGTGTGTGTACTTCCAAGTGCCTTCAAATCGAAGCCTTTGGACCAGAGTCAAGAGACTGCCCTCCCACCGCCACCTGGCATCATTAGAGGCTCTGATCCTCTAATGAACACCAACACACTCCCCTCCCTCCTTCTGCATCTCCCTCCATCCTCCCCTCCACCTCTCCATCTCTCCATCCTGTGGCCCAGCCCCGGGCCTGGCAGCCTGCTGTGGAGAGCAGACTAGTGGATGTTTTTTGGGGGGAAGAGAGGGGTGCTGCTAACCAGGTGGGTGATGATGAGAGCAAACCCAGGAGACAGCATGCTGGGTGGTGGTGGGGGGATTTGGAGAAGATTTAGAGAATTGCAATGAAGTTCCACTCACATACGTGACACTTGTGGTTGCTTTCCGTTCATCAGCTCACTGTAGAAGTTATTTTCTGCTAGACTAGTTGGCCAGAGGTGGATTTTTGGATTTGTAAAGAAGGAAGAGGTTGCTTGTGTCATCTAGAAAACATATGCCGGTCAGAACTTAAATGAACTTGACATCAAACATTTTTGGTGTGTGTTTGCAGGGAAAAGAGGAGGGTCAGGTGTATAATTTGAGACGCACAGGGATCCAAACATAAACACAAAAAGCCGTAACCAAGAGGAGAGAGTGACTCAGCCTCAGGACTCGCTGTTGTGCTCTCCAAAACCCAAAGCCAGGGAAACAAAAACACTGGGCTTCTCTCTTTAGTTCAACTCCAAATGGGATGTGTGTTATCCTGCTCCAACTGCTCAGCCTCTCTGTAAAGTGATGAGGAGACAACATGAAAACTCTGGGGCCCCTAACAGTACATTTCCATCACTGTTATGGCAGAGTTCACCCTCAGGTGACAAACAGGCTCATTTAATGCTCCCCCCCGACCCGCCCACATATACACCCGGATGCTAACTAGAGAACTGGAAAGTGGCAGTGTGCAAACAGCTGGCTGCTGTCTGAAGCATAATTAGTGGTTAATAAAAGAGGCTAATAAGGACTTACCTTCAATAGTCAATAGCTAAATGAAATCAGTCAGAGAGTAGAAGATCAGACTGGCAGACTGATTGGACTGATAAAATGTGTGACCTACAACTGTCCTCCAAAGCTGTTTTAACAGGGGAAGCAAACTCTTTCTGTTAAACAAGTGCTGACAGAAAGGAAAAGATCATGTCGAATGCAATTTCTGTGGAGTATTACACTGTTCAGAGTTGCTCTATAATACTACATATGTAATGTAAGACACAATTGAGTTCATTCTCACTTTTTAGTCCGACTACCGGTGTAGCTCTAGAAATAGCAATGTCGGTCAGTCACTTGGTCAGTCTGCCACTTTGGTTCAGACTGAAATATCTCAACAACTATTGATGGATTGCCATCAATTTCACGGTCCCCAGAGGATGAATCCTACTAACTTTGGTGATCCACTGGCATTTCCTCTAGAGCCACTATAATGGTGTTTTGCCAAACATTCCCAATTACCTTATATCTTAAGAAATACATTATCTATGTAGCACATATTCAGCTATAAATGATAATAATAGCAATAATATTGTTATTTTTTTCTAATTATTTATAGATACAACATGCTAAGAAAAGGTTTCAGTCGTAGTCATCTGGACACTGTTTTCAGAATCAAGATGGGTGGTCTGAGATTCAATCTGCCCAAAGTTTACCACAGTGTGTTAGCACCTTGGTCACGCCAATCATATGCTAATCAGGTACTTAACAGTGATGAGGGAGGTGCAGCCAGAAAACAATAGGCCTGATTACTGATTACTGGGCCATCATGGAAGCAATTAGGTCAGCTTCAGGTGAAACTAGGCAGAGTAATCAACAGATACTCAGGTAGACTCCTTCCTGAGGGCAGGGCTTATGTAACACAGAGTATCTTAAATTTCTGAGTTCCCAGTCCATTTTTCACTATTGAGAATGACTTCCGGATGGGAGCCGAAATGTCTTGATTCTGAAAACAGTGTCCAGATGACTACGACTGAAACCTTTTCTACGATAGAACACTCCTGGACGAATGAGGGACCACACCGTCCTACAACATACTAACATACTTTATGTTTCTGTTCATATTTTCTTGTCTTACACATACTGTAGGCCTAGGTGACAGTAACTGCTCTTTCATTTACCAAACACAAACTTGTCAGTATGTAGTCACAAATCACAGTCACTGTCTTGTAGTCATAGCAACATGGTTGTGTGCTCTGCACTCTGTCTAGTTTATATCCTCTGAGCTAACATTTTCATACTCATCCTCCAGTTCTGTGTCTGCATTATCTTTTGCTCACTTGGAGCAAACACAAAATCCTCAGTCAAACAACCTTTTTCATCCTTGTAACTTTACAGCAGTGACATAACACAAGCATGTCTTCATTCACAGCATGGGGGCAAACAGGAGAGTAAAACTTACAGTGCAGTGTAAGAAATTAATCTCCAGTGTGAAAGAACAAGTTGCTTCTCCATGTTTAGTTTTGACTCTGGGGACAGAAAGCAGACCTGTCCCAGATGACCTAAGAGGTCTGGATGGTTCTTTGGCTCTAAACCATTAAGTGCTTTATAAACCAACAGTAATATTTTGAAATCAATTCTTTGACAGAGGAAGCTAGTGTAAAGACCTCAGAACTGGAGTGATGTGATCCACTTTCTTGGTCTTAGTGAGGATGCGAACAGCAGCGTTCTGAATCAGCTGCAGCTGTCTGATTGATTTTTTTATGGAGACCTGTAAAGACCCTGTTACAGTAGTCAAGTCTAAATGCATGGACAAGTTTTACCAAATCCTGCTGAGACATAAGTCCTTTAATTCAGGATATATTCTCATGGTGGTAGTATGCTGACTTTGTAATTGTCTTAATGTGGCTGTTCAGGTCTGAGTCTATGACTACACCAAGATTTCTGGCTTGGTTTGTGGTTTTTAACATTACCAATTGAAGCTGAGCGCTGACTTTCAATCGTTCCTCCTTGGATCCAAAAACAATTACTTCAGTTTTATCTTAGTTTAATTGAAGACAATTCTGGCGCA
This sequence comes from Siniperca chuatsi, assembly GCF_020085105.1. Classification (NCBI taxonomy): domain Eukaryota; kingdom Metazoa; phylum Chordata; class Actinopteri; order Centrarchiformes; family Sinipercidae; genus Siniperca; species Siniperca chuatsi. The sequence goes on along the minus strand of NC_058060.1, from coordinate 6,496,159 downwards.
TCCAATCGTTGATTTGTTTAGTGCACTTACTCAGCGCTTGTATTGGACCATAGTCCCCTGGTGACATTGTTATGTAAATTGTCTGCATAATTATGGTAAAATATTTTGCATAATCTGAGCCAGTGAGAGCATGTAGATGTTAAACAGAAGAGGCCCCAGAATGGAGCCTTGGGAAACTCCACATGCAATTTTTGTCTGCTCAGATGTGTATAGACACAAAGTAGTCCCTGTCCTTTAAGTAGGATTCAAACCATTTTAATACTGTGTCAGAAAGGCCCACCCGGTTTTCCAGTCCATCTAGTAATATGTTGTGGTCAACTGTGTTGAATGCAGTACTGAGATCCAATAATACCAAGACTGAAATTCTGCCACTGTCTGTGTTTAAGTGGATGTCATTGAAGACTAGCAGTCTCAGGGCTGTGGTGTGCTCGATAACCTGACTGGAAGACATCAAAACAGCTGTTTAATGAAAACCAGCTTTTTCAAGCTGTTCAGTTGATGAAAACCAGCTTTTTCAATGATTTTACTTAAAAATGGGATTTGATATGGACCTATAATTGTTCATTAGTGATGTATCTAGATTGTTCTTTTTTAAGAGTGGCTTAATGACTGCAGTTTTCAGGGCCTGTAGGAGGACACCTGAGAGAAGAGACATGTTGACAATTTGTAGAAGATCTGAGGCCATGCAATCAGAAACATTTTTGGAAAAGCCTGTTGGCAGTATATCAAGGCAGCAGGAGGAGGATTTCAGATGTTGCATAATGTCCTCCAAGTTTTTATGTTTAATAGGATCAAATTGTGTCATGCTTTTTGAATTGATTTTAATTCGACACAGGGACAACACATATCCTGTACCTGATATGGAGGCACTGACTGCCTGTCTAATTTTCTGAATTTTGTCAGTGAAGAAGGAGGCAAATTCTTTGCAGGCCCTGGTAGATAGAAGTTCAGAGGCTACTGACACAAGAGAGTTTGTTAGTCGACAGAAGCAAACAAGGCATGTTCATTATTATTGTTTTTGGCGATTATGTCAGAGAAGAAGGACCGCCTGTATTTCTCTGTTCTAAATTCTAAATGCGAAGTCTCTCTTAGATGTCATAATGAACCTGGAGATTTGTTTTTCACCACCTGCGTTCAGCTTTTTGATACTCTCTTTTTCCATTCTTACCAGCGTGGCATTTCTCCATGGAGATCTTTTCGCAGCCTTCACCTTGGTAGATGCAATGGCATCAATAACATTTGTAATTTTAGAATTGAAATGATATACAAGATCATTGACTGAGACACAAGAGAGGGTTGGTGTGGAAGAGAAAGCCTGAATAAATATTTCACTGGTGTTTTTAGTGATATACCGTTTGGTGATTACCTCCATTTGAACATTTGTGTTGCATGGAGATAGCACTCTCAAAGAAAACACAGGAATGATCAGAGAGAGCAACATCAGTCACCACAACCTTAGAAATGTTCAGAAGAGGGATTCTTGCATTTCTTGCTTTGGATGGAATCATTAATTGATTCAATAAATTCAGTGTGATAAAAGCATTATCTGCCCAATTTTTTGCGATAGGCTGTGGTTGACAAGGAATGGATGCTAAATTTGATACATTTGCAGAATAAGTTGAGTGCTTCCAGTTTCTAAGCAGATTCACCATTCTTTTTCTATTACCTATCAGACATAAATTGAGCATACCATTAGCCTTGTAGCCTGAAGCCGGCAGATACCTTGCAGATAGCTTGCTGTATTTTGTACACAAGCAACTGGACGTGCTGTACTTTTATCAGGCTCGGGAGACAGAGGATGATTCTGAGGCTGTTGTGGAGGGGAGGAGGGGCTGAGTGCTGTAACTGTGACAAATGTGTCAAAACTGGCTGAGGACTTAGACTATACAGTTGCCAAATGAAATCTTCACATCCATAAGTGCTTTCCAGTGTTTATTACATCATGTTCTGATTAGAGAAACAATCATTGTTTTATTGTTCTTGCCGCCCCCCGGACTCCATTGCAAAAAACAATCATTTTTACCTTGCAGACCATCGTTAAACACACTTCATTCAAACTCTACAGAAACAAAATAAAACTCACCAAAACGGTCTTTGTTACTCTTTCCACTGTTCTAACAACCAAAAACTGGTTTGGTCGAAATAAATCCTTAATTTACTGCGTTAGATGTGAAAAAGCCAGCTCCCCTCACAGATGAACAATTTCACACGAGGGACTCACATGCGCTAACATGCACACGTGGCCGGTGCGGCTGTATAAACAAAGCACAGAGAGGATGCAATAACAACACAGGCAGAGGGGGCATAACGTCAACCTCTGCTTAGGACGCCATTACTCCACTATATCTTTAAATAGCAAATAGTTGTTTGCCGCTATATAAATGTTCAGAATCTATCTAATCTATCTAATCTTAATGTTCAAATCATTTACAGAACCTTCAATGTTACCATAATGACTATAAACACTACATCCACATTATTGACTGTTAAAATATCAAATGATATCTCATCTTTCAGGTTATCTACCAATTGCAGTTCTCTGAAAGATATACAGTAACTCTTACTTAAACCCGATCCTGTCCACTCCCATACTGTCCTCAGTGACCTCATTTCGACCACGTCTCATATCTATTCTGTGTTCAGCTCTGCATGTTACCTGGCCTATTGTGCTCACTGTAGCTGTGGCCTTCTCACAGCCTGATCACTGCTGTGATTTATCCTCACTACCTGAGGGCCAGAACACATAAATATATATTTAAAACCTGTAAACTCCTACCATCCATAAAAATGATTAAAGTCCTCCCACCACAACTGGGTTTGATTTGTCAGTGTAAACCAGATGCAGGTGATGTTCCACGCTCTCTTCCAGGGACGCATTAAATCAAAACCAGGACAGGTCTGAATCTGATGAGCTCTGCGACGAACCTGATACCCACTCAGGTCTTGGCCAGGACCTGAAGACATACCTATGGGCTTAGGACTATAGATTCCCTACGGGTCTGCACTGTGCTGTCTTCACTCTGAACTCAATGTTACACCTCACAGTTGTTTTATTACCACCTAGTAAGCACTAATTCAGCCAGGGACGCAAAATGATGCAAGCCAAAGAAATCCGCTGAGTGTGGGTAGCTTTCATCCCATTTCCATTTACCAGATAGCTGTGATCCTGCGCTGTCAGCTTTAAATAGCTTATCAGCTGGGGAGGCACAGGAGCAGTGTTGGGCTTGAGACACAAAAAATTAAGATGTTACTCATTACTTTTTTAATACTAAAAGTTCTCCCTGGGAGCAGTTCCACTTGAAATTGAGGTTGCTTTTAGCAATCCTTCCAAAATTTAGGATGAGTTGATATTTCTATAATTTTTTTGCCAATCAAAATCAAAACAGCTGGGATACTTTTACCCAGAGAGGAGCTTTTTTGGTATTTAACATTTAAAGCTGCACCAAACAATATTTTTATTGAGGTGTTGCTCGTAGTGACAACCCCACAGTGAATTATCACGTGACTCTGCAGTTCTTTCAGCTCATTTTTTTGGTTCTCAATGTTTTCTGGACCACAACTTTACTGTTTTGGTTCAGACTCACCACTCTCATTGACCTCATTTCTAGCCACTGTACACTACCTGCCCAGCACTAAACAGCAGATAGACAAAGTTATGGACTAGCTGTTGAACATAGTGGAGCATTTAGCAGCTAAATAGCAGGATATTTTTCTCAGGAGTTTGAGGAAACAAAATCAGAACTAAAAGGCAAGTGAATATTGGACTGACATTTGTCAGGTGGCCAGAAACACGACTCCAAATAAATGCTAATGTTGCTCCATGGCTGCTAAATGTATAAACACGCAAATATTTCCTAACATGTTCTCCATATCATTTATAAGTTGATATTATATCAATGTTGTTGTTTATAAATTGCCTCCAAATAGCAAAAAAATCAATGAATGCAGCTTTAAGATAATTCAACTTCAGTCTAATGCTGAGCAAAAAATGCCATTGATTAAATCAATTACAACAGAAATACATTATAGATAGAAAAAGCATTAAAATCTAGAAAAATCTAGGAGCTGCAATAATCTTAGCTTTAAAGTCCCACCATTAAAAAAAGGGTTTTGCTTATCGTTACGTCACTTGGATGTTTGACCTGAGAATACTGTTTTAGTTTGGAAGCCAATCATGATCCAATAAACAACTTATATACAGTAAGTTTAGTTTAGAAACTTCCAGCACACATACCAGCACCATATCAGACAAATTAGAATTAAGAGCAATGTATTTTTTTGTCTTAAAACATGTCTGGAGGGGATCTTTAATGTGTGCTGCTCACCTTCTATTTTATGTCTAAATGGAGACATCCTGTTTCACAGGAAGGTTTCACTCGCAAATCATACTGCTCGCAGGAACCAGGAATCTGGCCAGTATCAACATCCAACCATACAGATCAAGGAAACCACAACAGTTTGTGTGTTTTCTTAACACATTTTCCTAATTTTTGCATTTGTTATAACTGTCCGTCAATGTATAATTAGATGTTTGTCCTGAGAAAGATCTGATGATATATCATATACTGTAAATACTATGCTGTCATGCTACGAAGGGAATAAGTCACGGGGATACATTTCCACAAACATGTCAGTCAATAGAAAAACTGTTTAATGAAAAATGACAGAGAGAACTCCTCAGGCAATAGAAGCAATAGCGTACTGAAATTAACATAAGCATCATTCCAGTTGTCAAGCACATTCTCTACTTTATTGGTATTTTTAAGTCAGGATAAACCTGAGGAATGGAACAACCATTAAAACAAACAATGATTTTGTTTTCTCTGGCAGAGAGCTGCTTTTCAGGGGGAAAGAGAAGAAAAAGAGAAGAAAAAAGAGGGGAAAGAAAACAACCGCAGCTGCTTTTCTGGCAGGGGTGTGAGATGCGGTGGTAGGGAGCCGAGAGCTATGCTCGTGCCAGCACATCCACATGTCATCTCTGTTTAGACACACCTTGGAGAATGTGACCTCTTTCTATGCCTGGCCTGGCAAGGGGTCCACATTGGAGGGAGGAAAAGCCCCGGATTCTGGCCAACCTGCGCCAGAAACCTGCCTCCCACTGTGTGCATGCATGCATGCATATGTGAGCGTACTGTATGACTCACTTCATGGATGGTATCTGTGCATTTGCGAGCAGGTTTACAGATTAATGACGTGGGCTCCGGCACGTCGGTAGGCCTTGTCACATTGTCGCCACCACCATCTTGGTTCAAGAATCCTCCCTTCTGCCAACTTAGACTTATGTTTCGCCATTTGTGACGCTTGTTTGGGAGCAGAGGTGAAAAGACTGAACATACCCTGCCCATAGTAAAATTCTTGAGGGGAAACCATGTCAGAAATTACCCGTCACAATAGTGTATTTGAGATGGCAGCTTAGCAGTGAGGGGGCATCCACGGTGTCCTGAGGTTGTGGGAAGACAGTGGGAGATGAGGTGTAGAGTAGACAGGCAGGCAAAAAGGCATTCACCTGTGTACGAGAGGGATAAGCAAGCCGCCAGCCACACAAAGTACAGACGCAGCAGAATCCTACTCCCTGCCCGCCATTTGGCGTCCGGCAGCGAGGGATAACTGAATTACAGTAGCAGCAAAAAGCTAATCTCACTTCCTCTGTGGGGGTCGCATGTGTGTGCACTTGTATGCCGGTCTGTGGGGTGTTGTGAGTGTTCGTTTGTGAGGCTGTGTGCATTTGTTGAGGCTCAGCATGGATTTTGGAAAGCATGTTATCCTGACAGTGAGAGTGTATGTTTACTGGATGAAGGCTCACATCCAACTGTCCTGCAGGGACCAGAAGGTGAGGAGTAATAGAGGTGAGGAACTGTCTGTGTGTGTGTGTGTGTGTGTGTGTGTGTGTGTGTGTGTGTGTGTGTGTGTGTGTGTGTGTGTGTGTGTGTGCAGCTTGTTTACATATTCTGTGCATGTGTCCACCTGTTAAAGCACACCCACTGCTGTCACTCAACTTGATGAGCTGTCATCTAACATGAGGCTGAGTCAACTAGCATTTGTAAAGCCTCCATAGATTTCCAAGAAACAGATGGAAAACACAGGCAATCTGCAATAAATAAATACATTTAAAAAAAGAAAATTCTGATGTTTGTTGTGATTTTGAACAGGTTTTGTTTGCATGTTTAGTCTCATTCTAGTTGTGTTTCTGTCATTGATCTGACTTTTCATACTTTGTTTACTAGCCACAACCTCAACACAGTGAATAGTATGCAAAAAATGTTGAAGTTCATCATATGTTAAGTCCAGTGGCTTACACAAAGTCTCTAAAGCTTGGGACAAACCTGAAAACTAGCTGAAACCTACAAAGGCTGGACAAACCACACATAAAGATGGTCTCCACCAACTTGCACTGTTTTTATAGTCTTTGACAGTCTTTACATATCACACACTATATGATTTTATCTGCCAACTGTCAACACCAACAGCCGTAATGTGTGTCCCCGACTTCAGGGGGGCAAAAATGAAATGAAAAGTCTACAGCTATGCCAGCTGCATTTTTGAGCTAACATCAGGATGCTAACATGGTCACGATGACAATGCTAACTTGCTGATGTTTAGAAAGTATATTGTTAACTGTTTTTCGTTTTAGTTTAGCCAGTTATCATGCTAAAAGTAGCCAATTAGCACTAAACACGAAGTACAGCTGAGGCTGATGGGAATGTCATTAGTTTTGAAGGTATTTAGTCATAAACCAAAATAACAAACGTAAGTTTATAATGTTTTGTGGAAAACTAGGAAGTGTGAAATCCTTACACACAAAAGCTATGTGGAAGACATCAGGGTTGGTAGTTGGGCGTAAAAAGAACAGGTCTTTAACACCAGAGACTGGGGTTTGCATCCTGCAACCCATATGTTGTAAGTTTTGAAAGCTGATTTGTGGTGCGTTTTCCTGTTTGGTTCGTTTTGTTTGGACTGGTATGAAAGCTGTTGATTGACTAAACAGCAGGACTACCTGGAAAGGTGGGTCTCAGTCCGGTTCCAATTGTCATTTGTGGTGTGAAAGCATATGCGCGTTAACACATGAGTGTAGGGATTTTACCTGATCAATCAGAAAGTGAAAAGGAGCTGTGTGTTGTGCTCCGACTCCATGTTGTTAAGCAGTTCCTCAATGAACAGAATATGAAATGTAGTGCCCCCCCCCCCGTAATATTATGGTAAGATGCCTCTTTTCCCATCTAGATTTTGTCTATTCATCATTATTTAACATATGAGGTCCAGCTGCAGTCTCATCTAATGATGCTCATAATCAGCTGTTTCTTTGTGAGCTCTTTGTAACACAAGAGAACATAAAGAGCAGGAGCCTAGGTTCTGCTTGAGGTTTCTGCCTGTTAAAAGGGAGGAGTTTTTCCTTGCCACTGTCGCCAAGTGCTTGCTCATGGTGGGAATCTCTCTGTAAATACTATTATGAGTAAGAGTACGGTCTAGACCTGCTCTATATGAAAATTGCCCTGTTACGATTTGGCACTATATAAATAAAACAGAATTTTGTTGCTCACGTGGGTTCATAAAGTGAATGCAGTCACAGAAACTATCCAATGAATGACCTGTCAGTCTATATAACTCCATGTTTACTCCTCTTAGTTTGTTTGAAATATGTCAGTATGAACACTAAACAAGCCAGAACTAAAACACAAAAATGTATCATATTTTGGTCCTTGGTCTAGATCAACCGAACCAAACTACAGCTGTGAAGAGACATGTCCCGTCTCGTGCCTCGAGTAAGTGTTGACTTTTTCAGTATTTAATCATGACCATGATATTTCACTGACTTTGTGCTCTAAGCTGCCTAAACAGAACTGTAAAAATTTTAATTGTTGTAATTCATTGCCAGAAGTGGATATTATAAGGAAAACAAATTAAATTAATTGACAGTGAACAGTTTTCAGATGTGTTTTACATAAAGATATTTCCTTATGTTGTTATGAATCATCATCAGAGCAGGAATTACAATTATTACATAATGTATTTTTTATACAAATGAATTGTATATGAATAATGTGTAAAACCTTTAATCAAATTCTTTTGAAAATTAAATTAAAGGGTTGTGTGTTTAGGGACACTCTGGCCCCTCTGGTATCACATCTGGTCAAAAATTATGTCTGGAAGTGTCTCATTAGGCCAGAGGCATATCCTGGTTGAATAAAGGTCTTAGAAAGGGAACTTCTGCACTAACATCATGCCACTGTTACAGTCAAATGCAGCAATTGATTTGGAAAAGTTGAATTTTGGAGCTGTAAGAAACAAGCATACCTTTCGTCACCCTTCCTGGATATCCAGCCTCACCCTGGAGCCTGAACAGCAGAGTGTTTTCCATCTGCTCCATCAGCGTGGTCAGACCTGGCTGACTTGATTAGGCTGGAGCCCAGGTTCTCATCCAAACCTCTGAGAGTTGTAGCGTGAGTGTGTGTCGTTTCGCCACAGTCTCGCTGCAGTGTTATCGTGGCTTCAGCGTGTGATGTGGTTGTGATACAGAGGTAGAACACGTCAGAGTGTTTGTCTACGTGTGAATGCTTTCTTGTGTGTGTTTACATTTGTGTGAACATTGTAAGCTGTTATGTTTGCCGCTAAATGCCAGCAGCTGGCAGATCATGGATGTGAGTGAACAGCAGTGAGCACCTCCTGCATTTTAAGCCATTTGGTTGGCAAAGATACAGTTGGCCACGGATTTGACCATCTGACTTCTGGAATGTTCAGATATGATAAAATGAGGGTGAAACTATGGAAAAATACACTGTTGTAGTAGAAAATTGACTATTGCTGCAAGAAGGCCTGGTAATAGATTATTTCAGAATTTTAAAAAAGCACAACTAAATGTCTTTTGTGACTCTGGAGGAGCTTTGTCAAGTCTGAGAAAATTACTCAGGTGACACTTGAATTGGATCTCAGACTGGGCTTGGAAACTTACAAATTCATAACATGCCCCAGTTTGTAGCTAGTATTACAACCTTTGTACATGAAGTTTGAAAGTAGTCAGCATTTACCTGGCAGGGAAGGTCTACACCGGCCGTGTATTGGGCAGTACTCACAGCCCAGTACACTAATAATTTAGTTACATGCATGTGGTAGAAATTTAGGGGTGTGAAGGAGTGTTTAAGTTATGAGATGACATGATAGTTAACCTGAGAAGGATCCCTGAGTCCTTCAGACTTAGCACACTTTATGCTGGGAGGCTTTGCATGCACGGAGGTAAAAGATGAGCTGAAGACCTTGGAGATGCTTCACCTTCATAATTAGAATAATAATATTATAATATTAATACGCATGGATGAGATCTGGTCTTGGCTGTCAATCACACTGTGTCTACCTCTCCTTATGGTGTGATTTCTGCAAGGCTTAAGTACCATATAAAGATGAGACAAGTGTATAAAGAGTTTTTGGTATTGACTGTGTCCATGTATGCAAGTTGTATGCAAGATCTTCTCTGATATCAGATTTGTGTTTATTCTTCTATTCATCAAAGTAAAGACTGACCAGATGTACAAGTTTTTCCACATCAATGCTCAAGTTGGAAGAATATAGACTTGAAGCATTAGAAATGCGCTTCTGGATACAGTTACACTTGTAAAACGCAAGTGGGTACGCGAGCGCGAGCTGTTATGCGCCAAGTGTACACAGCTGTATTGATATAAGTCAAGGTAGGAATTATACCACGGCCAAACGGCCAGTGCCGTGGATGCCCCCGAGTGTGGCCATAATGCCCCTTCTAAAATTACCCACACGACCAGTTTAGCATGTCTTGTTTTGAAGTGACTGTTAATTACTATGGATGTCAGCATTTTTAGTTAAAGCTAAAAATAAACAGTATGTGACTATAGTTATAGTTCAAGTGGCAATATAGCTGAAATTCAGTCAGGGCACAGAATCCACTAAACTCTTAAAAGGGATTCTCTTACTAAAGCAAGGAGCTGTTGTATTAGTCTGCTGTAGGGAAAAAAAATGCTAACGTGGTGTCAGGACCAAGAGCCTCTAATGGGATGTAAAAGAGCCATGTTCACTTACTGCAGACATGACGCTTTCTGTCCCTGTGTTCAGTGAAAATATTCCTTACACAGCTTTTCAAGCACACACACACACACACACACACACACAGAATTTGACCTCCACTTTCCTCATCAGTGGGATCAGACTGTTTATCATATGGTTTATCTGAGTCACACTTGTTTGCACTGCTGGTCATGTTGGCCGGAGCAACAGAGCTCCAATCTGTTCAGCCGATCCTCAAGCCAGGAGGTGAAAAAAATGTCTCCAGGTCAACATTTCTTGCAACTTGTAACATTCTGTGTCTCTCAAAATTAAGGTTAAGAGCTTTAGAGGAAATTTATGCAAATATATACAAATATATATAAATATATAAGTGTGTGCATTCTGACTGAAAAGACTGCTAGATTTAGGCTGAGTATATTTACTTTTTGAATAGGCATTTTCTCTGCTTGACTGTGCTATCTGCTATGTTGGTTAACTAATCATTTAGTCTAATTGCGTGTTGTTCTTGTGGTGTTAGCAGAGTTTAATCGGATTGTAGACTGTTCTTGTGGTGTTAGTAGACTTTGATCTGATTACTTACTTAATTGCACCTAGGGTTGTGGTGAGAGAGCTCATTCTTAATACAGTTTAGGATTTTCAAAATCACAACTCTTCCCTGATCTGTGTAAAATGTTGTTTGTTTGTTGAGCTGTCAGTGGAAACGAGTTTCTATTGCCAGGCCATCACCATCAGGTTCATTGTATAACTAATTAACAGAGTGTGTGGTTAGCACTTCTGTAGCCAATTGAACAATCAGCACTTGTGTTTAAAAGTCACTCCTTGTTTGAAGCGGCAGCCTCATCATATGACAAAAGAGTCTTTCGCAGGAGTCCTTCATGGGAGGACAAGTGAGAGGACTGGCTAACATTGTCAGGGCTAAGTATCTTTTCACTTTGTCTATATACCTGCTTCTTCCTCATCTGATGTGTGTATACTTTCCATACACCACTCTTCACGAAGATACTAGATCATGCACCCACTCAGGACATCACTGTAACCTCTCTAATCTTATCTATTCCACCTGCTCCACAAACACCCAACACCTTGTCACAGGGAGCCTGTGGAACTGCTAGTCAGCTTCCCGCAAGACTGAGTTCATCTCCGGCTACGCCTCCTTGCAATCTTTGGACTTCTTTGCTCTCACTGAGATTTGGATCACGCCAGAAAACACCTCCACCCCTGCAGCCCTCTCCTCAGCCTACTCCTTTACCCACACACCCAGACCCGCCAGCAGAGGGGGTGGCACAGGTTTGCTTTTCCCCCCGCAAATGGAGATTTTCTCTCTACCTGTTTCCACACATCACTCCTTCTTTTATCGAATTTCACACTGTGTCCATTACTTATCAGGTGAAATTAAACATTGGTGTGCTCTACCGCCCACCAGGTCCTCTCAGGGAATTCTTGGAGGAATTAGACGTCCTCTTATCGAACACCCCTGAAGATGGCCCCCTGCTTGTACTTCTTGGTGACTTCAACATCCAGACAGAGAAGTTAACATCTGATTTACAACTGTTACTATCTTCTTTTGCTCTCTCACTCCCCCCCCCCCCTCACAAAGCTGACCTTATATTCACCAGGAACTACTCTACCACTGACCTCTCTGTAAGTCCTCTTCATGTATCTGACCACTTCTTCATATCCCACTCCCTCCTTCTCTCTCAAACCTCTCTCTTCTAGTCATACTGTCCCTATCCGCCACAACCTTCACTCCTTGTCTCCCTCCTCTCTTGCCTCATCTGTCCTATCAGCTGTCCCCTCACCTGATTCTTTCTCACTCATGCCTCCCGACTGTGCCACAGACACTCTCTACTATGTCCTCTTCTCTGGACCCTCTCTCTGTCCACTCGGCAGGCTTGCCCAACCCCTCCAGCTTGTGGGTGCTGACAGAACCACCCTATGGGCAGCTGAAAGAAAATGATGGAAATCCAAGCATTCCGAGGACCTCCTTGACTATCAGTCTCTTCTTTCCTCTTTCTCCGCCTCCTTATCTGCAGCTAAAACCTCTTTCTTTCAATCCAAAATTCAATCTTCTTTCTCCAACCCCAAAAAACTTTTCTGTCTTCTCTACCCTTCTTGATCCAGCCCACTCCAACACCTCCCTCCTTCCATCTACTGAGCTACTTTAACTTTTTTCTAAAAAAGATAGATGACATAAGCTCCTCATTTCCCCACTCACCTGCTAACTCCTCCTGTACATCCACCTCTTCATCTCCTACTCTGACCTCCTTTTCACCACTCTCTCCCAAATGAGGTACTAAACCTGGTTGCCTCCCATCGCACAACCACCTGCCCTCCTGACCCTATCCCTTCATCTCTTCCAAACTATTGCTCCTGACCTTCTTCCTTTCCTCACCCACCTCATCAATACCTGTCTGACAACTGGTCATTTTCCTAACACTCTAAAAACAGTGAGAGTGAACCCTCTTTTAAAGAAACCCACACTCAACCCTTCTCTCTTCTTCCATTTCTTTTTAAAACACTTCACTCAACTTCCTGCATATCTCCATCAGAACAACCTCCTTGACCCGTACCAGTCAGGTTTCATGGCAGGCCAATCAACTGAGACTGCCCTCCTTGCCATCACTGAGGAACTCCACACTGCTAGAGTAACCTCCCTCTCCTCCATTGTCATCCTCCTGGAGTTTTCAGCAGCGTTTGACACAGTGAACCACAAGATCCTCCTATTCAACCCCCCTAGGACTAGGAGTCTCAGGAGTCTCTGCCAGCAACGCTGTGACAACCCGTCCCTGCAGATTCATGCTCCACAACATCAGGAGGATATGTCCATTCCTCACTCAGGAGGCGGCGCAGGTTCTGGTCCAGGCCCTTGTCATCTCACGCCTTGACTACTGCAACTCACTCCTGGTTGGTGTGCCTGCATGTGCCATCCAACCTCTGCAGCTCATCCAGAAAGCAGCAGCTCCTCTGGTCTTCAACCTAACCAAGTTCTTCCACACTACAGCACTCCTCCGCACCCTGCACTGGCTTCCGGTGGCTGCTTGAATCCGAATCAAGACATTGGTACTTGCCTACCGTGCTGCGAATGGCTCAGGCCCATCCTACATCCAGGGCATGGTCAAACCCTGCATGTAGCCCGTCTGCTACATTCTGCTACTGCCAATCGGCTTGTTACTCCCTCACTACGAGGAGGGCCCAACTACAGCTCTACAAAGTCACGACTCTTTGCGGTCCTGGCCTTACAATGGTGGAACGAGCTCTCCATTGACATCAGGACAGCAGAAACTCTACACACCTTCTGTCGCAGACTGAAAATTCATCTGTTCAGACTGCACCTTGGCCCATAAATACTTTTTTTTTAAAACAACTGAAAAAAACCTTTGTTTCAACCCATTCTCTATCTCATTGTTTCTAAAAGTAGCACTTGAAGCAGTTCAGCATATTTGATCAAGTTGATGTACTTTCATGAAACTTGCAATTTTGGATTGTATCCACATGGTTGAAATGCACTTATTGTAAGTCAGCTAAATAAATGTATTGTAATGTAAAATTACAACAATATCTCTAAATTCACCCAATAGTGATGACTTGACGTTGTAATACTGCGGTTGTAATGTTTCCATTCATTTCAACCATACCACTAACTACAAATTCAAGGCAGATAAACTCCCTTTTATTCACATCATAGAGAAAATTAGATGCAGAAATAGTGAGGGAGTTCTTTTATTTTCCTTTAATATTTATGCAACATCTTTGTAATTTAATTTTATTCATTTATTTCTTTTTAGATAAAACAGTTTTTACATTCACGTTCTTTCCTCACAGGTTGATTGTGGGCAAAGAGTACAGCTCAGAAAAGCCTTCTGTGTATTTCAAACAACCAGAAGGCAGAGAAATCACCAGAGGAAGAGAGAGTTAAACCCTGCGCGATAAAAATGTCCTCTTAATCTTACCTTGAAAGCCACGACAGAGGGGAGCCTCCCCTCGGAAAGAGAAACAGGCGGATTATTTCCATTTGAAAGAACATGCCAAATTACACAAACGTGTTTCCAGCCACTCTTTTCAAAAGTGGCAACAGATGGAGGCCGGTCGGCGTTGCAAGCAGGTTGGAGTTGATGGTGCTGTGTTTGCTGGTGTTTATCAGTGCAGACACAGGTAGCCCAAGAATCCATTATACAGAGCACAGATCTTATTCAACCATACTCAAACAGAAATGCTTGCCCAGGTGTGTGCTGTCTTTCACAGATTTTTTTTATTTTCCTGTTTTGAATACAGACTATGGACTTAAAACGTAGCAGCTGCTGCATAACTTAGGCCTATCTCTACGGGAGTTTGAAACAAAGTGCAGGTGAGTGTTGGTGGAGATAAATGAAAGATGGAGGTTTATTTTAGCTGCTGTCAAATGGCCAAAACATGTGTCTTTGAGAGCTCAAGTTTTTTTTAACCATTGTAAATGGTCTGTACTTATAGTGCCTTTCTTGTCTTCCGATCACTCAAAGTGCTTTGCACTACATGTCACATTCACCCCATGCCTCATCAATCATACACGCTCACACACCGATAGCACAGCCTTCGGGAGCAATTTCCGATCCGCCGATCTTCCAATTAGTGGGCGACCTGTTCTACCTCTAAGCCACAGAGGCCTATAAAGGCCCTATGAATCCCCGATAACTTTTATCACACACATACCAGTGTTCATTTTGATTAAGTCTTAGTCTAAAAATGTATATTTTAGTTTTAGTAAACAAAACTAAATACATTTTAGTCTTAGTTTTTAATCTCAATCATGAGTTTTTAATTTGTATTTCTTCTAAGATTTTTGAGGCTATAGCTGTTGTCATCTCTAATGTGTTAAGTTACCATGGTTAGAGGTGTAAGCAGAAAAGGCACTTTACCTGTTCATATCAGGCTGTAATTCATTCAGTGTCCATTTTACTCCCTGTGGTAATCTTTCCTTTGTAGTTCAGTTGTCATTCCCAAACTGGCAGCTTGAACAGAGCTGCTCACTCTGAATCATTGCAGCTATCTGTGCTCTCCAGTGCAGAGCAGTGTGGTCTTTCATAGCCTGTGTTCACTCACTTGTTCAATAAAATACTTCACTGTCTGGGTTTGGCTAGCCCTGTCCCATCACTGTCCTGTATGGATAAACTCCCAGAATTTTAAAGTTATACATTTTGTGGTAATGCTTTAGATTACGACCCGCAACGTACAGTGTAATTCTTCCCAATATAGAGTGTATTTTTTTGCACACTGTACCAATACAGTACGTACCGATACACACATGTAAGAACAACGGAACGATTGAAGGAAAGATTGGGTAATGAATTCTGTTGCATTTTATAAATCTGTAATTTATTTGAAAATTACCATCTACTACTTACCTACACTGGAGGGGTACAGACGATAACAAAAATAGGATAGGCAAATTACATAGTTCCTGAGGCTAATGAATATTTTTTTGCAGAGTTTTCATTGACTAAAGTAACACTTATACAATTAGGGTTTTCTCCTGGCTTAGGGAGGCCTGTCATAAGGGTGGAGTGTTTGCAACAGATGCCTCTCTACACCTCCTGGTTTTAATTATTCCAGACACACACACATACGACACACGTCTTTGCCCTGCATCCATTCTCTTCACCAGCTTGGATGAAGAGTGGTAATCAAGAGCTGGCAGCAGACAAGAGGTCATTTACTCAGGTGAGGAGCAAGTAGATGGGGGCCACTTCAGGAGATGCAAAGCCTAGCCCAAGGGTGCCACTCAATCATCTCCAATCAGGAAAACCCCAGAGAGGCCTCAGTGCAACATATCACATCCCTGCTTTTGTCTGATATGTCATGTTTCTGAGGTGAAACACGCCTTTTCGATTACAGGACTACAACACTTGTTTTTAATATGTTCTGGTCTCACATGGAGAGAGCATGCTGAAAAGAGAAAAAGCAGTGAGGGCTTTCCAACAGCGCTGCCCCAGGCTACAGCAGCACCAACAGGCCAAGTTGATGAAGATACAATCCTCCTCTTCTCCCTCCTCCTCCTTCCACTTCTCTCCCCTTCTCTCCTCTCACTGTGGCATTTGCCAGGAGAGGAAAGAAGAAGGGGAAGGAAAAAAAGACAAGCATTGAAGTTGATCCCTCTGTGAATAAAGCAGTCTCTGAATCCAATTTCGGTGAAAAGAGACAGAGTCAGCATGAGGGTGGTGCCGTAAAGAGGCAGGTACAGGCAGATGAATCAGGAACAGGAGAAGCCTTGGGTTGGAGAGATCAAAGATAGTGTGGAAAAGAGAAGAAGAAGGAGAGACTGTTGAATTATTTTGGAGGTGTTTGAGGAGTATTTTCCATTTAGTGTGTCTAACCTCAGAGGGGCATGTTCTGCCAGTTATCACTGCATGCATGGTTCACTCAAACACGTACACACACACACAAAGGCTTTAGCTTCTGAGTCTTATTTGCATCGCTCTTCTGGGAGACTTTACCTTCCTCTTTGCAGCAAGTCAAATTTCCTGGACGGTGGGAACGAAGGCTTTTCAAGCCTTTACAAAAGCCCTTTTGACATGCACTCTTCTGTGCTGAAGTCACTTGTAGGACGCGTCTTTCTTTCACTCCTGAGTCAGTGACCAAATCTATATATTTAACCCTGCAAAATTGCATATATTTCTGTTTGGTCAGGCATCTGAAGAGACCTCTAAACTGTTCAGATCAAATTTGAGAAATTTAAGTTTATGATGATATCTACTGGGCCACAAATGGAGCCTACAAGAGTCGGCCACAACAAGCCCGCACCCTCTCCTAATTCACCCCTGCCATCGGGTGCTGCAGCTAATGGAAGCCCCACGGGAAAGCTGATTGTGGAGCTACTACATTTCATGATGAGCTCCCTCGAAACCGATGTGAGGACCTGGAAAGCAGAATGCGGAGGAACAACATTCGTTTTCTGGTACTACTGGAGGGAGTGGAGGGCCCGCGACTGATGGAGTTCGTGGCCCAGCTGCCTGGAGGAGAAGCCACTGCCAGACCAGGCTCACCGTACCCTGCGTAGCCGACCCCGGGATGGAGAACCTCCGTGAGCATTTGTCATCAGGGTGCATTTCTTTCACATCTGCAATGACGTACTCAAGAGATCCTCTCCTCTATAAGGATAGGAGAGTCTTGCCTGCCTGGGCATGAAGTTCGGCCTCATCTACCCTGCAGTTCTGAGACTGACTCTCCCGGATGGCTCCACACACAGTTTCAAGGACCCAGCTCTTGTACCGCATGGTGTGAAACAAATGGTTGGTTAGCTGGTCTGTTCCTCAGACCAATTTATGCACGTTTGGTTTACTCTGGTCACAAATCTCAGGTAGGAAAGAGTAATAGTTAGTAGTTAATAGTTAGTAATAGCTCCAAACTTTTTTTGTATTTAGGGTTTTGCTTGCATCTCAGTTGAGGAGATGCTTCGGCAAAGGGAGATTTGTGGGCTTCGTCCCTTGTTTATGTTTATTAAACTTGCATTATTAGGGTCAACTAAGATCTGCATTGTGCCTTGTCCTTTACACATCCTCTCTCTCTTAAGACATGACTCAGCCTGGTGTAGCACATCCAGCTGGAGGGAATGATTTTAAGTTTCTTAAGAATCAATAACCCAGTTAAGCGCAACAAGATGCTCCACCACCTTCATCAATTGAAAGCTCATATCATCTTTCTCCAAGAAACTCATCTCAAGGTATCACAACACTTAAGTCTTGATGGGTGGGTCAGGTGTTCCATTGCTCATTTCAGAGTAAGGCAAGAGGGGTGACTATTTTACTTCACAGATTGGTACCTTTTACATGTTCTCAAGGGGGGTAATTCAGAGAGCTGTTCATGAGTTGGTTCGCTAGTTGCGGGTGAACGAAATGATCTTCTCATCACTACAAAGTCTGCTGCAACTATGCCTATGTTCTCTACCACCCCACCTTGTTCTCTTTCTGTTTTGTCTGCCTGATCTCCTTCTGTGTTTGAGAGTGACAGAGACACAGAGCGTTCCCGAAACCATAGGAACTCACTCTCACTCCTGCCTGTGTGCACATTTTATACAGTCCATGGTGCGCACGGTGCTGCTGCCAGAAGAGTCACGCAATATAATAGATAGATTTGTGTATATTTGTGGCTCCTAGAGCCTCCAAAAGTAGAATGGGAGCCAGAGCCTTCAGTTATCAAGCTCCTCTCCTGTGGAATCCCATCCCAATGTGGGTTCAGGAGGCAGACACCATCTCGACATTTAAGAGTAGGCTTAAGACTTTCCTCTTTGATAAAGCTTATAGTTAGGGTTGGCTTGGGTGAGCCCTGAACCATCCCTTAGTTATGCTGCTATAGGCCTAGACTGCCGGGAGACTTCCCATGATGCACCTCTTTACTCTCTCCTTCTCTCCCTCTCCATCTGTATGCATTTTTATCCCATTACTGCATGTTACTCTACTCGACATCTTCTCTCTCCCATAGTTCTGTGCTTTCTCGTTTCTCTCCTCTCTCCTTCTGTCACTTTCAGCAGGTATTTCTGCCTCCGGAGCTGCAGAGACTGGATCTGTGGTTGTGGACCATCTGCTGCCCCCATGTTCCTGCTCGACAACTGCTACTACAGTTGTTGTTATTGGCTCTGTATAATAATATTATTAATAATAGTAATACTGACATTATTATTCCTATAGCTGTCATTCCTATTATTAATTTATTAATATAAATACTACAATTACAATTCTACTATTTAAAAAAAAAATTCTAGGTGGTATTTGCATTGTGCCTCCCTCTCAGATCTCCAGGTCCACTTTGTGGCTATAAAAAGGATTATTACACTTTTATAATGGGATGGTGAAGGATGCAAGAACATGTCATTTCTCTGCACTTATTTCTGCCCAATTTCTGAGCAATGTTTCTGCTGTTACTCTGCCTGAACTAACAGACATCATGTGTCTTATGAGAGTATCCTCCAGCACTCTGAACAAAATCCCAACTAGGTTCTAATTGGAAGTTATGTATTGTATCGGGCCCCATTTGCTAACTATTTTGAACAGCTTGCTGTCTACTGGCTGCATCCCAGATCACTTTAAAACCACTTGTGTCCAACCAGTCCTAAAAAAAACCTGGGCTTGATCCTACCCTCCTGGATAACTATCGTCCAATCTCCAAACTGCTTTTATTTCCAAAGTTCTCGAAAACATTGTTTCTAAGCAGCTTCTCGCTGATGTGGAAAACAATAATACCTTTGAAAAGTTCCAATCTGGTTTTTGTCAGCACCACAGCACTGAGACAGCCCTTCTCAAAGTCACTAATGACCTTTTAATGAATGCTGACAAAGGCATGTGTTCCATTCTTATGCTGCTGGACTAGAAAGTGCTACTTTTGACACAGCTGATCATGGCATTCTTCTAGATAGAGTGAAGCACTGGGTGGGCATTTCTGGCACTACAGTAGACTGGTTCTCATCTTATTTGTCCAATAGGAAATTCCGTGTTGCCATTAATAACTTCATGTCATCCTTTTCCCCTATCATCTATGGTGTGCCTCAAGGTTCAATTCTGGGACCAATAAATACTGTTCTCATTATATATGCTGCCCTTGGGTGATGTCATCCACAGACATGGTATTTATTTTCATTGTTATGCGGATGACACACAGATGTACCTCCCTGTCAAGCCCACTGACCTTAGTATGCTAGGTTCTTTGCAGGACTGCCTGTCTGACATAAAAAATTGGATGTCGATAAATTTTCTTTAGCTCAACTTCACAAAACAAATACTGCCATCTACTGGCTATTCAGTTCAATTCAATTTTATTTATATAGCGCCAATTCATAACAGAAGTTATCTCATTGCACTTTTCCTATAATCAGGATATGCTATCAGATAAAAATGTGCTTTGAGAAGAGACTTAAACGAAGACACTGACTCAGACAACCTAATTTCTTAGGGCAAGTTGTTCCAGAGCCTTGGGGCCCTGATAGCAAAAGCTCTGTCGCCCTTAGTTTTCATCCTGGACTCAGGAACAGACAGGAGACCCCTGCCCGAAGATCTCAAACTACGTGAAGGTCCCTAAGGGATTACAAGGTCTAAAGTATAGTCTGGAGCCAGGCCACGAAGAGCCTTAAAAGTAATCAATAAGATCTTAAAATCAATCCAGCAGGTCTAGGCCGTACTCTTTATAATATTACGTCTCACAACATATCAAGCCTGTTGCAAGAAATCTTGGTGTGCTGTTTGATTGCAATTTATATTTTGAGCAACATATCACTAAACTTGTCCAATCATGTTTTTATCACCTCAGAAATATTGCAAAAATCCGATCTATTTTAAATTTTAGTGATGCGGAAACTGTTGTACATGTACATCTCCTCACGCCTTGATTATTGTAAAAGTCTGTTCACTTGTCTTAATCAAAAAACTTTGAAACAACTGCAGACTGTACAGAAATCAGCTGCTAGGCTTTTAAGGTATGATCACATCACACCTGTTTTAGCCTCTTTACATTGGCTCCCTGTTTGTTTTAGGATTGATTTTAAGATCTTATTGATTAAAGCTTTTAAAGCTCTTCATTGCCTGGCTCCAGTTTATATTTTAGAACTTTTAATCCCTTATGAACCTTTGCGTAGTTTGAGATCTTCAGGCAGGGGTCTTCTGTCTGTTCCTGAGGCCAGGATGAAAACTAAGGGGGACAGAGCTTTTACTATCAAGGCCCCGAGGCTCTGGAACAACTTGCCCAAAGAAATTAGGTCAGTGTCTTCTTTTAAGTCTCTTCTCAAAACGATAGCCCAAAACAATATTTAGTGCTCTATAAATAAAGTTTAATTATTATTATTACATCTAAATCATCAGTAAAATAAATAATATTCCTGACATGAAACTACTGAATGAAGTTTAGAAAGAATAAAGAACACAGACATCAGTCACTATCCTGTCCTTTGGAGGGGCTGGTTTTATTTATTATATTCATTCTATTTTAAGATTTGTGGCAAACTAAACAACAACTGCGGACAATGCAGGTAGAAATATCGCTTTTCTGCGTTTTAATCGAGTTGTCAACTTGAGTAAAACGTTACCTTCACCTGGTTCATCTCACCATCAGGCACCATGGCCTCTCTCCTCTGCTGTCCACTTTGTGTGCGGGGGTGTGTGTGTAGGAGCTGAGCCACGCCCTCCATCAAAAATGCAAAGGAGAGGAAAGAGAATAGCTCGACCATAAATGACAGCTAATGACAAATAAATAAATGAATGAAAAATAAATAAAATAAATAATAAATATAATTATCTATTTATCTATTTTCGAATCTAAAACGGCCCACGCCACTGTGCTGAGAACTTTAAGCCCTACTGTGACTATGGAAGTAATCTTTCAAACTGTTGATAACCTGCCTTGGCGGATAAATACTCATCTTCTTATTAATGAAAACTTCGTCATTATATTTGGGATTCTATTTGTACTCAATAAGTACAAATATAATCCCAAATATCTCTGCATCTACTCCCTGGGAAACTTTAAAAGCTTATATCAGTGGTGAAATTATTTCCTACACCGCACATGAGAACAAACTTAAAAAGACAGGCTATCTGTGTTAACACACTGTATTGCCCAATTAGATAACATTTATGCTGTTTCACCATTTCCAGATATTTATAAGGAGCATTTAACTTTGCAAGCAGAATTTGACACATTACTAACAGACCAGGTTACTGAACTGCTTGTCAAGTCTAGGAGCACTTACTATGAACAAGGAGATAAAGCCAGTAAATTATTAGCTCACAAGTTACGTCAATTATCATTATCAGACCAGATTCCTAAAATTCGTACATCATCTGGAATGTCATTAGACCCCAGGGGAAATTTTACTAGTCTTTATATACTTCTAAAACTGAAATGGATATATCAGAATTGGATGATTTCTTCCACTCCCTTCCTGTGCCATTAGTCAGCAGTGATTTGGTTAAAAAATTAGAGCAACCGATCACTGTTGACGAATTGTCCAATGCCGTCAAATCCCTTCAATCCAGGAGAAGCCCAGGACCTGACAGCTACTAGGCTTATAAAAGAGTTTTATAAAAAGCTTTTTTTTTTCTAAATAGCCCCTATTCTAATTGAAATGTACAATGAAGCATTTGTAAATGGTACTCTTCCACACACTCTCACTCAGGCAACTATTTGTCTTAAATTTAAAAAAACAAAGACCCACTTGCATCATACCGCCCAATTAGCCTGTTAAATGTTGACTATAAAATTCTAGCCAAACTTCTGGCAACACATTTAGAAATAGTCCTCCCATTAATTATCTCTCCTGATCAAACAGGATTTATTAAAAATAGACACTCATTCTTCAATCTTCGACAATTATTTAATATCACATATAATCCCTCTGTCACTAATGCTTCTGAGGCCATCATATCCTTGGATGTGGAGAAAGCGTTTCACCGGGTGGAGTGGAGATACCTTTTTTACACTAAATAAATTCCACTTTGGCTCCAAATTCATTACTTGGATTACTTTGAAGACTTCTGTACTCATCCCCTCAAGCCTCTGTCAGGATTAATAATACTCAATCAGGATGTTTCCCTCTGCAACGGTCGACACACCAGGGTTGCCCTTTAAGTCCCTTGTTATTTGCCCTCTCCATAGAACCCCTTGCCATAGCACTTCGCTCCAACCCCCCCATCAAAGGATAGGATACAAAAACAGCTTTTGCAGAGGCCCAAACCAGACAGAGGTCCAGCGCTATAATCTCACGATCATTCAGTACTGGTTGCAGAACAGAAATATCCCCACCCCCAATTTGGCTAGAGATGGATGCAGCCTCATCTATACCGGCATTGTCTTCCCTTGCTCACTCCTCCATTACACCTCCTTCAGGCAATCTCTTTTTCCCTTCTGGTAGCCTCAAACCTAGCCTCTCCCCCATCTATGGTTGATAGTGCTTTCTCAACATGGTCTAGTCTCTGTATTAAAAGGTTTAGAGATCTCTATATTAACAATACATTTACTTTGTTTGAGCAATTATTAGTTAAATTTGGTCTTCCCAGACATAATATTTTAAGGTTTTTTCAGTCCGCAGCATACATCCCTGAATCCCCACCCTTCCTGGTGAAACTAAGTTTGGCACTTTTCTTACCTCACTTTCTACTCTGTTGATGAAAATGAATAAGGATGTAATTGCCTTTGTCACTTTCTTGGTGAGACAATTAATTTTGCTTAGATGGAAATCCTCTGCACCGCCTTCTCATGCTCTTTGGATTAAAGCCGTTTTAAATTGCATAAAGTTTGAAAAAATTAAACACACACATAAAGGGTCTCTAAACAAATTCTGTGCAATGTAGACCCCTTATTTTCTTATGTTAAGCGACAACATTTCCCTGCAGTTCCAGAGTGATATGTATTTATATTTATATATATTTCTTTATCCTCGTTGGATGGAGGTGAGGACATGACAGATTCCGGTGATGTAAGAGGCCTGGTATATGTACATATCGCATCTATGATGTTAAGGAGAACTGTATTGTCTGATCTAGTTGACCTGTGAACAATTGTATCAAAGTATAGATATATACAATATATTTATTTTTTTAATTTTATTTTTTGTGTGTTTTGTTTTTATTTGTTATATTTCTGTTTCACGCCCTGTGTTGTTGTATTGTTGTCTTTGATGTGTTGTTTTATACTCCTACTAAATAACTTACTAGTGCAATTATTTTATAAATGCTGGTTATGTTGAAAATCCATTAAACAAAGTTATAAAAAAATGTAAAAATAAATAGTCAAATCAAATCAAAGTAGTCTGTATACTGAAGGTGGAATGGGAGTGGGCTCAGGGTGGGCTGTGTCTGGTTAAATCCTGTTAAATGTGTCTAATCTAATGTCAATGAGAAATGAGGCACTTCTGAACCCTGAGTGGAGGTGGTGACCTAGAACAACCATATGGCTCCACAGCACCTATGGCCCTGGAGAGGATCCAACCAGCCGTCTTGACTTCCTGTGTGTGTGTGTGTGTGTGTGTGTGTGTGTGTGTGTGTGTGTGTGTGTGTGTGTGTGTGTGTGTGTGTGTGTGTGTGTGTGTGTGTGGACAGACTAGCTGTAACAGCTGCCTCCTGCAGATCTCTCTGGGGAATGGCTGACCTTATGCTTCTCAGGTGATCTCAATTTTTTTTTCTCTCTTTTTTCAATGTCAACAAATTTTTGTCATCAGTCTCTAAGATTTGAAATATTACAACGTGATTCAAATTATTTCACAGTCCAACCATGAGCCATTTTTTCCTGCACCTTACTACAGAAGTCACCTCTGCATCTCAATTTTTTACAATTTTTATTGCATATATTATATAAGCATAGAAGAGATGATCCTGCCCAAATCGTACCCTTGGTTACAAGATAAAATCTCTACTTTGCTGCCTACATTTTATGCATATGCACATACATACCTGCATCACAATAATAACAACAATAAACTTTTTATTTATACAGCACCTTTCAAAACAAAGTTATAAAGATCATTTCAACACTAC